>NC_045151.1:6598070-7303070 GCF_008831285.2 Nymphaea colorata | reverse complement strand
AGTAAACAGTTAAGGCCAAAACCCTCGATCGACAAGACAACCACTAAGCGCCAAAACAAGAAACGTCAACAACCTCGACGTTAATGAGATCAATAAAGAAACAAAGCAGAGAAACGATAACCCAAAAAGGGGACCATGAAACATAAAAACTAGATTATCTGCCTCCAAACAAGTGAAAATATCACCTAAAATTTCCAACCAAAAACAACAACCCTAGCACCTAAACAAAGGTACAGAACCGAAAATGACATCCAAATGACCCAAGAAAAGAGGGAATTGATTGAAACAGAGTTTGATGGAAGGAAGCGGCCACACCAAATACAGAACAATCGATAAACCCATGACAATGCACGAACAATCAAAACAACGAAGAAAAAGACGGGACGTCAGAGATTATCAGAATGGCGACATGCTTACAGGAGAAGGAAGGAGGAGGGAGAGAGCGCAAGAGACAGCGTGACCGAGTTCCAGTCAGCCAAGGGCTTTGTTCTTCACCAAGGCAGAGACTCATTGGTTCGATTTCGCGCCCATTGACCTACTAACGGCTACCTCCGTACGAAAGACGGTTTCAGGGGCCCATTTCGTTTCCCTCCGCCATTTCCCTTCTAGTGGGACCCACAAACCACAACGTCCAACACTTCTCTGCCATCGTGGTCACGTCACATGACTGGCATACAGAAACAGGACCGCTCGGCGCTACCAGAGGCTTTCTAACCATCCATCTTCAAACTGATGGTTCAGATCAATCCCTTTCTTGCTTTCATTTTTCAAAGGTGGGTCCCTTCTTTCTTGTGTTGTTTCATTTTGGTACAAATTTCATGATTTTGAAGGCGCCATTTAATTTATGCTTTTGATGTTTAGAATATGAAGATCCACTTCGGCCTTTTTCACCCCCAAGTGAAGAAATAAGTGACAGCAGATATTTGACATAGTTACCAAGCACCTTAATTGAACAAAAAATACAGGGAAAAAATAGTGATGTTTTTTAATAATGAATTCATGTGAGATACTATACTAAAAACTTACCTGCTTGACCCTGTAAAAATAAGGCAGAAGATTTTCATGCTTTCCATCCTCTTAAGCTTAATATGCTCCTTTACAACAGTGCACCTCCTAGAATCATGTCAAACCTAATTGCTGGAATGCTTACAATTAGCATGAAGGAAAGAAATCCACCGATGAACAGCACTGCACCTAAAAATCAAGAATTTAAAAATCAAGAATTTATTCCAGAAAAAAATCACAAACCGATAGGTTTGTTGTGAAAAGCAAGCCAGCAAAGAAAATATCACTATCAGTACCATATGGAATTCCAATGAAAAAATCACGAATTTCAGATATTTTTTTCAACTCAGCACCTTCACTAGTAAAAGTTTCCACTTTCCTTTACTGGCTTTGGAGGGTTCTCCGCTGCAGAAGAAAGATACTCCCTTCCCTCTATGGTGACTTGTTCTGCAATCAAAGATATATATTTCTTAGCTTTCGTTGCTTGTACTTTGACCTGCTCAGAGACATCTTCAAAAAGCACCATGGCTTTCTTAGAATATCAAAATTAGGTGGACACCATTTAAAATCATATAATTTCCTTACATATCCTAGCTGAAGCAGCTAAATATCCTAAAACATCTAGAAAATTTTCCAGTTACACTCGAAATGCCCAAACATATAATATATTCATTTCCCAACTTCACATATCAATCAATGCTTTCACCCAATATTGTTGAAACTCAAAAGGGTACATTCCAAGTTGTAAAAGACATGCCTGAGAAACAAAGAGCAATTTTATTTAAGATAATCACTTCTTTGAAGCAACTAGTGTTAAAAGACATATTTCTTGGCCTGTGATATATATCTAACATATTTTCGATATATACGTATTAATGTATTATACATGTAATACATGTATAAAGTATGGATGTACTACATTATATTATATAAATAATATGTGATTATATAACATACGATATGTTATACGTATTATGTAATATATAATATATATTATAATACACGTGTATATAACATATTTGTTACAAGTATAACTTGTTATATGTATTAGATATGTAACATATATAATACATATATAATATATATAGTATATCTGTAGCGTACATATAACATATTATGTATATATGTTGTATGGAATATATATAACATATACAAACATGTATTGTGTAATATTATTCTAAGTATATACACATATATACAATATAACATGTATAATATACGTAATATATATGTAATATATATTATATAACATAATATATATATATATACATACGTTATATTGTACACAATACATATTATATAACATAACATGTACATGCATAAATGTATACATGTACATGTACATGCTACATATATTATACATGCATAATATATCTAACATATTTTCAATATATATCTATTAATGTATTATACATGTGATACATGTATATAGTATGGATGTACTACATTATATTATATAAATAATATGTGATTATATAACATATGATATGTTATACGTATTATGTTATATATAATATATATTATAACATACATGTATATAACATATTTGTTACACGTATAACTTGTTATATGTATTAGATATGTAACATATATAATATATATAGTATATCTGTAGCGTACATATAACATACTATGTACACATGTTGTATGAAATATATATAACATATACAAATATGTATTGTGTAATATTATTCATATACGTATATACAATATAACATGTATAACATACGTAATATATATGTACTACACATTGTATATGCATAATATATAATATACATATATATATTATACATATATGTATAATACATATGCTATTTATATAATATATTGTGTAATGTGTATGACATATGATTTTCTATACGTATTATGTATAATATATATACATATTTATATATACGTTATAGCACACATATATATATATATATATATATATATATATATATATATATGTATATATATGAGTGTGTGTGGGTGTGTGTGTATGCATGTGTGTATATAAAGAGAGAGTTCAGTTTTCCAAGATTAGCCATGTTTAACATTGATACTCATGTTAGTGTCTACGCAATATAACTATTTCTTCCATTGACTAGCTAATCATTTTTAAATCTCACTAATTCACCGCCATGGGTAAGCTCTTGTAATGAAGGTTCGGAAGAAAAGGTAGAACATGTGTTCTCACATGTGGTAAAAGGGAAGCATGTTATCTCAATAAAAATCTGAAAAAATGAAATATAATTTCTACTTGTGACAACAAATATTTGACATAGTTACCAAGCACCTTGATTGAACAAAACATACGTGGAAAAAATAGTGATGTTTTTTAATAATGAATGCATGTGAGATACTATACTAAAAACTTATCTGCTTGACCCTGCAAATATAAGGCAGAAGATTTTCATGCTTTCCATCCTCTTAAGCTTACTATGCTCCTTTACAACAGTGCACCTCCTAGAATCATGCCAAACCTAATTGCTGGAATGCTTACAATTAGCATGAAGGAGAGATATCCACCGATGAACAGTCGTGCACCTGAAAATCACGAATTTATACCAGAAAAAAATCACAAACTGATAGGTTTGTTGTGAAAAAGCAAGCCAGCAAAGAAAATATCAGTATCAGTACCATATGGAATTCCAATGAAAAAATCACGAATTTCAGATATTTTTTTCAACTCAGCACCTTCACTAGTAAAAGTTTCCACTTTCCTTTACTGGCTTTGGAGGGTTCTCCGTTGCAGAAGAAAGATACTCCCTTCCCTCTATGGTGACTTGTTCTGCAATCAAAGATATATATTTCCTAGCTTTCTTTGCTTGTACTTTGACCTGCTCAGAGACATCTTCAAAAAGCACCATGGCTTTCTTAGGATACAATTCATACGCTTCCTCTGACAAGTCTTTCATTTCCGCAGCCTGCTCTTTGTAAGATTCTATCATGCTCTTCCATGCTTCTTGTGACTCTTTCGACTGCCTCTCAAGCTCATTCGTCAATTTTTCCACTTTAAAATCCAGATAATGGTCCTGAACAAACAATTATGATCACAAACTCCAAAAGGTTTGGCAAAACATAAAAAGAAATTATATACAACACCAATATGTCATAGCAAAATTAGGTGGACACCATTTAAAATCATATAATTTCCTTACATATCCTAGCTGAAGCAGCTAAATATCCTAAAACATATAGAAAATTTTCCAGTTACACTCGAAATTCCCAAACATATAATATATTCATTTGCCAACTTCACATATCAATCAGTGCTTTCACCCAATATTGTCGAAACTCAAAAGAGTACATTCCAAGTTGTAAAAGACATTCCTGAGAAACAAAGAGCAATTTTATTTAAGATAATCACTTCTTTGAAGCAACTAGTGTTAAAAGACATATTTCTTGGCCTGTGACATGCACACCTCACTCCAACATTCTGTAGACGCATAGATGCACTTCCTAATGCAACTCATTTAAAGGGGTCAAACGCCTTCCTGATTTGTGAAAAAATTATAAAAGGGCAAAAAACCTACTAAGGTTTATTAGGGAGGACAACACTTTACTCATTTCTCTCCCATTACACAGGTGACCAGCAACTCACTGGAGGTGACAAGAGCAGTTATGGACTTTTTCAGTAATGGCGTGCCAATAAATTTTTCTTTTCTACTTTTTGTCCACAGGTGTTCGGTGCAGGAAATGTTAAAACTAAGACCTTGCGAAGGAGAAGAGGATAAAAAAATAATTTTATGTGTTACATTATGTTGCATCTTATCCATGTTTAAATTTTAACTTTTATGTTGTAATAGTGAAACACACATTTTTTATGTAAAAAACTTGACTCTACTGAGTCAATAGTCTGCATCCAGCTGAACCCAGGCTGCGATGAGAAATCCAATGATGGCCTTGCATCATGAATGTTTCACCACTTCAGCTGGCTTCAATGCCTTCAGTAACATTATTTTGTATTCCCATAACAAAGTTCATAATCTAGGGTATTTCTCGTATCTTTTAACAGATACAAATCAAGATAATAATCCAAAAAAGCGAAACTGAAGTTTGAAGTCAACTATCATTCCACACATGCATTTGCCAACTTTTGATTCATGCAAAAACATAGACACATTCTAAACCTGCAGCACACATACACACACAGACACACACAACCAATAAGTAACACATACAGTCAATAAGGAAGACACAAACTTACACAGCCAACAAGGAAGACGCATGCAAGCTATTGACATAACTGGAATGCAGTAGCAAACCATTGGAGGCAGAAGAAGTGGCCGAATTCCAAACTCTAAAGCAAATGAGGGGCATGCAACCAGCTGAAAAGGAACACAGATACGTACAAGTTAGGATGTAACTGGAATTAAGCAGCAATAACTGGAGCAAGAAGAAGCGGCTGAATTCCAATGTCAAAAACAATCGAGGCTAAAATGATTCAATGCCATGCAAAATTTTAAGTGCAACAGAGGAGACTCCAAACTTCTGAAGACAATATTTGTTGCCAGCAATCACCCAAACTTCGAAAACTCTTGCAAGAAACCAACAAAAAGGGAAAAGAAGAGCCCTAGATACCTCCGATAAAACACAAAACACCCAGGACTGCAACGAAACCCTAAGAGCTAGAAGAAGCATAAAAGGAAAATGAAACTGAAGCATTACAGATCCTTCGTGAGAAGCGGTGGCAAACAGAATCATTCTGCCAGAAGTTAAGCTCTGCATGTGAAACTGATTGCGGAAATGCAGGTGAGGATGGTTCTTGACGTACATGCACCTGAGAGGAATAGCGCTGCAGCCCTAGGAAGGAAGAAGAGGATGGTGTTGGCGCCCGGCCGACGGAGAAAGTGTGGTTGCCCTCTGAGCCAAACTTGAGCATCCCATGGGAAATTAGGCCCTCAACAGCAGTCATGGCAGCAAGAGCAGGAGATAACACGAGGGTCCAAGAGAGGAAGAGAAGACGGAGAATGGAACGAGTGGCAAGAGGTAACGTTGGAGAGAGGTTTCTGTTGCGTGGTGGCCCTTTTCTTCCGGTTTTCATATCTCAGACTTTTTTGGATTTTTGATATTTTATGGATCTATAGTGCATACCAATTAAGGTAGAAGCCAATAATTTTGAAATGAGTTGCAGCAATCAAAATATCCTCACACATTAAATGGGTGTTTAATATACCTGTAATTATGAAACTTTAGAATCAAAATGTTTAATTGTTAAGAAATTTGTATTACTAAGCAAACAAGGTATTATGCTTTCAGAATTAATAAATTGAGACATGTGTCTATGTACCCTACCCAACTCGGAACCAGGCCTTGCAAAGGGCTCTATAACTTATTTAAAAAATTTATTTTATTTAAAATATATAGTTTTTATTATAAATAATTATATTTATTTGTTATATTCTATTTTTATATGTTACATAACATTTTTATGTATATTTTATTACAATTTGACCAGGGGTGCGAGGTCCAGCCCTACCCACATCTACTTATTACCGAATCAAATCGTTTGATGACATAAAACGATATGTACTTTAAGCTTAATCTATGTCGTTAAACATCTATTTTGACTCATGAAAGCTCATCATATTTAGAGAGGCAAGATTAGGATGAGTTTTATTCCCCATGGATCCCAGATTTGAGGGTATCTCAAAACAATGATAGCTAAAATACACAGTTATATCAGACTATGGATTTCATCATCTACCCCAAATATGGATTTTAAATCCACACTTTAATGTAAAAAACATGGATTTGAAATTAGATTGAGGAGGAGAGGGTGAGACTTGAACACTACGGATCTCAGGTCCGTGATAATCAAAACTCAACCATAGAAAGTATGTATCAAACTTTTGAAAGTTGTTGGTGACATGTCTCGAGGTGGATAAGCTGTTCAAATTCATAGTTTGCTTCTTTAACTTTGACCATTAGCACAACTAAAGAATTGGTGAACTATTTAATGCAGGTAACTAATTAACAAGGAGATACCCATGAAAACGCTTCAACATTCAAATAAATATAGCTTCTCTTAGGACATGAATGGATGAGAATGAAGGTAAGGACTATAAGGTACACAATTTACTTAGGTGGCTTTATTTGAAATACATTCATCATGCAAGAAATTTCTGTAAAAAAAGCTCTTGAACACTGCCAAGTTCAACTATGTATGTCAATGAATTAGATCAGAAGCAAGTGTCCTTTTGACCATTTATATTTTTTTTGGATGTTCAATTTGGGGGGGGGGGGGGGTGCAAGAAAGTTGGTTCTCACATAGGTAGTGAGATTTTATGGTGGATGCAGAAATTCTTTGTATTTTGCGAAAAAAAAGTGCAAGGAATTGCCATGGTGTCTTGCACTTTGTGAAAAAAATTCTACACCCATGACATATTTCTTCAAACTCAACCCAAAAAGGAACTCAATTGATGAGTCTCGCTTCTAACATAAGCAAATAAATATTATGATGTTGAATGTAGAGTCTTTGGTTTGTGAAGTTGTCCAAAGATATTTTGGACATGGGATGTCAACCAATCGGATAAGGATCGGATATACCCTTGTTCATATTCGCTTTTTGAATATTCACATTTTCAGATTCGAATACCAATAAACAAAGGTCATATCCAAATCCGAAATCCATTTTTACAAACCGAATCTAATCTGAATATGATTTTTATATTCATATATGAATATGAATCCGAATGTTGAAAAATTTTGCCAATTTTCAAAATGTAAGAGAATTACATAATGATATTTGTCTAAAAATAAATCTGTTTCGAAATCGCGAATCTGATCGGATATTTATGTATATTCAAATCAAAAACTGATTGGATGTCATTTCTTAAATCCAAATCTGATCAAATCCCTTAATCAGATATTTTTTTTCTCATGTCCAATTTTTTCGGATCAGTTCAATTGGAAATTCGATTCAAATTTGATATATTGACATCCCTATTAAAAATGGATGGCAGGACCAAGAAAATCATACCATGGAGGGGGATGGTGCTAAAAAGTTTGAGGTGGAGGACAAGGAAGATCGCCACTTGACACTGGTACCTATTGTTAGTAATATTCATTAGTGCCATGATGACAACATTATTCAAAGGAGGATTGTTGGGCTTCAACTTGCACATTGGTGATCATTTGTTTGCAACATAAAAAGTTGGCTCTTGGGAATTCAAAGCGGAGAGTGGTCACCTGCTAGCCCCTTATCGATCCTGTTGTACCAACCCTTTTGGAATACTTGGACTAGTGTTTTTTTGGCATCCATTTGCTGATTTGAGTGGAATGAACATCTATACCCTATTTTCCAAATAGAGCTAAAGGAAATTTAAAAAAAAATCATCCATATAAACAAAAAAACAGTTTTATATCTCAAAATTTAAAATTTTAATTCATTCAGCATTTCTAACAAAACTTTAGATACATAAAGAAAATTGAAAACTCACAACATATTATAATACTGGAAAATTGCTGCTTTCAACGTCTATTGTTGAGCTTGATGATACAAGGATGCCCAAATGTACAATCGATACTTGATTTCTGAGTTCACTTTTATTCTTTTCCAAAACAAGACACAAGGAAACAAACCTTTTATATTTTTTTTATATACAAACTTTTTTGTATTTAATATTAAAAATATCAATATTATGTCTGACAAGAAATAATTGCACAATATATTAAAAACTTTGTTACTTGTGAAAAAATCAAGAAAAAACTGTATTATATCCACATCTATGTTAAAATAAGTGTCAAATTTGGACAGTGAAATAAATTATTGACAATTCTCATTCTGCGCCGGCTTTTTGTCTGAATCCCGTTAGACATTCAGTTACAACAGACTGCTTGTTTGAAACATTTTTATGAGACATATAGAATGAAAATAGACAATAATTATGAACGTTCCATACTACAAACAAGATAAAAAAGTTAAAAGAAAAAGTACATGTTTTTGAACCGTATGCAAATTACATTGTGGGCCAACATAAGAAAGATAAGAAAAAAAGTACATGTTTTTTAACTACGGCCGAGTTACATGTGGGTTGGTGTCAATATTTTATTGCAAAGTAGCGAGCTACATGTGAGCTGGTGTAAGCATTTTATTGCAATGAAGTTGAGCATTTATCCGGCTTTTGGTTAAGGGGCACTAGTTCTAAAATTTTAAATTTTTTAAGGAACTCCAAAGATGTAAATAAAGACAATTTCCCCAAAGTATCAATTTGAAAATAGGATTTTTTGCGAATTTGTGTGGTTATTTGCCTACACAATACTCACACCTGCATCCATCCAATGGTGACTCAAGTGCCCTGCAGTAAAAAAAAAAAAAAGAAATTCCATGCTCTGCCACTGCTGTTGAATTTATTGAACTTATTCATCAAACATCCAGTTACTATCTTTGCTTCAAATGTGATAATAATACAGTAAATTAATACCAGTTATGCTTGTAGCTTGTTCGTACATTAGCTTGAGCTCGCGGTTGGTTAGTGGCTGGTTGTTGGTTTGAGTAGCATGAGTGCCTACACCCTTTGTTCTAATGGAAAGGAAAGTGATGCATTAGTTAAGGGCAGAACAGGCCCCAACCCAGGCACCGACACAGTTTTGGATCTTGGAGGCCCGGATGGTCTCTCACAGGTAGTAGGATTTCCTTCTTTTCAACTGGATCTATATGTAAGTGTCAGTTCCAAGGCTTTCATCCATGACTTATAGGAGATTGAGGCACTCTTATTGGTAAATTTGTTCCGTATATTCGCACTTTTAAGACAAATATAATCTTTTGTTACTTTAACTATGATTGGTACTTTATTTCAGTACACAATTAGCAAAAAAAAGGATTTGCAAAATACTTGAGGAACAATAATCAATGGTATCACGGTCGAGTTGAATTGACCAATTCAAGTTGGTGGCAAACCAATTCAATTCAGCGGCTGATTCAATAGTGTCGCATGTCAATTTAAGTATTTCTAAGACATCTTTGATTTTTAATTATATGAATTTTCAACATATATATAATTTTTTCAAAATTGAATTTTGATGATTTTGTCAATGTCAATCAATTTAATTGAATGACTGAATCAGCAGCTTGGTGGATTTAATTCCAATACTGCCATTAACTTATCCCTTTCCCTGAAGGCTAGATAGTAAGCCATTCAATTAAAAAAATATTATCAAATTTAACTTCATGAACTAATTTGGACGACCATAAGAAAATGCAAGTATGGATCCATAAATGGGATCTGCGAGGGGCAAACTGAAAGTTTAAAGGAAGCAAGAGAGAGAGAAAGAAAAGGGGGAGGGGACAATAACTAGTTCACTTGTCCTCTTAATGTCACCCCTAATCTCAAAATCAACACTACCCTTCAATACCATCAAGATAGCACCCTTCTAGAATCAAACTGAGGACATGATTCAAACACACCACTCAACCCGACCAGTTGCCCATCACTTGGTGTTTGAAAGATAAAAGGATGCTATGCTTAATATGTTTTGCATTATTTTGCTCCTTTCTGAATCAAGCTACACGTGAAATGGAATAAAGAGTTAATACTTCATAGATGCAATTCAATTTTCTGAGCAATTAAACATGAAGAACCTTCATTATCTTGTTGGACGAGCAAATATTAATGACATACTTCACCAGAATATTTAAGGACATACGTTATGATTTCCGAGGACACACAAATTTAGAATACAATATATTCCACTCCACCTCTCTTCCCTCTGCCTTTAGCTTTCACTTATTCCAATTTATTTTTTGATAGAAGATCTGCCCAATGTTTTGGACTATTTCAGGAGACCATGGAGCTACGGTATTTTAAGAATGATAATTGAAACTATAAATAAATAAATATATATATATATATATATATATATATATATATATATATATATATATATATATATATATATATATATATATATAATGAGAGAGAGAAATGTCCAATCGTATATTTCCCTTCAGAGATGGTCAATATTATTTTGCAATTCATCACCCCTTTATGTGATGCAGTGTGTGCATGGCTTCACATTCACAGGAGAAGTAGATCAACATGGTGAAAGAAAGTAGGCAGAAAACCAAAGGCTTTTCAGCAAGAAACATGCAAGATTCCAATTACCAATATTAATCTCTTCTATCACGAATAAACTGTCAATTTTACATGAAACAAGTCAAAACCTTTATCTGTTAATGGATGCATCTTTTGATATTTTAGGCACCCGAACTTCTAATTTCTCACCGATAATTCTCAACCAACAAATTTTGCAAACTATAAAATACTCTGTATTGAGGAGGGGTGACAAGTGATGTTACATTGAAAAATCACATGAACTTTGACTGTCTACAAAATGTCCTCGACGACTTCAACGTCTAGCAGTAGAGGTGAATGTCAGCATTCATGAGCTTTGATTTCATGTATTGTCACATCCTTTCCACTCAAATGCCGAAAAGAACTTCCTGTTGGGATTTCTCCCCTTATGCATACACAAAACCAAACGTATATGCCCTAAACAAAACAGGATCATGCTCATGCTAAATCATTGAAATAAACATAACCTTAAATTTAAAGTGGAAGCATACCTGAATCCATCTGAAGAACTGGACGGTAGATCGTGGTAGGATCTTCCAGGGTCTTTGCGGTGCGCTTGAGGTCTCTCTCAGATGGGGAAGAGGAAAACCCTAGAAACCAATGTTTCAGGCAACCATTGCACGACCCCAAGGACCACTACCATTTTATAATGGGGACAATTACGAATTCCGCACATCAAAGAGTCCGTAATTGCGTACTGGTATCTATACATTTCAAAATTACCCCATACCATCTAAAATGACGTAATATCCCAAAATGCAATCACTTAAGCGGATATTTATTTTAAGACAGCCATAATGTCTGAAATTCCTCATAGACATATGCCGGCCCACCAAATGATCTTACAATCTCCCACTTGGGCCAAATATGTCTTCATACATTCAAACATTACATAAAACCTTAGGAGCTCATAACTGCTATCTTATTAAACGTCATTTTTACCAATCTCGTCCATGACCATATCAACACAGAACCAAAGCGGCTTTCGCTATATCAAAATTAGCTAAACCTTCAATGATCACAAATGTTAACATAATCAATGACATAGATCTGATATGGATGTATAGCATGAGAATTACATGTAATGTGATTACCACATGTCTAAAATCAACTGGTCCAACTTTAAAACTTTATAGAGATAAAAAACATAAACATATAAACACAGAATTGAACCAAAGAACTTTAAACTTTATTCTGCAGAAAACCGAATATGTGTCCATACATAAGAGCAAATAAAATACAAACTCTCACTAAACCAGCACATCATCCAAGGATAACACCCCCATATGAACAACATGTTCGTGAAAGACCTTATGTGTTAAACCCTTGGTAAGTGGATCGACAATCATAGAGTTTGTCCCAATATGCTCTAAAGACACCTGACCATTCTGTATCCCCTCTTTAACAACCAAAAAATTTAATGTCAATGTGCTTCGACTTTGACAAACTGTACCTGTTATAATAGTACATGACTGCTGAATTATTGTCACACAACAACCTTAGTGGTCTTTCTATACCATACATAATGCGCAGCCTCGTGACAAAATTCTGCAATCACAAAACCTAATTGAATGTCATTATCTTGGCACCCAACAAAGTCAAAATCTGAATACCCAATGATCTCCCACTGGTCTGACTTCTTGTATGTGAGCATAAAACCTTTTATTCTTTGTAAGTACCTCAATACCCTTTTGGCTGCTTCCCAATGATCCATACCAGGATCACTTAAGTATATGCATAACATTCTAACGATAAATGTAATATCCGGACGAGTACAAACTTGAGCATGAGGCTTCCCACAACAGACGAATAGGGAATCCTTTCCATTTCCTTAGATTCGATTTTACTTTTAGGGCATTGTTTGAGACTAAACTTGTCTCCTTTAGTAACTGAAGTATTTCTTGGTTTACAACTTTTCATGTCATATCGGTGAAGCACCTTATTAATGTAGGCCTTTTGTGATAATCCAAAGAATACCCCAAAACGATCTCGAAATATTTGGATCCCTAATACAAAACATGCACAACCAAGATCTTTCATGTCAAACTTTGTTGACAAGAAATTCTTAGTTTCATGCAATATGCCTACATTATTACTTGCTAGCAATATATCAATGACATATAAAACCAGAAAGATAAATTTGGCCTCACTGAACTTTTGGTATACACATTCATCAACCATATTAGTTTCGAAGCCAAATGAAACTATAACTTGATGAAACTTGTAATACCACTGACAGGAATCTTGCTTTAGTCCATAGATGAATTTCCTGATTTTGCAGACCATTTTCTTTGCATCACCTAAAACAAAGTTTTCTGGTTGCACCATATATATCGTTTCATCAATGTCTCCATTTAGAAACGCTGTTTTAACATCCATCTGATGCAACTCTAAGTCAAAATGAGCCACAAGTGCCATTATGGTCCTGAAAGAGTCTTTCGACGAAACTGGAGAGAAAGTCTCTGTATAATCAATGCCTTCCTTTTGAGTAAAACCCTTTGCAATAAGACGTGCCTTATACCTTTCGATGTTACCTAATGAATCCCTCTTGGTTTTAAATATCCATTTACAACCAATGAGTTTCACACCTTCAGGCAAAGGAACAACTTCTCATACGTCATTGTCCATCATGGACTTTATTTCCTCATTCATGGCATCTATCCACTTAAGAGATTTAGAACTCTTTATTGCTTGCTGGAGGTTGACAGGATCATCGTCCATTAAGCCCATATCAACATCATGTTCTTGGAGATAGACAAAATCATTTGAAATTATATTTCTCCTCTCTCTAGTGGATCTCCTCAGTGGCACCTCTACTTGATTTTCTTGAGGTTGTTGAGTTTGTTCTTCAGTATGGAGATCGACATCATTGCCTTCTTCTGAATATGTTGATGGAACAATGGCAGGAATGAATACCTGACTATTGCTTACAATATTTGTATGAGTGGACTCAGGTCCCTCTTCAAAGGCAATGCTCCTAACCTGATCACATCCCCCAAACTCAATATTCTAAAAGAAATGGGCATTTCCCTTTTCAAAGAAAGACTTACTGGATGGATTATAAAACTTATAACCCCTTAATATTTGTTCATTTTCCCTTTATACATTCAATGCAAACATTAAAGTCTGCAAAATCAAGGGACTCAAGAATTCCTTTTGACATAAGTCTTTATATTCTCTTTTCAGAGATATGTCCTAAGCGCCAATGCCATAACATAGCTGAATTCTCTTTTGCTAATTTTCTTTTAGTACAACTATAACATGCAAGGTTTCATTAGATGAAGCAACCGTATCAAGCAAATAAAGGTTATCGCTACAAGACAAAGAACCAGTGGAATTCAAATTTGAATGCAGAAACTACTTAAATTTATTTCCTCCAAATGAACAATAATAACCAAATTTGTCCAGTGAGGAAATAGAAACCAAATTTCGTCTAAAAGACGGTACCACATAAGTTTCTGTCAAATTCAAATAACAACCAGTCTTTAACAATAACCGAAAATCTGCTATGGCTTCAACCTTCGCCTTCTTGCCATCGCCCACATAGATGAATCTTTCAGCATCAATTGGCGTTTGACAATTTAGGCAGCCTTGCATAGAGACACTTATGTGAGTAGTAGTACCTGAATCTACCCACCAAGTGTTTCTGGGTACTGAAGTTAAATTAACCTCAGAACAAACCAAAGTGAGAAGTGTACCCTTCATTTCACGCCATGCGTGATACTCAGTACAATCCTCCTTCATATGACCTTCACCTTGCAAAAGAAGCAGTCTGATAGGCATTCCTTATGCTTCTTTTGTTTCTTAACGGATGATTGGTCAACTGCAACTTCCTTAACAGTCTTTCTTTTCTTACTTATAAAAAACCGAATCATTTAATTCAGGAATAGTACTCAAAATTTGCAAATATCATATAAGCAGAACTCACTTTACAAAGAACAAACCAAAGCATGTCAATACATGTACAAAGATGAAACAACAAATATAAATGAATTTAAACACAATGGCCCAAAACCCATCACAAGGTACCGGTGCAACGTTAATATCCAATCTTTGGATTGAAATACTAACTGCAAGTGGTATTCTTGGTCAACAATGAATATAGATAATTAACCCTGTCAAACAACGAGCTTATCTTTGGATTGACTCGCTATTCACATGAAAACCTGAAAAATTATCACATATTCATTGCCCTGTATACTTAAACCTGACCAAACAACAATCCTCCTTTGGGTTGATCATTGCCCGCATGGATCAAGTATACTATCATCTAATGTTCAAAACAGGTAAATTCGTACAACAGAGGTCACTTTGGTGACGTAAAATACAAACTTACTCATTTCAAACAACAGACATGGCCAAAGATCAAATTCATAATCCAAATATTCATCTAAAGTACACCCACAAATTTAAAACATGCAAAACATGATACATGAATTAAAATTTACATATAAAATTTGCCATTCATTGAATCCAAAACCTGATGCATAAACCAAATTACATACAAATTTGCCATATATTAAATCCAAAACCAAATGATTCAATGATATGGGCCCAAAAGAGTCCAAAATTTTATAAACCGATACCATAATTGTGCTTAAGTGGGTCAAGAACTACTGAATCGGCCTTAAAACGGCCCGTATCGGTCTTAAACCACAACTAAAACACCCACATAGCCCTAAACAGGACTGAACCGGTCCAAAAATTGGACGAACCGTTCAAAATTAGACCGTATCGATTCAAACAACCCACTGAACCGGTTAATAAATGGCTAAAACCGGTTCCAGAACTGAATGAACCGGTCTGAAAAGCCCTGGATCGGTCTGAAAACTAACTGAATCGGTCTGAAAGTCCACTGAACCAGTCTGAAAACAACTGAACCGTTCTGAAAAGGGTCTGAATCGGTTCTAAAACTAAATGAATCGGTCCTAAATTGGTCCGAATCGGGTTTAAAAGGTCAGAACCGGTCTCAAAAACAACTGAACCGGTCCAGAAAAGATTTGAATCAGTCCCCAAAAGGTCCGAAACGGTCTGAATCGGACCGAATCGGTTCTGAATCAGATTGAATCGGTCTGAAACCGAATGAACCGCTTCGAGTCTTTTCCAAAACCGGTTTAAAAAAATGAACCGATTTACATAACTTAAACCACATGGATACGGGGCGGGTCCGACAGGACCCGACCCGGTCCGAAGAAACTTAATGCGGGCGCAGGCGGGCGGCAAACAATTTTTTTTTTTTTTTTTTAACAATCCGGGTCGGGTTGTCCTGACCCGACCCGGGTCCGACCCGCTCGACCGCCCGAGCGTCGCAGGCGTCGCCTCCACCTCTCGCCTGCCGAATGGTAGGCGGGCGGTGAAGCTCCATCGGCGGGCCACCCAACACTGTGGGTGGCCGCCTGCGGGTGCAGCCAGCGTCGCCGGATGTCGACCGCCACGATGGCGGGCCGACGCCCGCCGAAAACCGGCCAATTCTAGTCGGTTTCCCCTCTTCTTCATTCTGCCCTATTACCAGAAGTAGAGCGGCTGAAAACGACAGCCAGATAACCGCCGGCAGGCCACCCAATAGCGTGGGTGGTTGCCGGCGGGTCGCGCCAGGACGCGGACGTCCGGCCGTCGCCTAAGGGCCGGCCGACGCCTGCCTGACAGCCGGAAATCGATGCCCTAGCCTGAATCCCCTTCTGCCCGTTCCTGTTTCTTCCCCTTTCTGAGCTGTGATGGACGCAAGGGAGCCACCGGCGGGTCGTGCGAAGACGGTCGGCAGTCGACCGTCGCCTTTGCCATATTCCCCTTGTGTCTCAGGCGACTGCAGCGAAGCTCGACGGCTTCTGTTGCTCGCCCACGCAAATTTTTTTTTTTTTTTTAACTCGCAGCCAAGAACAGGGAAGAACCCAATGAGAAGACGCACAAAAATCATCCAAAAGATCAACAATTCAACAATGAGCATAGGCTCTGATACCAATTGTTGGGATTTCTCCCCTTATGCATACACAAAACCAAACGTATATGCCATAAACAAAATAGGATCATGCACATGCTAAATCATTGAAATAAACATAACCTTAAATTTAAAGCGGAAGCGTACCTGAATCCATCTGAAGAACTGGACGGTAGATCGTAGTAGGATCTTCCAGGGTCTTTGCAGCGCGCTTGAGGTCTCTCTCAGATGGGGAAGAGGAAAACCCTAGAAACCAATGTTTCAGGCAACCATTGCACGACCCGAGGGACCACTACCATTTTATAATGAGGACAATTACGAATTCTGCCCATCAAAGAGTCTGTAATTACGTACTGGTATCTATACATTTCAAAATTACCCCATACCATCTAAAATGACGTAATATCCCAAAATGCAATCACTTAAGCGGATATTTATTTTAAGACAGCCATAATGTCTGAAATTCCTCATCGACATATGTCAGCCCACCAAATGATCTTACACTTCCCTCTTAACTAGAATAAAAATATGGACCATCTTAACCAGTCAAAAAATAACATATATTTCTTCTCTTTTCCAACTCTAACTAGAAGGCTATCGATCATCCCAATTGTTCCCATCCATCTTTTTCAGTGGCTCTAGAGGCATGGCGATTCATGGGTCTGTTGGGTGTTGCTGATTCCTCATCTTCCCAACCATCATCCCAATCTCGATCCCAACCATCAGCTGGACTAGATTCCAGCTTCCATGAGGTGGTAGTGCCTGGAATGTCTGATTATGGCAAACCCATCTCAAGCTCCTGGTATCTAACACCACCATGGCGCTGCCTTTGTCTTCTAAGTTTACAACAGAGATAGGTTCCACCAACTGTCAGCACAGCAAAAGCCAAGAAATATGCACCATACGTAGGTGTCACAAGAGATGCATTTAAGGGCAAGTCCTGGAATATGTTATTCAATGATTGTTTCCTCTGAAGTACACATTCTCCATTTCCAGCATTCAAAATTGCTTTTGATACTTTGGAACCAACACCTGGAAAGATAACCTGAAAGAATGAAAATGATACGATAAGAATTTGCCTTCAAATCTCAAATTTGAAACACTCATTAAATGCAGTTCTCCCTCTGAGCTATTCTAACTAAAGGGCCTTCAGCACTTGGATCCTATAGTACGACATGATAGACATACAGGTCCACCTGGATAACCATGCAGGTCTGCTCTATCCTAAAGGAGCATAAGAGATGCAGAAAATGTACCATGCATAAATAAATTCCAATTTAAAGTTATTGCTACACTACAAATATAGAAAATTAAGAAAGACGAGAAGCTAAACATGGTATAGAAATGAAGAAGAGTACCCTAGGAAATGGCATGCTAGTTATCCCTAATTCCTATGGGTACTGCCAATACTCATATGTAGATCCTTTTTATCATCCACTCATACCATCAAATAAGGAATAAAGCCTACAAAGCATCATAAGAATGTACAAACACACTGACGCCACATATAGATATAGAAGAGAGAAGGTTTGCATCTATGGCAATGTTCCGCTAATGTTTGAGCAAAGGACAATTTGGTGGCTGCATCCTACATCTCTCTCTCTCCTTCTCTCTCACAACACAAACACACACACACATATGCCTTCTACCCAATTCTTAACCCAAACGGTAGATCCAAATTATAGATGTCACTGTAGAAATAATATTCCGTTCAGAAATAGGTGAAACATTGTGAAAGAAAAGGGAAGAATAAGTTTAAGGTATGATACTTTTCAAGGGAAAGGGAGAAAGTTTGAGGTATGGTTCTTTTCAAGGAAAAAAGTGACAGTATGACAGAAAGCTACAGCTTTTAAAGGTAACAATGCAGTTAACTTAGGCAAGGGCAACTTATTGTTGACAAAGCAAATACTAATATTCTAATCAAACAACCATCCAAGTTGTGATGGAAGAGAAAATAGAAGAGACCTTCAGTTTCCCATGTTGCTTAAGTTGCTTCACTTGCTGAAAAGAAGAGCCTGCAATGGTGATATTGGCATGTAGATCATCCTCCCCATCATTGTGAACCACAAGAAATGAATGATTGGGTTCTACAGAATAGAAAATTCAAATTACTTCATACTCTTAAAACTGGAAAAGCAGTTACAGATCTCTAAGCCAAAATTATGACAGGAGTACGAGAGTAGTTTAGAATAACATGAAGGTGCAAGGGCCATACACTTGATTTGTAAAGCAAATGTATTATTTTGTAATCGTTCAAAAGTACATAATCATTTTGCTTAGTCATGTTCTATAATATATCAAGTTAAAAAAACATAAAAAAAACAAAACTAGTGTGAAAGAAGAAAGAAACATAACATTTTAGGCCGAAGTAGTCCCCTAAGCACAGACATCACAGGAAAAATATCACTTGAAGTGAAGTAAAACTATGGTCTATTACCAGCTAAGAATTACAAACACGGAGCTCATGCCATCCAAAAGGGCCTCCAAGTTAAAGGATGTCAAGAGTTCATCTGGCATGTCTCACATGGCATAGCCTAGTATGAAAACTTCCCAACCCTGCCCTCCAAAGCACTGATTGTCATCTATAAGTCATGTCTAGAAACCATTGAAATCCAAACACATTGTATCATCATTGTTTGTTGTTTGACAAGACACAGGTTGCAACTTTCAATCACCATTGTTGGGTTTTCTCAACAAGGTTTTTCTTGGGTACGAATTAGAAAGTTTGATTGTCTAATGAATTCAAAAAATTTAAAAATATCAGGCAAATCATAGAAAAAATATAAAAAATTGAGTTTCTACTAATTTTCCTATGAAACCATTGAAAAAATTCAAAAAGATATAATGCTAAAATGATCCCCCAAAATATTAAAATATATCTCAAAATATTTTCTTTTTTTTGGGAAAAATGAAAATATTGCAATAAGAAAGTGACAAAAACATATAAATTTTCGTTCTAGCAATATTTTCACGAAATCAATATTTTTTTCCACTTTGTCCTTATTTTCAGTTGCTAAAATGATATTCTTAAAAAATGGAGATATTTGTGACAACTGTTTTGATTAATCATAAAAATGGTAGCAAAGAAAAAAACATCCCCCAAGACCATAACTGATCATGGTTCTTGTAATGTTCCATCCTCAAATGCTCAACATGCTTCCATGTATTTCGGGTGGATGAATATAGTGGTTTAAGGGCAAAACACTTGTATGAAGACCTGATATCATCCCATTCCAACTTGAAGGTTTCATGTGTTACATGGAGTTATAGCCATAAATATCATGATATTTTTGAGATTATCATGACATTAACAAAAGAAATGAAAAAAGAAAAGAGGGGGAAAATATGCAATATTTGGAAAAACATTAAAAATCAGTCTATAGCAATTTTATTTTTATCACCTGTGAGTACCCATCTTTCAGAATTAGCAATAGAGGGAAACCTTTCTTGTCCATCAAGTGCATTAACTGAACTACGATCCTCTTGAATATTGGCCATTCCAAGAAGTATTTGCAGATGGAGACAATCCTAAGCTTTTCCGCTTACGATATGGTTCCTTCCAATTAGTCTTAGTACCACTATCACGAGTTGTCCATGAAAATGCACGGCGAGCTTTTTTCTGCAAGTTGCTGAGGCTGTGACTAAAATTTGATTTTGCAGGCATGCCCGTTTGTGTTTTCTGCTTTGTTCTGGGAACCACCATAGGGGCACGTTGTTCGCTAACAGGAGGATTCATGTTAACGGCAATGGCTTTAGCCGCATATGCAAGAATCAGATTGTTGTCCCTAAGTGAAGGAAACTCTATCATGATCTGCAGATGAAAAAGTCACAGACAGCATAGCTTGTTAGAAGAAAAGATAGTCAATCATGGTACTATTTTGTGAAATACCACATTACCTGAGAAGCAGAATCTAACTGTTTACACATATATAGGACTTCTAAGATCAACAGAGGCTGCTCATGTAACGCAGAACAACGTTGCTGCCAAGGCAAAGGCAAAGCAGCAAGAACATGTAGACCCAGGGCCCAAGCATTAAGCTGGGAGATTTCAGCGTCTGACATATTTCCATCACGCCTCTTCAAGAAAAAAGTGCACCTTTAAAAATGGACAACAGTGGGCTTAAGAAAATATCAAGAAACAGCCAAATAAGTTCTTTCAGCTCCCACATCTGTCAATGGAAGAAATTATAGACAAAGACATGGAGATATACAAGAAGTTGCTTTGACCGCAAGTTAGGAAGTTGTTGCATGGCACCCATAGCAACTGGCAGAGCATCATTAGCTTCATGGAATGATGAAAGGAATCTTGTAGCCTCTACCGGACCGCCACCACTGACAGGATCAGCAGTAAGCAGCTCAACAAGTTGCCTGCCCCGCAACTCTCTCCGCAAATCTATAGATAAATTGGCACTTTCAACTACTTCTAAGGCTGCAGAAACAGCACCCTTGCCAGCCAATCTCAAAGCAAGACCTTCAGGATCTTCCTTGCAATCAGCTTCAACCTGAATGAACCTCATTCAGACAGGAGATTAAGGGGAAAACACCATTAGCCAAAATCCTTTAAACATTTATTTCTGTTATAGATATCAGAGTCTTTCAGGAGTTACCATATAAAATACAATGAGCGACTCACCTCCTGCCAGCTGTTATATCTGTCATCTGCACACAGTATGTGACTATATCTCTGCAAAGCTTGTCGTGCTAGGATGGCCTGATGATATAGAAATAGCTATCACCATCTCAACGCACATTTTCAGGTTTCACAAGTACGAAAAAATTGGCATAAAAAGGCTATGCTAACTAAAAGCTTCATCATATTTTGACAACATTGCTCAAAGGTCCTCATTTCTTCAGAAAAGTCTAGTATGGAAATTGATCATGGCCGCATTAGCTTCATCTTTACAAAATTGTAGATTGTTCAAATTCCCTTTTTAATACATGAAGACAATGATTGATGTGTATGTGCAGTATCAGTCCACATTCAAAGCTGTAAAAAAGTCACAAACTACATGCTTGCATGCTAGAATCAGGCATTGGGAATCAGATATAGAATAGAACCACCTAAAAGGTTCAACTACCAAGCGAGGAGCTCAATCACCAACTCATTGAATCTAGACATAATTGCTGCTTGAATCCTGTAGGAATGAAGTCAATTATGGTAATTCTCATTTTTCATTAAAATGTTACGTAAAATAATAAGCCAGAAGTACTCCAGTCATTTTCTCGGATCTAATTGAAAATAAAAGGATCCAGCAGATAGAAATTGACAAACCAATTTCAGAAGGAACTTTTAACAGGAAGAGGTTTTATCCTTGTCCTTCATTAGTATAAGCAAATAAATTAATAATAGACCCTCTGAATAAGTTTCTTAGTTGGTGCTAACTCTGCAAGGTCCGATTTTGGTAAATGTCGAAAAAAGTCCTTATAGGCACTTAAGATACACTGAATATTTATGGATCCAGTGTTATCAATGTTCCTCTATTTAAGGGAATCTCTTAAATCATCTTATAACCTACTGACACAAAAGGGATATTCAGCCTCATTAGGATAACCTGGATGACCTCTTGAGCAACGTCATTGTGTTGTTCCCCTTACTCTTGATGAGAATAGACACACATGCACACACACGCATATGCACGTCATGGGTTTTGACCTTACTAACACACCGACAGAGTCATTTTCAGAAAAGCTGAAGAAATCAGTTCTTGAAAGATCTGCAGTATTACAAGAGCAGAAAATGAAGAAAAAAATGAAGCTTGAAAAAACAAATCTTTGTTTTGGAATTATCATTACTTTTACATGATACACAAAGGAAGTGAATGCTTAGAGAATCAATAGTTTTCCAAAAGGAAGAAAAGGCTATCAGAAACCCGTAAGAATACGGTGGCTTCTCAATCTTCTAGCTTCTCACAGAGAGAGACAGACAGAAAGAACAAAGAAATGATGGAGTTTAGGGGAATGTATTATGTAAGGTCCTCTCCTAGGGGAAGAAGCATCCAACCTATGAAATGAAGGAAAATAAAGTGTCAATGCCCTAACTTGATGGCCTGACCAGCCTCATATAGGTGGATGGACAAATCAGGCAGCCGTTTCTTTGTGGCGTAGACATAATCAAGATACTCACACAGACCAGAAACAAAGAGACTTAAAATGGTTTTCCCACACAAATAACTCGAAAGATGAAAGACAAGATAAACAATCAATGATTTTGCACCTCACTCCTAAGAGGATCACCCTGCGGCAGATGGCAAATGCACATGGTGAGAACATCCATCGCAGCATTAAGCTCCCATCTATGAAGATATCTGCAATTGATATTTCAGAAATCAAGAAAAGTCCATTATGAATCCAGAAGGCCGAAACACTTATTCTCATGCATGCAAACGTTAATGCAAGATACCAAAAATGAAAATGGAGATACCCCATTTATGTTACTTCTTTATGAAGGTTATACATGGAACATGACTTGGAACTGAATTTAAGTATCTTATGTCACAATTACATAATTAGATATGATTACTGGAACTTATTTGTTCCATCATTGGTTATAGTCCTCAGCAAGTTAATCAAGGATTTGAAGACGAAGAGCTACAAGATTTTAGTTATGTGTGATAATTTCAAATAACAAAAAGCTTCCAATTTTTTTAATGTCAAATAAACCATATGAAATAAAAAGTAAAAGAACTGGGCATACCATTAACAAAAGAGACAGTGCTGCTTACATGGACCTTCATGCTGGCACCTGAAGAGCCATTGATATTTATAATTAAATTATCAATAGTTTTCCTATTGAAGTAGTCAAAGAGTTCTCAACATGGCCTTGTCCTATGTCCTTTCCAAGCCACTGGAAATGAATCCCCCTTCTCTGCAAAACAACATGCTTCGCAATCTTCAAGCACTCCTAAGGACTGTCCACTAGTCCTGTCTGAATGTGGCTAATACATCTCACATGTAAACCAATATTTCAAGCCATTATCACAAAGGAAAATTGTTAAAAATAACATGTAAAAAAAATCTGGTAACTACGAAATGTCAAAAACGCAAAAAAACAAAAAAAAACACAAAAAAATGCAAAGAAAACGTGAAAATGTTTTTTTTGTGTGTTTTTCATTTTGACATTAAAAAAAATGTTCTTTTGCCCATTTAAAAACATTGAATGCCATGAATATCAACACTTCTTCAAAGACTATAATAGAATATCTTTTCAGTTTTAACACCTGTATCAGCATCAATCACTGCACATACACAAATAGCAACAAGTCCAAATGCCTGGATTATGGTTTAGAACAAAAATTATGAGACTTGAAGCAAAGCTGGTAAAGTACAGAAGGTAATGCATACGATTATGTGACTTTAAGTGGTACCAACAACGAAACTACAGGGCTGAGTGGTGAATTACGGTTATGCAGTGATGGTGAACCAAATCCTAAGTCAAGCAGAGAATCTACACGACTTAAAACTATTAGCAAATATCCATTCTTAAAAATCAGTTCATTAGTCCAATGTGATCAGGTGCACCAGGACTTCATCTATGGTAGAAAAAAGTGAAGCATAAAAAGTTATTCATGGAGAAGAGAAATGTAACACAGGGGTGGCTGCTGCATACTTGAGAGCAAGTCTGGCGGCCAGTTGCTTATCTTTCAATCTCAAACAATATTGCCAACTATTGCTCCATACGCTATGTATACCATAACCATGTGGCAAGTCAGTGGCTAAATGATTTTCTTCACCTCTTTCAACTAGCAACTGTAGCAACCGATCAGAAACCCCACCACGTAAACAACGATCAGATAAAGGAAGAGCATCCATATATTTTCCTTCACCTATTAATCTGTAAACAAATATATGTGGAAAATCATTAAAATGACAGTGGATTCTGAGGCCACGTACTGAACAGTATATGATGGACACTGACACTAGAATGGTTCTTATTCAACTCATTAACAGAAAGTGTACTTTCACCAGCATCATCTGAGTAGCAGAATGTCTTTAGAGTTCAGACACTTAATCTGGTCCAGTATTAACTTCCATCCTCTAAAACAAACATCCTATAATTCTAATCAGACAAAGGATGACGTGGGGGAAAACTTTGGAAGCAAAAGCAAGCTTTCCCATCTAATTGAAGGAACCAAACGTGAACCAATCAAGATGTCAATGTTACTAAATTATTGCTAAAACTGAGGAACATATTTTTTCTAAAAAGTAACAGTAACAGCATAAGACATAACATAAGGCATTTCACTGAGATACACTAACGAGAATTACTTCATATGTTAGTACATCAACATATAAACAAATGGTAGAGAGCATTGTCACCACTACTATAATGACCTAGTTGGTACTTGGTAGATCCAACCTGGCCCCTAGTAATTTTGTTTCCACCCTGAACAAGGCTAGGAACCAAGAAAACCAATCACTTAACAAGCATCTTTATAAGTCTCCAAAGATTCTTAACACTTTAGAGTTGTTACAATCCACCACCCCCCTTTTTCTTGAAGCACACGTGTCTGCTTGTGTGGGACTCTAGGTCTGAGTATTGAACCAGCTCTGATACCACTATAAGAAACCGGCTAGCAGTTCTCAATCCACCCTCTAACAATTTTGGTTTCAGCCCGAATAAGGCTAGGAACCAGGACAACCAATCACATAACAACCTCCTTTGTAAGTCCCTCAAGATTCTTTACAATCCGAGATATGAGTAAACAAAAACTAACAAAGCAATCTCAAAATTTAGAGATATGTAACAAGATCACAACAACCTGTATTTCTTAAAACAAAAACTATATCATCAAGAATCCAGCAGTAATAAGAATGCATTAAATGTGTTTGAAAGAGATTAGTTATGCTTGTTTTGTTTTGGGATCTATGAAGTGATCAGGTTATAACAGAGACTTTGTGATTTTATTAGGGTAGCCACATATACATGAGGGTATTCTATATTCTAATTTGAATGAAACAACAGTTGGGACATGAGAATGCCTGATATTCGAAAATTGTTTAATCAAGAGGTATCGAGATATACCATATATCCAAGAAGCACCAAAATGTATCCAAATATAAAAAGAAATTTTTGGTGGCCAGGGATAAAAAAAAAGATTGCTGAATTCATCTTACGATGTTTCATGTGCCTTAAGGGGTGTGGATTGTAACACTCAAAAATTTAATATTGTAACAACTTAGTCTCTTATCCAATATTGTAAAGAATCTTTAGAGACCTATAAAGGGGGTTATTAAGTGACTTTGTCTTGATTCTACCTTTTTTGAGGTGGAACCGAAACTGTTAGAGGGCATGTTGGAATCATCCAGCCAAGTGGTTATAGTGGTATCAAAGTCGGTTCAGCATTCAACCTAAGGTCGCATGCACACGAAGATGCGTGCCGTAAAGGGGGGAGGGTGGAGATTGTAACTCCCCAAAAGTTTAATTATAAAGAATTGTTTGAGACTTATAAAGGGAATTGTTAAATGATTAGTTGTCCTGGTTCTTGGCCTTTTTTCGGCCTGCTTGGGGGTGGGTTAGGATCCACTGGCCAGGTTGTTACAGATACAATTCTCGGGTCCCTAACAACGAGGTTTTCTTTTAAGGTGTGCATTGGGAAGTTCGTTTTTCTTAGGAATTCAAACAATTAAAAATATAAAAAAATAACATATTTTAGTTTTTTTTACTCATTTTCTTACAAAAAGATTGATCAATATTCAAATAATTATTAAATATTAAATAAACATGACAAACACTCTTTCTGAAAAAAGGGAAATAAAAAAAATGATACTTCTATTTTTTCATTTTTCTTCAAATATCATAAATTTTTTCCTGTTTTTCTTTTTTACCTTCTTTCTGTCATGCTTTTGCTATTTTTTTTTGGGTTGGGGTGGGGGGAGGGTGAAGAACCATTGGATTTATGACAATGGTAAAGAAAAATATCTCCACGAAGGAGCAATAAATTGAATTAGGAAACAGATATAGTAATTTATTAGTCAAAGGGTTGAAAAATGAATGCGTAAAATAGGGGGGGTTGAGACCCTGACATGCACACAGGAAGGAAGAGGTCCAGCAGTTGAGTTAGTCGTAAAGCAAGAAAACTAGCATTTGAAGCTAGACAACAGCTAGCTTCATCATTTTATAAAGGTATATGTGGGCATTCTTCTCTGCAAAATATAAGATTATTTAAAAAAAAAAATCACATATGGGACATATGTCTTGTTGAGGAAGATGAACATTCATCACCTAATCCTAAGAACTAAGCTTATAGATAACTAAACAACATGCATAATTTTGAGCTTCTTCCTAAGAGTTTTGTGTTGAATTCAATTTTATAGATAGTTTATGTGATAAATTCAGTGTCTTTTTTTTTATGTTGTACACATAGCACACACACAAACCCATATCAAACAAGTAACCTTCATGTGGCTACCCATCTGAAAGTTTTGATGAGTTTTTCTGTCTCCATAAAAGGAAAAAATCAAAGAGAAAATGGTATAAACTTGAACGATTTTTTCCCTTTTCTTTAAGCATATATGAGAAACTGTACCTACCAAGCATGTAGACTCTAGTTTTAGCTTACCCTCTATCATATATCAACAACAGGCAAGAGATCATAATAATTAGATTTTGAGAAACAAATAATGTCCACCATAATAATCCATCATGCTAGTCAACCCAGCCTCCCAACATAAAAGATAGGAGAAAAGCAAGACAAATACTACTGCAGTGGAATAAAGTCAGCTGTTGCATAGGTCCAAAACATTATAAAAGATAGACAATAAGGAGAGAAACCTTTCAACAGCTTCTTCATATGGTCCTTCGTTCTCCCAATCCAATGAAAGAAAAACTGCTTTTTCCAGGTCCACATTTTCAAACTTCTAAGCACTTTGTAAGGATTCTGAAGGGCCATGATTTTGTGCATCAGACTCTGAAACAGATGTAGATACGTGACTTCCGACTACAACATGGCCTTTGTCTTCCTCTTCTGACTCAGTATCGTTGTCAGGCTCAAAAGAACGCTTAATAGCAAATCTGGACTCAGCTTTGGATTTTCCAACTTCAACTATGCATCTTCAGGTGGCAGCGGATTCAGACACTCTATGGAGATTTGATTGCATCTGTATCCATCGATTTAAAGTTGTTAACCTGCAATAAATTGAAAAAATGTACTTAAATGACAATAGCATAGACAAGAACAAGAATAGGCTGGTATCACTTTGTGAACCAAATCAGCAGACATGATATCAGCCACTTTTACGGCTGCATCAGTGTTGCTTCTTTCAAATACCAAACGGGTTAAAAGCGCAGAAAACATATAAAAGATAAATTATCAGGAAAACTACATAATGAAGTACAACGTTTTGGATTTCATAGACAACAGATAAAAGATGTGCCTCTCATTATGCAACATAATGTCCAAGTATTTTCTCTAGATATAATTACCTTGTCAAAGTTGACCATTTACATGGTTACTAGTGATGGGAGATTTCCCTCATGCATATACAAAAACAATATGTCCTAAACAGGATCATGTTCATGCAAAATCATTCAAACAAAATCTTAACTGTAGCAGAAGCGTACCTGAATCCATCTGAACAAATGGACGATCAGATTGCAGTAGGATCTTCCAGGGTCTTTGCGGCGCACTTGCGGTCACTCTCAGATGGGGAAGAGACAACCCTAGAAGCCAACATTTCTACCAACCATTGCACAACCCCAGGGACCACTACCATTTTATATTATGGGCAATTACAAATTCAACTCATCAAAGAGTTCGTCTATACATTACAAAATTACCCCATACCATATAAAATGATGTAATATCCAAAAATACAATCACTTAACCAGATATTTACATTAAGACAACCACAATGTCTGAAATTTCTCATAGACATATGCCGACCCACCAAATGATCCTTACAATCTCCCACTTGGGCCAAATATGTCTTCAAACATTCAGACATTACATAAAACCTTAAGAGCTCATAACTGCTATCTTATTAAACATCATTTTCACAAATCTCGTCCATGATCATATCAACACAGAACCAAAGCGGCTTTCGCTATATTAAAATTAGTTAGACCTTCAATGATCACAAATGTTAACACAATCAATGACATAGATCTGATATGGGTGTATAGCATGAGAATTACATATAATGTGATTACAACATGTCTATTCTCAACTGGTCCAACTTTAAAACCTTATGGAGATCAAAAGCACATAAACACAGAATGGAACTAAAGAACTTAAACTTTGTTATGCAGAAAACTAAATATGTGTCCATACATAAGAGAAAACAAAATACAAACTCCCACTAAACCAGCACATCATCCAAAGGTAGCACCCTCATATGAACAACATGTTCGTGAAAGACCTTAGGTGTTAAACCCTTGGTGAGCGGATCCGCAATCATAGAGTTTGTCCCAATATGCTCTAAAGACACCTAACCATTCTGTATCATCTCTTTAACAGCCAAAAACTTAATATCGATGTGCTTCGACTTTGACAAACTTTGGCTGTTATTAGAGTACATGGCTGCTGAATTATCGTCACACAATAACCTTAGTGGTCTTCCTACACCATTCATAATGCGCAGCCTCGTGACAAAATTCTGCAACCATAAAGCATGATTGGATGTCTCGTAACATGCTATGTTACTTTATTGGCACCCAACAAAGTCAGAATCTGAATACCCAATGATCTCCAACTGATCTGACTTCCTGTATGTGTGCATAAAATTTTTTGTTCTTTGTAAGTATGTCAATACATTTTTGGCTGCTTTCCAATAATCCATATCAGGATTACTTAAGTATCTGCCTAACATTCTAATGATAAGTGCAATATCCGGACGAGTACAAACCTGAGCATACATAAGACTTCCCACAACAGATGAATAGGGAATCTTTTCCATTTCCTTAGATTCGATTTCACTTTTAGGGCACTGTTTGAGACTATCTCCTCTAGCAACCGGAGTGTCTCCTGGTTTACAATTCTTCATGCCATATCACTGAAGCACCTTATCAATGTAGGCCTTTTGTGATAATCCAAGAACACCCCGAGAATGATCTCGAAATATCTAGATCTCCAATACAAAAGATGCATCACCAAGATCCTTCATGTCAAACTTTGTTGACAAAATTTCTTAGTTTCATGCAATATACCCACATAATTACTTGCCAGCAATATATCATCGACATATAAAACTAGAAAGATAAATTTATCTCCACTGAACTTTTACACATTCATCAACCATATTAGTTTCGAAACCAAATGAAACTATAACTTAATAAAATTTGTAATACCACTGACGGGAAGCTTACTTTAGCCCATAGATGGATTTTCTCAGTGGCACCTCTACTTGATTTTCTTGAGGTTGTTGAGTTTGTTATTCAGTATGGAGACCGACATCATTGTCTTCTTCTGAACATGTTGATGGAACAATGGTAAGAACAAAGACCTGACTATTGCTTTCAACATCTGTATGAGTAGACTTACATCTCTCTTTAAAGACAATATGTTTAACTTCATCACCTCCCCCAAACTCAATATCCTCAAAGAAATGGGCATTTTTCGTTTCAAAAAAAGACTTACTGGATGAATTATAAAACTTATAGCCCCTTAATGTTTGTTCGTTTTCCCTTTATACATTCAATGCAAACATTAAAGTCTACAAAAAACAAGGGACTCAAGAAATCCATTTGACATAAGCCTTTTTATTCTCTTTTCAGAGATATGTTCTAAGCGCATATGCCACAACATAGCAGAATTCTCATTGGCTAATTTTCTTTTAGTACCACTAGACGTAACATGCAATGTTTCATGATATGAAGCAATCGTATCAAGCAAATAGAGGTTATCACTACCAGATAAAGAACAAGTGACTATCAAATTTGAGTGCAGAAACAACTTAAATTTACTTCTTTCAAATGAATAATAATAACCAAATTTATCCAGTAAAAAAATAAAAATCAAATTTCGTCTAAAAGACGATACTACATAAGTTTCTATCAAATTCAAATAATAGTCAGTCTTTAACAATAACAAAAAATCTGCTATGGCTTCAACCTTCACCTTCTTGTCATTGCGCACTTAGATGAATCTTTCAGCATCATTTGGCGTCTGACAATTTAGGCAGCCCTGCACAGAAACACTTATGTGAATAGTAGCAACCGAATCTACGCATCAAGTGTGTTTTGGTACTAAAATTAAATTAACCTCAGAACAAAACCAAAGTGAGAATCGTACCTTTCTTTTCACGTCATGCATGATACTTAGTACAATCCTTTTTTATATGACCTTCATCTTTGCAAAAGAAGCAGCTTGATTTGCCTTCCTTATGCTTCTTCTGTTTCTTAATGGATGACTGGTCAGCCGCATGATGATAAGCAGAACTTTAAACGGTGGGAACCCTCAAACCGCATGTGTCTAATGATCATGAAGAAATCAATCTCAGAAAACTTTAGGGGGTCAATTACTGAAAAGGCTAGTGCCAAAGAGTTCATCGAAGAAATTGAAAAGCGTTTTGCTAAAAACGAATAGGTGTAGTAGCCAAGTGAGCACTTTTCATCCTATCATGCTTCATTCTCTCATCTTCTAACACACAATGCGAAATGAGCTCATTAAGAGTCCACTTCTCCTTTTGATAGTTATAACTAACTTTAATCTGTCCAAACTGTGTAAACTGTCCAAACTGTGGTGGAAGAGAAAAGAGAACTATATGCACTATGAAGTCTTCATATAACTTCAGACCTAGTGCCTGTAATTTTGAAGCAAGATGAGACATTTCCATAATGTGCTCCCGTATGTTCCCCTTTCCTTTATACTTTAGTGTCACAAGTTTACTCAAAAGAGTGCTTGTTTCAGCCTTTTCGTTTTTAGCAAAACGCTTCTCAATTTTTTCGAGGAACTCTTTGGCACTAGCCTTTTCAGTAATTGACCCCCTAAAGTTTTCTAAGATTGATTTCTTCATGATCATTAGACACATGCGGTTTGAGCGTTCCCACCGTTTAAAGTTTTGCTTATCATCATGGGCACTTTTATCTGTTAACTGAGGTGGGGAGAGCTCCCTAAATGCAAGGTCTAGATCCATAGAACCCAGAACAATCATGACAGTTTCTTTTCAGTCCTTAAAATTTGAACCATTTAACTCAAGAATAGTACTCAAATTTACAGATATCATGGAAGCAGAACTCATTGTACAAAGAACAAAAATACCAAACATGCTCACAATCAATACATGTACATAGATGAAATAACAAATATCAATGAATTTAAATACAATGGCCCAAATCCCATCACAAGGTACCGGTGCAACATTAATATCTAATCTTTAGATTGAAATATTAACTGCAAGTGGTATTCTTGGTTAACAATGAATATAGATAATTAGCCCTATCAAATAACGAGCCCATCTTTGGATTGACTCACTATTCACATGAAAACCTAAAAAATTATCATATATTCATTGCCCTGTATACTTAAACCTGACAAACCAACAGTCCTCCTTTGGGTTGATCATTGCCCGCATGGATTAAGTATACTATCATCTAATTTTCAAAAGAGGCAAATTCGCACAACAGAGGTCACTTTGACGACATAAAGTACAAACCTACTCATTTCGTACAACAGATATAGTTGTCCAAATATTCATCTAAAGTACACCCACAATTTTAACAACATGGAAAGCATGATACATATATTAAAATTTACATACAAATTTTGCCCTACATTCAATCCAAAACCAAAAGATTTAATCAAATGGCCCAAAAAGAGTCCAAAACTTTAGAAACTGGTACCATAATTGTGCTTAAGTGGCTCAAGAACCACTGAATCGGCCTTAAAATGGCCAGTATCATTCTTGAACTGCAACTAAAACACCCACATTGCCCTAAATAGGGCTGAACCTGTTTAAAAGTTGGACGAACCAGTAAAAAATAAACTGAATCGGTTCCGAAACCCACTGAACCGGTTGAAAAATGGCTAAAATTGGTTCTAAAACTGAATGAACCGGTTTGAAAAGCCTTGAATCAGTCTGAAAATCAACTGAATCGGTTCTGAAAAGCATAAACCGGTTTGAAAATCAATCGAACCGGTCTGAAAAACAACTGAACCGGTCTTAAAATCAACTGAACCGGTCTGAACCGTTTTAAACTTGAACTGAATCAGTTTTGAAGAGCACGAACCAGTTCTGAATCGAGTCACGGATCCGGAAGAACCGTATGGATACAGTCGGGTCACATGCAACCCGACCAGAACCCGTAATCCAAAATGCAAACTGAATGGATACGGGTCGGTCCGACGTGACCCGACCCGGATCCGCATTCTTAAACTGGATGGATACAGGCCGGGTCCGACAGGACCCGTCCCGGATCCAAAAATTCTTAAACGGGCGCGGCGACAAAATTGTTTTTTTTTTTTTAAATCCTTATGGATCCGGGTCAGGTCTGCCATGACCCGACCCGGGTCCGACCCTCCACCGCTCGACCGCGCGAGCGGTTGCAGGCGTTGTCTCCACCAGCGGTGAAGTTCCACCGGTAGGCCACTCAACAGCGTGGGTGGCCACCGGTTGGTGCCGCCATGATGGCCGGCCGTCGCCCACCGAAAACTGGCTGGAATCAGCCTTCTCCGTCCTGTTTGCAAAACTACCCCCTTTCTTGGTTTGGGCGACAGTAAAAGTAGCGAGAAAACCACCGGCAGGCAACCCAACAGCGTGGGTGGCCACCGGCGGGTCGCGCCAGGACAGCCGAAGGTCGTCCATTACCTAACGGCCGGCCAACGCTTGCCTAAACGGCGGATTCCGGCCGTCCACCATTCTTCCTTATTTCTGCCCCTTCTTTCTGTTTCTGTGGCTACAACAAAGGCGAGGAGGGCACCGGCAGGCCACCCAACAGCGTGGGTTGCGTCACCACAGCCCGAGGCCCGCCTTCTCCTAACGGCGACCGTCGCCCGCCGATCCGGTCGTCCCCTTCCCCGTTCCTCTTGTGTCCTCAGGTGCTTGCAATGGAAGCCCGATGGCTTTCGTTGCTCGCCCACGCCCAAATTATTATTATTATTTTGGTGTTGCAGAGCACCGGAAGCAGGCGTAAAATGCCTGATGTGCAACAGAGCAAGGGACAGACGCACAGTGTCCTCTCCATCCTTCGATGTAGAACATCATAGAGAATCGAAGAAAAGGGGAAAACCGAAAAAAGGGAAGAACACACAAAAAATTCACCCAAAAATCAACGATTTAACAATGAACACAGGGCTTTGATACCAATTGATGGGAGATTTCCCTCATGCATATACAAAAACAATATGCCCTAAACAAGATCATGTTCATGCTAAATCATTGAAACAAAATCTTAACTGTAGCGGAAACATACCTGAATCCATCTGAACAAATGGACGATCGGATTGCAGTAGGATCTTTCAGGGTCTTTGCGGCGCACGTGCGGTCGCTCTCAAATGGGGAAGAGACAACCCTAGAAACCAACGTTTCTAGCAACCATTGCATAACCCCGGGGACCACTACCATTTTATATTATGGGCAATTATGGATTCAACCCATCAAAGAGTCTGTAATTGCGTACAGGTATCTATACATTACAAAATAACCCCATACCATATAAAATGACGTAATATCCCAAAATGCAATCATTTAAGTGGATATTTACATTAAGACAGCCATAATGTCTGAAATTCCTCATAGACATATGCCGGCCCACCAAATGATCCTTACAACTAGCACATGGATTCACTTAGCCTCAGAAAAGGAAAAAGAAAATTCATTCATACAACATCTATCACAAGATAATCACAACAAACCGTCCACCGTAAAAGAAAAAAAGAGAAGCTGATATGCATCATTTCAGAAATTAGTTATGGAAAAAAAATAGCATATCTGGATTACATTAACAAGGTAAAGCAAGATCTCTAGCAGAACAAAAGAGAGAGAGAGAGAGAGAGAGAGAGATGTCAACATGTCAAAGTTATTATAGACTAACAGCAAGTAAGAGGACTATTCAATGATCATCCTAAGGACAGAGAGGGTATGCTTGGGGATTGGGTTGTAACCATCAAGTAGTTGGCTATCCAACCCACTTAGGCCTGGTCTAGGGTAAGAAATTAGGCTAGACCTGACAAGAGGCAGGTGCTGATTATAAACATGCTGAGTTGGCCTGTTATCAACTTTTTTCAGGTACTCAAGTTCTGCACCATACATACATAGATGTGTGCCAACCACAAACTAAAGTACTACCCATCCTAAAGGATGAGAATAGGTGCAGGCATTGATGTATTTTTGTGTGTGTGTGTGTGTGTGTCTATATCTTATAAACTTATCCTGCCATTATTTGATAAATAATCAAATAAGACAGACATGCTATGGTTATTTTTCTTCTTTTTTTTCTAAAACATATTTTTTGTGTTTCATAACTTGTTCATCTTTAGATATTTTGTTAAACAAAATTAAAACAAGAATAATATATGTTTTAGATTAGGTTTGGAAGAATCAGAACATAGTAACTAACTAGGGATCAACTTTGGATCCAATAGAAATCGACCTAACGAAGCCCATTATCATCAGCATCATGTCCAGATTGACAATTACTCATAAGTGGCGAATTCATATGATCAACTGACATTGATAAGATATTCGGATTCTTGCCTATGAGTGTCATCAAGATGCATTAGTGGATACAGATGTCTCAGCTTAGTAAACATAATCATTTTTCTATTTTAAAACAAAAAATCAATCGACCCAAATGCCTAACAAATTAACTGTTTAGTGCTAAGCAGCAGTACTTTTTTCCTTTGAAAATATATAACCTAGTAGAGAGAAAAAGAGGAAGGGGTTGCATTGAGTGGAAAAATCCTGCATACAAAGACATGGTGAAACCAGAAAAAAAAACACACACAAACATGCCAGTGTAAAGCTTTTGTGTACATATTTGTAAATAAATGTGCAATATTTTTGTCCATTTATGCCCTCACCACACCCATCACAACCTACTTCCATTATAGCATTAAAAAGTTAGGTCTGGTCTAAGCCTGTCCAGAACTGGCACTATTCTTTATCCTTAGGAAGTGAAGAATGGAGCCCCTCAGGAATATCAATTCCAAGTGAAATCTTGATTATAGGTCTTAACTATGGCATCTAACTCCCATATTTGCTTCTTAAGGGTTTTACTCATATGCATTAACTTATTTCATCTAAAACAAGCTCACATATCACTTCCCAAAAAAGTACCCTGTCCTGCTTCCCACTTTCCAAACAAGATTTTGAAGTGGCTAACACCATTTTCCTTCCTGTGTTCATGTTCTGACAAATGCACCAAAAAACAAATCCCACTCTTGACAAATTCCACAAAGTACAAATGACCATAATGTCTAACATATCTATGGTAAATCTGATGCAGGAACAGAGAATAAAAAACAGATTTAGTTTCAATTTTAGGGTTTGATTGATTGTTACTTTGTTTTGATCCAGATCCAGGGGTCCATTTTAGGTTATATAAAGATGTTTAGAGCCTCATCTGTATGTAGTCTTGGAATCAATGAAACACTAATCTTTTTTGAGTTTCCTCTTTTTGTTCTGTTTTTGCAGTTCTTTTGATTTTCCTAGTTAATTTAGACACTGACCGTGGGTAGAGGAGCAATTCTCTTTCCACTGTGTCAATATCATAGACAACCTAACATTAGGTAACTTTGTAGATTCTTTAAATTCATCAGTCATAGGAATACAGGATCAGAGGAGTACAGGATTGATCATTTGTTAGAACCAATTCAAACTGAGTATTTGCATATTCACTTCGGATCTACTTTCTGAAACAGAGCCTTTTCCTTTTGTCCATATTTGTCCAGTCCAGATTCCGTTTAGTAGAACAGGTTTAGCCGTTTAGGTCAAGACCCAAACTATCTCTAGCATGCTTGCATGATATGTCAGGCTTGTCAGCACACTATAGGCAATCTAATTTTATTCCTTTGTTCTAGGTAGGCAGCTTTAATATAAGTTCATAATAAAGCCTTTATAATTAACAAAAGAATACAGATAGATGATAAGTTCACAGGTGCTATGAACCATGGTCCAGCAGTTTCCTTTAGAAGTAAAGAACTATCCATGTCAGCAAAACCTCAAACAGCTCATCCTTGCTTTACCATGCATTGTTTGATCATTTTGCGTTACAACATATTCTTTTATTAAGTATTACAAACAATAGCTTATCCAGTGTCGAAACAAGGAAACGCCATAAGCAGATACTATTCAAAGGGGAAAAGTCCAAACATGGCAAAGAACACTGAAAGCATGAGAAAAGGAGCTCTAGGTCCACAACACTAGATACTTACATCTTTAGGCCACTCGTACACAAGTGAGAAAAAGTTAAAATCATGAGTTGTGTCAATCCCGTCAACTATGTTGCCTACATTTGCAACATAGATTATGAAAGCAGAAAGATAAGTGGCAGCTTTGCTGCTTAGGTGACCAAGAGACCTTTTCCCAGAATCTGTGGCATCTTAAGTAGCAGTGTCTGAGTTGCGCTCGGCTGCAGTTGAACTAGCTGAAGTTGGCTTGATAATTATAAGCCCAAGCCCAAGCACCCCATCTTTCTGTGTAGCAGATCGTGCTTTCTTGTCCATGTAAAAGGTGTCTCCTTTCACAGGATTTTCTTCTGTTTCTTCTGTTTCACTTCCTTCCCTTGTTCTCCAGTTCTACAATGAGGCTATTATTAACTACCACAAAAAATAATCAATCAACAAAAGCAAACTGGTCAACGACTTTGCAGAAACCAGCTCAGAAAATTACGGAGAACTGAATTAAACTTGAAAAACGAGGTTCTTCATTAGTTTTTTTTGTCACGTAGAGTATAGGTCATTGTTCCGCATCACTGTCAAAGCACCCATTGATATATAACTTACACAAGGTGTTGTAAGTACTAAGTGATTTCATAAACTGCATACACATCCTGATAGTACATAAAGTAAGAACTGAAAATTGATTCGATAATGTTTACATAGCTTATAAGCTCTTTCAACAACTTCAATTTTAGACTCAACATGATTTATTATTTCAAGCCATGCCAGTATACATTCACGACTCAACTACCTCAGGAGTCAGGATTATCAATAAGATGAAATGTTATTCATTCAAGACACACTACTCCTACTCTTACAAAAGGAGTACTAGTCTCGGCCAACTTCTGTTGTTATTTTAGGTTTATCTGTGTCACATAGGTAAAGGAAAGGGTGAAAAGATGGAGCAAAGCAATTTGAAAAAGCTTGGGCACAGGAAGTAATGCAAGACGGATTAAGATTAAAAAGTCTTTACCCGTCTGCACTCACGGCTAAACTAAAACTAAACTTAAAACTAACTAAAACTCAAGCAAATGAGTAAACAAAAAGGAAGAACAGAAAAAACTAAGAAAGAGCCTGCATTTTTCATTTCTTTTCAACTTTCAACTTTTCTTACAAAATGAACCCACATCCCTTTATATAGAGTAAGGGATGGATTGTGGATCTGGATCCAGTTACAGGTATTTAAACTTATATAGGTCCAGTTATAGAAATATGGATCTGGCTTCTGCTTCTGGCTCTGCATGAGGGAATACTATAATGCTACAACACATATAATGCATAAATTATATAAATAAATTAACATATTATATATATACTATATGTTATATTGTACAATATATAATATATATTATATACATATTATCTGTTATATTGTATAAAATATAATAAACATATAACACTATATATACATTAGAAGTTATTACGTATAACATACTTTATACACGTATTATAATGCATAATGTATATAATTATAGTAATGTCTATTAATGATATATTACTAAAACAATAATGTATATGTATAATATACAATATATTATATTATGTATTATATGTTAAACGTATAATATGTATGATACATGTTATTGTATATATATAATACCAATAACATCTATACTACTAATATATTATATAATATACATATATTATACATGTAATATTATACCACATATGTATGTACATATATATTACATATTGTATGATAAGATATATGTGTACGTCTGATATTACATATTTGTTATATAGTACATATATGTACATATATATGTCATGTTTGTATATGTTATATATATATATAATATTTTAAAATATGATATATATATATATATATATATATATATATATATATATTAATCACAACTGCAGTCTTTGGCTCCACTGAAGCAATGTTAAGAGGCTTCACATATGCATTATGCTTAACAAAAAAAATTTGAAACTGCAACATACCTGCAAGATGATCCCTATATCAAATCACTTAGTTTGATAAATTTTGAATCATGTAATTTGACAATGCTAAGGCATACATGCAAAAAAAAAAAAAACAAATGTGGGCAAAGAGGTGAAGAGCATTGAAACAAGAAAGGGTTTCCTTGTTGAAACCTACCAAAACTTATCATGAGTAAGACTGGAACCATTCTGCCATACCTGTTGTCCCACAAATAATTCTCATTCGTCAAAGATTGACCAAAAAACTCTTCTGCTTGAACAAATTCGGCACTTACAAGTGCTGCAGGATCTTTTGGGATGAAAGCTTGCACACTATACACTTGAACTGAACCATCTTTAAGTTTCTCCCGTATGCCTGCATCATTTTGAGGGAACAAAACTAAGTGACCACCTGAAATTCACCAATTCCACAAGAATATATACACAAAAAACAACACTTGGACGCTTATTTGTGAACGTTGATCATGTTCGGCAAGCCATTTAAGAAGGCCAAGTGCCACAATATCGCCAACCTAAAGCCACAAGTCATTTCAGAAAATTTTGGGAGCACAAATCCATGTCAAGTGAAAATCCCCACTCAACGACTTATGCGAGTAAGGATTAACCAAATACATTATAACATTGTATAGAAGTTTGGATCACCAGATGAATCGAGAATAACTTGGCAAGCTAGCATCAATAACTACCTTGGAAATAACTGCTAGCCAGCATAGCTCATCCCAATACTTATTTGATAAGCCAATCCATTCAGGAATAAGGATAACTCTCATTGTGACAGAATCACATGAGCACAAGTACAGGTTTGGTCATGATCATTCACGGGCTTTAAACGACGAGGTAGGTTTTTCTTAGGTATAATATGCCAAAGTGGAAAAATCTTGGTAAAGTTTCTGAAAAAAAAAAAAAAAAAAAAACCTAAAAAGAAAATGCAAAAATAAATGGAGTAATAAAAAAATCAAAAATGCCAAAAGAAAGAGTTGTTTTATGTTTTTTGGCAGTTTTTTCATTTGGCATATGTTTAAAAAAAAAGGCTTTTTTTTGCTGACCTATTTTTTGAACTATAAAATGGGTTTTTATTTTTGAAAAAGATGGGTTTTATGCGACAATGGGACATAGGCATGGCAATTTTAGTAAATGTGGATACAGGGATATGGAAAAGTATACGTACATATGAAGATAGAAATACTTAAACTATGTGCGTATTTGTGTGTGTATAAGCAGAATTTGTTATTGTATTTGAGAATTTTTGCAAATTTGCAAGTTCTATTCACTCCCACCATATCCACTTGCAGTTAGCTAAATACCAAGAATATGGTGCAGAATAAGCAGAGTTTCTCATACGCAATTTCAGATGTTCCTGACGTATAATTTCCATAAAGCAGTGACCCTCATACATCTGCTACCAGCAGGGCATGCTATGGTACTACATTCAGTATATTAAAGAAACAGATAGGAGTGCATACTTTTTAAACAATATCCAAAAAATCAGAGAACCAAAAGATTAGGGGAAAACAAGGGTATCAAAACATTCCTTGAAGAAAGTTTGTCATGAAAGTTCTAAAGCAATCAGAAAACAGGAACAAAAAAAAAAGATCAACTGAAGGAGGGACAAAAAAATGAAACCAATGACAGATGCGACTAATGCTACAGAAGATGTTAATTAAGAACAATGGAATCAATCTTCTACGAATCAATCCAGCACTAAAAGATCTATACCAAGCCATGTTGGAATGCACAAGGCTTTCCATGTGCATTTGCATAGATCTACTACTGTGACTGTCCTGATATTGCTAAAGAAACATATGAGAGGAAACATTTGTCCATTGCTGCACTGCAGATCATATTTGTAGACAGCAGAAAACGACAACGACAGAAAAGCAACACAAGAATTGTGGTCCTTTGATTGTCAAATGATCTACGAAGTCTAATGTTCTTGCAGTTCTTGAAGTGTTTGAAATAATTAAATTAGTCTGATATGAGGAAGTAGTTCAGCTGCAGAAGGAAAATCAATATGAACTTATTAGCTTGTTCATCAAGTAGCATTGTTTACCATATTGTCATCTTTAACGTCATCTAAGAAAGCCACAAGATACTAGAAGTTCTTTAATCTTGGATGATATTTTTGTAAGGCCCTGACACATTCAAACTTCTTCTTGCAGTCCGGGGTCTGGCAATGTCATTACATGCACATGAAGTACTTGGAGAGAGAGACAACCTATCAGATTTTGGGATGTCTATTTTACATCCTTATGTATAATACATATATATATTATATGTCATGAGATGTTAACAAAAATATATATATGTTATATATATATATATACAAATAATAAATAGATATATGTACACATGTATATGCGTACATACATACATAACATGTATATATATATACGTATGTGTTCAGTTACATATTGTAAACAATATGTATATGTGTATGAAATGTAAGTATATATTATATGTATTGCATAATGTATATATTGTACATATGTACATATACATGTATGTACATAAACAACACATGTATAACATATAGTACATATACACGATACATATGTATATATAAGACATATGTATATATACATATATATGATATGCATATTCAACATATATATATATACACACATACACACACAAACACACACAAACACACACACACTATATATATATGGGTACGTAACTATATCTACATAATAACACTCTATATTGCATAATATATGTTATGCATATATAATGTAGCACATTATATATTACATTGTACATGATAATAGGTACATATTATAATACATATGTCTACATTGTGCAATATGCAGTATATGTTGTATGTGAAACATTTTACAACATATATATAGTATATGTTATAAATATAACATATGTGATGTGCAATATATGTGAGTGTGGGTATCTATATATATATACATATACATATATAAATAGACATTTATACATACATATATATACATGTATAATATATGGATATATGTATTATAGTACATATGTCCATATATTATACATGTATATATATGTATGTATAAATGGCTATTTATATATATATATATATATATATATATATATATATATATATATAAAACACATGCACACACACACACACACACACACACACACACACATATATATATATATATATATATATATATATATATATATATATATATATATATATATAAACATATGTACATATATATGTGTATATACGTACAATACATATATTTTACACAATGTATATATAGATAATATGTATACAGAACATACATGTATATGTGTATATACGTATATACATATATGCACACATGTATATACGAACATACATACATAACATGTATATATATATGTATGTGTTCAGTTACATATGTTATAAACAATATGTATATGTGCATGAAATGTAAGTATATATTATATGTATACATATGTATATGTATATTGTTTTGCATAATGTATATATGTTACATATGTACGTATACATGTATGTACATCAATAACACATGTATAACATATTGTACTATATATGACACATATGTATATATAAGACGTATGTATATATACATATATATGATATAAGACACACACACACACACACACACTGTATATATATGGGTACGTATCTATATCTACATAATAATATTCTATATTGCATTATATATGTTATGCATATATAATGTAGTACACTATATATTACATTATACATGATAATATGTACATATTATAATAAATATGTCTACATTGTACAATATATATATAATATATGTTGTATGTGAAACATTTTACAACATATACATATACATAGATACGGTTTATTAATTATGCATACATATTATTTATGTATAATATATAATATAATTATGTGTATATACGTATAATATAATACATAAAGATAGGTCAACTTGCAATGAGATAAAGTGGCATAGCATATATATATATATATATATATAATCATACATGTAGATACATAATATATTAAATAATATGTGTCATATAATATAGTATAATTTTATATAATATGTAACATTATATTTACATATTGTACATTACATAATATGTTATAGTTACAACATATTATACTACTTGTACATATACGTTATATTTCACATAATATATATAATGTACATGTATATTATACATGATATGCATGTGATATATGTCATATGTATATTATATATACCTAATATAACATATATATCGTACATACATATTATAATGTATATTATATGTACATTATATGTATATATATATATATATATATATATATATATATATATATATATATATATATATATATATATATATATATATATATATTGCCGGTGTCAATGAAGGCTTGTCCTTTTTTCCATTTTCCTTTTTTATCCGCAGCATTTTGAACCGGGATAATAACGGAAATATGAGATAAGGACATCTTTTTGATCTGCTTGATCTCAAAATTATTAAAGCTACTTTTAAGTGTAAAATTCCAAAAATTGATAGGAGTTCTACCTTTTTCCTGTATAGCCTTTGCTACCTTTTCTTTTGGTTCACTGCTGTCCGCCTCGGATTCCAATATTCGACGTATTGCAAATTCATGGTGGAGGCAGAAACCTTTTGTTTGGACTTGACAATTCTGACACTTGCACATCTCTTTTGTGATTTGTTCCAGTGTCGTGCAACTTTCTTCAAACTCTTTTGCTTTTGGAATATTTTTGCACATGAGTTCTTCAGTCTGCCCCCGGTTCTTCCGACCATCAAAAACTTCTCTGAAGACTTATCATCTCCCAACAGAGACTCTGCAGTAAAAATGATGATGATGACTTCACCCAAAGCACCCAACGCAGAAAAAAGCAAACCAAATTGTAAGACCCACGTTTTTCTTTTAAAAACAAAAATTTATTTATCAAGTTAATCTTAAAGGAGACATTTGAGGATATGGATAAGGATGTAATTGAAAGGGGGAAAATTCTCTTTTTCTGTAGCATTAGAGGAGCACGTCCAGCCATAGAAAGATTGAGAGAGATTGAGATTGAAGTAGGAGGCTGCTGGAAAAGAACCTCACGTAGAGGGAAGGAGTTGCTACCAATATTTTCAGAGGTATGGGGATTTTCAGTCATGAGTATAACATGAAGCCATCTATTTTGATTTCTTATAGATACATGCATATGTGAATCCATGTTTTTATATGCTTAGAAGATGAATATATGCATGAGTTAGTGTACGCTGGAATGAGAATATCATGCTCTTAGTTCTAAATGTCTCTGATTTCCTAGAGATAAAGCATGCTAACATACTAACACGAGGGGTAAGGCATGTAAATCATGGTTGATTTGAAACCCTTGATTCCTGTATTATGCTATATGTGATGATCCGTGAGAAACCAGAGCTACAATCAATCTTAAAATAGAGCATGCATATTTGAGAAGGCCTTCATCTCTCCAATTTCTAGTTCTTTGCAGACTGTGCAAGCTCAGCTACTTAGCTCATTGAAACCATAGAATTAAGTGAAAATAAGTTTTCCAGCATTTCATTACCAATTTTTGTTTAAATTTCCTATATACCATATAACGAAGCTGTTTTGCAAGGGGTAGGCATCAATGCTTTGACACCAAAACGGTCCATGACTTCCCCCCGGAATTTCTCAGAATTTGAAAAGAATATGATTTGCAGATTCACATTCTTTCAGATAAACGTAACATTGAGAGGGTAATTGCATGTCAAACTTTTGATTTCTGTCATCCTTGGGGAGTCAATTTTTTCAGCAATGTGATGGTCCAGCTGGCATGTGGATAAGTTCCTCCATACCAAGGGTTGCGTCTCCAAATCTGTACATCTTCCATCTCAAGCGTGCAGTCCAAAAGCACCTATCTAGTGAAAACAACATTACTACCATGTGACTAATGGTGCTGCTTGCATGTGCATTCTCACGCCTTGGAAGAACTCAAACACCTCTGATCCATTATAAAAGATTAATCTTGGGCAGAACAACTAATGGTGACTTCCACTAGGTGATACCACTTGGTAGGGATGCTATGAACTACCAACTGGTTAGTCCATTTCTCCTTCCAAAATTCCACCCTAGCTTCATTTTTTATTTTCCAGGTAAAGAAATCACACATATGAGCCCAAACTTTGTAGATATGCTTCCAGCTAACAAATGCACTAGATGGCATTTCCATACCACATGTTCTTCTTCTGTAAATATTTATCTCTGGTTAGCCTAGCCCACGTGTTATAGTCTATCATTGCCTTGCAAGTTAGAAAGGCTAAATCATCATTGTTAATGTCTTTAATACTTTGAATTCCCAGACCACCATCCATCTTTAGATAGCATAAATCCTTCCAGCAGATCTGATGGTTGGTTTTTTTTTGTCCTTGTCTCCCCGCAAGAACTTAGCACAAATGCACTTTATATGTTTGAGAATAGCCCGAGACAGTCACATTGTCATTGCCCAGTACACAGTCATCATAGTGAGGACATGATTCATCTGACACAACCGACCTCCATAAGAAAGTAGTCTACCCTTCCAACTTTCCAATTTCATGTCTAATTTTAACAATAAGGGTAGGTAGTGAGCTTCCGAAAGGTTGCCTACATGAAGTAGACGCCCGATGTTAGCCAATTGGCAGATTTCTTCTGCTCCATTCCAGCTCTCTCTCCATGCCGATATACTCTTCCTTTGTCAGGTTAAAACCAAAAAAGATGCACTTCTCTCTACTAATGCTCATCCCAGAACACTCCTCAAAATGCCTAAGGTATTATTTTAGAGCTAAGCAAGAGTTCTTAGCTTCTAAAAATAAGAAGACATCATTTGCATAAAATACCGAAAAATAGCACTCTCCCATGCTGCCCACCTTAAAAGTTTTAATAACACATTCATGGATACGAACTTGCAAAAAAAGAGTTTAGATTAACCATAACAAATAGATATGGTGATAAGGGATCTCCTTGGTGGAGCCCTCTCTTGGTGTCAAACCACGCTCCTTCACGCCCATTAATAAGGAAGGAGGAGCTCACAGTTGTAACAATGGTCATGATCTTATCTTTCCACATTCCACCAAAACCCAAGTACAGGAGAGAATTTCTTAGAAATTCTAAGCTCACTCGGTCATATGCTTTACTGAGATCTGGTTTGATGCCAATGACCTTCAGTTTCCTGATGTTTAGTGCTTGTAGGAACACATTATGATTGTCCCCCAGAATGTGACTCAAAACCAGACGAAGCCTTCTAAATCATAATCCTAGTTACAAGGTTGAGGATATTGTTGCAAATCGGCCTGAACTTGTCCACATCACTAGCACCCACTGTCTTCGGGATCAAAACTAGATGGGTTCGGTTGATGGTCTTCACAATGCGCTCAGTACTGAAAAAATTCCCAATTACTATGCTAACATCTAGCTTGACAACCTCCCAATGATGTTGGAAAAATTCATTGTTGAACCCATTAGTACTTGCAACTGACCCTTTTTTCGTCTGAAAAACAGCCCATTTAATTTCCTCGTCTGAAATAGAAGCCATGAGCTTTACATTATCCTCAGCGGAAACTAAAAGATCATGATTGCCACTAAATGGAATGTCACCTCATGCCAATCTTCCCCCAACAGCTGTTTGAAGAACTCAATTTCAATGTAAAAAATATTCTTTAGTTCTATTCCATGTCTATATCTAGAGGTCATGACGTGAATCTTATTCTTCCTCCATTTACCCTTCACCATGACATGGAAAAATTTTGTTTTTATATCTTCCTCACGGATCCAATCGATTCTCACCTTTCGATGACACAATTTCTCCTCAGGAGCTAGAAAACGGCGCATTTCCACCTGTAGCACAACAATATCTTCATTTTCAACCTCTTTTTGAGTTTCATTAAACTGCTTATGGAGCATCGCAATAGTAGATGATAGATCAGATGGCCCCTTTCTACTCCACTCTTTTAAACCAATCTCTTAGCCCCCAGTTTACCTATTAGCTTGATCATAGCACATCCCCTTATCTCTATTCTCCAACCCTACTGGATTATTTTTTGCAGTTTTCTATATCCTTCCAATATTGAAAATATCTGAAAACTACCCGTCCCATGGTGGAGGAGCATCTCCTTTTACACTCAAACAATGTGGGGTTATGATTCAACATAACTCTATGAAGAACCTCCAAGGTCATAACCCACTATCTATCCCTAGCTCATGGGGATGACACGAAGCACCTATCAAGTCTACTCATACCGTTTACATCTCCTGGCCTATTATTCGACCAAGTAAACTTTATCTCACTATCTGAAATCTCTATAATCTCATTATCGTGAATGAACCTAGAAAAAGCCAGACAAGCTGAAAGGGTGGGGGGCTTCCATGTCCCCTATCATGCTGGCCAATCATAGAGTTGAAAACTCTTATATAAACCACATGGACTGGTTCATAAAAAGCAATAATGGAAAAGTCCTGAAGAAGGAGTTCCTAATTCTGAAGTTTGAGTCCAAGTACACACCAGTAACACAGATGTCATTGCTTTTGCTAAATGCACAGACTCTCAACCGAACCCAATAATGGTTGTTTTTTATCTCATTAATTTGGTTCTCTGCCTCCTTCTAGAGAGTCCACATTCCAACCCAAAGGTCACCCTCTTGCATATTCATTGCCGATTGATACTACAACACCTTTAACCTCATTTTACTTAAGTGTTCCATTGTTAGTTTAGTGTCAATAATAATTGTTATATTTTGTTGATGGCCTCTCATCATATTCACAAACTCCTGTTGGGCTGATTTACCCGCCAACCTATGGGCATTTCAAGAAAGAATCCTCATTAGCTAACTTGAGGCTCCTCTTCCATGCGTTGTGTCTCCCTCTTTATTCTCCTTGTTTAATCTTCCTTCTGCGGCTTCTTTCCACATCTCTGTCCCCTATCTGCATTAACTGATGTTCCAACCCCCTTGACTGAAGGAAGCCTTGCCTGCAAATGAAGCATCAACTGACCCCACATTGACCATTTTGCCCGAGCCCTGAGGCATCATGCCTTCATGCCTATGCTTTACATTCCTATCTAGTTCGATCAGAGCAAATTTTAGAGGCGGCGATCTGTTTTTGAACTTGTTCACTCCATGATTTTCAAGTGCCTTCTTTTCCCTTCTTCCTACTTAACTTTTTTGCCATCCATCTTGAAGGCCTTACCAATAGTCTCCTCTTTGTACTAACTCTCCTTTCCTCCTGGTTGCACTGAGATCTCAGGCTCCAGCTGAAGGAAGGGGTTTAAGCCTGGGCATCGGGCCGGGCTGGCCTGGCCCATTTACAAAATGCTGGCAACAATTAACATTCGGATCGGGCTGGCCTGCTACCCGTACTGAATATTAACGGGCTGGCCGGGCAGGGTATTGGGCCTACTCCACCACGTCTGAGGCCCGGCCCGACCCATTTTTTAACTGCTAAACGGGTCGAGCCAGGCAGGGACAGTTTCTGACGGGTTGGGTCCGGATTTGGCCAACCGCAGTCAGTAGTAGTACTCTATGAAAATAATAGCCTATGCCCAATTTAACCACCACAACATGCTTCCACGAAGTTGAAAAGGAAATCAAATAAACGATTGCCATGCAATCCCAGATTAAACCTAACGAGAAATGGATCTTAGATTCTTACGTATAAGAAAATGAGATCAAACTAGGCAGTAAACCTTCAACACAATGGCATCCAAACTGCACAGAAAGGGAGCATGAGAATGACCCAACAAAAAAGGGACACCATATTACGAAGGAGTAGATGTAAAAGACAAACAAACAACAAGGCTGAATCTTTATAAACCGAAACATTAAAATATACAGCCATAATGAAGCGACAAAAGCAAAAAAAACCGAAGGCTAAGAACTCCAAGCTCTCCATCTCTAGCAACACCATTGGTAACATTGGCAACTTGTTTAACTAGGCTAGATCCCAAGGGCCATGGCTTGGTTTTCTAGTAGCATTACATGGTTTCTTAACTCTCACCATTTCACAGAAATTAATTATAAGTTAAGCTGACTCACCACTCAGTGTGGTCCACACCATAGCAAAAGAGAATACGGTTATAATGGGCATCATAGTTCATAGGTATAGTTGTTGCTGGATGTACAAACTACATCCTTTCCTTGATTTAGAACCACAAGTTTAATATCCAAAAGTTTACATTGCAAGAGTTTTACATCAACATTCCAACATATCATAAGTTTATCCAGGATTCCGCACCACAAAAGATAGTACCTGCAAAAGATTTACAATAGTTAGTTCACAAATTACATAAATAGAATACTAAGCACTACAAATTGAAAAAAAAATACCATGATTCATGCATTGGATTAACTCGTCAGAATGGTGCTCTGCTTCATGAGAATTGTAACATTGACACATTAATTTAAGCATGATATTATCTATAAAATAAATTAGCATTGAACTATGAACATCATACGTTTCACACAAGTTGCGTGCATCACCAACTCTGTGTGCAGATTAACAATTCAACATTTTTAGGAATAGTTGAACATCAGTAATCATTAAGAATTCTTCTTGATATACTAAATGCAGATTTTGAAGCAACTATAGATACAGGAATGACTAATACATCTCGAGCCATCTTTGCTACAATTTTATATTTGTTTTCATTTGTCTTCCATAAAGATAATATGTTGAAGTCTATAATAGTTGCAATTCCTTTCATTAGATCAATCAAATATTTGTCTAAATCTGTGTGAGCCACTATAGGAGATAGTGGAGCTGAATTATGTTTTGAACTCATATCTAGCCACACTTCTATACTCTTTCGTTGTAATAATGGTACTAGTGGATGCGTTGCTCCTTTGTATATTACTTGTGTCACTATCATCATACATATTTTTGTATTAACATACAATTCATGAAGGATGTTCTCTATAACTTTTGGTGGCCATGGCACGATATTCTGCTTCAATTGATGATAGAGAGACTTTATTTTGTTTTTTGCACCTCCACGAAATAAGAGAGTCACCTAGAAAAACACAAAAACCGGTGGTGGAATGCCTATTATTAGGATCTCCACCCCAGTCAGCATCAGTATAGGCAATCATATTCAAGTTTGATGAGGAGGATAGAAAAAGTCCTTTAGTGATTGTGTGTTTGACATATCGAACAATCCTCAATGCAGCTCCCATGTGTACAGAAGTGGGTCTTTGTTGAAACTGACTTATGACATGTACCGCATGTGATATGTCAGGCCTTGTGATGGATAAATATGTGAGAGCTCCAAGCAATTGACAAAATGGAGTGGGATTTTCTAGAATTTCTCCATCATCAATCTTCATCTTTACTCCTAAGGCTTCAGGAGTGTCTACCACCTTGTCATCAGTGATACCTGATCTGCTTATAATGTCATTGGCAAACTTCATTTGTGAGAGTAAGTATCCTCTTCTACTATAAACTACTTCAATACCAAGAAAATAGGTTAGTTTACTCAAATCAGTCATTTCAAATTCATTCTTTAGAAAGTCCTTTACCTGCATAATTCCGTTGGCATCATTACCTGTAATAATCATATCATCTACATATAAAAGTAATACAATTATACCTATAGTAGTATTTTTAACAAACATAGCAGTGTCAGAATAGCATGATTTAAAACCTTGTTTGAACATAACATTGCTAAATATGTCAAACCAAGCTTTTAGAGCTTGTTTCAAGCCATATAATGCCTTTCTAAGATAAAGAACTTTTCCTTGAGGTAAATCAAGCCCAGGGGGTGAATCCATGTATACCTCTTCATTTAAGTATCCATTCAAAAAAGTATTTTTGACATCCAATTGATATATAGACCATTGTTTAATGGAGGCAATGGCAATAAGAGCTCTAACAGAGGTCATACGAGCAACAGGGGCGAAGGTTTCTTCGTAATCAATCCCATATTCTTGGGCATATCCTTTGGCAACAAGTCTAGCTTTATACCTTTCAAGTGATCCATCACTTCTAGTCTTGAATTTGTAAACCCACCTACATCCTATTGTCCTTTTCCCTATAGGAAGAGACACAATGTCCCAAGTTTTATTGTCTTCAAGGGCTCTAAGTTCATTGTTCATTGCTTCAATCCAATGTGGGTTAGTTTTGGCTTCAAGATAGGATGAAGGTTCAACATGAGAGTGAATAGCTAATAAGCAAGCTCTATGTTTTGGGGAAAAAGACTCATAGGAAACAAATTTTTGAGGTGGATGAGAATCTCTTTGAGATCTCCTAAGAGTAGGTTGAGACTCTTGGATGTTTTGTTGAGACCTTCTCTTATAAACTATAACTTCTCTTGGTGATCCATGACTTCTTGGTGAAGATCTATAAAAAAGAGTATTCTCAACCTCATTTTGAGCATCATTATGTGAAGAAGGCAAAACATCATCATCATTATCAACATCATCATCATTTATCCATAAAAAAGAATAGTCATCTTCATGCTTGGGTTTATTTTCATTAAAGCCATTTTCTTCTTCTAAAAATATCACATTTCTTGAAACATACACCTTATCTTTTTCAATATCATAGCATCTATACCCTTTTTGAGTTTCGGAATAGCCAATAAAGACACATTGAATAGCCCTAGATGAAAGTTTATCATTTTTGTCATTTAAAATGAAACATTTGCAACCAAAGACTTTGAATCTTTTATAAGTTGGCTCCAAGTTAAAAAGTTTTTGAAAAGGTGAAATATTTTCTAAAACTTTAGAGGGCATTCTATTAATCAAGTAAATGGATGTTAAAATTGCTTCAGCCCAAAAATTTTTTGAAACATTTTTTGATATAGGAAGAGCTCTTGTTGTTTCAAGAATATGTCTATGTTTTCTTTCGGTGACTCCATTTTGTTGGGGGGTTTTGGGACAAGACTTTTGGTGTATAACTCCCTTTTCTTTTAGGAATTCTTCAAATTCATTGAAAATGAATTCTCCCCCAGAATCACTTCTAAAAATTTTAAGGTTTACATCAAATTGAGTTTTGATCATGTTGTAAAAGTTTTTAAAATTCATAAAGACTTCCGATTTGCGTTTAAGAAAGTAAACCCAAGCATATCGAGAGTAATCATCCACAAAAATGACATAATAAAGCAAACCACCTTTAGACATAATAGGAGCGGGACCCCATACATCCGAATGCACTAATTCAAAATGTGCTTTTGCAACAAAATTTCTATTTCCAAAAGGTAAAGCCTTAATTTTGGCTTTAATACAATCATCACAAGAGATCATTTCTTTACATTTCTCTTCCAAAAAAGGGATACAAGACATTTTTCCTAAACTTGAATGCCCAAGTCTTTGATGCCAAACTTGAATGTCACTCTTCTTGACTATATTGCAAGTAGGGTTGGAAAGATCCAAATAGTCAACATAGTAGAGATCATTTTTTCTAGAACCTTCCCCAATCGTCTTCTTGGAAAGATGGTCCTGTATCAAAAATTTATTTTGTGAGAAGACAATATCACATCCATGATTTGTTATTTGAGAAACCGACAAGAGATTTAAGTTAAGTTTGAGAATAAATCTAACTTTTGGTATTTTAAAAACTTTTGAATTAAAATTTTGATCAATATTCCCAACACATTTGATTTCAAGAGGAGTTCCATCGGCGGTTTTAACAAATGGGCACGATTCTTCCTTAGTGCATTCGGTAAGCAAAGAATTACAAGGGGTCATATGAAATGAAGCTCCGGAATCAAGAATCCAAGAGTACTTACTTGATGATGTAGATGCCACGGTTGCTCCGGAGATTGGAGAAGTCCCTCCTCCTTTGAAAAGCGGTTGAAGAGCATCAATAGGCTTTGGTTGGAGGGCACTTACAAGTTTGTCTAGGTCAAATCGATTGCTTTCTTCATACATTATCCCAGCCACACTTGTCTTTTTATCAAATCTCCTCAATTTAGGACATCTAAGTTTGGTATGTCCTTCTTCTTGACAATGGAAACATATAATCTTCTTGTTTCCATTATTGCTATGCTCATAGTTTCGATTAAAGTGAGGAGGCCTATAAGTTCTCATATGAGCACCGGGTCTTGAGGTAGCAAGAACACTTTCACTCTTGTCTTTTGAAAAATTGAGTCTATTCTCCTCCATTTGAAGTTCCGCTATGGCTTCGTTCATAGATGGTACTTTATGCCCATGGAGCAAGGAAGTTTTGACTCCATCATATTCCGATCTAAGACCAAGAATGAATTTATAAAATTTCTCCCTTTGGATTTGTTTTTCTCTAACTCCAATGTCTCTTGGATCATACCATTCGGGTTCAAATAGAGCAAGTTCGTTCCATAATTGCTCCATTTCTCCAACGTATTCTTTAATGGACTTGTCTCCTTGTTGGAGACTTGCAATCTTCATTTGAAGATTGCACATGTAGGCCACATCCTTCATAGTGTGGGTTTTCTTGAGGAATTCCCAAGCTTCATGAGCAAAATTATGTTTTGCTATTTGGCCCATGGTTGTAGTATCAACACAAGCAATAATCCAAGTGATAATCTTGTGGTGTCCTATCTTCCACTCTTCCCATTTTCTCTCATATTCATTCATAGCCTTGTCTTTTTCAACTTCATCTAGTTCTTGAGCTTTACCATCTATGGTCTTGGTGAGGACTAATTGCGGTTCACTTTTTGACCCATTAACGAGTCCCCATAGGCCTTTACTTCTAATAAAATGTTCCATAGTTTTTGCCCAAGAAACATAATTTGATGAAGTTAATTTGGGAAGAGGAGTAGATGAAGTTCTTTCATCCATAATGTGTACCTTGTAAAGGAGACGTTGAGGTAGTGCTAGGATGAAAAACAGCCACACAAAAATGAAGCTTTCGACGCGTCAAAGACTGCCACAATCTTCACCACCAAGGGAGCTTTATTCCATCACAAATATCACCAAAAGAGGCCAGCAAAATAACAGCACCTTCTTGTGTCAAATTTCAGCCAACAATATATCGAACACTTGGAGTGCTTCACAGCTCCAAGGAAAGAGTAATAACTGGATTTTCAAGCTTGAAAGACAGCAACACAAAGAGCCAAAACGAGGCACTGATACCATGTAAATCAGGCCTGATCTTGAGAATACAAATGCTTCAAGAGATACACTCTTGAAGATCCCAACAACTTCAATAGGTAATACACAACCAAACCTCAAACTTGAGGAGAAGATACCAAATATATTAATCTCAATAGAAGAATACACAAGAGAGGCCTAAAAGCCCTTAACAAAACAAGGGACAACAGTCCCATATATATAATACAATGAAAGGGAGAGAAGAAGGAGGAGTTGGCTGTTGGGCCAGCTCCAACGGCTAGAAATCTAGCCGTTGGAAGCTGGTCCAACAGCTAGTTCCCTTTTACAAAAAGGAAAAGGTAAAAATAGAAAAAGAAAAGAAATAAAAAGTACATAAAAAAGAAAAGGAAGCAAATAAAATAAAATACATAACACCTATGCATACATAGATATTCATATATACAAATCATATATGAAACATATGTATACTTACATAATGTCTAATATTTAAATTCTAACATTTTACACATGAACTTTGAATTGTTAGCCATGATGCAAGATTTGCGTCCACCTTAATAACAATGGTGGTGGTGGCCTGTGACTTGCAATCTTTACTGCTATAAGTGTTGGATGGCTTGTGATAGTAAAAAGGAATAATCAGTAATTTGGAAAGTAGGTAAGAGAAATAGTTTTGCAAATTTGCCATTAAATGGGAACTAGAGTTCAGATCATTAAACTCATGGAAATCGAATTGGGTCGATTTTCAGCACAACATAGTTAAAAAAATGAACTTCTGTTGAAGAGAAGCAAATGAAATACTTTCATATTTACATCCTTGCTGACCCAGAAAATATAGAAGTAAGTGCCATATTCACAGAAATAGAACGGAAAAAAACCATCCAAGCAGATTTGGTAAGAGTGATGCAACTAATAAAACTGATAGTTGATAATCTGTGTCGCATAAGGCTGTCAAATCCATCTCTACCTATTTTATGAGATGCCAAGCTACCATGTATCAGTCTTGGCATCAGATACCTTAGGCACAATGTGAAGAGCAAGTGGAAACATTCATGAGATGAAACATAAAAAATCAAAACAACAATATGCCATCAAGAAAAAATGACACTGACGAGTTGAAACACTCAAACAACAAAAACTGCACATTGATGAATTTAAACAACCCAATTTTTCTAACATAAAATTAATCTTCAAGGAACAATGCCACCCCCTATTCTTCAACACAATAGATGCACACGTACCACAAGAAATAAGAGTGCATGAACATGGAACTTTCGGCTCCAAAAGATTGTTTGGTAAAAAATGAAGAATAAGGTATGAAATATAAAGAAGCAAGAGAAAATTAAAGACAAAAGGTTCAATGATAATCTAAACACTAGAAAAGAAAAGCTAGGGTCAGATCTACAAAAACAAGACCATTCGTGCAACCTCAGCCACAAATTAACAGAAATGATTCAAAAACAAAAAACGAAAAATGATTGAACTCACACAGGCATAGCTCGCTTGATCTTTTCCATGAAAAATGAAAACCTTTACACGTTATCTGTTTTAGGAGTGGCGATAGTGGCGGTGGCCGATCGGCGGTGCGGGGCCGGTGACGGTGACGGTGCGGCAACAGTGGCTCTACTCGCACAGGCACAGCTGCACAACTCTCTCTCTTTCAAATGAAAAACGAAAAACAAGTGTCGAATGTTGATCTGTTTTAACCCTTAACGGGCCCCAACAGGCCAAGTCTAATAACCCAGGCCTAGCCCATTATGATGTCAGGCTGCGCGCAACGGGCGAAAACCCGACAATGTTAGTCCTATACCCAAACCCAGGCCCGTATCGGGCTGGGAACCTGCCGGCAGCCCGGCCCATTGCCCAGGCCGACAGGGGTTTAGTTCATATTCTGATTCCTCCTCCATATCCTCACCTTCTCCTATCTTGTCTTCTATCCTCACCTTCTCCAAAACATCTACCGGTGGTCCTTTCCTACCCATCTAGAGCAGGTCCTCATCTCCTTCACCATACCTCCTCCCTAAGCAGCGCTTGAAAGCTATTGGCCTCTTATATATATGTATGTATTATTCATCACACAAAAAAAAAGTTATTTCCATTATGGCAAGACAAACATCATATATTGTTTGGGTGTACATTATCTCACCATGTTTCTAGCTTCATAGTGGAGCCTTCTATAAGATTGGAGCACATTATGCATGAAAGAACTTCAAGTAATAGAAATAGAACTTCAAGAGGCAAAGTCTTTTTACTATGAGGAAATTCCTTTTGCTCTAGTTTACCATCATTTATTCTTGTTGAAAGTTAATATATATAACTACATAGCAATTTGTTATAGAGTTTGTTTATAAAATGGACATTCATCCATTGAGTCACACCTCACATTATTGTTACTTCTTTTTTTGACATACATTTAATGAAAATTATCAATATTCAAAGGAATGCACGTGAGACTCATTTGCCATCTCAACTCAATAGCCCATGACCACTCTTTCTATTAAGGTAAAGTAATCTCTCTCACTCTCCCTTTGGCTAAGGGCTCATCTTTTTTATTTTTTACCATTTGGGTTTCCAAAAATGCTTGGTTACTATCTATCAGCAAAAGTTACATGATTGAAAACCAATGGTATTTTTTTTTCACAAGTCTTTTTTCTGAGCCACTTCTACCAATTCCTGTTGTTTTATAGTTCTGGATGTTCCCATACTATGTGCTTGTTCATGTGAGGTTCTATGAGAACTATGAGGCCCATGTTGTAGCGATTATGTACCACAAATGTAGACCTTTTCTATTTTATTGTATTAAACTTGACATTCAATTTTTGATACATTTTTTTTACTATATACTTTGTTTTACTATATGATAATTAGAAATAAGTATATTTCAGCTTCTGGATGCATGATTTCAGACATGTGTAGAGCGGATTTAAGGAGGTGAAACAAGGGACAAACTTTGGTCTAGTTACAGTCTACTCTTTGTTCAAATGCATAATAGTTGCACCTAGCTGTCATTGCATGATGCCGTATCTATTTTTACTACATTGAGGACTTCTGCTCCTCACCTTATGGGCATGTTTATGGGAAAACCCAATAAAAAGGCCATTTGTCTTTTGAGCATATGAAGAAGTACTCAGCTCTTACATTTCTATTGCTTGTAATGCTTTTGGAAACCAAAAGAAATACTTAAGTTTTACTTTTCCATTGCCTGCAATGCTTTGTAAAACCAGCAAATGGACATTGATTTTGTTATTTTGCTACATGTGTTGTAAATAATCATTGTTTATATAATATGTGTTGTAATATGTAATATGATATTGTAATATAGGTCATCCGTTGCATATGATATTCTAGACTTGTTCAGCTTTGAATTATGTGTCATATGCAGATTTTGAATATGGATGTTGGAGCTTTTCCTTGTATCAACTATAAAGCAATTGCTTTTCAATGTTCAAATGATATTAGTATTTAGACACTCAAAAACTCATTTCTGTCATCCAAATAAAAATCAGGTTTCAAAAAATGGAACCTAGTTTTTGTCTTGTCACCTGAACATGTAAAAGATGCTTTAAGGACTGCAGGGTTTTGCAAAACGTTGTTTTCTCTGAGTGATATTCAAACACAGCTTTAGAGTACAAAAAGAACAATTCTATCCTTGGCATAGGGAAATGCTTGAGCAATACTCATGTTCTGCTTTAAGTTGTTTGGTATTTCTTTGTTTCGGGTGGGGTTGTATTGTTTTGGATAAGTGTAATATGTTTATTCTTTTTTCAAGTATTAGCAAGTGGTTTATTTGGTTTCAGTTCTTGGATGAACTCCATTTCATACTTGTACACTTTTGTAAGAGTTCATTTTCACTATTTGGTGGCCAGTTTTTACTTGTTTTTATTACAAAAATATCCTTTGAAATCAATCCTTCCAAAAGTTGTACCAGTCTCATTGTTTGCTAAGCAACCACCATCCAGATCTCAATGGAACCCGAAGAACTTGCCTGACCAATTGAACTTAAACCCCACTCGTATTTGCTGTAGATTTTGATGGGCTGTTGCATAATGCAAACACCCAAGTATTCTTGAGAGTATGGTCTTTGTTTACACTGGTGCACTTGTTTGAGTTGGGTCATACTAGGTTCTCGTTGGAATTAGATATGCACGTCCTACTATTGTTGTAGCCGAGCATAAACCAAGATTGTCATGAGAGATTTTCTCCCAACCAGTAGTTGTCAGTACCTTGAGCATTGAGAGTAAGATTTTTGAAGAGTTGTTTCTAAGTGAATTTTGAAAAGGAAGAGCTCGAGTTGAAAAAAATTGGAACCTGTGCTCTTGCAAAACCTCAAAAAGGAAAAAAGTTTATGAATAGGTTGGAAAAGTATTATGAAAGGACTTTCCAACTTATTCAAAAAAATGATTATGTGGTCAATCTTTAGGTGCAAATGTAGCATCTTTAACTTTGGAAAAAGCTTACATAGTGGCTTTCGTTGAGAATGTCTTTAAAGAAGTGAAGCGACCCAACCTGGTGAAAGCGGCACCTAAGTTTCAAATCATGACCGAGTTTGGCCTATGTGCTCATTAGATTTTGGTCAAGCAATCGATATAATGCCTGTCTGCCCCGAGAATGGGAGCTAGAACGGAATCTGCCACTTTCATTTTACACACGCAAACACAAAGTCGGATGGATATATATATATATATATATATATATATAATACAACGGTAAGGAAGGTGTCGTCGCCTCTCCTGGCAGGCATGTGCTCGGTGCAGCACTCTCCCTTAAAAAACCAATTTGCCCAAGAGGCAAATTTTTTTTGGGGAAGGCCATCACCTCCCCTCCCCTCCCCGGTAAGAATGTCAACGGATCGGATTTGGATCAGACATCCATCCGAATTGTTTATAAAAAAATCGGATATGGTAAGCAATTTAACATCCGATTGAGAAAATCGGATTGGATTCAGATTTAAGAAATAACATCCAATCGGATATGGATTCGGATTCGGTTTTAAATAAATATCCAATTGGATACTAACTATTTTAACAAGTATATCTGAATCTGAACTATAATCTGATATTCGAATCTGAACTGTGAGTTGATATCCAAATCCAAATTATAACTTGATATTTCAATCCGAACCGTGAGAGCTGATATCTGAAACCCTGTAGCCTAATATCCGAATCTGAACCATGAGAACTGATATTCGAATCCTGGAGCCTAATATCCGAATCCGGTCCACGAGAGCTGATATCCGAATGAGTCTAATATCCGAATCCAGTGAGAGTAGAGTTGGTGGCCATAGGTTTTAAAGTTGCAACCTATAACAATGGATTGATGTTTAGGCAAAAGGTTTAGACAAACACATTAACTTAACATCATGACATAAAAAGAAATATAAATATTATATATACGTATAATCTAACTAAGAGCTAATGACTTTCATGGAGTTGCATATAATAATATCCCTATAGTTACCCTATACACCATTTAACTCAAAACTATATCATACAAAACTAATTAATTAATATTTAATATTGTGTTTAATTAAACGTTTTTGTGTAAACAAGAATATTATTATAGTCAAGGCATCAACTAAGTAGGATATCTTAAATAATGTATTTATTTAATTGGAAGTAATAAAGAAAACTTCAATCAAGAAATTTCAATAAAATGGACATTTTTTAAAATATGAAAATTAATCACAAATAAATATATTTAATATGAAAAAACTGTTGAACTCATAAAAAAGTTTTATTTATCAAATTATCAATTACATATTTAATTAATCAAATAAATTATTTTGTATAAATACATAATTTGTCTAAAAGTCTTAGGTACTTGATATATAACACATAATTCATAAATTAAAAAAAAACCTTTAACTAGTAGGAAAACAACAAATTATTTGATTTAATAAATTATCTGATATATGATTTGATTAAAAATACAATTTTATGTAAAAAAAAAACATATTGCAATAAAGCTAAGAGGACTAACCCAAAGAGTTAGTGAGAATGAAGGTTTGGCATCATTGAACACTCTTTTTATGGATGTAATGCAAATTATTTCAATTAACTCAATGAAATTAGAACAAACCATTAAATAATATCTTTTTAAAATGAGAAATAATATGGGTTTAAATAATTTTCAATAAGTGATCACCATGAGATAATAGTTTATTTTATTAATATATAGTATTATTTAAAAATAGACAAATCAATGTCCAATATGCATAATTAGTATGGAAAAAGTATGAAAGTCTTATGAATAACTTGTGGAAAAAATATACAAACATATGAAAAACTTATAGAAAAAGTATGAAAATCATATGATAAACTTGTTTATTGAGAAAACTACTTGTCTAATTATTCAAACATATCATTTGCTCAAACATGCAACTTCATAAAAATTTTATTTAGTTGATAAACTAGTTGTTTTAGATAAATATTAAAAAAAAAAGAATTGGTCAAAGAATGTATGTGAAAATAATATAACACATCCTTAAACGACTTAAAGACATAGAAATCAAATAAACAAATAATGAGTATGAAGAACTTATTGAGAAAATTGATAAGCTAAGAGATAAAACATCTCAACCAACTACATTAAAATTAAGTAATAAATATTTGTTCATAAAAAGAAAATATGAAAATTTAAAAGATCAAAATAAAATTATTTATCCAAAGGAGTTAGGAATAAAACTCGACAATATTTTACAACTTGTAAAATTAAAATATCACTTAAAAAGATCAAAACAAATGAATACGAACTAAGAAATTTATTTAGATATAAAAAATAATATTTTAAAACTCTCAAAAAGATGAATACGATGTCACAAGATGATAAGATAATTCCTTAATAAGCATTTCAGTACAAAACTATATGAAATCACATGTAGAAAGCAATAATCCAACTTTTATCAAAGTATTTATAGAAGAAAAAGATTATGGTTATCCTCTAAGACAACCATATTCTGAAACAAAAGGTAGGTTTTATATAAGTATTTTTTTTTAAAAAAAAGAATTGATCAGGAAAAAGTATGTGACAAATAATATACAACTTCTGAATCAAGAATTAAACTCAAGTTTTATTCAATGAGTTTATTATAAAACTTAGAAAATAGTCTATTATAAAATTAAAACATTAAAAAATAGACCTGTTTCCGCTCTTTATATACAATAAACTTACCAATTGTTTTGAAAGTACTACTATTAAGATATAAATTTGTAAGACAAAATTAAATAATGACTCGATTTGTCAACTATCTATAGGTCGGACATGAAATTGAAATTTCCTTTTATGTCCAATTTGGAGTTGCGCTTAGGTCAAGTTGTATAAGATCTGATTTAAAATAAAAATGAAAGCTTCCTGCCGATTCTTTTTGGCTTCTAAAAAAAATTCTTGCTATTGGCTATTGGCTGTTCCATGCAAGTTCTTGAAGATTATTGGCTGTTTACCTTTCATCTTCCCTACACCACCCAACAACAAAAAAGAAGAAGAACAAAAAAGAACCTCCATGGTGTCCTTTCCCTGCACGCGTGAAGAAGAAAGGTTCCAGTAGCTGTTCTTTGGCATGATGTTGTCGCCATCGGCGACCATTTGCTGTGATATTGCTTAGCCAGTATCTCCGGTCTGTTGTCGTTCCAACGGACCCAAGCTCGATTGGAACCGAGGTCTAAGCCGTCCGGAATCAACCAAACCCCAGTGGCCGTTCTGTTGTCCCCATGATGCCCTTCTCCTGTTCTGCAGACCTCTGCCGCCGTTGTTCATCTGCACGGCGTTGTTACCACTGGTGACCATTTGCTAAGAAATTGCTCAGGTCACATCCCCAGGGTGTTGCATTTCCAACCGATCCGAGCTTGACTGGAGTGGTGGTCGGTGTCGGCCAGAATCACGAGATTCACGTTCGCCTATCAGCTGTTCTTGAGGTGCCCTTCCCTTGTTCTGCAGACCTCCGCCACTATTGTTCATCTGCACGACGTTGTTACCACCAGCGACCACTGAGAAATTGCTCAGGTCACATCCCCGGGGTGTTGCACTTCCAACCGACCCAAGCTCGACTGGAGTAGTGGTCGATGTGGGCCGAAATCACGAGACTCCCGTCCACCTATCTGCTGTTCTTGAGGCACCCTTCGCTTGTTCTGCAGACCTCTGCCGCCATTGTTCATCTACACAGCGTTGTTACCACCAGCGGCCGTTTGCTGAGAAATTGCTCAGGTCACATACCCGGGTGTTGCGCTTCCAACTGACCCGAGCTCCACCGGAGTGGTGGTCAGTGTAGGCCGGAATCATGAGATTCTTGTTCGCCTATCCGAAAGTTAGTTTTTACTGTTTTAAACTTTAACTAAATCATGGTTTTAGTGACATTGTAGGTCTCATCATTCTCCTCTAATAGATCTTTTGAATTCTCAAATATAATCTGGTTTATTATATTGTTGTGCAGTTGTACTACTCCTCATAAGGAGGTTCCAGACTTGCAGCTGCATTGAAGTTGAACCAATAGCGAAGGTCCGCAAGTGATTTTGCTTTATCTAGTTTATGACATACTCTTTTGATTTGCAGCCCTACGTTATCATTCTTTGAGTGGGTAACCATGGTTGTTGATATTTAAGTTTCTGTTAATTAAAGATTGTCAACGTTGCTTGATCTCATGCCTATACTGTATGCCGTATATAAATCTATACGTTTATATATATGTGAAAGTTGGATTTTTATGATTCAAAGCCTTCACTGTTGGTAATTGAAAAAGGTAGAATAGAAAGAGCAAGGACTTTTGACATATGGGGGAGGACCATAAACTTGTATTTGAGGAATATTCAAGTGATTAGACAACACAACTATCTGAAGTTTGAATGTGTGGAGAAATGTTTCTCTACAGCATCCAAAAGCTGGGAGATCCAAATATCATGTCCAGACAATTAGAAAAAACTTAAATTGATTTTAACTGGCCAAAAAAACTTGCAATATATGGTGACATGCTGGCATTCACATGATAAGCTCCATGATATCTAACATGCATGAGAGTGGCCTGCCATGTTTCTTTATGAAAAAAAAAGACAACTGTGGATTAAATTATTACTGCACATTTCTGTTTTGATTGATAAACACAATGTTAGTTTCCCCTCTTTAAATGTTAAATGTTTTTTTTAACTTCAAGTTCTTTTTTTTTTATAGGACGGATAAATGGTAGCTTATAATAACCATGCACGTACATAAACATAAGTGGTTGCATATTTCATTTGAATCTTGAACCATTTGAGCCTACAGGAAGCTATCTCTCGGCTACTGCTGCAGTAGTTAGTGGGTAGGTACCATTGACACTAAAAGAGAAGCCTTTGCTTTTTAATTCTTTGGAAAATAAGGGCAAATAGTGAGTGTTGTTTTTTACTCATTGTGCTTAAGTGATCGTTATGTTTGATATCTTCCATGTAGTTGATCCTCATGAGCTTTTCGTTAGAGGCAATACTATTTTCTTGGTTGCCGATGGCTCCAAGTTTTTGGTTATGAATTGCAATAATAAGATGAGCATCACACGTTTAAAGAATCATTTAAATATATGTCATAAAGGACTTAACTTAGAATTAGGCTAACAATGTATTGTTATTGATGGAAAGACTAATGATGGAAAATGTACTGTTGGTACTTTCTAGTTTGATTCAGATAAGATGTGACTTGATTTAACCAATATGATTATTCTTCATGAATATCCATTTTGTATAGTTAGTCATTCAACCTTTCAGAAGTTTATTAAATGATTACAACTACAGTTCAAGTTATTGTCATGTAACACTATCATATCAGATTGCATATATATTTATGAAGATGAAATGACAAAATTACATAATATTTTGAAGAAGATTAATGGGAGGATTAGTCTCACATCTGACATGTGGACTTCATGTTGTCAGAAACGTGATTATTTATGTTTGACTGCACATTATATTGATAATAGTTGAGAAATAAAAAAGAAAGTTCTCAATTTTGTTCTGGTTGAAACACCTCATACAGGAGAAAAACTTGTCAGTCATCAAACATTGTTTACTAAAATGGAACATTGATCGCAAGTTATTTTCAATTATTGCAAGTTATTTTCAATTACATTAGACAATTATTTTACAAATGATATCAGGACTACAAAATTGATAGAGCGACCTCTTGAAAATGATGCATTTGTTTGTGATGGAAAAATTTTTCAAGTTAGATATGTTGCTCGTATTTTTAATTTAGTTGTGCAAGATGGTGTCAAAGAAATAAGTGATGTGATTGATAAGATCAAAAAAAGTATAAAGTATATCAAAGCTCTATGTGAAATTTTTGATTGAGCAGTGCATCATGTCAAGGTTACTTGTGAAAAAAATACTATGTCTTGATGTTTCAACTAAATGGAACTCAACGTTTCTTATGCTTGATGTAGCTTTACAATATAAAGAAGTTTTTGGTCGTTTTCAAGAACTTGATTGCCACTATTGTTTGACTCTGAATAAGGACGAATGGAAGAAGGCTACTATTATTTATAGCAGTTTAAAAATATTTTATGATGCTATTAATGTCATTTACATCGTCAAGTATCCAACTTCTAATATCTTTTTTAAAGAGTTTTGTGAGATAAAGATGGAAATTGAAAAAAAGTGTTCAAGTTCAGATTTTGCCTTTCAAATATGGCAATGAAGATGAAAACAAAGTTTGACCAGTATTGGGATATATGCAATTTAATTTTAGCAGTTGCAGTGGTTTTTAATCCTCATTATAAGATCAAAGTAATTGAATTTTATTGTAGACAATTTTATAAAATGAAGCATATGAATATGTCTCTGCAATTAAAAACTACCTTTGTAATCTTTATGATGAATATAAAACTACTTATGCATTGAAGACACTATCTACTGGTACTGGTTATATTGTTGATGTTGAGAAGAATAGTGATGCATCTAGTTTTACTTCTTTAATTGAATTTTATTCTAATAAGAAGCCTAGAACAAGTGCACTAGATGATTTTCTTGAAAACCCATCACAAAGCTAACGCACAAAATTAGATTTGAAGTTGTATTTGGAAGAACTCATTTATCCAAAAAACAATCTAATTGATATTTTGACATGGTGGAAGGTCAGTGCACCTAAATACCTTGTGTTATTTAAAATGGTATGTAATATTTTGGTTATTCCTATATCAACTGTTGCATCAGAGTCAACATTTAGCACAAGTGGACTTATTCTTGATTTATATAGAATTAGATTATGTACAAAGACCATGGAGGCTTTGATTTGTGCACAAGATTGGTTGTGAGATCAAGCTGAAGGTAATTTACTTATTATTAATGATTTTAAATATATTTTTGTATTGATTATTTTTTTTTTTGTTAGATGATTCTGATTTGTCTACACCTTTACCTATGAAACTGAATCACATATTAGAGGTATATATTCTTTTGTACTTATCTATTTTCTCTACATCAATTAGAACCTACAGTTATTTGTGTCTAAAATGTTTATTTAATTAAAATTTTTATTTACATAATGCAGGTTAATTCGATAGCATTACCCTCAGGACCTTAATATAATGTCAACATGGTTGAAGTATATATTCAAATAGAAAGATCATATATATTGTGACAAATGAAAGCATTGAAAAAAAAATTTTGCAAGTTTGTACTATATGATTTTTTTTTATTGAAGTTGTTAAGGATGACTCCTCTAATCTCTTGTTGCATCAACAAACAACAACCAGTATATATATATATGCACACCCTTGCTCTCTCTTTCTCTCTTAATAAGCTTGACAATTATCACTAGTCAAGTTTGAGCTAGTGTGATGTTAAGATTGAGTTTCATAGTTCATTTGGTGTTTACTATATATTTTTCGTACATAAATTGGATTTGGATCAGATTTACTTGTGACTTAAAAGTCATAAATCAGATTCGAATGGATTGAGATATAACTTAAAAGTCAGATTCAGATGTAACTTAAAAGTTGGATTCAGATCGGATTCATATATATATATATATATATATATATATATATATATATATATATATATATATATATATATATATATATATATATATATATATATATATATATATATATATATATATATATATATATATATATATATATATATATATGCATATGCACACCCTTGCTTTCTCTTTCTCCCTTAACAAGCTTGACAATTATCACTAGTCAAGTTTGAGCGATGTTAAGTCATAGTTCATTTGGTGTTTACTATATATTTTTCGTACATAAATTGGATTTGAATCAGATTTACTTGTGACTTAAAAGTCATAAATCAGATTCAGATGGATTGAGATATAACTTAAAAGTCAGATTCGGATGTAACTTAAAAGTTGGATTCAGATCGGATTCAAATATAACTTAAAAATCGGATTCAGATTTTATTCAGATGTAGATTTTAAAGTCGGATTTGGATATGGTATAAATTTTTTCATCTGAATTTGAATCCAAGTCCAAATCCGAATATATGAATATCTGATCCGTTGACATCCCTACTCCCCGGTGCCAGGCTTGGAGAAGCGTCGTTGGCACCATGGAGGGAGGTGACAGCTGCCTTCACATTGCAATGTACAATGAACCTAAAATGATCAGATGCATTCTGTGAAGCCTTAAACGTATGCCAATTCTCTCTCCCTCTCTCTCTCTCTCTCGCGCGCGCGTTCTATATATATATATATATATCTTTCCACGTTGTAATAGGCCGCTCACTTCTGTGTCTTTCTCTCCCCATCAATTTTTTTCTCATGCAGCTGTCTCTCATCCCTTCTCCCTAGTTCACTCTTTGGCTCCATGCTCTGAAGTCTGTTTCCTTTTTTCAGTCTCCAGCTCCCATGCTTCAACGCATCTCTAACATCACACTCCTGGCGAGCATCTCTCAGCTTAGGCGATCTTTGACATATTCAGCTCAGGTGAACTCCCTCCTTCCCTCTCTCTCTCTCTCGATTGCTGGCTTCTTAATAAGCTTTTGGCATACTAGTGTTCGTCTGATTTGGCGTTTTTATGCACATTGCACGTTTTTTTCCTCTGTTTCCCTACTTTTCTGCACATTACTGCAGAAATTCCTTCAAATTGCAGGGTGATCATGGATTATGGTTTTCGGTGTTCGTTTCTTTTTTCCCCAATAGCAGAATACATTCAGGCTCCTACTATATAGTATGTGTTCAGGAAATTTTTGTATTTCTATTCTGTTTTGCTCAAATTCTTTCTTGCAGAAGCTTGTAACTTTCTTTTTTCACTTTTCAACTGTTTTTTGTCTAATTCAAGCAACTAGATGTAAAATCTTCAAACATATGACACTCAGCCGTTTTGCAGGAGCTTTTTCCTTTGTGTTCCTAATTTGATTCACAGCAGCTAGTTTACCTTTTCATTCTTGATCTTTAGCTATGTTTGCCAACAAGTTATGACTCCATTTTATTGCATTTTTCTTAAAGCAAATGACGGATAGAACAGTCATCTTCTCTAGGATACGGTTCACACCACAGGCCACTGAGATAGGACAATAGTATGTAGAACAGGATGTCTTGTTCCTTCTGTCCTTGGAACAGGCAATCAAATGAGCTCTTAAGACTCTGTGCAAGAGTCGTTTAATTTAAGTGGCCTGACGTCAAGTATGGATTTCAAATCTACAAATAAAGGTAGAGAGGAGAGGCGAGAGAGAAGGCTGAGGGAGGGAATCTAACATATGGACTTTTAAAACCTCAGGTCTCACATCCAAAAGGCTACCCTACTTCTAAGATCCATAGTTATCAAACACAACCTAGTTGGGTAAAACAGATGCTAAAGATATAAGGTTTTACTTTACGAACGAATTAAGGATTAATCACTTGTACGTTTGACACATAAACCGTGAACTATTGTCTGCACTCAACTTCGGCTGACACCCTGTTGTGATTTATTTTTCATGTTACCAGTGATCGATGGTGGAACTAGCAGCTATTGGGAAATCTTGCTAACCAAGGGGGACGAATCCATCTAGTGGACGTGGACCTGACTTCCTAACTTTTTGGATTCAAGTCTATTTCTACACTCGCAAGCAAGGCTTTGCCATCAAAATGGCAGCTAACATAAATATTATTATTTACAGAACTTGTCCCACTTATTTTCTTATTTATGTAATTATGTTGTCTGTTAAGCTTGCTCCCCCCCCCCCCCCCCCCCCCACAACTGTGAAACAAAAACGAGGCTTAAATTAAACACTTCAAAATCTCCGTTGCGGCAGAAAAGGGCAAGAAATTTAGAAAGATTACTTGGTATCAGCTGGGAATTGAGGCTGGCAAGGAAACGAAAGCGGGAGTGAAGGCCGTAATCCATGCCATTGATTTTTCACATCCTTAAAAAAACTGCGTAGACTCTACTCAACAATAAACACATCAAATGGTTTACATCCAAAAAAAAAAAAAATCCAGACTTATTGTTTCCTGCTGGGTCCGAACGCGAGCCCTAACAAGCGTCTTTCAAATTAACACATTTGTCATAAAAAAAAAAATTATATCCGTTAGAACTTTTTCTTAATGACGAGATGACCACTTAGCTCTAAAAGGGTAACAACATATAAAAGCTCGGGCAACAAAATGAAACAGTTAAAACTTGATGCAGGATCGGACTGATACATGCTATCGGTTTAGTAGTTACCAACTTATATGAGTCAAACCAGGTCCAACGGATTTACTGGATCTGAATAAGCACTCTAAAAACTTGTGCACAACCCAAGCCACAACAGGCGTATCTTGTTTCCCAGATATCATTCAAAACTAGGATGATACATAAATTGATGCTCTATTTAGAGAATCTAGATTGCACCAAATTTTAATAGGTCCAGCCCTGACACATGGGCAGCAGGACAGGACAGGTAGTTGATTTGTGTGCAAGTTAAGATTTCTATCAGATACAAGATCTTCATTCCTGTTCAAGACAATGCATTTTTGACTAAGCATCCTCGCCGCCAGAAAGCATCAGGGCTCCTCCAGAGCAAGAACCAAGTATACCGGTAATCATGATCTTCAGTCAAATTTCTTTGGCTTAAGGTTTCCCTTGGGGATTTTACTGAGGAGACCCGAGTCCAACTTTTTGTAATGGCCCTGAAGCTTACCTAAGACACTGTAAGCAAATCCATCTACTTGATCCTCATATCTTTCATAGAGCACGGGCAATGTGTGGGCAGCAACAAACCCTGCTCAATTCAAGGTGAGAACTACAGTAGAGAGCAGAACTACCATAAATGGGCTGAGATTCATGATGCTTTAATAAGCTTTAATGTACTTTCAGATGAATGAAAATCATAGTTACCAAAAAATGCATAGGTAGGGAAACAGGCTTGTCAGGAAAACATGTTCCAGAAGCACAAAAGACAATGCTTTGAAGCATGGCAGGTAGGTGCTTAGTTCTTTCCTTTCCCCCATAATAGAAACTTATTTGTAGCTAGAAATCTGTTTTGGGTGGGAGTGGGGAAAGAAGGTAGGTGCTTAGTTCTTTCCTTTCCCCATAATAAAAACTTGTAGCTAGAAATCTGTTTTGGGTGGGAGGGGGGAAAGAAGCTAGGACGCCAGGTCTAGGTGGGTTCCTGTTACGTGGACCCAGCCCTTCAATGTATTTTCCAGTGGATCAGGGGGGTTTGGGCACGTCACCTGGCAATGTGGCTATGCCACTGGGTTCCATCCTCACTTCCCCCCATGCTTTCTGGTGGAGAGGAAGCTTACTTTTCTTGCTTTTATTGTTTTTTCCTTTTCTAATTTCATTTTCCACTCGTTTTATAGATTTCTTCCTGTTCAATTCTTGACTTGTTTTTTACTCCTAGTTGATTTCTGGTTTTCCCTCCGCACCACTTCCATTTCCCAATATCACAACTTTGGTGAAAACCAAAAAGGACTAGAAAAAAGCTGTCACATGGACACGGCAAAATGGGCCGCGTACCAGTGTCGACACTCCGACACCTGGATACCGACACTTGGACACAGCAAGATACGTTTTGGATCGGGTCTGGGTCAGACCCGATCCAAACCACTTTACTAACCTGACATTCTTTGTTTGAGACTTTCTTTCTTATGACTTATGAGATTGGTGATGAACAATGTTTTGTTTGAGAGTCTGAGACTTAATTTAATGTTTTTTTTATTTTATTATCCTTTTTAATTTTTTAGAATATAAAATTCATCATGTCTGCGTATCCTAAAATTTTGAGAATTGCCGTGTCCGCGTACCCGTACCCATACCCTTATCGTACCCGTGTGACATAGGAAAAAAGAAAAAGAAGTGAATCATCATGAAGTAAAAAAAAAAGTAATCTTAATCTTCACTGTAGCACTCTCAGGTTAGTATGAAAAAAAATGTAATTGACTCCATAACAATCGACAAATCCGTAATATTTACAGTACCCATTACCACAATTAAGGGCAGTAATAATAAGCACAAAGGAACTTTCAGAAAAAACACCTACCGTTTGTCAACAACCAATAAACATTCAAATTGTTGGAGAAAGTCATTCTCTACTACTTCCTTTAGAGTCTAAGTAGTCAAAATGAAAGTCATTGCTTAGTTAACCTGGCTCAAAATCCTAGTCAGCACTCAAAAGGAGCTTCAAAAATAAAAATTGAAAAGGAACTAGAAAAAGATAACATGAACAAAGAAAATCCTACTTATTGTGCACCTGTTAAAAAAGGAGCCTCCACACTTTGCATTTATGCAGCTACCATGAAACTTAAGCACTAGACTTGTCCTAAGTGCAGCTTTGATGTTTTCACTACATATAATTGTGGTTAATGATACATATAAGAATTTGCGCCAGGAAACTTTAAATTGATATTTTTAGGAAGAATATAACACATAAATTTTCCAACTTCTTAGACGATATCAAGTGCTTAATTTATTAACTAACAGGAGATAAAACGTCAATTGACTTTCTTTTAAAACATTTTGTGTATGTTTTAGTTACTTCCTATGTTACATGGACACTTCAAAAAATATGAAGTATCAGTGTCCGACCAGTTCTGTAACACGGGTACTTCTCCTTTGGTACTCCACCAAAGAAGGAGTACCCGACTGGTACCGGTACGAGTACGGCACCCGGTACGCCAATTAAAAGCGTTGACCGTACCGGGTACGGTCAACGCATTGGAGGCCATATGCGTCCATTTTTGGACACGATCAAAGTTGACCGAATCCAAATATGTCCGTTTTTTTATTTTAACGATTATTTGATTTTATCTTTTAAAACTATTTTAACGTTAAAAAACCTTAAGTTCGAAACCCTTTTTCGTTTTAAGTTTTAAGGTTTTCTCCTCTCCTCTCCGGCAACGGCAGCAGCAGCGAAGGCAGGGGCGCGGCGAACGCAGGGTCCTCTCCGGCAACGACAACAGCGAAACAAAGGCGACAGCAGCGGCAGACCGGCAGTGGCAACTGTGAGGGTATTTTTCTTTTTTTTTTCATTTTCCACCCCTGCCTTCGCCGCCAGCGACGACCGGCAACGACAGTCGTCGATCTTGAGATGACAGTCGAGTTATTGCCGGCAGCGGACCATACCGGCGACGACAGTTGTCGATCTTGATTCTTGAGACTGTTTTTTGTGTTTTGTTTGCGTCTGTTTTTTGTGTTCTATTTTCCAACTGTTTGTGTTTGTGTTTGCATATCTGTTTGTGTTTCTGTTCCCTTTATTTGACCTCTTAATCAGAAAACGACCAGCAATAACTCGACGGTCACTCAAACATGATCTTGAGCCGGCAACGGCAGGTTCTGAGATATATCGTTTCGTGATCATCTCTGCGTCTTCCCTAGTCATTGCTGTGATATATCGTTTCGTGAGAGGATTCGTCTATTTGGAATGATCCTCGTTTCTATTGATTTTGTGTTGCAACTCTTTTGCTAGGTGCTTTCAAACATAAGTTGTAATGGTTGTTGACAAAGGAAAAGAAATGATGCCTACAGGAAGCGGAAATGTAGAAAGCAGTAGTGGTAGTGTTAATACCACTACAGTAGAGAAGGATAATCCATCTCAGCCTCTTTGGCGCTATGTGAAGAAACTATCAAAAGGACCAGGTGGTGGTGGGAATGTAATGTTTTCTTGCAAATTTTGTGATATGATGTTCACGGGCTCTTATACACGTTGCAAGGCACATTTGTTGCATATTTCTGGCGTTGGAATTAGACCATGCCCAAAAGTTACCAATGAGGAGATTAAGATATTCAAAAAAGAACAAGATGCAGCTGAGACGAAGAAATCTTCATCCAAGTCAAGTGTGTCTGTTCCTCTTTATGCTACTGAAGGAGGTGAAGATCCTTCAAAGAAAAGAAAAACATTAGCACAAGCATTCAATGATGAATTTAAGAGAGCTAAACTTTGATTAACCTCGAAAGAATCCCTAACTCCTCTTTATATAGACTAGAGGAGAGGGATAAGTTACAAGAAAGTCATTAAAAAGAGACATTATTACACAAGTGCCCTCTCAAGCCTAATACTGAGTATAAACACGTCTTAACACTCCCCCTCAAGTTGGAGCGTATATGTCAAACAAGCTCAACTTGGAACAACAACTTTGGAATGGTCCTCTTGCAAGAGCTTTAGTAAAAATATCAGCAGTTTGCCCTGTAGTTGAAATATGGGAGGTACTTACAAACCCCGTTTGAATCATGTCTCTGGTATAGTGACAATCTACTTCAACATGCTTGGTTCTCTCATGGAAAGCAGGATTATTAGCAATAAACAGAGCAGCTTTATTATCACCTAACAATTGCATAGGAAGAGGCACTTCCACAGTAAGATCCAACATCAGAGATCTAACCCACATAACTTCAGCAGTAGCCTGAGCCATAGCTCTATACTCAGATTCTGCACTTGATGTGGCAACCACTGTCTGCTTCTTACTCTTCCATGTGACCAAGTTGGATCCAATAAACACACAAAACCCAGTAGTGGATTTTCTGTCAAGGTGACATCCCGCATAATCAGCATCAACATACACAGATATAGTGAGAGATGTACCATTTTGAAAGAAGAGTCCCATTCCTGGTGAATTTTTTAGATACCTGAGAATCATCATAGCAGCATCCCAATGGACTTTCTTGGGCTTATCCATAAATTGACTCACTCTGCTGACAGCATAGGCAATATCAGGTCGAGTAACAGTGATATATAGGAGCTTCCCAACAATCCCTCTATATTGTCTAGCATCAACATCTTCAGTATCATCATCATACAAGCGAGTATTGATGTCCATGGGTGTAGAGGCAGGTCGACATCCTAGCATACCTGTCTCTTGCAAAACATCAGTAACGTATTTCCTTTGGCACATGATAAGACCCTTCTGATTTCTGGCAAACTCAATACCTAGGAAATAGCGTAGCTCACCAAGATCCTTGGTGACAAAGTGTCGTCCAAGGACGCCCTTGATGTTGGAAATCCCCTGAATATCATCCCCTGTAACAATGATATCATCAACATAGATAAGAACTATCACTGTACCTATAGAAGTTTTCTTGACAAAAAGGGAATGATCAGCCGAAGAACGTCTGAAGCCCTCATTCTCAATATTCTCTGATAATTTTTGGAACCAAGCTCGAGGACTTTGTTTCAGACCATAAATTGCCTTTCTCAATCTGCACACTTTCTGACACTCCCTCTCAGCAACAAACCCTGGTGGTTGCTGCATATACACTTCTTCATGGAGGTCACCATACAGAAATGCATTTTTGACATCAAGCTGTGATAGAGACCAATTCTTGCTGACGGCAACAGCGAGAAGAACCCGTAAAGAAGCATGTCGTGCCACAGGAGAGAAGGTATCATAATAATCAACCCCATAAGTCTGAGTATAGCCTTTAGCAACCAGGCGAGCCTTATATCTCTCAATGCTGCCATCTGCTCTGTATTTAACAGTAAATACCCATCGACAACCAACAATAGCTGCATCAAATGAAGGAGTAACTAGTGTCCAGGTGCCTCTAGACTGAAGGGCATCCATCTCTTCTTGCATAGCTGCGGCCCATTTGGGATCAGAAAGAGCGTCCATGGGAGTCTGTGGAAGAGCTACAGCCGACAGTCCCTTGACAAACTGTCGGTAAGTAGGAGTGAGTCTAGCCATGGATAAATGACCAGAGAGAGGATGCAAAGTGCAACTGCGTTTGCCTTTCCTTTGAGCAATGGGCATATCAAGTTCATTAATATGAGGACCAGGAGCATGCTCTGGAGAGTCCCCTGTGTCATCATCACATAAAGAATTGTCAGCAGGATTTGTGTGTTCAGGAAGTACCTTGGGCATGCTGGGTGAAGGCACAGGAGCACAGGGGGCAGGTTGAACAGGTTTAGTGCGACGTTGGTAGATAGCCCCAAAACGCAAAGCAACGGGTTGTGGATAACTCATGAGAGGTAAAGGAAGGTGGACTTCATCACTAAATTCAGGCACCCTTAATTGAGTTCCATTTGGAGAGAAATAAGAGGTTGACTCAAAAAATGTAACATCAGCACTCACATAATATCGACGAGTAGAAGGATCATAACAACGATATCCCTTTTGAGTGCGGGAATAACCAACAAAGATCGTTTTGATAGCCCGAGGGGATAACTTATCTCTCCTAGGACCAAGCAACTGAACAAAGGCAACACATCCAAAAATACGAGGTGCAACAGAAAACAATTCTCTGTCAGGAAAAAGAACAGAGAAAGGAATAAGATCTCCCAACACAGATGACGGCATGCGATTAATAAGATAGCATGCTGTAAGAACAGCATCTCCCCAATAAGAATGGGGAACATGGCTGTGTATGATAATGGTTCTGGCGACATCAAGAATATGGCGGTGTTTTCTTTCAGCAACCCCGTTTTGTTGAGAGGTATAGGCACAAGAAGTTTGGTGAATGATACCCTTATTCCTGAAAAATTGTTCTAAAGAGGAAGCACAGAACTCAAGAGCATTGTCAGAGCGCACAATCTTGACACAAGTATCAAACTGAGTCAGAATTTCATTGATAAAATTTTTGATTACATGACCCGCTTCAGATTTGTGTTTCATAAGAAAAACCCAACTAACACGACTGTAATCATCAACAGCAACAAGATAATACCGATGACCCTGAAGGTCAGAAGTACGACTCGGGCCCCAAACATCAAAATGAAGTAACTCAAACACAGAGTGGCTACTTCTACTGGACCGCGGAGGAAAGGATGACCGATGGTGTTAGACTAACTGACAAGACTCACATTGAAAAGACGACTTATGAGACAGCTGAGGGAGAACATGCAGCAGTTTCTGAAACGGGAGATGTCCAAAACGTAAATGCCAAGTATAAGCCGAGGATGAGGACGACCCCGACGAGGTAGATCCAGCAAAGGGAAAGGAATGCACTAGCCTGTAGAGACCTCCCTGTTCACGGCCACTGCCAATCACCCTGCCCGTCAGTATATCCTGAAACTCAAGAGAGGAAGAGTCAAATATAGCACGACAATTTAATTCTCTGGTAATCTGACTGATAGAAAGTAGGCTATGGGGGAATTCTGGTGCATGAAGAACGTGCTGCAGCGGCAATGATGAAGTAAGTTGGACCTCTCCATGTCCAACAACTGGTGAATATTTTCCATCTGCTAGAATAACCGAACGACCCGGTGGAGTAGGGACGTAAGAGGTGAATTGCGTCTTATCCCCACAGAGATGTGTCGATGCACCAGAATCAATAAGCCAATCTGTAGTGTCAGGAGCAGAGCAGACTGTACAGGCAGAATACATACCAGATGAAGAAGCACTCGCAGCGGTAGGAACAGTAGAAGTGGTCGGACTAGGGGCTTGATGGGCGCTGTCGCCAATCAAGTGCCTCAACTGAGAGAGAATGTCATCTACATGCAGCTCACTGGAGGAGGCAGTGTGCTGAGGCTTAGGCTGCTCAGGAGAATCAGTAGATACAATCTGATTTGCAAAAGCTGGACGGCCATGTTTCTGCCAACACTTATCCACAGTATGACCAATGCGGTGACAAAACTGACATACAGGGCGCGAAGGGGTATTGCCACGGCCACGGCCCCCTCGTCCTCTGGCAAAAAAGGGTCCACCTCTGCCACGAGTAGCAAGCATAGCAGAAGTGGTATCAGGAACAGTCGATGCAGAGTTCGGAATTCTGCTGAGCCTACTGTAAGCCTCATCAATAGGAGGAATCGAGGGACTAGTAAGCATTTGGTTCTTTGCGGATTCATAAACAGAGTCTAAACCAGAAAGAAAGACCCCTACCATAAGCATATCTCTGTATGCCTTTTGTTGTTCACACTTGCATGCGGGAAAGTAGCTATTCAGTCTCTCAAACATGGATTTGAGACTAGAATAATAAGTGTGAAGAGGTCGGCCATCTTGTCGCATCTGATGAATATCATGATGAAGCTGCATAATGCGCGTTTCATTTCTCGCCTGTGAATACGTGGCAGCAAGGGAATCCCACATATCCTTTGCACTGTCCTTGTGCAAGACTTCATTTGCAATTTCTTGAGAGAGAGTACCAACAATCCATACCATAACCATCGAATTATCTTTAAACCAAGTAGTATATTTTCCTACCTTCTGTACGGGCTCGGGCTCCAATATGAGATGTTCCTTCTCATGAGCGATCAAGGTTCTTTTTACTTGCATGGCCCACATCTCGTAATTACCCCCATCCATTTTGGTGATAATGCTGGAAAATGGGGAACTCTTCATCTCTCCCGACGATACAAAGGAAGAGGGATTAGCGCCACTGCTAATTTCAGACATCTTTCAACACAAAGGAGGAAACCGAGCCACGGAATAGGAAGTGCAGGCAAAAAGAATACAATCACATATCGAAAGACAACATGCTGATCATGAAGCAATATGCAGTTAACGCATGTAGCAATCCAGAAGTCTGATCGGCGGGAAGAGGCAACAGCAGAGCTGAACGAAGAGAGATACCAGAGACGGCGCTGAGAAGAAAATCAGCGTGCAGAACCGCGAGCAGAGCAGCGGCAGAACAGCGGCGGAGCAGCGTGCAGCGGAGGAGCAGCGTGCAGAGCAGCGGCGGAGCAGTAGCAGCGGAAAGACGCTGAGAGGAAAAACAGCGTTGAGGCGGCGGCGAAGATGACAGGCGGAGCAGCAACGGGCGCAGGCGTTCAGTCTGCTGGGCGGAGCAACGGCAGAGTGCACACGCGGCGGCGGCGCAGGCGGACGGGCGCAGGCGGCGCAGGGCGACGAGAGGCAGCAGGGCTGGGTCGGGCGGCAATGGACAGGGCGGGGTCGGGCGGCAATGGACAGGGCTGGGTCGGGCGGCGGCAGCTGACGCCGATCAGGCGGCGGCCGGCGTCGCTCAGTCGGCGACAACTCGCTGAGGAGGAGACGGCTGGTGCTCTGATACCATGATGAATTTAAGAGAGCTAAACTTTGATTAACCTCGAAAGAATCCCTAACTCCTCTTTATATAGACTAGAGGAGAGGGATAAGTTACAAGAAAGTCATTAAAAAGAGACATTATTACACAAGTGCCCTCTCAAGCCTAATACTGAGTATAAACACGTCTTAACATTCAATAATATGGGAAGGATGGATAGAAGGATCGGAAGGTTCTTTTTTGCAAGTTCACTTCCTTTTAATGTAGCCAGAAGTCCTTATTGGAAAGATGTTGTTACAGGTTTGGCTAATTGCAGTTGGAGTGGTTATGTACCCCCGAGTTCAGAGAAGTTAAGAACAGTAATTCTTACAGAAAAAAAGGCAAACATTGAAAAATTATTAGAGAAGAAGAAATTTTCGTGGATACAATATGGAGTATCCATTGTTTCTGACGGGTGGACTGATATACAAAGGCGGCCACTGATAAATTTTATTGCTTATTCGCTTCATGGACCAATCTTCTTGAAATGTGTTGATACATCTGGGGAGTATAAAGATGCTGAGTATTTAAAAGGGTTATTTATAAAAGTCATCAAAAAAGTGGGTGAAGATAATGTTGTGCAACTTATTATTGATAATGCTCCAGTTTGCCAACGAGCAGGAATGAATTTAGCAAGTGATCCCAAGTATAGTCACATATTCTGGACTCCTTGTGTGGCACACAGTATAAATCTAGCACTTAAAAGTATTTGCAACCCATCAAAAGATGATCCAAATGCCGGTTTCTTGTGTTCATGGATTGAGGAGCTTGAGCATGATGTCAGAAACATTAGAAATTTTGTTGTAAGCCACAACAATGCTTTTGCTATATTTAATAGGCATTCTGATTTGAAATTGTCGAAGGTAGCAAAGACTCGTTTTGCATCCATTATTGTAATGATAAAAAGAATAAAGCAGGTGAAACATGCATTAACACTTATGGTGACTGACAATGATTGAGAGTTTTATCGGAATGATGACATTGTGAAGGCTCCAGAAATTAAAAAATGCATTTTAGTTGATGAATGGTGGGATAAAGTTACATATTTTTTGCAGTTTACAAAGCCGATTTGGCAGATGCCGAGAGAAGTAGATAAAGAAGGGCCTGTGCTTCATAAACTTTATGATATGTGGGATAACATTATTGAAAAAATTCAAAACATCATTTTTAGACATGAGAAGAAGAATGTTGCACTTGATGATTCTGAGTTTTTCGATCATGTGCATAGAATTTTAGTAAGAAGATGAAACAAAAGCAATAACCCTTTCCAAATATTATGGACAAACATGGTTGGCAGGAGGTAGTGGTCGTGTTCCTCCTAATCGAGATCTAGAAATATCAAAAAATAGGGAGATATGTTTGGGAAGACTATATTTTGATTCTCATCGGTTGAAGATAATAAATGAGTTTGCGACCTTCTCTGGTGGAAGAAATTATTCAATACAAGCTGCAATGGCAAGAGATGAAGAAGATCCTGTTAATTGGTGGTTATGTTTTGGAGCATCGACACCAAATCTCCAACAACTTGCATTGAAGTTAATATCTCAACCTGCAACCTCTTCATGTTGTGAAAGAAATTGGAGCACTTATTCTCAAATTCACAACATCAAGAGAAATAAGCTAACTAGTAAGCGAGCAGAAGATTTAGTTTATGTCCACTCCAACCTACGCTTACTTTCACGTACTTCAAATGATTACAGGTATTTCTTTCTTTTTGTATCTTTGATATGTATACATATTACATATGTATATTATGTTGGTTGTTTAAAGTTAATATTAACTTAAATCATATTTTGATTTTGATGCAACTTGCAGTTCAAGATCATCCAAGTATTGGGATGTTAATCCAGAAGACATTTGACGTAGAACTTGAAGGAGAACATGATTTGCATGCTCTTAATATGGATCTTCCAGAACCTGTTGTTCTTTTTAATCTTGATGATGCAATTGAGGAGTGCGGAGAATGAAATCAACAAAGTTGATGTATTTTGAATGTTAATTATGAGACTGAGGAGAATGAGAATCAAGAATGATAAATTTTGGATTATGATTTATGAATATGTTATTTTGTTTGTAATTTTTGATATATATATGTGCAAATATGTTTTTTTTTTTAATTTTTTTGACATATATATGTATATGTGCATGTGTGTGTACGGCCGTACCCCCGTACCCAAGTTTTTTAAAAATGGTCTGTACCCGTACCAGCACCGGCACCCGTACCCGTACCTATGTGACATAGCCGGCCAGGTACCGCACCGACACTCATCGACACTTCCAAGACACTCCATTTTTTAACTATGATAGTTTTGAGCAGCTGTGTTGCTTATTTCTCTCTTCTTTTTTATCTTTCCCCCCTTCACTCACTTCCCCCTTTCTTTCTCATTTTCCCCCCTCTTTTGTTAAGCACACCCTTGTCTCTCTCTCCCTCTCTTTACGGCTCCGGTCCTTTTAAAAAAGTAAAACAGAAGGTCCGTTCTTTGTCTACACCCCTTGTTGTCATTTAAAGAGGATGACAAGGGTCTATGATCATGTTAAAAAAAGATGACCAGAAGTCATCTTTTAGAAACATTTTTTTTAAAAACTTTATTTTATTTAATTAAAATTCTCATTGGACAGAAGTAGCGTTAATACTTAATATAAATGTAAACAAATAAATCTATTAAACAGTTAACTAATTAATTATACAAAAGATTTTAAATCAGCATTGACATGTTTTACACTTCAAAATTTGTTTTATACATTTTATATATATATATATATATATATATATAGGTGTGTCCAAATGTCTAATCTTTTAAGGCATACCACGTCCAACACTCGTACCTGTCTTTGACATTGACACCCGCATCCGTGTCCATGCAACGTAGGTTACTACATTAGTCTTTTTTCGCACTCCTTCCCCCACATTCAATTTTTACCCAACCCATCTCTTCCTCTCCTCATCATCACCACTCCAGTCAATAGTCATGAATTATTTTACAATATCATGATATAAATGTGGACAAGGAAGAAAGGATAGAGGAAAAAGAGGGAAGCAATAAATAAGCATCTTGGATTTATTCTTGGATCAATTCTACTCCATGCTACATTACATTTCTTTCTCGCTATTATGCATCAAACTTTTGTGGTCCTTATAGGAAACAAATCCTATCAAAACTCCCTCTTGCATTTTATGCAGAACAAGAGTTGCTAGACCAGCAACCAAAAACAGATTGCATGGAAATTGCAACAATAAGTAGCCATTCCAATTTGGATGATTGTATGTTGGATATGTAAAATGCTAGTGATGCCATATAAATAAGCAAATCCTTTGAAAATAAAAAATACTAAAAATCACATCCAAGGTTCGTTTAAATTATGATGACATGGACTCTTGCCTGAGACTCAGGATTCCATATAGATTCTCCTTCCTAATGTCTACTTAGTGTTTCTGGTTAGGGTAATGTAATTCAAATCCAGATTACAGAACCAGCACTGAAGATGATATTGGTTGTATCACTTGTACGTTAAGTGACAGACTTGAACATGACTTCAGTGCTTCTCAACCACTTTGCTTGAACACGGATAACCAATAGTTGTTACAGACTTATAACAACAGACTGATATTGGACAGAACTGAGATCCTTGAGTCACTTATAGCATCAAACCTAAGGCATAGGAACAGATGATAATTGTGGCTCTCTGAGGCCATTGTTAGAAACTATAATTTAAGAGAAAAGGTGGAGAAACATAACTTGACAAGCCAATGTGTCAGTACATGAAAGTAGTACTGAAGACAACTTACTCAAAATTGCATGGATATGAAAATAGGTTTATGAAAACCAATTAAATAAAATCTAACAATTTTTTATCAAGGAAAAAGGGTCATACCTAAGTATATTACAGTAAGAAAATTGCACCAGCTACCAATAATAGCAGCAGCCCATAAGCCTGCAGCAACCTAAAACAGAAGGTTAGCAATTTCAGATTGGCAAATAAGAGGTAGTGCATTCATGCTGAAGCTAAAAATATGTTAGCATAACCATCCAGAAATTATAAGAATGCAGACAAATATGTGAAGCAGTTAACAACTTTAAGCTACATCCACCAACAAACTTCTCTACAGTTCAGCAGAAGCAACTCATACCAAAAGGTGGTTGCAGCACTGAAGAAAGCATTGAGGACATTATATAAATGAAGCTTATTGATACACAGAGCCATAAAAGGAAATATTGCTCAAAGTTAAACACTAATAAAAAAGGAAATTAAGGAAAACAAGCAGAATAAGTCAAACGGATGAGAAAGGAAAAGAAATTTGAGCATATCCATTTAGATGTGAATTAAGGATCACATCTGCACAAGTTGGCCCTATCAATATACAGTTTGAAGTTTGAACTCAAAAAGGAAAGCCAACTTGACTCGTCCCTTACTTAGATGGCAGCAATAGAGTAACTGAAGAAAGGGCAAGCATATCCAAGATGCTACATATGCACATATCTGTTTGCCTAAAAGAGTATCTCCATAGAGAGCAAGTACATACTAAAAGAAATTGCTTCAAGTTTCTTCCAGATGCAACATCTTGAAGAAACCCCAGGAACAGGTTGAGTTGAGCTCCAAAAGAAATAGCTATGTTAACAAACAGCTCCTCAGGACAAACAACACGAGGGACTTGAGCTTGAGACCTGTGAAGTTGGAAAAGAGAAAATCTATTTTAAGATTATGGGTATACTGAGAGGAAAAATGCTCAAATAATGACAATCGCATTGATCCTGATAGCATTAGTACAAGAACACAAAATGTCAATTACCTGTTAACTAGCGCAGAAGCGTTGGACCACAGAAACACAATGCACATACCAATGAACAGTGCAAAGCAAATGAGAGATAACAAGTGATAGTTAAGCCATTCAAATAGGACCCAAATAGCTGTAGCACTAGCCAGAACTCCACCAGAGATTTTCTTGTTCCTCCACAGTAATACATCCGCAGCTATCCATTTAATAATAATAAAAAAAAGAACAATAAGAAAAACATTGGCAGGCTCTCTAGGATAAACAATCAAAATAAAGTAGCAACTTACACTTCCCACCGCCCAAGAGATGATGGATTGGCTTCTCACGTCCAAAGAGCCTATTAAACTGAGATTTTATAGAAGTATCTTCCTCAAAAAACCTTACAGATTTTTGCTTAGGAATATTCTCAGCAATAGTTTCTACCAAGCTATTCAAAATGTTCTCAGCAGCGGTGCTCGAGAGTTCTGGCATCTTTCTATCGTCAAATACACTGGGATAAATATCCATTTAAATGTCACATTTAAATAAACAGAGTTCCTAGTAAAAGAAAAATGTTTTAGACATGTTCTACTGAACTTATTAAGAGGAAGAATGCAATGAGAGAAAAATACAACAGCATACAAGGATAAGGCATAAATATTGCACATTTTCAATCTGCAATACAAACTGGACAGACACATGAACATGTGTAAAGATAGTTTCAAATGTTTCCTTTTTTCAGTTCCTTGAACAGACAGAGTGGGCGTGTGTCAGCACTTTCTAAGAAGAAAAGAAAGACAATGGGACCTGTAAGACCACGTTGGGAGGGGGGGTCGCTGGGGGTTGGTGGATGGGGACACTTGCTAGTTGCAAGGCACATGGAATGGTTTCCTCTTGCATTCTGTGTGATTCAACTAACTCCAAATCCAACATAATCGTTATTACATTTTGTATTTCCAACCCAAAGAAGAAGATATCAATAAACAAATGAAGCAAAACTCCACAAGATCAAATGGTGTTCCAATCTACACTTTTCATCTTCATATTTTCTACCCATAAGATCCACATGTAATCAAAACAATTTGCAAAATTTACCTAAGTCCTTTTTTTTTTCTTTTTTCCTCTTGCATTCTGTGTGATTCAACTAACTCCAAATCCAACATAATCGTTATTACATTTTGTATTTCCAACCCAAAGAAGAAGATATCAATAAACAAATGAAGCAAAACTCCACAAGATCAAATGGTGTTCCAATCTACACTTTTCATCTTCATATTTTCTACCCATAAGATCCACATGTAATCAAAACAATGGAGGTTACTCTTGACAAATTAGCTCAACCTCCTGACGTCATCCTCCATCTTTCCGTATGAACCAGAAGGCGAACACTTAAAAGGAACCATATTGTTTATAACATTTTCTAAGATTTAGCCCAAATTCTTTTCTGCGATCGTAGGAAACCTCATTATAGGTTCCAACCTCAAGAAAAAAAAAGTTCAAGAGCATAAAGTTTCTGGATGGGGAGAATCTGCTCCCCAACCTTTCTATTAGTTTCGTACGTTCACTCTTGAGATCAGAAATAAGATCTAAACGAAAATACAGGAGAAAATATCTATTAAGGATTATCGAGTATAAATTATGATATCCAGTTGGGAAAGCGAACAGCAAAACCAAAAGCAGGCAAGTTTTTCAAGTGTAAAGGTCACAAGACACGCTGATTTCTCTAGAGCGTCTTTCCCTTTTGTCCTAAAACCGCAAGTAAGAAGTTGACCGCCCCTTTAATCCTTAGTTGAACTTTATAGGAAGTAAAAGAAGTGGGCACAGTGAGAACAAAGAAAAAGGGGTAATGCATGTGACTTTTCATGAGTGCCGGGACATGACTACTTCATATAATAAGATTCTTCGGCTTTGAAAATTTAAACTGCAGCAGGAAAACATACTCTACCGCAACGAACGGCAGATGTCCATCGTGCGTCCGGACAAAATTCCACTTGACCATTCATCCTCGGATATTCCATCAAACAAGAACATATAAAAAAAACCCAAAGAAAAAGAGAAATCAACATGTCTCCTGAAGGTTTACAGATCAAAATGTTGATCTCTTGGCGGAGTAACTCATACTCACACCGTTCCACAAAAACGAAGCTGCAGAAGAAGAAGACGCTCCAAACTAACCCGATTAAGTTCTCAAAGTTCACTTCACCTCACAGGTTTCAGCTCCAATGCAGAAGATAGAAAATGGGACGAAGAAATGAATGGAAATCATGCGGTCACTGTAGAATTCAAACCCTAGCATTCTTTCCGCCCGAGGAAGAAAAGGACGAACAGAAAGAAGTATAATACGAAGAAAAAAGCAGAAAATGTCTGTAAGAGAGAGAGAGAGAGAGAGAAGCACCGTAACCAGCGACGTGAGAGAGAACGAAGTCACCGTGAACAGCGACGACGTCGTCGGACGGGAGTGGTGCGCGACTGAGGGAGGGAAAAGGGGGAGGGAGGAGCGTGGGGGGTTAGGAGTAGGACTGCAGTAGGAGCAACGGGAAGAGAGAGGCGCCATCGACTGTTCATCGCGTGAGGATAGATCATAGATGTGACCCAATCAGAATCAATCGGCCTGTCAATCAGACTGTGAGGATAAAACCGGAGCACTTTATGAGGACAGAACGGTAAAAGTGTCAGAAGAACTTTTCCAAATGACAAGTCTACCCTTAAATATGATCATAAATGACGAAAAGTAAGAAGGAACTGCCGGTAATCAAATATAACTAACTTGAGCTGATTCGAACTCGCTTGTGACTCGATCTATACCTGTTTAATAAATAAACTGAATTCAGGTTTTCGCTAAGGAATGAATTCGTACAGACAAACGGGCAAAGCAGGCTTGGCTCGGTTAAGCCCAAAAAAGATCGACAAAGAACATATTAACAGATATTTTCTTTTATTATCATGAAAACAAAGTTGCTTCAATAAGCCTTCTTCAAGCTAGCATGAGTTGGGTTTAAGGGCGTGTTTCTGCTTAAGAAAAAGTATTATATTTTAATAAATGACTCGTTTAGGTTCAAACCAAGCTGAGACAAGCATCTTTGCTTCACCTTAATCGGGCCAGTCATGCCTTGGTATGCTCGAGCTGAGCCAAGCTTTAAGTGGCCAACTCAAGTTCCACTCGAACGAGCCAAGAGTTCCACTCGAACTCGGCTAGGCTCGTGAACACCCTTAGGTGTGCTGTGTGAAGGGCTTGGGGTTTGATATAATATACTTTTACCGGCATGCGCTTCTCTCTCGTGATTTCACTTTTCAAAAGCTTGCGTGGTATACTTGCATGGTCTTTTTTTCACCGGATGAAGTGGCGTTGTCGATATCAATCCTCGTTGACTTCATTTGCTCAATAAAAAAAAAAAAAGATGTGATCAGCAACAAGAAATTCCTAGAAAATCAATGAACCCTGGATTCTTTCAAACTTCCACGTCCACATTGGTATTACATGATCTCAACCACAAACTTTTGTCACAACTTGGATCTACAAAGGTCCAGAAACAATCTGAACATGACTTGCAGAAAAGAAACATGTGTTAAGGCAATAAATAGTTTTCTCCGTAGTAGATAGTTCACATATGAAGCCACTAAATTAAATAGAAAGATTGGGAGATGAAAAGATAAAGTTCGAAAAAAAGAACTATATAAATAAGACACATCTCACAAACATGGAGTAATTAAGGGATCAGAATATCTATTAAGATGAGAATGCTGAAATTAAGGGATCGATTGGAGTAATCGTGTCTATGTAACGAAGCTCGTTCACGGTTGTTAGTTAAGGCAGCTATAAATATATAAGATCTATTAATGAAGGTAGCCTTCCATAAATAACTGATTACCACTGTCCAATTCACTATTTTTTCTTGATAAATCTTATCTTGGGCACCAATCTTAGGTCATTATTTTCAGACATACAGATTTTAGGTTTCTCACATGGTAACAGGATTTCCGGATAAATGCCATATAAGATCTAGTTTTACTATTATAGATAGACACAGTTTCAAATCATATATAGTTAAATAAAGCTAGATGCCAACGAGGCTTTTTATTCAGCTTAGTTAAATTACATGTTGGCCGACTCAATGCTTCATTAAGTTAGGTTTTCGGCCGGCTTGAAGTCCTTGCCAGGAGACCAGACCTGAATGGCTTAGTTTTCAGACCAAGCCCGACTTCCAATTTAATGTCTCTTGACCCGATACCCATTCTCGAAAGCACTTACTTTTATAAAAAAAGAAAAAAAAGGAAAAAAAAAAAAGATGGTAGGTTGAACCCTCGTAGGGAGGAGGAAGCATGTGGCAGGCCAATGGTGGTCCAATGTGGAAAATTTGACAAAGATTCAAATTCCAAATGGACACATATATTTCAAAATTAGTTAATTAATAAAATTAGATTTTGGGTCGGTCAGATTTGAATCGGATTTGCATATGGCTAAAAGTCATATTGCAATTGAATTCAGATATAACTTAAAAGTTGGATTCAGATCAAATTAAGATATGACTTAAAAGTCGGATTTATATAGGATATATAAATAACTTAAGGGTTGGTGGAACTTTAGGTTCCGCCTAGGATCTCCAACCAAGTTTGGCCTGCAACTCTGCGAGCAAGAGAGGAAGAAAGAAAGAAAACTAGAGAGAGAGAGATTTTTGGGGTTTACTTCCAAGGGTCCTCTCACAGGTTGATGTGTTAGAGAGAGATTCATCAAACTCTGGATATGCTAGGAATATATAGTCCAGCCCCTTAGGTTTTCCCCAACCCTAGCAGCAGTTAAGTGAGTGAGAGATTTTAGGTGAGCATTAAAGCTCGTAACTGCAAGTGGGCCCCCCTTGCAAGTACGATATGAATGGGTAGGGCTCATGGCCACTACCACTACCCAACATCTCCCACTTGGCCATGAGACCGCCAGTTTGCTTCCACTCTATGTAGGTTTTCTTTATTCAATTTGTTACATAGTTTTCCATAATTGGCTTTTCCAACGCAACCTAACCTTTTTCAAGGTTTACAGCGAGGTTTTTCATTCAATGGTTTTTCCTTCGCAACCTTTCAAATATTCAATATATATCACATTATAACATATTAAAACTTAATCTCATGTAGACTACAAGTTTTACATAAAACATTAAGAATTGTCTTGATTATAATACTAACAATCATATAAGCATTTGGAACGTGCATGCATATTCTCTTCTTATTCAACAAAGAGGCAAACCAGGAATTTCTTAGCCTCATACGGGCTACATGCTTGACAAATCATTTAGAATTCCTTTTGTTAAAAAATGTTAACAATCACTTGAATATATCATTTGTTTCATTCATGTATCTCAAACATTTAACTGTCATAAAACAAGGGTCAGCCTGGACTTTCCTAATGTATACTTACAAGTCAAATTAGAAGCTTATACCAAGTCCAGCACACAAGCTAATATGCATTAAAACACATGGAATATTTTCCTTTACTGTATTCCATAATTACTTAACTCCTTTAACAACAGGAGTTCCATAGCATTCATGCAATGCATTATATCATATGGCAAAGCAATATTAGCTTTTCAACTTAGTAAATGGCATATTCAAGTGTGCTCCCACTTATCAAATATTTACATAGTCATCAACTTGATTAGCGACACCTAATCTTTATTATGACTATTTAAGGGAATGAGCAATCAACCCATAGTCTATCATACAAGCACTTTTCATCTTGTATAATTTTCATCAATGTACTCTCTCATACAATGAGTTTCATTTAACTCATTAAGGTCAATACATAATTTTGACAACCCATGCATGCAATATACAATTCACATATCTCTACATATGTATACCACAAGATGATCAATAAGATCACTAATAAGCTTCAGTTGGACGTTTAATACCAAACTGATCTTAGTCGGTTCCTTACCTGACCGCTTATTAGCATATTCAATCAATCAAACTTGATCACCAAATAAATAGTCAGTTTTTGTACATGCAACAATTATTCACATATAATCATGAAGCTCATTACCCAGTCGGTTCATTACCAGACTAAACATCATAAGAATCGTGCACAGTTGATTCATTATTAAATTGTTTCCCAGTCGGTTCATTGTCAAACTGTTATTCAGTTGGTTCATTGCCAAACTGTTCCTCAGTCGGTTCATTTACAGACTGATTATCTGAATAAATCAGATCCTCCAGTAGATCATTATGATCTCCCACTGGATTATTGTATTCGGTATTCTTATTCGAACACTTAAAACTCATGCATAAAAAGAAAATGTCATATACCCTATTTTCATTTGGGTATCCAATACATATGTATTTGCAAACACATCGTTTCATTTTTAGATATGCATTTAACATGCACTATAGATCTCCAAGGATCTCAATATGGATCTAATTAGTGTGGATCTCATTATTTTCATGAGTATTATTTTATATCTCATGAAAAATTTAAAATCAAATTCATCCTCAAACAGAAACTTGCTTAATAGCAAACTAGCTTTGTTTGATCCTCAAATGAACAAATAACATAATATGCTTGGATCTAATATAAATAAGATATGAATGTTTAACCATATATCCAAATATATATTCAAATCCGAATCAATGATGTATATAAGGTGGATCTCAAACAATGAATAGATCCAATTCCAAAAGCCACATGAATATAAAGATTCAGATTATATTAGTATAGATCCAAACCAGAAACATCCACAATACAATTAATATGAGTTTAAAACACATGATCCTCATTGAAATATTATACAATATGATTCAACAACCATATTTGGATCATTGCTAACCCATCTCTCTTTTGAGAAAAACAAGTTATAATGTATTAGCACTTTGTGCTACAAAGCTTCAAACAAATGCATTTTTGCCAATATTAATTTTGGTCCAAGAGTATTATATTACATCTCTTGAGTATGCATTAAAACAAATTCATTTTCCTAAGAAAGAAAGGCAAATGAAGCTTTATTCAATGATTTTTAAGAATAACCTTTGGATCTAGAATGACAACACGTATTGCATTGCAGTATGATCATATCCAAAGGCAACCATGATAACATATATTGGAACTAAAACAACAGGATATGAATTATTCTCACATATCCAAACAAGTCAGTTTAGATCTGAAGCTAAACTTTACGTAATGGGGATTTCATTAGTTCAAATATGGAAATTTAGATCCAACCAGCAATATCCACAATACAATAATCTGAATTTAAAAAACACAAATGATCCATATGAAGTATTGTGCACTATGATTTCAATAACCATGCTTGGATCTAAACAATAGTCCAACTTTTGAACAAGGTGAAACAAGAAAAATTTCTCTACCTTGAGATGATGCATGTTTGTACCCAAACTAATCCATCACCCTTAAGAGTAAATAAAGCAAGTCTTTAAATCAAGACATTCAAATTTATACGGGTTTCAGTCCAAGAGTGTTACATTACACCTCTTGAATATATATTTTTAAACAAGTTCACCTCATTAATGGAATAAATAAAGCATTGTTCAATAGCACTCTAGAATGATTTGAATCTAAAAGGACAACAAATATCACAATATCATTGGATCCAAAAAGCAAACATGATATATTGTGTTTAGTAACAGTACGAGAATTTGGATCCAATGATTCAACCAAGTTAATTTGGATCTTAATGTATCACGACCCAACATAATGTTATAAGGATCTCACCATGTCTAAGAGTGTTGATTTACACCTCTTAGCATATCAACATGCGATAACATAATCATTCCTTCTAACTGGAATTCATCTTTAGCACTCTAGTGTTACACATTGCAAAAGTACAACTTGTAAAACCATTAGATCTAAAAATCAAAGCTCATAATATGTTTAGATCTAATATAGATCTTGAACAAGTCAAATCAGATCATGCTCCAAAAGAGTGCAACGTTTAGTGTGAGATCCAAATTCAACAACTGAATATGGATTTTGAAAACAAAAGTTTTGGTCATATCTAATATTTGCATAGACCCAAAATTAAGATGAATATTCATAAATCAAGTATAATAACATATACTTGAACCAACATAAACATGATATGGGTTTTTAACCAATATCCAAACAAATTTAGATCTGAATATCTCATGATTCAAACTGAATACAAATATGGATCTTAGGCAACAATCAGATCCAAAGCAAAAATCCAAATAATTATTTAAATTCAGATCTTACTCATGTGGATCCACATACAATAATATCAACACTATAATTGATATGTATTTAAACAAATAAAGAGGATCCAAATTTAAATTTAATATGAATGTTTTTCAACATAATATCCATATCCAAATACGACACAAGGTTTATAACGTCATTGGGTCATGCACACACAAAATACCAAAATTGCATAATCATACATACCTGTTGCTAACTATTTTTCAGTTTTTACCTTAACTCCCACTCTTGAAGACATTACTAAATTAATTTCATAACAAGTATAAAACAATAACAAGGAGAATAATATATCAAGGATTTCCAAAGCCTTTCTAAGATATCACTTAAAACAAGGAAAACCCATATTAATTTTTTTTTTTTTCGTGAGTTTCCCTTCTTATTTCCAAACTGTCTTGGGAACCCTTTTCTATAATATTAATAAGCTTGAGTGGTACTTGTATGCAATTTTACAAAACAGCTCGGTCTTCTACCGAAATTATAAAACAATTTTCTGGAACCCTCTTTCAGAAATTTATAATAAGTTTGAGGGTATTACCATGCAATTTCATTTAAAATCACGGTCTTCTGCTGAAATTGCAAAATAATTTATCGAAACCCTCTTTTAGATAATTATAATAAGTCAGAGGGTACCATTGCGCAATTTCGTATAAATTTCTAGGTTTTCACCGAAATTAACTTTCGCAAACCTCTTTTTGAAAACGTTTTTCGCAAAAACGTTGCGGCATTAATTTATCAAAATTGTAACAGTGTTTTTGCAAATTATGCAAAACTGGTGGCCTGTTGTAATTTTCACACTTTTGGTATAAATACCCCTCCGAACCGTTTTTTCACTCATTTTTCGCTCGATCTTCTCTCTCCTCGAGCGAGAGCTGCCTCCTCTTCCTCTCATCTCGTCCGGCGGTGGAGCTCCCATCGCCGCCACCGCCTTCTCCCTCTTCGTCCTCGCGCCTCACCCGACGGTGCTGCTTCCACCGGCGCGACCTCCCTCCTCTCGCTCGTCCGGCGAAGGCTTCTTCCTCAACTCTCCATCCCCAAAATCAGAGAGGAGAAGCTCCCCGGCTCACGCGAGAGTTCCCTCCTCGCCTGATTCGCCCGACGGTGGAGCTTCCGTCGTCCTCCACCATTCCTTCAGCCACCCAAAGCCAGCCCGAGCGGGAGAGGAAGCTCCGATAGTGGGTTTCCACACCACCGCCTCCTCTGCTCACGGTTTCCAGCATCGTCAACAGGGGGAATCCGGCAGGAGAAAGGGATGACAGGAGGAGTTCTGCTCGACGGGCGTTCCTTATTTTCCCCAAATCATCTCTGCCACTCGTATGAGGCAAAAGACTAGTTTCCAGTCGGGTGGACGATTCCCTCCACTTGTTGGTAACCCTAATTTGTTTCTTTGCTTTCCTCGTTTTTGTGTGTTTGTTTTACCCTTGCTGGATGTCGAGCAGAGCAGGCCTTGTCCTCTGTCGGCTTCGTTCAAAGCCGTTTTCTTTTTCAGACATGCGTGCTCTGCCCTTGGGATTGAATGTAGTTTGGTTTCTCAAGGATGAACACACATAACATAATACAGGAAACCGAGGGTTTCAAAGTTCAATCGATACCAATATGCCTCACTCCTAGCATGCTTTGTTTTCTTGAAAATCATAAGAAAGTAGAACCTAGAGCATTATATTTCCATTCCAGCATATAACCTTTCACGCAGGGATTCAGATTTAGGTGTGCACACACATAGATCCATCATTATATCATGCAACATATATATATCTCTATATCACAGGCACTGCTACGGTCGAGTTCACTTACTTGGAATTCGACAAAAAATGGCTCTGATACCACTGTTGGAACTTTAGGTTCCGCCCAGGATCTCCAACCAAGTTTGGCCTGCAACTCTGCGAGCAAGAGAGGAAGAAAGAAAGAAAAGTAGAGAGAGAGATTTTTGGGGTTTACTTCCAAGGGGCCTCTCACAGGTTGATGTGTTAGAGAGAGATTCATCAAACTCTGGATATGCTAGGAATATATAGTCCAGCCCCTTAGGTTTTCCCCAACCCTAGCAGCGGTTAAGTGAGTGAGAGATTTTAGGTGAGCATTAAAGCTCGTAACTGCAAGTGGGCCCCCCTTGCAGTTACGATATGAATGGGTAGGGCTCATGGCCACTACCACTACCCAACAAGGGTCATATTCAATACAGATTTGAATGTAACCTAAAAGTTTGATTAAAATACAATTTGGATGTAGATTTAAAACTCGGATTCAAATATAGTACAACCTTTTTTCATCCGTGTTTGAATCCAAGTCTGAATATGAATATATAAATATTTGAAAAAATGAATATAGTAAAAGGTATATCCAACTCAAATTCGATCTATTGACATCCCACCTGGCCTGACCCGACTAATTTTTTAACCTGGCAAGTCCACAGGTCAATTAGCCAATTCAGGCTTGGTCCACCATGGGCGTGGTATGCGGATCACGAAATCTTGGTGATCTTCTCTATCTAATGAATGGAAGAGACTTCTCTGTCTAATGAATGGAAGAGATCGTTTTGAAATAGTCCACAATGAAAAGAGCAATCACTCATTCTTCAAACCACCACTTTTGGTTTTGACAAGAGATGTTACCAAAACAAGGAAAAAACATTAACCTTTCCTTCTCTATCGTTAGCGAACCTGTACGTGCCGTGTAAGAAACTAAGGAACCATATAAGTACTTGACAGCTTGCTATTGGCGATAATATATGACATGCATTTCCGTTTTGCTGCTTCCTATATAGTTGTAGCCGCCCATCTTGACAGTTCACGAAATTGACCCTAAGTTCGTCTCGAACAGTGTTCTGCTGCATAATAAACGATGTCATAAAGTTTTTGCTCTAATTACCTTATTTATCAATTTAAAAACTTCGGAAAGGAAAAATGAAATAAAGTTTAGTCATAAGTAGAGCATGAACCTCCTAAAATGCACGCTACAAGTGTGGCAATGCTAAGCTGCAAACTTTCTCTCTCTCTCTCTCTCTCATGCCCATCAATCTCTCAACAAACTAACAAAATTTTCTTTGTGGTCTGGACTAATTCCCTTCTTCCCCTACAATTCCAACCACCCACCTCCTCCCTATAAAGTTCATAAAGGCCCCTCACCATAATCTTAGGAGAACTCATTAGCAATCGATCATCTCAATCTCTGAAACCGGTGAAGTCGTGAGCAAAAATGGCTCACAAACTCTGCCTGGTCATGCTAACCCTTCTCCTCCTCTGCCATTATTCCAGAGCTGCCCGAACCCTTGCAGAGTCACCGGCGCCCCAGCCCAGCGCGGCCGCATCCGCCAACTCCACGGACCTCACCACCGTGCCCGCAGACAGCTCCGCCACCGCCACCGATCCTGGCATCCCTGACATCTCCGCCATTCCTGATTTGAATATCGATATACCTGACATAAATTTGCCCACCGTTGCCTCCACTCAGCTGCTTCCTTCCCTCCCTCGCATCCCTTTTGTCACCTATATACCGGACATGAAATTCCCTACTATCCCTTTCTTCCGGTCTCCCTAGTTTTAAGGGTTCCGTTCCTGCTTCTGTTGGCGCCTAATGTCAAAGTAATTGATCAGTAGTTTGATTTTCAGTGTTCTGTCTCTATATTTTTCTCTTATATAATACCTTGTATATACTGAACTCTCAATATATATATATATATATATAGAGGGAGAGAGAGAGAATGAAAGATGTTCTATTTCTAACCAATGTCGAAAAGATTGAGAAAGTCAATCATTCACAACAAGGATTCTTCTAAAAGTTAAGGATTAGTAATTCTTTTTAGAAATCGAATGGATTATGTCTTATACATATGCAAGGAAGGTAACCAAAAAAGAAAGAAAATGAATTCTTTCTTTTATCACTTACCAGTCATGCGAGATGAAAGTCTCATGCAAGGTTTTGAATGAAAGAAAGAAGTGATGAATCCTCTTTTTGACTTTGGGTCTTCCACTCTAGTGGTTGTTTTTCTTTTTGTTACTTCCAAAGTAGTTGTTTCAGGTTCAACCACTCAAATTTTTGATTTATATTTCTCATCGAAAAATGACATCTTCTAAGTGATTGATGATGACTCTGCTATCACTCACCTATTTAACAATGTCATTTGTCTAAAACAGATGGATGCAATGACAGAGCCAAAAATTTGATGCTGAGGGGCCCCGATCAGCTGGGGCGGAGCAAGGATTTTGTTTCGGGGCAGGCCAAATTGTTCAACCTCGGATCTGGGTACAGAACCCAAATAAAAAAAATACATTGCACAACTAACAATTTTTTATTTTTCAAATGTATTTTTTTTTAAGTTAGTTAGGGTGGGGCCATGGCCTAAGCAGGCCCCCACCTCCCTCTGCCCCTGTCGATCAATCTCATTGGTTAAATGGGTTAGGCACTAACCCAGGCCTCGTGTGGACATTGCATTTGCTGAACTTGGGTCCAACTCCATTGTATTAGAAGTTTTAAAGGACTGGTGTAGGCAGTGGCCCACACCAGTCTATATATAGTAGCTCCACTAATGGATGAATAGATGGTAGAAAGAAAAACAAGAAGAAAAATGTATAAATTACTATTAAATGATGGAAAATATCTATCACATTTTTCTTGTTTGTTTTCCTAATCATCCATCACGTTATATTAGACAACTCTGGTTAGATGATTGGATGACTTTGAAAAGTTAAAAACCACCGGCTACCTCTATGATGAGATGATTATTTTTTATTTTATTTTATATCGCTAAAAACTGTTGCAAAAAATGCATTTTTGATAGCTTTCCTTAGCCACGCTTTAAGCGATGTGATACAACCTTTTGGGATGGTCTTCAGTGACACAAAATGAAAAAAAAAAAAAAATCATCCAACAAGGTTGATTTCAATCTCTCTCTCATATATATATATATATATATATCGTGCACAATATTTTGCTGCAAAACCATCTAGTGACCATCAAATGGTTACACTTAATGTTGCCGATTTGACATTCTCAACTGTATTTTTCATTTAGACCTGCGCGTCGGGCCGCCGGCCCGATAATTTTTAAATAATAATTTTTATTATTAGTAATATATGTTTTATTGTTAAAAATTATTTTATATTAAAAAAATTGTTTTCCATTTTATTATAACCTGGCTGGGCTCAAGTTTCGGACATCGAGCTGGCCAGGACCCAATTCTTACCGGACTGGCTCGATGCCCAAATCTATTTTCATTTGAAAGGTAACTATTCTGTCTAGAGCTGCCCGGCTACAAGAAGCCACTCTTTGATTCTCAGGAATAGAGCTGTAAAAGCGAATATTGAAAATTCCCATTGCACCTGCCGGGTGAGAATGCATGGACTAGCTATCATCGCAGCCAAGGAGAATCAGAAGCAAATTGATTTAGTTTTTTGTTGAGGGGGGATGGGTCTAATGGCCTTGTGTTAGAAATGCAGAAGCAGCAGTGATTCACATTTGTATATTGCTAGAACTCAGTATGGAATGATTTTGGCGTTAAATATATGTTCTTTTTCTTTCTTAATAAAAACACAGAGTGAAGATCATGAGGATATATAGCCGAGTCAGTTCTGGCATTAACTAGTTAGTATGCGGTTCAATGGTTTGAATAATATCTCCGTAATGAGCCCGCTCAAAACTAATTCGAACATTTAGTACAAGAGACTTTTGAGCCTGTCGCTAACTTCAATTCACGATAGCTCATACTATGGAACAAATACATATATAAATCCCTCAAAAAAATTTTAAATCATTAATATAATTTCTCCCACACAACGCATTACGATTGGCTAACCATAACGATCACTGGTACCAACTATAAAATTTCAGTTCACAACTAACATGGACACCTCATATGATGGATCCTCAAGCAGCATAGAAGGGCCCTTCACTACAATAACATCCCTTTATTGGCTACGGTTGCTACTTGGGCAGAAGCTGTCATAGATTGATAAGTTCGCACGCTATTGGGGCGAGTGGGAGGTTATCCCACTACTCAAATGAGAGCCGAGGCTCCATCCTTTCCCGTATCTCTAAGGTTGAGAGTAGTGCCAGTACTAGCAATGGACAGCATGCCTCACCTTGCGTGTAGAAGCCACCTTTTTTTTTTACATAGAAACATAATTCCCCATAAGTCAGAACGGGGAATGCACCCCATAACTAGTCCAACTCACATGTTTGAGTTATGCTCCTTGAAGCAGTTCCCACACCATTTAAGAGTCAACTATCTTCAAGGACGTGTTTGTTGAGCAAGGAATCTACTGTGGAAGAAGGTTCCTGGTCCTTATTTTAAAAAATTTTGATGCTCCGCACAAACATGAGATCAAAATCTTGGATTTTTTTTGAAAATCCGAGATTTTGATATAAATCCTCGTTGCTGTCATTCTCATAATTCTAATGTCAGTCCTGCTAAATGCTTCTCTAGTGGTGCTCTCGTGGGTAGCGCAACCGGTTTGGTTGGTCAAGTCCCCAGTTTAAATCTTAAAGGGTGATATCTTGATAGTATTGATAAATGTTAAGTTTGAGATTAGAGATGCCATTATGGAGGCCAAGTGGACCCGTTCTTTCTCTCTCATTGTCTACAATAAAAAGGAACAAATAAGCAAAGAAAGAAGAGAAAAAAAAAGTTAAAGAGTTGGGAAAAAATGCACGCCGTTTTCCTTCCCTTATGTGAATAGGTTATGCACAATCAGACTTCTCACCTTTGGTTTCACCCATCAGCTTTATCGATTTTTGGAGGGTCGTGATGTTACCAAATCCTCTGGGAGATGGAAAATTTGAAAGGCAATTTTTGTGGCATCATCCGTGTCATCGGTGAAGGTGGATGAATGGCTCAGCAAGTTGTAGACAAGAAGAAGCCATCCATTCTCACCTCCAACCTTTACCTTTCATAGAGGGATAGATGAGCCAGCTAGGGTTCTCACAAATGAAGGACGACAAGGCCATTTGGCTCATACAGAAGGAAGTGGCATGCACAGGTGTTTGCATCCGCAAAATTTTATTTTGGATTTTGGAATGCTCTAAAAAAATGATGTTTTATTTTGAAATGAGAAAGAAAGTGACTCGTCCGATAGTACAAGGATTGACCATTCCCGATATCTTTATCGGGGGTAACCAACCCAAGGACTATGCCTATTTTTGATATAATTTTCACTTAAACATCTTTTATATTCTACATGTGGTGCAGTGTTTGAGAAAATGTTGAAGATTTAGTGTGAGTGTAAAACATTTTGATTTGAGAAATTTTGGATTGAGAAATCTTTACAAATATCATTTGAAAAATTTTGGAGATCACTTTTTGAAGTCACTCTAGTGTTCTTGTAAGACTTTAAGTAGGTTTGAGATTTTGCTCTAAGTTGGTTACTACTTAATTAGAGCTCCATCTCATCTTGCTTAAATTCTTTTAGAGATGTGCTTGTGATCATTCGTCATGTTAAATGAAAGTGAATGTATCAATGCATTGACCCCACATGATTAGAAGGAAATTACTCATTCCTACCATGACATTCATCTAAAAACATTCATACCACTACATACATCTAAGTTTTTCATTTTTATTTATAAGGTTGACATAAATATTGTTACGAAAAAAGAAAAATTTTTGAAAATGGAATAGGGTTGTAGACCATCAAACACGATTCTAATATTGGGTAATTACTTGATTTTTGGTGTTGGTAAAGTCGACCAATGAAAAGGTCTTGGGAGAAAAATATTCAAAAGAATGAAAAAGAGGAAAGACTTGAATATAAGAGGAATATGGAGAAAGAGTGAGAAAAGGAGATTTTAAAAATCACAAAACAAAGGATTTAAAAGAGAAATATATATATATATATATATATATATATATATATACGTATGAATATGTATATGAAACTTGTGAAAAATGAGGTTTAAATCAAATAGGGAGAAAGAAGAAGATTTTAAAAAGACAAAGAGATTTTATATATTCATATATACATATACGAGAGTTTGTAAAATAATATGTTAAATCATAAAGAGAGAAAGATAAAGAGAAATAATCATGTGCAAATATACGTATATAGCATGTATATACGTATATGTCTTCACGAGAATTGAAATCAAGAAATAACTTAAAATATCCGACTTTGATTTTTATGTAGGCCGGAGAGGAACTTGAACTCATGCAAGAGCCTAGGATAAGTCTCCAAGGTCTCATTAAAGGGAGTTCTTGCTTTCGAAAATCTTTTAGAAAATATGATTATAAATATTTTTGTATGTGAACATAAAAACCACAATTATTATATAAAAATCGATTTCTTCCACCATTTATTATGAAAGAAATTCAAACATACATGGAATAGAGAGCAATGTGATAAAACACTCATTGGAGTTCCTAATCAAGTGATTAAGAAAGAATGCACTTTAACATGTATAAATTCGTGAAAGGGTTTCCTGGATTGGATAAGTCCCAACCTCAAACATCAACACAAGAATGAAGCAATATCCCGACCCAAACATTCATTCTCACCTTGTATTTGCTCATTAATAAAGAAAATTAGTATATCACACATAGACATCATCTCAAGCATATAACAAGCATATTTTTGGAAATAAATGAAGAAATGAAATGTATTTTGCCTTGCTCATACTCTTGATGCACTCAAGAGTAGCTCTTGACTCCGGAGAGGAAATCTTTAGAGATTTCTTGCACGGCCATGAGGAGGTGGCAAGAGAAAATAAAAATAAAATAGACGACGACATACCTCGAATATAGATGATATTAGAAATGAGCCTCATTCTTTGAATGATCCAAGGATCGCCTCAGATGAAACTCTAAAATGAATAAAATATCCCTCCAAGAGGTCTCATCATGCTCTCTTGAAGAGTTTGAACTTGGAGAAGCTTGCTTCTATGAAGAGAGAAGAGAGAAATGGAGAGAACAAACTAAGAAAAAACTCTAAAACTTCAAGTGAGAAAACACTAAAAATTTTCCAAGGATTAGCTCATGCCCAGGGGAGAAGATTGTGTGGATATTTATAGAGAGTTTTGGAGTCAAAACTAAAAATTTGATTTTTTTTTTAATTTAACAAGATTTTCATGCTAATTTTGAATATTTTTAAACAATTTTAATTTTTTTAAAAATAGGTTTTGACTAAGTGAGATTGGCCATTAGCCCTGCAAATACTTCTTTAGGGTGTTGGCAGGGCTAATGCCTACCCAACAGAGCTAAAACTACCCCAAGGGGAGGTTTGACAAGACAATGGTGCATGTGCAGCGCAAAGGCTCTGGCTCAGGCACTGTCACACTCCAGGCACAACACGTGCAGGTGATCGTGCACGCGATCGCATTATGCGATCGGGCGCGACTATGTGTCACATGTGAACGATTATTTTTTTTAAAATAAAATAAAATAAATAAATAAATAGATAAAAAGGTTGTTCATATAAAACGTATAAACTTTTTTTATTTAAGATGTGTAAAAAAATACTTCTTTTACAAATGGGTGACAGACTTTGTTTTGAGTGACTCTGAGCTCGTTTTAAATCTGGATTGGGTTCAATTGGTCGCCGACGCGTTCTAGTGAGTGATTGGCTCAAAACACATCTTGGAGCAAGAATGAAACATAAATCAAAGGGAAGGTTCGCTGCATGCGCGCAGTGCTCATAGCATCAAATTTTGTCGTTTGGGATAGATTTCAATTTGAATTTTGCGTTCGAATTTGAATCCTGCGTTTGGACTCAGACATGGGTCTGGAAATTCATTTTGGATCGAATAGTCATGAATTAGACTTAGGTAAGGATATAAAAGTTTGTTTTGGGTTTAGGTCGGGCTTAAGGCCAAAGAATTGAATCCAGATGAAATAATTGAGATTTGAATGAAAATGAAATACACCCCTTTTCGGAAAAATTTGGGGTGATAACAATAGCACTCGATGTCCTCGACCTCTGCATTATGTTAGAGTCATGTTATTTCTTTGTTAAAAATGTTTGATTGCTTTTTTTTTTGTATTTCAACATTAGTCAAGATTTTCTGAGAATTGTCCGGTGATTAATTCAGATATCTTGAAATTCTAGAAGTGCGTCAAGAGGCCTCACATGAATTGTGGACCTGGGAGAGGCTCAGTTTTGAAAATGGGTTCAGACATAGGCCAGGCAGGGTTTTTTGGGCTGAGTATGAGTGCTGTTTTGGAAACCCAATTTAGTTGAAATTTGAAATTGGCTTAGCCTAGGCTCGAGCCTACTGGGCTCATACGAACTTAGATGAAATGCTAACTTAGGTTCATGTGGCTCTTAACTTAGGTTTTATAAAAAACATGCACACAATGACAAATGACCAAAATCCCCATGACATGGACATCAGATCCAGTTGTTCATGTGGGCAAGTTGACCATTGAAAAGCGCGCAAGGTAAAAATAAGGAATCCTATGAAATTTGGTAGAAACATGACCCCTTTTGCCATTCAAAAACTCAAAAATTCAATTTTTATGTGTATCAAAACCACTCTTTTCTGAAGGCTGGGCAAAGGAAAAATGATAAAAATTTCAATCTGAGCCATGTCCATCTGATCTAGAGCAAGAAATACCGGAAACCACTCATGTAGAAACCATAGGCAGCCCTCTATAATGTCAGAGTTCTTCATGACAAGTCGTAGTCCTTTTATAGGAAAGCAAGACCGTCCATTGCAAGTGAAAGACATCGAGTCTTGATGTTGCCCCACATCCTAAAAAGCTAATGAACTTGCATCTCCATGGTACTTTATTTATTGGAGAAAATAATGAGTCATGTTACCTTGGGCGATCTAGCCCTCATCTCATCTACATAGCCTTTAAAATGTGCATGAAAGTCCAGCAATCGGATGTCCTTCTTCAGGTCCCAGCTTCTCATGCTTGTGAGTCTAAATAGTAAATCATTTGTAGTTGCAAGTCTTGAAGTTGGTCACAAACTGATCATTAGTACGATCTATGGGACGTCCTACTGCCTTTGGCAAACCCAATATGTACGTAAACTCGTTCATGAGAAGCACCATTTCTCCAAAGGAGAACCAAAAAGTAGATGTGAATGAGGTTGATGTTGATCTATCTTGTATTCTAACAATGCCATTGTCTATAGGCCATAGCTATCCAAATGATGGAGGAAGACATTGGGAACTCATTGAACCACTGAAGGTACTAGCTTGGCATGAGTCAATATGCAGGAATTCTATGTCATCTCTAAGGATATAATGGACAACATCATGGCCTCGGGAAAACATCTTGATCATGGTGATTGACAAAATGACATGATGGGGCTTGGACAGACATGAACAATATAAAATAGTGGATGTCCACACTAGGTGAAGAGACTTTGTCTGTCAAGGTTGACCCATTAGGAGGTTCTGACTTTACAAATGACAAGTTTGATTTTGATAGGCTGAGGAAAACCTAAGGGATGAGACAAAGATTGAAAATCTTGGGTGGTTTTTGATAGAGAAAATGAAAGTTCCTTTTGAAATCCCCACTCATTTATGATAAAGACATTGTTAAGGAAATGCGATTCATGTAGAATAAATAGCATGCAATCAGCCAAGACACACATAAAAAGCTCACACAACACCCCATAATGACATGACTCTATAATGCAATTATTGGAAAACAGCTTGGTTACCTAAACTGGATATTCGAGGTCTGAAATTTTCAATAGTTCTATATACCAAATATGCCTATATACCTAGACAAGACTCCTCCAAATGGGTTTCTAGATCTTTACCTTCTTGATCACTCACTAATATACCGGTCTACTGTCTCAGCATGAGTGAGGGGAGGGCCAATACCCATCTCGAGCATGTCGGTATAACCATTGACCACTTCGAGCTATTGCATGTATGATGTATTTCACAACATGATGACCAAACATATAGGTAGGAGTTTGAAATATGCAGAAACATTTAAAATTAGTTGGCTCTAATGTCATGTGGCTTAAGATGCATGTTAAAATAGACAGAGGCAAACATTGTATCAAAAAACTCCTAAATTGAGAGAGGTAGTATGTGAACATGGATGAATCCTCTCACTTCTAGGTTCTAATGCACATCAGAAATATACATACATTGAATTATGAGGTCACAAGGTGGTTCTAAGGGTAGGATGACATTTAAAACTTAGAAAACTGAAACATTTTGTCTAATCAGAGAGTGACATATCCCATCATGACCATCACTTTTGTTTACATGCAAAATTTGCATCTTACATGTAGACCATATAATTGGAATATCATTTACCTATACTCATCTATGTTTTTCATGTAGGAATCCGAGAGACAGGACCCAACCTTCGGTAAGAGGTTTGACCATTCATAGCACCTTTACCACGGGTACTAAGACCAATGACTAGACTAAATGCTCTAATTTGTAAGCCTAAATATTGTCTAAAACATAAGAAAAACAAACATGTTCAGATTTTGAAATCATATAGGTTTTAATATCTAAGTATATCTCAATGAGAACTTAAGAACCTAGTGAGAATCAACTTGATATTCATGTTTGGATCATATAGACACATGCAAATCAATATACTAAATCTAAATCATGCATGCAAAACTGGATCATGTGGACTTGAAATTTAGTCATTACTGGGACTCAGGTAGGGACGAGAAAATTGGTCCAAATCCAAAAATTGGTAATCACGGTTAGAAGGATTCTAATAAGGATTCTAATTTCGTCCTTCATATTTTCATGAGATTCGTGTTCTAAGTTTGAGATGGAAGCTATCACAAGATCCAAAATATTCAAAGTCCAATCCAAACTTCAAGATCTGAAATCCAATAAATTTTTATCTTCTATCTATAGTTTGATCTTTTAAAATACAAATAGGTTAGATTCAAATTTGATAATCAATAAGATTTAAAATCCAATTCTTTGGGATTCAGCCTAGGGTTTATGATCCAATGTTCAATGTTCAAGACTCAAAATTCGAGACCTAAGATCCAAAATATGAGGTTTGGTATCTCAAGAATTACATTTCTTGAGATCCAAATCCAACTATGCTAGACTTGGGGTTTAGTACCTTGATTTAGATCAATATGGGGTTTTTAATTGAGACCCAATGCCTTAGAAACAAGATCCAAGATCTGAATAGACTAAGGTTAGGTCGCCCAAGAGGACTAGGCTTAGGGGTTCAAACCTAGCTAAACTAGGTTTAATTTCGGGACGAGCCTGACTTGAAATTGACAAATCATGTTGTTTATAATATGGACCTCATGTTGAATAGGAATGGGTCGTGTAGAGGTTGGATAGGTTCTATCTCTAGGGTTTGGATTCTGAGTAGTGGCTCGAAGACCGCTCTAGGTTAGCTCTTAGAGCACAAGACTAGGGAGTCAACATCTACATGATCTAGGGTTTTTAAAATCCTTTTCAAAAGTGTGATTTTGAAATCATTTCAAGAAAAAATATGTTGTGGAAAGTGGTCATTTAAGAAGACTAAATTGAGTGTAGTTGTTCACATGCTAGGGCTACTATCTCAAGGCATGATACTGGCCCAGCCCAATCTAATTTCAAACAGGGTTGCACATGGGTAAGAGGTGACTAAGGTGTGTGTTGAGATAATTATGAAATGCATGAAAAATAAAATAATGAAAGCATAAGCTATATGCATGATCTACGAGAATGAACTAAATAAAAGAATTGAAAAGAGATAGGGACAAAAGGGGCATACTTAACCCTTGTGTCTAGCCTAATGACATTAATTTAAATCCTATCCTAAGAAGGCAAATAATATAAACTACTGCATGACTAAAGCAAATAAAGAGGAGCTAATGAAGAAATAAGCTAAACTAAATATGCTAAAAACATGATACTAAGAAAGAAAAGAAAGAAAACACTAAATTGCAAATAAGAAAAGAAAGAAGAGAGAAAAGAAATTACTTGAAACTGGAGACCTGACTAAACCCATTCCCACAACTTTTGCAGAGAGCTTGGTTGGGTCTTGGTTGAGTACTACTGCAGCTTAAACTCAAGACTTAAACGAAAATTCTATAAAAAAAATTTAATTTCAAGTGAGCCAAGTGTTTTAAACACCTATTTGGATTCTCCAAATTTTATGGGCTTTTATCAGCTCAAATTTTTGTGGAGAGAGAAGGGGGTGAGCATCCTCTTTTATAGACGGAGATGGGGGTCAATCCTCCCAAGGAGGATCGATCTAGGACTAAAATTTTTTAGTCTTCCTCCTCAAAGGCACAATACTTAGGTTAAAATGGCATTTTCAAACAAAAATTTGTTTCACTATGATATCAAATTTAATCCGAATTTGATTCCACCAAAAGTGATTCGTATATGGAGAAGTGTAGATTGATTCATAATAAAAGATTTGGATTGACATTAAGTGTAGAGAACGAATGATGCTTGAATGCAGAGTCGACAAAACACACATTAAAAACATATATTAAAACCGATGTTACATAGAAAAATGTTCATTTTGACCATGTACAGGAGGTACCAGTCAGATTCTTTTTGAGCCAGTTTTCTCCGCAAAGAATTTCACATGATTCATGTCCTTTCGTACACATTGACGTTAAGCACAAAGTGAGAAGTTTATGATGCAAGATATGAATATAATGCTCATTAAGCTCATATGTGAATCTTGGAGCTAGACTTGATACTAATCTCAAGATTGAGGTCCAAAAATCTGCAGAAGATTCTAGAAAATGGATCTTGATATGATACAAAAATATGGATCATGATCTGATACTGAGACTTGCAATTTGAGATAATGAATGTGAATCTATAAAGACAAATTTCAGATCTGAAATTTGGATATGAGATCCACATACATTAATTGGACATTAGATTTGGATATGAAACCTGGAGATCTGGAATTAGCAAGAACTTGGACCTGGCTCGATCCAAGTTAGGTGGGTTTCGGTTTGTTTACTTGTACTGGACCTGGACCTGGGTTAGGTTCAGTTTTGAAAAGGGGCTTATGCCTAGGTTGGGCGTGGGTTTACTGGGCTCAGTACAGGTGTTATTTCTGGAAACATGGTTCAGTTGAAATTTGAAGTGGGCTCAACTAGGCTCAAGCCTACTGGGCTCAAATGAACTTGTATGAAATGCTAACATAGGTTCATGTTGCTCTTAAGTTAGGTTTTATGCGAAACATGTGTATAATATAAAAAGATCAAAATTCCTCTACCATGGAAATCAAAATAGATGGGTCGTTTGGGTAAGGTACCACACTAAAAGTGCGCAGGATAAAAATAAGACATCTTGTGGAATTTGGTTGAACAATGACCTGTTCCCCTTGCCAAACCTAAAAATTCAATTTTCACAAGTATCAAAGCAACCCTTTCTAAAAATTATGCAAGGGCAAAATGAGAACTTTCAATTTGAGCCATGTCCGTCATATCCAAAGCTGGAAACACTTTGTTGAAGAGTTGTTGACCGCAACCATGTGAAGAAATCCATAAATTAATTCTCGGATTTCAGCTCAAAAGTTTGAGCTGCACTAAAAGTGGATGTGCAAAACAAGAGAAACCTTAGTAAATCAGTAGAATGAAAAATGAGCTCAAAGTTGGATGACTGAACCGAATAAAATCCAAAAATACTTAGATTGGACACTAAAGAATATGATCGTCGCTCGGTGCAAGCTGACATGTTTTGGATTGTGAGAATTTTAGCTCAGACTTGCCAAAACTGGTGAGAGAGTGTCACTGTAATTTTAGGACAATGCTCTATAACTCAAACATGGATTCCAAAACTAAAAGTAATTAAGGAAATATTCTATGAGAAGTAAGGAGAGAATATGTTTAGCTCAGTTCACCTTGACATGGTCTTGGTGCTCTAGAATTGGCAGGTGCATGGTCTCAATGTGTTGATCAGGTTAGAACCCTTTTAGTGAGCTAACTCTAACAACTACTGAGGTCTTGTAAAGGTGAGAAATAGCCTAATTGCTCAAATGTTAGACAATTCTAAGAATTTTGGGAAAATCCTAGTTTTCAAATCAGGTGACAAGATGTAGGGGCAAAATGAACATTTTATAGTAGTGGTGATCTAGGTGATCATGGTCTAGGTGTTCAATGTTGATGTAAAATGCGTTTATTTGGCTCAATAATGACATTTGTTCTTGAAATTTGTTTTCTAAAAATTGATTTGCAAACCTCATAGTAAACGCTAAAATGGTCATTTGGCTTGTGCAAATATTGAATGTTCATAGAAGTGTAGTGGCATGGGTGCCTTAGCATCGAGAACTGGTCAAAAACCACTCAATGCAAATGAACAGATGGCGGGAGGAAGGCTTAGAGCCAAACAAGCATAAGGGATCGACCCATTGCAAACAATTTTATCGCCATTATTGAGAACAGTTTTTGACCTCAAAATGAGATGAATAATTTGATGATTATTTATTCTTACTCCTCAATTGTGAGTGTCATACATGTGTGATCTATTATTGTCATGCAGGTGATCAATGAGTATATGAAAATGTTGAAGCCATTTTGATGGAACCATACTAGGATAACCTTGACCTCATGTTTCAAGATAGATTTTCTCCAACACTTATTTTTTGTTAGTCTTTGTTTGTTATGAAAGTTTGTTGGTCATCTTCGGATTTAGCATATGGCTAAGGAGACACATGATAACTCGACATTTGCTACACTAGTCGATATATTGAAGGAGGAAAACTCTAGTTGGAATAACAGTATGTGAATGGCCTATCCAGTTTTGCCCTCACAATACAATTTGATTTAAGGATCATGATAAGTTTGTAATTGTATGTTCAATTTTAGCTCATTATTCCTTATTTGTCGGTCAACCCAAAAACATTAGATGCTATACATTGTCAACAATGGGAAGAAATGTCTGTAGATGTACAATTCCTTGACCTTTTCTTGAAACTTGAGCAATAGGCATGTCACACAACAGTATTTGTACACATGTTAAGAACTATATGGTTTAGTAGAAGAGATTTCATGTGGATGACCTCGACTTTATTTGTTTCTTCTATAGTATAATACCTTTTATAAGAGCATTCCATTGTAAGCTAGACAACTACAAGATATTTCCCATGAAATTGTCCCTAGCAACATAACAACTATCATTGTAGTGTGTTCATGATGAGTTTTATGGAGGACCTCTGTTGTGGATGGAAGCCGAGATTTACATAGGAAGATGTTACAAACCATCTCTGGAGGTAGTATCACCCTGTTCTAATTCATTGATGACTAAAGACGCAATAGGGATAGCAATTCACAAACTTTCAACCAATGGCTGAGATGCAAGATGTCATCGAGTGACACTACATAGCTAATAGATATTTTATGGTATATTTTATACAAACAGTTCTAAATAAAAATTATCGTCTTTGTTATATTGCAAGTATTATTGCATTCCCTATTGCTCTCTTTATCACACTTACTAGACTGTAGATAACTCTTATGTAAAACTTTTCTAGAACCATGCAACGAACTCCCTATTGCATTATCACGTGCAGTGTATGCCTCACCTGAACCTCTTGATCGTCATGCTTCTTAACCAATTGCATGATTTTACCTTCACCATGCCTTCCTTCTTTGTCGTCAATCTTGTGATTGAAAAAACAAAAAATAACAAAGGCACAAATTATTTACGTGGTTCAGCTAAACTCAGCCTACATCCAAGACAAGGAGAAAACTCACTCTCTCTCAATGCTTTTGAGAGAGTTCTTTATTGATATATATAGTTGGAGTGACAACAGAGATCCAATAGTCATGGATCTTGATTTGGATAAACAAGGTAACTCTTGAATTTTAAATTCTTTCTCTTTATGCTTAGCCAGTTGCTTGGTTTTAGGAATTGATCCTCCATCTTGATCTTCAGCCTACTGCTTTATTTTAGGAAGTGATCTTCCATCTTGATCTTCAACCAGTTGTTTGATTTTAGGAGGAAATCTTCCATCGTGATCTTCAGCCATCTTTATTTTATCATGCCCCTTCAAACCAACACTTGGGTCAATAAGATTGAGTTTGTCTTTGAGAAAATGAAACCTCAGCCTTGGTAACAGTTTAGTTAAAATATCTATTATCTGATATTCAAATTTGACAAATTCAACTTGAATTTCTCTTTTAGTGACTTTCTCTCTAACAAAGTGAAAATCTATTTTGATATGCTTTCTCAGATAATGAAAGATAGGATTGGCTGCAAGATAGGTGGCTCCTAGATGATCACACTTTAATATATGAACTTCATGCAGACCTGTAAGTCATTGAGAACGTGCCTTATCCATGTAAGTTCTGCAGTACCTCTAGCCATGGCTTTATATTCTGCCTCTATACTCGAATGAGCTACAATATGTTGTTTGTTTGATCCCCAAGAGATTATGTTTCCTCCCAACATAGTGACTAAACCATTTGTGGACCTTCTGTCATCAGGGCAACCGGCCCAATCAACATCTGAATATGCTTCAAGTTTCCAATGTGGAGATGCTTTTATATGTTGACCATAAGCTCAAGTTTCTTGAAGATAGCGAAGAATCCCTTTTACATGAGTCTAGTGGAGATCTGTGGGTTCATGAAGAAACTGACATGCCTTCATAATTGCAAATGCAATGTCTGGACGTGTGAGTCACATATTGAAGTGCACCCACAATGCTTCTATATAGAGTTTCATCCTTGAGTTTTTCTCCTTCAAATTTTGAAAGAGATATGTTAGGGGCAGCTGGTGTGACGACGACTTTGGTTAAACCCATTTGAGCTCTAACAAGGATGTCGCTTATGTATTTTTTTTTGTGAAAGATAAACTTCAAACCCATTATATTCAACTTGTATTCCAAGGAAGTAATGGATCTTTCCCAAATCCTTGATGGAGAATTTGTTACTCATCTCATGAATGATGTTTCGTATCTCAAGTGGAGAGTTTCATATCAAAATAATATCATCAACATATATGAGAATATACACAATGCATGACAGCGAAGTACGTACAAACAGAGACAGATCAGATTTGGATCCTGTAAATTCTTTAGATATGAGATACGTGCTCAAACTTTCAAACCATGCTCGAGGGGCTTGCTTAAGTCTATATAAAGACTTCTTCAATTTGCACACATAATCTGGATGATCATTGTCTTCTACTCGTAGCGGTTGACTCATATATACTTCTTCCTTTAGTATGCCATGTAAAAATGCATTGTTAACATTCAATTGGTAAATAATTTATCTCTGATTGGTAGCAATAGATAAAACCAATCGAATAGTAGTGGGTTTAATGACTGGACTGAAAGTTTCTGAATAATCAATTCCTTTGTCTTGGTTTCACTAAGGTAAGAGAAAAATTTGGGTCTACTTGTCCCATCTTTAGGTCTAGTGATCATAGGGTGACTCTTGATATGTTGGCATGGGACGATGGTGGTTGAAGTTCAGGTTGATGAAGAGATTCAGTGTGTTCAATATTGGTTCCAATACTAGTAGGAGTAGGCTCGGTATCTTCATTGCTAGGACTTTGGTTGCATGGTTCAATAATTTTGGAACAAGAGTTTGGCAAAGAAATTAGAGACTTTACTATTGGTGGATCAGTTTTGCTAAACGCAAGCCATTGAACAATTTCATTAGCTGTGGTTGGTAGTGAAATGCCTGAGTAAAGAAAGGTACTTTCATCAAATAAGACATGTCTAGATATGATGACACGTTTGTCTAATGGATTATAGCAAATGTAACCTTTATGACATTAGCATAGCCAAGAAAAATGCAAGTATAAGATTTTGGCACAAGTTTTGATTTGCGTTGAGGCCCAACAAGAGGGTATACAGTATGTCCAAAGACCTTTAGATGCTCTAGTTGAGGTTTTTCACCAAGTAACTTTTCATATGGTGTCACCTTTTGCAGGTCAATTATAGGTAAGCAATTGATAATGTAAACTGCCATTTTGAAAGCATCAATCCAAAAACATATGGGCATACTTGCCTGAATGAGCATACTCAATCCCATTTCCATAATATGTCGATGCTTTCGCTCTGCAATACCATTTTGTTGTGGTGTGTGCGGACATGAAAGCCATCGTCGAATGCCTTGAGCATTAAGATAATGAGAAATAGCGTGACTCAAGAATTCTCCACCATAATCATTCTAAAAGATTTTTACTTTGTGTTCAAGTTGCCGCTCAACAATCTTGTGAAAATTATGAAAACAAGCAAAGACTTTTAATTTTTTGACTAAAGAGAAAATCCATGTAAAATGTGAGTAATAATCTACTATCACCAAATAATAGTTGTAGCCTTCCCTAGATGTACAAGGAGCAGGTCCCCATAGATATGCTGGAGCTTTTTTAAAGGAGAGGATGCCTTGAAATCTGCTATAGGTAAAGGTAATTGATGCATCTTGGCTAAGGCACAAAGAGAACACACTTTATATTTATGCATAGAATCAACAAAAATTAATCTTGATGCAATCATCTTATTCATTAAATGAACATTTGCATGTCCCAAGCATGTATGCCATAAATCAAATAACTTATTAGAGTCCCCTACAAAATGTCTAGAACCATCAACAACTCCCTTTGAAACAGAAAGATAGCTTTTACAACCTTCATGTTGCACTTTATTCTTTACCCCAGTAGCTGCAATGTCTCTAAGAACACTTGACCACGAGTATAGTCCTTCTTTAAGAAGTCCTCTGTGTATTATCTCCCCTGTCTGCATATTCTTAATAGTCAAATCATAAGGTGTGAATTCCATTTTGCAAGAGTTGTCTTTTGTAAATTTTGCCACAAAAAGTAAGTTCTTTTGTAATGTTGGCACATGCAAAACATTCTTTAAGGTAAGGGAAGTATTTTTAGATGGCAACGATACATTACCAATACTTTTAATAGCAAGTCTTTCTCCACTTCCTACAACAAAAGAATCAGATCGAAAGTAAGAAATAGTACCTTGCATAGATTGATTTGTGCTGGTCATGTGGTGGGTGGATCTTGTATATCAGGGTACCACTCTTGACTATCATTAGTTGTATTAGAAGGAGATGCATCAGTATTGGCTTGACTTGTGTTTGATCCAACATCAATTGCCATGGCCATAAACACCTTTGGTATATCATAACAATGGTGAACATATGATTTTTGCGACCACAATATTGACATATGATTCCTTGAGCAGACTTGAAGTTGGTGTTGGGATTATTGTTTCGCCCACTACTGCTGTAGTTTTTATTGTTACAGTTGTGACCACTGTTTCGACCACTACCTCTTCCTCTTGCATAGTTGAAGTTACCTCAGCCTTGCCCACATTGGGTTACAAAGGTGACAACGGAGGAGTCGCTGTTATGGTATGATGGTGGTGTAAGAATGCGAAGACGATTTTCTTGAGTGACCAACATATAAAAATTTTTAGAAAAACTTGGTAATTGCTTGAAGGTGATAATAGTGGTGATAAACACTTCATGTTCACTAGATAATCCATTAAGAGTATAAAGAACGAGATCTGAATCAGAAACCACATGATTGACAACAACTAAAGAATCGTGCAGAAACTTAACGTGATTCAAGTAATCAGCCATGAGCATGTCACAATTTTTCACATTTTGCAATTCACGTTTCAGTTGAATGATCCTTAAGTTAGATTGTGAGGCATATTGTTGTTCAAGAGTACACCAAGCTTGAAAGGCCGAGGTATAGGAAATTAGTTGAGGTAACATAGGTTCAGACAGAGTTGCCATAATCCAACTCAAGTCTAACTGGTCTGCACGTTCCCATGTATCATATTCTGGATTCAGCTTAGTTTGATGTATGATACTGGATTCAGCTTAGTTTGATGTATGATACTGGATTCGGCTTAGTTTGATTAGCATCAAGATATTTTGGTGGCGCATCAAGAGAACCATTAACGTACCTCAATAAGCCTTGACTTTTCATCACACTGGTAATTTGTGAGCGGCATAGCAAATAATTGTTTTTGTCTAATTTGACAGAGACTAGGCTGAAAAATGCATTCCATTGAGTTCTTGGATTAGGGGCAGGAGCTACCGTTGAGCTAGACACGGTTGAATTTACAACAGCCATGACTCCTGCAACTTGCTCCTTCACTGTTCGTAGGTTTTTACGCAATGATTCGCCTCATTGATAACATAATAGATCACAATTTCAACCAAGGAGTGACAGAAATTGACTAAAGTTAGGATGCATCACCGGATTTCTCAAGAAAGAAACAATGTTTGGCATAATTAGAGAAGCAAAAGAGAAACCGGTTGCTGGCTGTTGCAGAGCAGCTTTTTGAAGAAGGTGGAGCTTCAAAAATTGAATGCTCCTCATCGGCAGCTCCAAAAAATTCGAGATTGCACAGAGGTGTTTTGTAGACACCTAGACGTCCAAGAATCTACTGCTCGACAGCTAGAATCACTGGAGAAATCAGCACCGGTGGATGAGATTGTCATGATCAGGCGAAGACTCCTCTGTTCTTCAATTTACAGTTGCACCTACAGCAGATTCTAGGCATTCATTACACCACCAACAGAACCAATTAATTTGCTCAGGAAGGATCCTCTGATCAAGGTGATGCTATTGGAATGAATACAGGCTGAAGCAGGGGATGCAACAGCAGCCGATAAATGCTTCTCGCCCAAAACAGGGGACTGCAACACAGGGATAGGCGACCAAAAAACCTGCAATTCCGGCCGGCACTGGTGTCGGATCCGGTCAAGCACCAGACCTTTGGAAGTGCAACTTCTGGACGATGGTTCCTGTTCAGTCTCACAGCGAGAGATGGTAAATAGAAACAATGCCAAATTTTTGAAGTTGGGAGGCAGGCCTGTCTCTTTCGCTGAAGAAGAAAACACCATAGGGATGGGCCAGAAATCTAGAGATTCCGACCGGCTCAGGCGTCGGTCCCAATCTGGCTTGGGCTCGTTGGAAACAAAATGAATAGAGGGTGCTGCCTGATCACTATGGAGGTCAACGGTGGCTGACGCCAATGGTGGTGAACAGAGGAACAAAGAGACGGGATGGTGATGAACAGAGGAATAGAGAAACCAGATGTAACAAAAGACAACAAGACTTCTATCAGAATCCTAGTGCTACGGAAAATCAGAATGGAGCAGATGCTGCCCGTGCTCACGCTGATCAACTTCGACCAGGCTCTGATACCATGAAAAAGTAAAAATTAACAAAGACACAAAATGTTAACGTGGTTCGGCTAAACTTAGCCTACATCCACGACAAGGAGAAAACTCACTCTCTCTCAATGCTTTTGAGAGAGTTCTTTATTGATATATATAGTTGGAGTTATAGCAGATCCAATAATCATAGATCTTGATTTGGAAAAACAAGGTAACTCTTGAATTTTAAATTCTTTCTCTTTATGCTTAGCTGGTTGCTTGATTTTAGGAATTGATCCTCCATCATGATCTTCAGCCCACTGCTTGATTTTAGGAAGTGATCTTCCATCTTGATCTTCAGCCGATTGCTTGATTTTAGGAGGAAATCTTCCATCGTGATCTTCAGCCATCTTTATTTTATCAGTGATCACTCGTTTATATGTGTGTGTCAATGCGTACATGTGTGTGCACGCTTCTTATCTACATATCTACACATATACATGCACCATGTATTTCTGTGATGGTGAAGGAGAAACCTTGGTTTTATGCATGCAGTATATTATATATATATATATATATATATATATATATATATATATATATATATATAATGATTTAAAGATACTCATCTCGATTTTAAAAAAATAATAATGAGTGGCTATTAAGTTGCAAATGTAAAAGTTAAGTTATAACCCTAATAAGAGACAAGAAGTAACGTTTCGATGTTAGTACCAATGCCAGTTCCTCGGTACGTGGCTCATGAACACATAAGGCTTGGTGTAAATTGATGGAAACTTTATTGTATGTGGGCGCAAAATTACCGTAATGTATATGTTCCCATATTATTAGTTGATGAACATTAAACCTTTGAATTAAAATGAGAATAGACTAATTAGATCCGTTAAACTAATGGTGGATTAATTTGGATCTGGTACATCGAAATGGGTAAGTCCTAAAATCCTCATGGCTCGATACTTGCCTTCATTATAAAGTCACCTGGAAAGTTTTCTCATGTCGATACTCTAAAAATACGGTGTCTTTCTATACTTCTAATTTTGAAAGTCCTCTAGGAAATGGCTTATTCATTAGAAACTTAATTTAGATAACATAAGCAAGTTAAGCACGCAAAAGCTCTGAAGTCCCATACATATGTTGTCTTACCCAATATACATCTGACTAGTCATAATTAGCTTATTAAAAATTTTGAGACCTTTATAAACATAAATTTCACTTGGTTGCCATGCAATATCAGGGTATCAGACTTAACTAATCTCGCCTTATTGACCACCGCCATTACTTTTTCATTGACAGATCGTGCTCTCGAACTTTGGTTTGATCATCCATCATATAATTCAAACTAGGTTCCTTAACACCAGCAATTGATGCACCTCAGCCATAATTAAACTGATATTTCTGATTCGTCTATTGAGGTTGCATAACAAGATTTGCGATGGAATTATTCACTTGACTAATATCAATCTCGGCTTCTTGGATCTGAGCCTCATGAACCAGGAGCATAGGAAGGAGATCCTCAAGAACGATCAGATCAACACGAGTGTCCAACACAGTCCAAAAAGATCCATATTTGGCACATGGTAAACTGGCAAGTATAAAGGAGATCAAATCATTTTTATCCACATGCTTTGCCACCAAGGCTACTCAGTGTGCAATATTTTTTGCCTCAATTACATGTATGGTTTTGGATCCCTTATGGAGATTCTAAAGTTGTCCCTTCATCTTTCAAATTCTTGCCCTGGATCTGGTTAGGTATATCTTCTTTACTGAAGACCATACTACATAAGAGAAGAGATGTTGAATCCCACCACCAGACAATGCATACTGTCGGTAAGGATGAAATGGTCCAACTCAACAAGAGTTGAGCCATAAACTGTCATTCGTCATACACCAAATTCTTAATCATTGTATTATTACTGATTGTGATAGATTCCCTCAGACATCGTTCCCATTCATCAATATAAGCCATAAGATTGTAACTTTTCGACAGAAGCATAAATTGAAATTCCTACAAAAGAAAATTGTCTACCTCTAGCTTAACAGCAAGAAAGTACTGAAGATTTGCGGGTGCCGGCAAAACAAGAAAAGCTTGACCTGTAGACGTGTTGTGATTGCTGCTGCTTCCATGACTTCGCGTGTTTTCAGATTCACTACTTCTGCTGTTGTTGATCTCTTTGTCTGCCATGTATTGAGAGCCATCAGAAGAACGTGGCCTGGTTGCTCTGATACCATAAAAAAAAAAGAGACGAAGAAGACTGCACCAAATTTATGTGATTAGATTTGATCCTTGCCCCATGCCTGTTATTAGCCTTATTTATCTTCAGCGGGTTCATTAAAGGTAGATATCTGGATTGCATTCCAGATCTAGACGCCGTTATAATACACCAACACTACAAGTACTTCGTAGGAGGTTGTTCTTATTCCAGACAATCACAACATTGACCAGAGTAGAGTACCCAAGTTTTAAATGAATCATCAATTACCAGCCTCAGAATCCAAGCAACCATTAAACCATTAGGGATCTCCTAATCTCAGATTTTTGCCATCTGATCCTTAACAACAAAACTTGAAGGCTTCGGAAGATCAGAAAAGAAACCCACTATCTATGTCCAATCCATGTTTACTTGGCATCTCATAAGAGATCATAAAAGAGAAATCTGTTGATAAGCATCACATATACAAACACAGGTAACAACTTGTTGGATCCTCAAGCAAGGCTGAAGGAGGAAGCCGTGCTCTCAACGAACCTCCTAGCACCCTTGAACCACCTCTTATCACCGGCTTGGGCCTTGCATATGTAGAGCTTACCATCAGAAACAACAGCATTGATGAGTTGGTGCTTGCCGCCTTCATCACCATCTGCTGTTCGCGTCAACACAGACAGAGAGTAATACTGCTTCCCGCCAACAACTGGAGTCGCTGACTCTAAGATATTTGCAGTTGCAACCGCATCCTTATCAAATCCACCCTGCAATTTAAATTGCCAACACCATTACTATGTGTTGAAGTGCCCAAATAAGAGCAAACTGTAAAATGTTAAGCACCAATACGCATTCATGACAAGTAGATTTCTTTAAAAATTACTTTCCAAGCCTCACAAGAAAAATGAACAGCTGTGCCAACTGAAAGGGGCTAGTGCAACAAATAGGCATGGATGAAAAATTTCAAATTAGACGATATAAACTCATGCATTTGATAAAACAAGAATTCACTTTCTCGATTGATTTCATTTACCTCAGAAGCAGTCTTCCCGGAGTAGGCCTGTCTCCCAAGAAGATAGTCAACCTGCATAGGACAAGTTAAATTTTGTTACCTGTCAATTGAGCAATTTTAAGACGCTTCTTTCATTTTCTGCAAAACTGCCTTTAGAACCACCGGAGCAGTCAGAATTTTTCCAAAGTAAGAAAATGTCAACAGGCAGTACTACCATATGCCTGCATTTTAGAGGGCACTATGTATGTGCCTTCAAATTATTAAATGGGGAAGCAACACCATGATCGAGAGCCTCAGTCACTGGACCAAGGTCACAAAAGCCTGTGGCTGATCCCCTGGCCCAGGGCCTAGACAATTTTCAACTCATACAGAGAGCTGACACCCCTAAACACAACTATCCAATTACCAAGGCCTGACTCCATTATGCCTAACATTGGGGATATCCAGTCAGCCAATATTTGCCATGCTCTCTTTTAGCCTGATATCCGATAGCAGTCAATCGTCGCTTTGTCGCCCATTTGCAGCATTTTCTATTGAATTTGCTTTATTCATGCTTGGGATTGGTTTCTTCAGAATTAGTATATTAGGCCCTTCACATATGCATATGCTAAGAATTGGTTCGTCCAAGTTTTTATTTTCAATCCATTTGAATGCAGATTATATCAAGTCATATCTTCTGAAAACCATTCCTATGTCGTGTTCAATCCCGACCGTTCATCTCCATTGACATATTATATGGGCTCCAAACTCGTCGATCCCAAGTGAAATCGCTGGTGGCTACTACTATATGAAAGATAGTGGACAAAATTGCAGGAAACGTTTCACCAGACATACAGATTTCTTTTCTCTGCCAGGATGATTAGTTGTCTACCTTATGCTATAAGTTGGTTCCACACAATAGACCTGATCCAATCAGTTTCAAACATAAGAATGTGGTTGGAAAACATAACTTCCTTTTGACTATCCCTAAACCCATTTGGAGAACTAGAGATCAGATCATCCACTGAGGGAGTCGCCCAACAGTTCCAGCCATTCACTTGGTTGTCAATGTACTGAGTGTGGTATAACGGCAGCCAAATGAATGGTTGCGATGCCTGGGCGACCTCTTAAGGTTCCAGAGAATGAACTATTGTATATTTCTTTTGGAGTATGTATTGTAAAAAGTAGCTCATAATGGACTAAAAGAATGTTCTACAAAACATTAATCTAGTAAAATTAGGCAGCAAGCCTATTCTGATATGCTTTACTATTGCTTCAAATGTTAGTTAGGCATGTCTTTTGTAAAATAATGTTCCAATAAAAAGCCAAGCGTGAAACTTTAGGGGATCATGTTTCAACAGAACATATAAGTTTGCTGCTTGTTTACCTTCGAAAGAAACTCCTCGGGGAACCATAATCGGCTATGCTCTTCTTGTCTGTGGGGGTGACCATCACTGTGACATTGCTGTTGGAGTCAAAGTTGTCTTCAAATCTAAGGACCTGTCCAGGGTACTCCACCTCTCTGCTGGGGTTCCACTTTGAGGGGATAAGAAGCTTGAACCCATCCCCATTGTATGGCAAGAAGTCCGTGTTTGCTTTTGGTTTCCCGAAGACGTTAGCTGCATTTCGCGAGCAAACCACAGAGGATCAGCACGATGGTCATTGTGAAGCAGAAAGTGGTAGCAATACTGCAGGCGTAAAACAACTGCGTACAAATGTATATGCATAAAAACATGCATTCTGGAATGTGGAACAGGCATTATTTGAAATTTTTTAAATCAACCCAACAAAAGATTTCAATATTGCAATAAATAACTAAGCTGATACTTGATTACAGTAGCTTATATGTTGCTTCTAAGAACTAATCCTCAAATTCCCGTAGCCAACATTGGGACACCCAACACATGGGAAGCACCCCATTGACTTTAATATCGACTTGGAATTGCTAATGCGTGATATCACATGCTATAACTGCAACAAGTCAAAGATCAAGTGCGATCCTTTCGTCTTTCTACGATTGACACTGTTTAAAAAAATATCTCACAAGCCACTCTTCCAGAGAAGGAAAAGACAACAAGAATTGAATGAATTCCAATTTGTCATGGTACACCAACCTACAGATGCTTGCTGTCAGTGCAGCCAGCAAGAATCTGAAAGAAAGTGCCACCAAACGATCGCCTCAAACAGAAAAGGAACGGTGGTCATCCTTGTTGTGCCCAAACAACTTGCTAGCTCTAAGGGAAAAACATTACCAGCTTCTCCATACGCAGCATCAGCAGGGGAGACCTTGGTACCAACAGCAGCAGCACCAACGAGCAAAGTGAGTGCCAGCCGGCGAGAAAGGCCAGAATTCTGCTCCTCCTCCGCCGAGCTCTTCTCTGCCCTGCAGATCACCAAAGCCGGCTTGGTTGGTGCCCTAGAGGACTGGACCCTGCCTCTGGCAGAGGGTGCAATATGGTGAAGGAAGCAAGCAGTTGAGGCCATTTCTCACAACACACTTTCCTTCTTGTCCCGCTTCTCGCTCTCGTGGTCGCTGCTTTAACCCTTTGTTGCCGACGAAACAGCATAAAAGAGGAGCTGGAAGCAAATAATAATAAGGGCCTATGAGGATATTAGATTTTGGGTGTGGAGCCGTGGAGGGGATGAGGTTGGATAAGAGGCAAGCTCTCATTGGTCCACGTTGATTCCATTGTTCAGATGTGTATTATAAGTTTGCACCACTTGTTGCGTTCTCCAACAATTATCCGCATTCCACTCTCGTCAACAGATCGAATTTGCGCGGCCCGAATCAGATCTTCATTAATCCATTCAGCTTGGCCAAACATCTGGGACCTGTACTCATAACTGAACCAGATCCCGTAGCTTAGCTTTGCATCCGAATTCAAATTTTAATACAGAGCAAAATCAATAATTGTGTGAAAGCCTATGTCATGAAGCGTAGAAGTATCCAATTTAAGCTGGATTTTTATAAAATCACATCTGATGCAGTTAAATTGGTTTTGATAAAACTTAGGTCTGGTCCAGTTAAATTAGTTTGGTAAAGCTTAGATCAGACCCCTTTTTCAGGTGAGAGAGAGGGAACCCGCCACATGAGTAATAGGCTGAAAGCGCCTCCTCCCCACTAACACCCTCCCCCGGACCTAGGCAGTTATATAGTATACCCTTCAATTTCAGTATTGCATATGCCACTATTTGTGGCAGTTTAGAAGAGTAACAACCACAAGAATTGAACTAAGAATATTTGCATCCAACCCTTTTTACTTTCCTGTATTGTAAGTAGGGAAGCAAACTCAGCTGGGTTTAGGCATTAGTGGGATTAAATCGAAGGGATACTAACTTAATCATGTTGGGACTGAGACAACATTATCTGACTATTTGAAAAGTCTAAGAAAATGCTTCGGATCTTAGATCCGAGGCTGCATAAAAAGTTGTGTTAAACCCATGGGAGATCCTAGAATCTAGGATCCGCTGTAAAACAAGCACAATCTAAAAAAAAAAAGTTCTATAAAAAGTTTTTGTATTTTGGATAATAAAACCAAAACACATCATTTTGTGAATAACCGGTGGGATGCAAGGTTATTCACTCCTTTTTGAAAAAGTGGCTTTCACCGAATGAGTTTTGGCAAAAGCTCAACTTTGCTGTCATTAAAATGCTCATAAAGTGGTGTTTTTGAAACAAAATCATGTCACATTCAAAAATAAATTTTAGGGTGTCATCCAAAATAAGCTGTGGGAATTTGAGTTTGCATTCAATCGCAAATCCTATTCCATGTGTGCTTTGGATCCAAAAGTCGCCGCCAATCCCATTGCATAGATTTTGATTAAGCTGATATCTAGTGCAATTAAAAGCATCCCACTACGGAATGAGCCCCATCCATGATGGCTGGTTGCTGGTTCGAATGATATAGGCGTCAACCTCTTGCTCACGCTGACGCAGTCCTAAATCCAGAGAGCAAGGGAAAAGGAAGGAGCCTTGGCTCCTTCATGTCAACCTTCCTTAGAAGATTACAATGTACCAAGGCTGAAGAGACCGGTTTTAACCAGATATTTGGTCAAAATTATACTTATTTATGCATTTAAATGATCTATAAATCCAATTAAACTTGAATGGATTAGTATTTGATGAATGAAATAAAATTATGTTTCAGAATGAGTGTGGAATTGGATTCGATCCATGGATAGATAACTACCCAATCTAATAAAATTTTACGTTGAACAACTTCCTTTCTAGATGTGAGTTGGCCATAATCGAATTGGATATAGCTACTGCTTGTATTTGGACATTGCTTAGTCTCACTATAAGAAAAAAATACATTCATTGACGCAAGCAATGCATTAGTAAAAGTCTCTCCTAACAGACAAATGTGTTACAAAGTCTATTACTGTAGGCCTCATTACAAAACGTTTTTCTTATAAAAGTGTAGTGTGTAATTGCATTAATAAGATGTCAAATGACACTTCACTAATGCAGGCTTGACTTGCATTAGAGACGGTGCATTATTAAGCACAAGTATCTGTGTCTTAGAGACTGGGGCATAGATAGGTGGGGACTCTAAGGGTGTATGCCCCATAAAGCCCATTCTTGAAAGCTTAAATTAATGGTTGAACTTGGTTAGATTTGGATCCACTTTAATAGGACAGCTCTGTGAGACCCGGGTCACTGCCTCATGGCCAATTAAAAATTTGTTAACTATACTGTTAGTGCTCCATGAAAAAAAAAAAATCTGGTTCTACCCCTGCTTATTGAAACCCCCAAGTAATTGAAACACATGCTTTTTTTGTGTGTTACTGTAGGCTATAATTTTTGTAGTCTATATTCATATAATCAGATTTATACGTTGGTGAAAATTAGACAACTATCGAATTCAGTTTTTAAAAAAGGAAATTTAGTACTTTTTTACAATATTCAATTACTTGAATTGAAAATCAAAATTTATCTTAATGGATGGTATACCTAGTATTTGTTTTCACTATCTATTGGATATCAGGTCAAATTTATTACTTGGTATGAAAAATAAATCGTACCAAACATGTGTTTGCGTACAACCCTTTACTCAAACATGAGTATGGAACCAGATGTGCAGGTATCATATATTTTGGATTAGACTCTGATATACTTGGATCCAATCTTAATCTGATTCATTTCCGCATATACCTGCACCCCACATGTGTGTAGGACTCATGCAACACATTTGACTTACAAATTAAGTTGCAACTAAAAAAATCTTTGTTTTTAACATCTAATATATCATAGAGGAAAAGATTCAGATCTCCATTTGTTACATATTAGACAAGGAATTACTCAGCGTGTGGATTACTCAGTCATGTTCGATCTCCAACTCATTTACAGTCATAGACATGACAAAATGGAATATAGTTAGCAGGGATTTATAGTTCAAAAAGACAATTCCGTGTGCAAGTCTAATCATAAGGTATTTATGGCGCACTAGAAATGATAGGAAGCATGCATCCGATGAAAGGAGACAAGGATGCATTCATGGACTAAGGCAGGTTTGCAAGGAGCAATATCAAAAAACTGAACTCAACCAGAATTCCAAAAAGCAGGTATTCTGCTTGGCTCCATCTCGGGTTCTTCCCAGCTGATTGGCATTTTACAGGTGTAGCTTATAATGTGCATGTTGTTTCCTGGGCTAATAATAGGAGGAGGAGTTTTGCGGGATTGGTTAAGGATCAACAGGCGAGTTTACCTATGGCCTCTACTGTTGGGCAAGAGATAGCTCCTTATTTTCTGATAGCTGGGTACTAAATATGTGCATGAGAAAAATTCCGGAAGGTCAGGGTCGGATTGTGGTTTAGGTGAACAATAGACACTGGAAAAGCTGGATGACCAGAGTGGTGGGGCAGGAAGTTCCCGCGACGGATTGGTTTTTACACTTAAAAATGAAATTTGATTATAAATATCCATAGGCTGTCACATGAGTTTGAGCTTATTAACACCCCAAATTTTTCCACATCAGAATTGAAGCGATATCAAAATTTTACAAAAGAAACTGTGAAAAATTGCAATTTCAAAGCCCATTTAGAATCTAAAGAACAATTTATATTGAAATCATGAATTTAACCAGTGACACAAATTCCAATGCAGGATTACGAGTCCAAACTATGTCCAAATGTCATTTGACATCCAAATTCAATTGCAAATGTCATTTGAAATCCATATCCAATTGAAAATTTTAAATTTTGATTCAAATCCAAGAATTTGATCTAATTCGGTCTAGAATGTTATGTGGAACCCCCGTGTGGGGCCCACCCAGTCTGTGTGGTCAAGAGCCACCCTAGAGATCTTTCACCCCCTTTATATATATATATATATATATATATATATATATATATATATATATATATATATATATATATATATATATATATATATATATTCTTCTCTCCATTAAATGAAAAAAATCATTTTTAAGAGATAATGAATAAGGGTTCATAGGAAAAGAACGACATTAATCTCGCTCTCCCCTTAGTTAAAGAAAAATCAAATTCCAAAGAAACAATAAGTGCTAGAATTAAACTCACCTAAACTACTTAATCTAAGTAGGTTTGACCCGGGTGCACCCAAATGTGGTGTCAATTTCAGCTAAGTTCGGTCAATATGGGCTCCGCTTAGTAAAAAAAGGTAGGTCTGTCCTGCGACCCAATCAGTGGATGAAAATAGACTTTCACCGAGTCGAACCCACTTTGACTTTGGTCAATTGGTCGAAATTGACCAATCTGGATAATTTTGCCCTTCTATGATCAAATTGAAATTACAGAGCCTAAATTGGTTTATGAAAGACAAATATACATTTGGATTTGTCAAATATATAAATCAAATATCAAATTAAAATTCAATATTTGAAACCAAAGTTTGATTCAGTTGAAATCCATCTTTAATCTAGTTATGGACAAAAATACCCTTTTCAAACCAAATTTGATAGAATTTTCAAATTTTAATTGAATTGTCATAATTCAATAACATTTAAAGCTTAACAACTAGGTTTTAACCTAACAAGCTCAATTTCAAACCAAGAAAAAAATAAATAGAGTAAAATATAGCAAAATCCAGTGCAAGGGCATTTTTATCCAAAATTTTGGTCAAAGTTGGTCAACTAGATCTGAACCAAGGTGGACCACACCTAACCCAGCCCACCTAGCTTGTGTAAATGGGCTAAACCCTATTTGACTTATTTTACAAGTCCCCAAGGTCTTAAGTGAGTTCCCAATGTGAGTTAAAAAGGTGGTTAAACCCACCTCCTCCTCTATATAGACCTCCCATTGGCTACAGGGGAGGGGGGGGGGGGGGGGGGGACAAAATTTTTGAGTATTTCACCAAGTTGCTGCAGTCAACGAGCTAGGAGGGAGAAACCAAAGAGGAGAAAGAAGATTCGTCCAAGCCTTCTTCCCCCCTCTCCCTCATATACACGTGCAATCTCTTATTAAAAATCATTTTCCTCTTTTAAAATCAGGCTGGAATACGTTTCCAAACTGGTTTTTAAGAAGGGTGACCATTTTGTTGATTTTCATAGTGCAAGGCTATGAAATCATTTTCATTTTATTTTAAAATTTACTTAATTTCAGCAATCCATACGTAAAATGTATGCAAGTTGCTGAAATTAGACCATGCTTTATAGGATCTCTCTAAATGTTCTAGCCCTACCTAATCGGCTCTCTCTAAAACACTTTTAGAAATTTTTAATTTCATTCACAAATTTTCAGACTTACATTTGATTGATTGAGTCTCAAGAACGCTTCAAAAATTTTAATCTTTGTATCCCGTAAAGAACAAGATCAAAAGTGTTTTAATAGTCCAAGAAATGAATGGATGTTCTAGGACAAGAATATGAAATTTTGTTTGATTTTGGAGAGAAAGAAATGTTCTTAGAACTCCATGACATGAATGAGAACATGTGGCACATGATTTTGGCCAATAACATCACATGCACATTCTCAAAAAATTAAGTGATTCAAATTTGAGTTGCAAAAAGTGACCAAGTCATATTGCAACAAGAATTTGTAAACTTCACTTAACTTCAAAAGAAAACACAAGCAATGCATTCAAAATCTTGGCCAAAATGTGTTTAGAAAACATTACGTTTTCTAACAATTTGGAATCTATGTTTCATCATCACAAGTTTCTAAATATCTTAGTCCCAATCACATGATTTGGCCAAAAAAAAAAAATCAAAAAAATTTTTGATCATAAGATGGTCACAATTTCAACTCATGAATCATCTTGAGTTTACAACAAAGAACTCAAATTTAATCTTCAAAATCTCCAAGAATTATGGATCTCAAATCAAATAGCACCAAAACAAAGGTTTTTAAATCAACTTGAAAACCCTCTAATCTTCAAATTCATTTTCAAAACAAGTTCAAATCACATATTCAAAATGAATTTTGGTTCTTCAATCCAAAACTTCAATGCATAAGCATATAGGATTTGCATCAATAACTCGTACATGATCCAAGTGATCCCTAGTCCTTGGTCCAATTACCCATGTTAAAGGCAGCAGGAACGGTTGGACCTCGTACCGACGGGTGGATCCCTTTCTCTTAATTTTTTTTCCAAAATCCTCAATTTTAAAAGAATTTTGCTGATTCGCAAATCGACCCCTTTTGAGAAAGGTAGGGTGCGAACAAAGCTGCACCAATGAATCTAGGTTCAAAGAAGGAGGGTTAGGGAATGATGACTAGGACCCACGTCGTTTTGTGTTCTGGTCATGATGCTATCCTATGAGGTTCTGAAATATTTTGTTGTAATTAGCTATTTTCTTTGCAATAAAGATTGAAGGCCTATCCCTCCACAGGTTTTAACCACTGTACAAGTCTAAAAGGAATGTCGTTCGCCACATAAATTTCTAATATTTCACCTGTAGAGCCAGCAATAGCAATGTTGTATCAATGCAGCTGCCCAATCATGTGAACTATTATTTTTTCTTAATGATCATGATCGGGCCCATACTTACGATATCCCACCATTAAATTTAGTTTGTAGTACAGATCAACACGAGCATTTTAAAATGTTACAGTGTACGAAGTTGCAAAGTAAACTTAATCATAAGCTAAACTAGTTTGTTGAAATTGAGTTTCTTAATAACATTTAGTTTGTTGTACATTATATCATTGTGAACCTGCTATTCACTCGGTAGCTGACCTACATCTGTTGAAAAGCACTCCTATCCTTACTCAAGGAAAGAGAGAGATTCGTTTATTGAAATGAAAGACTGTTCTATATTGAAACATTGCTTCGACACTTTTTGCTACCCGTCAATCGCAATAAGTCTATTTTCAAGGGAAGTAGCAAAAAAGAAAAACTCTTATTTATATGCAGAAGCCAGAGAGGGCTCCCTCAAAGTCAAAGAGTATGCTTTTGGACGACAAAAAGAAAGAATTAAAGTCGAAAATAGCCTATTGGGGGATTTCATCACTGGAGACCTTACATGCGCTATAAAATTAGTACTATTTATGTTCATATAATGCTAAATTGAGTGTTGGGCTTTAATTTTTAGGTTCTATTGTATGATGACATTATTGGTAAAAGCAACCTAGAAAACAACTGTCCAGGGTCTATTTGGTCCTAGCTTACCATGCAACTATAACTAGATGTGATGTTATGAGATTTCTTAGAAAAAGTTGATCAATTTTGAAACTACCTAGACCAAGAAGAAGTGGCTATGACAACTGTTGTATCAGCCATGAAAAAGGACATGTCGAAGGGTTCTATCTCTTGGGTTTCTTTGGTTCAATTTGAGAGGAGGTGCAAAGAGGTGGGTAGCGGATGCCCCCAAGGGATAGAGAAAGGAACACAACTGATGCCTGATGGCAAAAAATGTAGGAGGTCAGAGTTCAACATGGACTTGGAGATTCCTCCTTTGTGCAGGGGAATGGCCACTGGAGGGCATCCAGGGGGGTGCCTATCGAGAGGCAGCAGCTCCTCATGGGAGCTCAATCGAAATTATGGTCCTCGTTAGTTGCAAGGGTCAACCCCCTTAGTTTGATAATAGCCCTTAGCAACTAGTTGTGCTTTGAACCTTTCTAAGCTTCCATCATCCTTGCATTTCATCTTATAGAACCACTTGCACCCAATGATGCAATGATTCAGAGGAAGTGGTACAAGAACCTAAGTCCAATCATGGTAAACAACCTCAATTTCTTTATCCATGGAATCTCTCCAGTGAGTGTGTGGGCAGACTGGTTATAGGTTTTGGGCTTTATATCATCGACTTTGATATTAAAAGCAATAGGAATAGGGTCTAAAGTTGACTGGTACACCTTTCCTCAACAAGTCTCATCTTCAGCTCAGATGACCATTTGGTGTGTACGAAGAGGTTGCATAGTAAACTATTTAGAAGAATTTAAAAGACCTCATTAGGTCCAGGAATTGAGCTTTTAGGACTCAGAGAAAGAAAGGTATAGCGGATTTCAATTTCATTAAGTACTGGTAATATGATAGACATAGGTATGGCTTAATGGGTTCAACTGGTTGAGGTTGAGTGGGTAGGAGTGGAAATTAAGTTCTATTAAACACTACATTTCGACTAACTATACACTTCTTTGACTAAGGATGAAAACAAATGTACCTTTTATGAACATTAGAATACCCAAGAAATACATGTTGCTTATATTTGATATGTAACTTTTTTTTTCTAGTGGGTTGAAGGTTTTGGTATACTCTACAACAAAAAACGCAAAGAGTTTTGTAGTCAGGTGGCTGCCAAACAACATTTCATAGAGAGATCTGGATGCTAAGGTAGAGGTGGTCATGAAGTTGATCAAGTAGGCTGTAGTACTAAAATCATATGACTCGAATTGTGAAGAGAGCCTACCATGTTTCATAAGAATGAGGCCTTTTTGATGATGGTATGATGTCTATGCTCAACGAACCCATTCTATTTATGCGTATAGGGGCATGAAATGTGTCTTCGAACTTCATTTCCCTTGAAGAAATTTTCTAGCAGAGTCAATTATCTTTCTCCATGTGATAGAAAAGAATTTAATTTTTCATCAAAAAATATTCTCCACTTTTAATTTGAAAAGTTTGAAAGAATATTGAACGTCTGATTTATTTGCAAATATGATATAGTATCTATATGAATCCTTGCTCATTATGGATGCAAGACCCCACATGGTTGAACGTATCATCTCAACAGGCTCTTTAGGTTCATAATCAGAACTTGGAAAGGGCAATGAATAAGATTTACTGCATAAGCAAGCATCACAAATTCTTTCTTTATTGAAAGAGTAAATAAAAGGCAAATCAAAGTTATTAACCTTGTTTTTTTAACAACTTCTAAACTAGGATGGCCAAGTCTCTCGTGGCATCATTCTAAAGAACACATTCTCCATAGAGTACCAACTTCTCATCCTTCTTTATCTTTACTGGTCTCAACAGCTTGGTCTCATGGAGGCTTCCATAACTTGTCCCTTTAACAATCTCTCTTCATGTGATTTGATCCACAACCACACATTTATCGGACGAAATTAAAAAACAACCTTATTGTCTTTGCAAAATCTATTGATTGATAATAAATTATATACTATCTAGGAAAATACAAGACATTTCTGTAAAAAAAAATGTAAGAGTTAGAAATCTTGAAGAGTGCCTTGCCAAAATCGTAGATAGAAGCTCTTAAATCGTTGCCCACCTTGATGAAATCAGAACCTGCGTAGGTCTCATGTAAAGATAGATTTTCCAAAGTATTTGTTACGTGGTGACTTGCCTCAGAGTTCGGAAAACAATTGTTCTCATCCACAGTATAAGGAGAAAATGAGTGATAGGCAGCAATCCCACTGCCTGTTTGATTTTCAAAACTATTTTTACAAGTGATTTTGAAGGAAGTTTTGGCCGAGTACCTATGCTTGTCGCAATATTGGCACACTACTCTTGCCTTGTTGTAGTCTCTACAGCCACCACCACCTCTTCCTCATCCATGGTCACGATTTAAATTTGCCACCACCTCGGTCGTATGATCCTTGATTGAAGGAGACTTCTTTGGCTTCAATATTATATTGATAACATTAACCATGGGGAGAACTGCACCACCCAATACATTGTCTTGGTCTTGACACCACTTTCTTGAATAAAAAGAAGCCATACATTTCAGCCAGAGATATAAGATTCATGCAAGTTGTGACATAGGTTTTAAAAGGTCCATATTCTAGTGGAAGCCCTCCCAATAGGCACATTATTTGGTATCATCATTGATGGGTTTGCCAGCCATAGCAAGCTGGTGAGCCAACATCTTGGCTTTACAAAAATATTCTTTAGTAGATAGATTGCCTTTCTTATGTGCCTACATTTTCTCTTTTAACTGCATGATCTTTGAGCAAGAGTGAGATGCATAACCCTATTTGAGAGTCTTCCAAACTTCACAGTCCAATAACAAGAATGTGGATGGTATCACTATAGAATGAAATAGTCCAACTCAAGAGCAGTTGGTCATTCTTCAGCAAAAGTGATATATTTTGGGTTCACCTTCTTAACATTGTTCTCAATAATATGGTTTGGAGGGTAGGGTTTGGAGCTGTCAATATAGTCATACAGGTCATAAATTTTCAACTGAAGTGTGAACTGAGACTCCCAAAGAAGGAAATTGTTAGTGTCCAACTTAACATTCAAAGCATGCTGCAAATTTGAATTTGCTTGCAAGGAGGCTCGAAGAGAACTTAACTGAGAGGACAATGTGAATTTTGAGGAAGCCATAGAAAACCACTCAAAGAGGAAAACAGTCTATTGCACAACTCAAAAACAAGCATGGGAAGCCACAAGCAAATCACACCACTCCAACTGGGCTCTGATATCATATCAAAGTAGGAACATAGAAAATAAAGAGAGGGAGAGAGAGTGGGAGGGAGGGAGAGAGAGAGAGAGAGAGAGAGAGAGAGAGAAGGGACACAAAACCAATGTACGTGGTTCAAAGGAACTCTTCCTATGTCCATGACTTTCCCTTTCCAAATCATAGGAGAGTAAATCCACTAAAGTTTATAAATAAGGTACATGCACAAGATAAGAGGATTTTTTCCTCTTTTCATAGTTTGTTACTTTGTTATTTTAGTTTACATAAGATAGAAAAGATTTATTAGGATTTTATTGATATGGATAGGGACTGGCTGGAATGATCTCCTTCCTTATCAAAACCATGTGCTAGCTTATCCTTGCCTCTATTTTTATCACCAATATAAGCTTGAGAGAATCTTTCCTAATAGAACCGTGCATTGCCACTTTGTCATGATATAGATTATTCATTCTGACAAACTGTATGTTTATTATGTTCATTCCCAAGAGGGAATGTACTAGGAAACTTCACGATTTCTGGCCTATTTCCTCTATAGCTGTGTACATAAGTTCATCATCAAAGTTATTGCCAATTGGATGAAAAATATTTTTAGGAGGATAATCTCAATGGATCAGGCTGATGTTGTTCCTAGATTATCCCAGACAACATCATTGGGCTCATGAGATTCTCCATAGTCTAGAAAGAGGGAAGCATGGTTCTATGTGTCCCAAGTTAGACCTCTCCAAAGCATATGATAGGGTCAGTTGGGATTTCTTTTGTAATGCTTCTTAAACTTGTCTTTCAAAGGATTGGGTGGATCAAATTTTTACTTGTGTTGCTTGTACTTCAAATATCATTTTGATCAATGGTTGCCCTGATTCATTCTTTGATTTGAAGAGAGAGTTCCAACAAGGTGACACTCTCTCTTCACATCTTTTCATTATAGTAATGATTTTTTTTAGAAGATGCAACAAGATTGTTTACGAGGAGAGAATAGATTCAACCCATATTAGGCAGGTGGGCTCCTGTTCTGCTATCATCCCCTTTGCATATGACATCTTTCTTTCTAGCAAGGCTAAGCTTGATAGTGTGAAGGCAATCAGTTGGTGATGAATGATTTCTGCACACATGCTAGGTTCAAGCTAAGTACATAGTAGTCAACCATCTTGCCCTTTCATGTGCAAGAAGGTCATCTTAATCAGATTAAAACCATTTTGTCATGATATGTTGGAGTCTTCCTATCTGCTATTTAAGTGTTCATTTCTTCAGTGGAAGGATGAAAGGGGAATGGTGTGAGGAGCTCATTACCAAGGTGAACAAGCCCCTAGCTGGTTGGAAGAGTAAATTTCTAGTCAGGTCATTTGTGTCTCCTTAATTATGTGATTGCCAATCTCATCCATTATTAAATTATAGCTTTTCAAATCCCATCTAGAGTGGTCAGGAGGATCCAATCTGTTATGTCCAATTTCCTGTGTGACTCAAATTTCCATAATGGATTTAGTCACTTGGTTTTGTAGAGTGCATTTACTAGACCTTCTCTCGAGCCCAAAGGGATTCCACTGCTCTTAAGAAGTCCCAACTTATTGTTTTTCTAGGGCAAAATTGTTGTAACTTGTGAGCTGCAGATACTTAGAAATGTTTTGGAGACAAGCTATCTGTAAATGATTGGAGGTTGTGGATTTGTAATTTAGATGTTGCCCCTAAAGCAAGATTGTTCAGCTATCTAGCGGCCCAAGTATTCTAGACTAGGATCTCACTATGGTGTTCAACATGGGATCAATTGCATGTGCATGGTGCCTAGGAGGCCTTGGACATGTTGGATCTTGACCACCAAATCCGGCAACTATTGACTTTGTGCGGCTTTGGGTCCAAGATATGTGTTAGCCTTTGTTGAGAGCAGCCAAACGAGCTATGACATTGGCTGATCTGATCACCAAAGCACATGTGGGTGGATGCTAACCATTCAACTTCCACCTACAGGTCATGCGAAGGGGGGGGGGGGGGGGGGGGGGGGGGGGGGTGAGTGAGAGAGAGAGAGAGCTATTAAGCCATAGTGGATGGGGCTCCAATAGCAGTAGAGCACCAGCAAAGTGTGATAGATCTCATGATGGTACATGATGATGAGAAATTAGATGGAGGGAGAGAGAAGCGGTCAGCTTACTTAGGTTGGCCGGCTGAAAAAGTTACAGATACAACAGATATGGCCGAAGCAACGGCTAGCGGCAGAGGCCTTGGAGGGAGAGTTCACTGGTAGGGTGCCTCTAGCCGATGGTGGTACAACACTAGTTTGCCAAAGAGCTTACCAGAGTGAAATGTGGGTTACCAGAGGAGAAGTTCCTCCTAGTAGGAGAGCTCGGCTGGTGGAAATGGAGGTACTACTGAGGACCACTCGCAATGATGATGGCTGGGCACCATCCGGAAGGGGTCACCAGAGGGTGGGTGAGGGTCTTCCCTCCCAAAATCAAATATGTTACAATTTTTTTTGACTCCTTGTTAGTGAACATTAAACTTAGTTTAAATAAGTAATCAAGAAAAGCGAGAAAGCAGGTTCATCTAGGGCTGACGTAGTGCTAAAGTGGAGTTGACTTGATGTTGACCGGATGACATGGTGTGTTTCATGGAGGGCAATGAGCTAACTGAGCAATGAAGTGGGGCCCACCCAAACCATCGCTCATTTGAAATTCAAATGGTGGTTATAGATTGACTAGATGTGGGGAGGCTGGAATGATGATGTGGTGTGCTAAAGAAACACTAGGAGGTCGGCCTACCTAGTTGTCACACAACTGGTGGGCATCAATTGGTTGGGGCAGCATCCTAGGGAAAGGACTGGTCCACAATGGCATTGACCAGGCTGGGCTTGGTTGACTTGATCTAGAATGGTGAACGATTGTCTGGGGCAGCATGCAAGGGAGATGACTTGTAAACAATTGCAGGGCCTACCCATGTGGCCTACTGATTGAATGGGTCCAGTTGATGTGCTGGCCTTAGAAAAGCCTGGGTACCATACAGGAGCATTGACGGTTCCAGTATGGCACTAACCTGACCGAGTCCTACCTCTTCATTGGCCAGGGCATCCTCCTGACTGCTGGTTGGTCTACTATGGCAAGGTGTGAGAGCCATACCTAGCCGGTGGGGCAAGCCATGGTGGAGTTTGCTGGTTGGTTGGGGCAGCTTCGGAGGGTGTTGGATAGTACAATGTGGCTAGTTGGCTTTGACAGGCTTGCATTATCCTGAACTAAGCACCAAGGGAACCCAACGGAGTTTAGCCTTGAGGTCTCACCTGTGCAATGTACTTGGGCATTGACCAGGCCCAATATGCTCATCATCTTGGTTTCAGTATAGTGTATGTTGGCGCTGGGAGACCCTTGGGTGCTGCTAGTTTCTATCTGGACTAGGCCCAACTGGGATGGCTTGACTAGTGGACTAAGCTGGACTAATCAGCCTAGGACATGGTGGAGCCTAGACTAGCCAATATATGGATCATTAGGTCCTAGCCTAGCCATCCTAGCAACCTGACTGATTTTGGTTCCAATCTAAGCAGGGTGCGATGCCTGAGAACCAACTGGGTGCCGATTAGGTCACCCATGCCTCACCTTGGCCCCAGTAGCCAACCATCGGTTAGCGAGAATGGTCAAGTAGAGTGGGCCCCTGTAAACAAAGTAGGCACTTTATGGGCAACCCGTCTAGGCTCAGCCAATAAGACTAAGCAAAGCTCAACCATGATGGTCGTGATAGGGTTGGCCAAGATGGCCGGACCGATCATGGTCGAGATGGCCAGGCTGGGCTCAGATGAGATGGCCTAGGCGATAATGGTTGGGCTTGGCTTGTTGAGGATGGTCGGGTTTGGGCTTGGTGAGTTTGGTAGGCCCAGTCATGGTTGAGAGAGTCGAGCCAGGCTCAGCCATGATGGCCGGGCCACACCTAGTTGCTAAGGCTGACCAAGAATTTGTTGATCATATCTTGTTTAGGTTTCCTCTAACAATGAAGGTTAGGAAACTTGTTGTCTCAAGATTTGGTAAGAAGAATGTCGCTCATAAAGTTTCTTAGTGGAATTGAAATGCTGGAATGCAGTTGGCTTTAAACTGGATAGCTCATGAAGTGTTGGAGGATATTCTTGTAGTTATACGTAAAACATGGACGAATAGAAATGGTACACTTTGTGGCACTAGTTCCCTTTTCTCTAATGGTCTTGTCATTAGTACATGGAAAACGTCTAAAGGCACTTCATGACAATCTTCATTGCTTTGGTGGCTTAGGGGTTGCCTAAAAGAGCAATCACATTTGCATGGTGTTTTGGATAGGGTGAATGCTCACTAGCATGGGTTTTTTTATTCTTTTTATTGACCCAGGTTTTGATATTATTGCTATACTTAATCATTTTGTAAAGAACACATAAATGTCTCCTCTATGTATAGCCATTTTTTTTAATAAAAGGTAGGATGCCTATATGAACTGGTGTACTGTCAATTGCAACATCCAACCCCATGCTCGATGACATAAATTATCACCAAAAGAAATGCATGAAAGTCTTTTCAAGTGTTTTTTAAATAGCTAGTGAACCAAGCCACTTTTTTTTTAAAAGGGGATAAAATCATGCATTTGATTTCAGCCCTACAATTTTTTTATTGCAGCTCTTCAAAAAACATCTATTGTTAACTCTCTGGTGATTCATCTTCTCCAATTGCATTTGATCCCTACTCTAAAAGTTTTAGGGTACTTCATCTTTTCCAGCAACATTTTTGATATCTGACTTCTCCTTGATATGCCATTCCCAAGCTCCATTTCAAGCATTTCTGGTAGACCTCGGTACTACTCCTCCCTCACTTTGGTTTATTCCCTCCTCAATTATCGTTTTCTAATTTTCTTTCCCTCTAGAAAGATTCCTACTGGTTCATCTTGTAGCATTTTCAGTATGAATCCGAGACACTGCAAAGAAGTTGTGAGAAGGAAGGAGGTCATCTGAAGTTCCTAGTAGTGATGGGATTAAGAATGAAAACTAAAAACTATGAGATCTAATCTCCTATTTTTCCTTGGTAAATTGATAGCAATCACACTATAGGAGTTTATATAACAACATTTAACATTGAAAATTGCCTTTTTTATTTTTTTAATGTGATTATCATTAGCATTATGACTAACTATTCTTACTTCTTAGTCAATAGACCACATGTAATTGAATCTACTGGAGTACACCAAGGACCATATGCAACTTCAAGAGGCAATGAATGTTTTCCATAGGTTATACAACTTTTCCATACTAAATAGACTCTTTAAAAGTGTACTCCTTTCATATTAATGTCATAAGATTGTTTGGCATGAAAGAGATCATACTTACATGAGAAGAGACAAGGTTAGAATGGCGATTTGAGTTAGAAAGCACGATTCATTTCCATGTTCTATCTTATAAGTATTTTAGGTGCTTTCTAAGTGTAACATGGCAAAAGCTGCTTTTGAAGAAAAAGAGAAACCAAAGCATCTATGCTGATCTGTCTCAGGTAGGTTATACATGCATGCCCTTGACTGAATAGTAATATGTGTCATCTACTATCACACATCAATCCTTTTGACCCTCAAAAATTTTTTTTTTCTAAACATAAAATGATGAGGTGCGACGACAAAACAATTAAAAGGGAAAGGATCCATGCAGTTCAAAACAATGAGGCTAGCTTTCCATTATATAATAATTTTAGTTTATCAATACATATGACAAAAATACCCCCAAATCACAACTTTGATGCCTAACAAAAACAAGACATCAATATGACCAAAACAAGACGCGTCGGCACTACAAAAGACTCAAAACCTCTACAGTAGAATGTGAGTAGAGCCATCTGATCAGCCTGCTGCCCCGGGTCTGCCAAAACTTAAAAAATAAAAACAATTGAAGGTTTAGCCTTCGCAGTATGACAACAAGCCAGATAAATCTCTAACCCTCTAAGGTAAGTGCTTAAATAAGAGACATAACAAATATGAAAGAAAATCTCTATCATGTCATGATGGGGCATGTAGTCACATGACTTGTCAAGAAGGCCCCTCACCTATACGCGACATGTAAAGGCCTCTCAATGGCTACACAAAACACCTTTAACAATCATATGTTTCATTCACATTCTTTTCATTTACATTATTTTAGTGAATTGACAGTTCCTGTGGGTGCAAACACATATACGTGCACACTGCGGGCGGCCTACAGTCGGGAGACAACCCCCATGGTAGCCCGAAACAATATAGATCCATTCACGCTGTAGCAGAAGAGCACTCACTCATTGGTGTGTGAAGACTAATGAGAGACACTCAGCCTTCCCTAGGACACCCAGTTTGGGAAGGCGGGAGCACAATGCTCCAAGCACATCACACACAGTACCCTGGGGCCTTGCATCGCCTGCGCTCTGAACAGACGAGACCAGTGGCGATGGCTGGACAACTCCCAAATACATTGCCACAACCCATTGGCCTCTCATCTCTTATTCTTTCTTTCTTATTATTATAATTGCACATTCACAAAATGACTGGCTAGCTCATGAGGTTAGTTCACTTCTCCAATGCACCGACACTTCCAAATGCCTCCACACGAGGGCTACACATATCATTAACATTCCTAGCTAGCCGTCATAACAATACGTGTATAATTACCTTTCAATTCATTCAATTACATTATTGCCCACGGCAATACATATACAACATACCACAACATTCACATTAATCAAATACATCAATCACATCTTTTGAAACTTAGCCAAACCACGAAGAGTAGTCTCGATCCGTGATTGGTTCGTAGTTGTCCTATGTAGTTATCATTCTAGGATACTTTTTAATGCATAATCGGGGTCAAGGAGACACTCGACTCGATACCCTACCTCATCTGTCCTAAGCAGTCATCAATTCTAGCATGCACATGAAATTGCGTAGTAATTTTTAAAACAAAACTAATCACATAAGCATTTAATTCTCCTGCATACATTCATTCAATCACATTATAATCATTCAATCACACCACAATCCTATGATCCAACGATCCTGGGAACACACATTCACAAATTGGCCCTAGGCAGAGATTTTCCTGGAATGTAGCCATACCTATCGCGGGTCCACAAAACACCCAAAATGCCTTGAGCTTCAAATCTGGTCGCTCAAGGTCTACTGGACGTGCACGATGCACCTGCAAACACAATCAAACGATAAGTACTCCACTTGCTTCGCTTTACAATTTATACAAGTATTAAACATAATCATTGAGACATGTCATCACCTCAAGAGGGTGTCGACCCACAACGCCCTCCAATAGGCCACTTCTCAACTCCTTGAGGTTGTCACCAAACGTCTAAACTCGAAGCTTCAATCAATCTATCACTAACACATTTATCACTTGCTTTCTTTAGTTGAGGCGTCTTTCCAATAATTACACCCAATTACATATTCTTTCCCAACTAACGCCATGAATACACACATTCACAATAGTATGCACTACGTGTTCACTAAAACGGTTTTAAATCTTCTCAACCACATCAAATCTCTACAATTTTTTCAAATAGCTTCGAACATCAACTTATGCTAAAAGGACAATTATACACATAGATCTACGTCCTTCTCTAAATACTCATAAAACTTTTCCCAAAATAGTAACATCGCTAATATGCATTCCAAATCATTGAATCATGAGTCTATCATGCTCAACTAATAATTATACCTGCTCCAACAACAAATATTCGACAACTTAGGCAGATTAAGCCTTGCTTACCACAATTTCAGCGTCAAAACTATTGTAGAGTTCTCGGCAACCACCTCAAGTGTTCGATCAAGCACCAATGCCAATGATTGCCCACTGTCGATGCCAATAACACAGCCTAATTGCTGGTAAGACAAGGAAGACGAACTTTGCTAGCTGAAATCCAATCAAATGGCAATAAGTACGATGAGCATCAACGAAAGGGAGATGAAAAGAGAGGTCTATCGTGAGAAGGAGGCAGTCGACAAGGCAAAAAGGGAGGTTCGACTGAGAGGTAGTGTAACGCCCCACAAATTTGATCCTGTATTGAAGATTGTGAGAGATCTTCAAGGGCTTATAAAGGGGGTCACTAATGAAATGATTGTCTTGGTTCCTAGCCTTTTTGAAGCTGGAGTTGAAACTGCTAGGGCGGGTTGGGATCCGTCGAACCAGGGGCCTGAGCCTGGAAGTGGGTCGGGTGGTTACAGTGGTATCAAAACTGGTTCAACACTCAGACCTGGGGTCCCACATGCGCGGACGCATGTGCCTTAAGGGGGTGGATTGTAACACCCCAGATATTTAGTCATGTATTGAAGATTGTGGGAGATCTTCAATGGCTTATAAAGGGGGTCACTAATAAGATGATTGTCCTGGTTCCTAGTCTTTTTGAGGCTGGAGCCGAAACTACTAGGGAGCGGGTTGAGATCTGTCAAACCAGGGGCCCGAGCCCAGGAGTGGGTCGAGTGGTTACATCTACATTCAATTGAATGTGGCTAACAGTAAACATATCTTAGCTTTTTTTTTTGATACAATAAATGACTTCCATCTAGAAACAAGAGGAATATTTCATTTGGATGCATAATGAGGAAGGCTGCAAATGATCTCTTATATACAATTAACACTTGGGTATTAGTTGCTTATTATGTTTGATTTTTCCATTATCAGGCTTGATTTTGTTGTATCATGTAGAGGATCACTGGGAAGAGCTTTGGTGAAACAGTCTATAATATGCTTAAATATGCATGCATTATTTTTCCATTTTATATCTAATGCAGCAGTTTCTATTCACTTGCTTTGTTGGTATCCTGGCCAATTTTGCAAAGTTTTCCCTGTTGTATCATCTGAAATTTCAGGGCTGAACAAAATACCATTAAACTCAGTTAAAATCTTTTAGGTTGATAGGATTACTTTTTATGCAACTAATGGACTAGGCTTTCCCTACCTCATTGAGAAGCCTTTCTTGCTTAAGATATTTTGTAGTGTTAGGTATCATATTATGGCAGTGACATAACCAAATTTTTTAGTTCACTAAAACATGCTTTATTATTTACATTTTTATATTACAGGTCCTACTTTCCACAAATTGTTGAGCTTGCATTTGTTGTTCTATTTCTCTACAAATCCACCGTATAGTTGGACTTTATTTTGGTAGTTAGACTTTAAGTTTGTTGTGCTCTTTCCATTTTCAGTTTGTTAGGACATCAAAAAGTGTTAGAATTATTTTCAGTAGCATTTAAGATGTGTGGTTTGGTTGTTTAAGTTAAGTGGGTTTTGTTTTTTCTTCTACTTTTTTACTATCTAATCTTTTATTTTTAATGGTTTATTTAGCATTCATCAGCAATAGATGTTTTTCTTCCTCTAATGTCTTGCTAGGGCATCATCCAGAGCAACACCTTCTCATGTGTCTCTCATTTTCACCTAGTTAGAATATGGAATTGTCTAGGTTGTTAGGAAGAAAGAAAGAGAGTAGCAGTTGCAAAGAGAGAAGTGAGCCTTCTAATACCCAAACTATCAATAATTGGAGGTTCTAGCTACTTCAATAAATGTGAATGACATGTAAAGATACATGTTGACCCTTGCAAACATGACAAAAAGGGATTCAACAAAAGGCACTTGAGCCTCCAGATTTGACATTTAAAAGGATCAATAAAGTATATATTATTTTGTGCAAAATTAACAAACAAGTACTTGCCTGATTTTTACTTTCCAAATAACCAGATTTCTTGCAAGTCTAGTTTGTTTGTCTTTTATGTGAAGTACACAAAGTTTTATATTTAAAAAAGACACAAATCATCAAGAGACATCAGAAAGCTGAAAATGTGGGACAGATTTTTCATTAAATAATAAATCCTAATTACCTTTGTCAAAGGTACATGTACATACTAGTGAAGATCAATAATATGCACGCACAGTACATGCCCCATTAAATGTTGACAATAAATTATGGTTATAACTTGAGAACATCAACAATTGAACTTTCCACCATAATGGCCAGGCCTTGTGCTTGTTATTGGTGATCTCTATATTAATAAAACTTTTGACACAAATATAATTTTTGGGAGGTTTTCAATCCAAAATATTCTCCAACCTCTAGGTTGATTTTGGCAAAAGCTCAAGAATTAAAAAATGAAAAATATACACTAACCATACCTATATAAGGAAACTATTGTGATATTTGCTTGTCATAAAGACCATTTCAAAGTGCATAGCATATATATATATATTGTATTGATAGTTAATAGTTGTGTTATGTTATCTACAAATTATTAGTTCCCCACTAAATGGTTTTTTTTTCTCTGATGAGCTTTCATTATAATATGCTGGACCTTGTGATATTCCATTTTTAGTTTATTTATATTTGCTTTTTAAGTGTCATTCTTTGGGATTAACATGAGTAGGCTAGACAAATTCTTACAGTGAGAGGCCTTTTTTCATTTCTAGCAGATCCATGTGATTGTTCATTCAAATAGTGGTAGAAGATTGCCATTGTTGGTTAAACAATATAATGTGTTTTTTGCTTTTAACAAGTTATCCTGCATCTATTCTAGGTAGAGTCAACAAATTCCAGTAAAGAAAATTCTAAAGGTGACCTCTACTATTGTGAGCAGAGGTAAAAGAAAGAAAGAAAGTTTTGTGAGCAGCCTCTACTATGCATCCAGTTCGAAAATTATATCTGCATTCTGCTCACCTAATGAGCCTTGGTACTTCTTTATGATTGTACACTAGATGAGCCTTTGGTACTTCTTTCTACTTACCTAATTGATGAACATGGTACAAACCACATAGGAAAAATACAAAGTCAGAAACTGTCAAAAGATGATAACTAAATGCTATGTGAAAGGGTTCTTTGGTAGAGATACTGGCCACATCTCTCTTTCCTTTCTAACAACGAACTGGATGCATAGTAGAGGCTGAGGTCATGGTGAAAGTGGGCTTGGAAATCTTATGGAATGCATTATTTCTCTAAGAAGAGAAGCATTCTGTTGCCAACCACTGCTCCAAGTTTTGTGAGCAGAGGTAAAAGAAAGAAATAGAGGCCTTGGGGCACTCTTGGTCATTCTTTTTTTGCCTTGCTAAGCTCAATTGAAGTTTGTTCTCCCCATCTTAAGTGATAGACTTGGAACCTACATATGTGTTGTGACTGATTTCTCAACAATCAATGAACTTTTGATTCCTATAAAACCTTTACTGGGGCAAGTTAATGAATGATATTTTAGAAAGCCTAATTGATTGATTAAAATTTCTGTCACTAGATGTTATCTATTGGACAAGCATTTGATTGAGCTTTTCAAGAGAACGTGGTACAAAGTCAATGTGTCAAAGGGTAATTGGTGATGCATTTGTAGTTGAATTGCTTGCTTTCTATTTGTTATGTTTTAGCAGAGTACAAGACTCATCATCAATTAAAGAGATGTCTTCCTTAACCTAGTGAAATAGAATGACAAGATATCACAAGCTCAGGATGCCTCCTTATACACTGGTAAGCATTATCAAGTAAAATGCAAATTTATTTGGTGGAATTCATATTTTCTATTATCTATCCTTCAAGCATAGATACTTTGTCTAGCCTCTCTAGAAGCAAAAGTATAAATTTTGATTGGATTGATGTGCCATTCTCTTGTGCTGAAGTCCTTATCTTGAACTTTTCAACTAGTTCTTATTGTCTACCTCCATTTTTGCATAGTATGAAACATGTCATGGTTTTAATTATAGCCAACCCCAAAATGGCTGCTACAATAGTAGGTGGCCTGTTGAGAACTGGTTCTTTAAAATCTCTTAGGGTAGTGAGATCGAAAAGGGTAACAATACCATTTCCTTGTATGTTCATAGGGCCTTTCGAAGTGTTCAAAATCTACCAGTGATCCTCTACATGCTCAATGAAGTGGAGGCTTGTTCGGGATTTATTATCCAAACCATGTTTCCAAATCAAGTTACAAAAGGGAATATGCATATATTTTGTAACTTTTAACTTTTGTGCCATTTTTATAAATTTTAATGAACTTTTTTCTTTTGCTACAAGCAATCCACCAACAATCAGAGAACAGGGTCAATATTTCACTCATTGAGCATTTGACAATTTGGTGGCAATGCTGACTCTTCATGATTTTAGAATATGTCTCTAGTTTGATGTTCAGATGTGCTTCATTTTTAACAATTGGGGGCTTTCCTGACTTCTCTTGGCATTGCAAGATCAAATGCTAATTAGCACTTAACATCTAATCACCTAATGATCATAGAGAAATTTCTCCTACTGCATGACTCATTCTTGAAGCAAGAGAGTCTAAGTGCAGCCGCCTGTTACATTCAGTCTTTAATTAAGAGTATGTTATTGGTCGCATTTCCTCAAATAGGGGCTGCTTTTCTCCAAAGTATCGAATGATCACTAACAACTGGAAAAAGAGTTGATTTTGGTGCTTATTGAGGAAGATGCTATCAACAACTTTCTGTAAATTTTTTTAATTATCAACAATTTAACTTGTTGATAATATTTTTTTGTGTTAACTAGTTGTAAGAAAAAACATTCAATTTTTTGTGTATTTTAGTTTTTTGATGTATCAGTTTTGTGTAATATTTGAATTTGGGAAAACCTCTTCTTCATGTTATTATTTGAAATTAATATACATATGTTGGGCATGTTTATCAAGAGGCACATCCGCATGATTTCCTTGGATAGTTAATACCACCATTCCCAAACATTTTCTGCCAAATCTTGACATCTACTTGATTTCCACAATCCATGATATTTCTAAATTTTGATCCTCCCAATGTCATCAAACTCTTCCTCAAGGTTCATATCAACTTCTTAATCGGGATCTTCATCTTCAAAAGCCAATCGCTATTATTAGGATTTATGCCCATCTTGAAGAGATATCACAGTTGCAGAATCAGGAACTATTATCAAAAGTATTTGAAAGTTCTTTTATATCTAAGAAGGAGTTCCAAAATTCCAAGTAGAGTTCCACAATTCCTGTATGATGAAGCAAAAATTCCAAAATTTACGGAATTTAAAAAGTTCAAAAGTTCTATCTGTTGGAGTGGCAGTTTTGAAAGTTTTGAGAGTTCTGTTTGCCAAAGCATGAATCTTAAAAATTACATTTGCTGAAGTGAGAGCTCCAAAAGTTCTTAGAGTTTAGTCTGCCGAAGTAGGAATTGCAAAAGTACCAAAGGTTTGGTCCACAGAAGTGGGAGTTCTAAAAGTTTTGAAAGTTTGAAAGGTTCTTAAGTTTAAAAGTTCTGATATTTTAAATTTCCATGAGTTCAAAAGTTTGAGAGCTTGAAAGTTCTAGAATTTGAAGTTTGGGAAATTAGAACACTACAAAGTCACTTGATTTCTCAAGAAAACATTGTGAAAGCATCTAATTTCTTGAGAGAACAATGCAAAAACATCTTATTTCTTGGGAGAACATTGTGAAAGCGGAACAAACAGAGAGAATCAGATCGATTCCCGAAATACCAGATCAAATGACAAGGACTTTTGAGAAAAAGATGGCTTCAACCAATTTTTAGGAAATATTGTGGATATTTTCAAGCCATCCAATTTCTTGAGAAAGCATTGTGAACATTGTGAAAGCATCTAATTTCTCAATAAAACATTGTGAACATTGCGAAAACATTCGATTTTTTTAAAACATTGTGGAAACTTCTTATTTCATGGGACAATAGTATGAAGGCATTTCGCAAGAAAACATTGTGAATGTTGTGAAAGGATTTGATTTCACATGAAAACATTGTGAACATTAGAAAGCATTCAAATTTTCTGGAATGCATTGAAAACATTGTCAAAGCACTTTTTGGGAAAACATTGTGAACATTGTGAACATTGTGAACAAGAAGTTTGAAAATTCCCAAGAAACATTTTGAACATTGTGAACAAGAAGTTTGAAAATTGAGGAAGCATCTATTGTGCAAAGAAAATTTGAAAACAAAAAAGCATATGTTTGTGTAGGAAATTTGAAGAGTGATTTGCAAAATTAAAAGACATGGTCTATTTTGGAAACAAAATTTTGGCAAAAGTGTTGCCTCTTTTTCCCTATAATGTATAGGATTTATAAAAACTTCTAAAGGTGCCCCAATTTGAACAGATGCCCAAGTTTAGGGGGGACAAGTTCAACTGTTGGATCAAGCAACAAGATGGTCTCATCACTAGATGAAGATAAAGGAAAAAAATTGGACTAAATAGAAACATTGATCTAGAACTATATCATCCTTAGAAAAGATTATCATATGAATGAACAAACTGAAAAAGAAACATTGACACCATGGTTGATGATTTCTTCAAGCTCTTGCTCTCCTATGGTCATGGATTAAAATTCCATGTTGCTCAGCTTCTTGGACCAGTAATTCTTTATCAATGCAGTCTTAGATGATGTTCTTCAGTATGATACAATTCTCAATGCTATGCCTGAATGCCCTATGAATTTGTAGGATTGATCAATTTTGTTTCCATTATTTTATGGTGAGTCTACCACTTTCGGCCATTTGCAGATGTTTTGTGAAGGTAATAGTCTAGGATCTCTTTCTTTGACTACTTCAATGGATTAAATTTTCTATTCATTGTCCAGCTTGGGTATTTTTCTTTAATAACTTCTTTGCTGGACAATTAAGCTACATTATTTTGTTTACACCTGTTTTGTTTGACTTGTTCTAGCTATTGCTGCCTGAGCTTGAGCTTGTGGTGGCAGCAAACACAGTGTAGACCTAAGTCTTTGCTGACTTTTTGTTGTCATCTTTACTTTTGTAGCTCTGGCCGGTTTTTCCCTGTGGATATTAATTCCATATGGCAGTCTCGATGTGTTTGTCTTTCTTGGATACTCATAGAAAGTTTCATATTCATTTTACACCAGAATATTTCTAAGATGTACTCAAAATCTCCCAAGAATCATGTTCACGGCATGATCATTTGAGGCTAGAGCTTTTAGTTTATTGCTAATAAACCTCCACCTCTTGATGTAATCTCTAGCATACTTTCCCGCTTCATCTACTAGTCTATAAGGGTGATCATGGTCAGAATCACCGAGATGTTTGATGTGTACTTATCCATGAACATGTTCACAACTTGGTTAAAATTTTTAATCTCCAAAGGGTCTACATTTTTTATATACCATTGTGTTTGTATTTCCCTCCAAACTATATGGAAAGCACAAGAATAAATCTTTGTAATTTTTGCATGCCACATTCCATAAAGAAGGTGGATAGAAGGAAATGTGGGTTCTCCGTTCCTTTGAACTATATAAATTGATGAGGCAGATTTTTCTAATACTTCATTCTCGAACTCAACATAAAAGTCTTTGTAGGAGTAGACCTTCTTTCTTTTATTTTATATCTTTTGGACTGCTTTCCTATCTCCTCCATTCTAGCATGCATGGGATCTAGCATGGCTTTAGGCGGATGCTGAGTAGACATATCTAATCCTACACCTTCAGAAGAGTCTTCTCCATTCATGCCATTGGTGGGCCTAGCATCTATAAAATCAACTCCCTCCATCATTCTGGCCCTCATTTTTCAAGAATATGTAGAACATAGTTGGATATATTTATTGATCTCCTTCTATTTTAAGATTTTCAACATTTGTGTATTCTATATTATCACCCTTTGGGTTCCGGTTTGGCATACCTTTGGACCTAGTGTTAACCGTGGTGATTAGATTTTGATGCTTCAAGACCTATGGCACCATCAAGTAAGAACTTAAAATATGGAGTTGATAGGAATGGAAGAGGACACAAAATGATCGAAACACAACAGAAGAAGTTAAGATCCAAAACAGTAAGATCAAAATGAAATGTGATGGATAATGTTTTTACAAAGATCAAAAACAAGAATCATGGCTCAAAGATAGTATGGAGATCAAAACATATCATGGAGAGCAAACACAATAGAACGGTGACTGTACAAAAAGATACTAGCATGTGTAGGTCAACCCAGTAAAAGTTTAGACACTATATTGGACAAGTGTGACCCAAATCTAGGGAATGTATTAGAACAAAATCTCTGGACAATTTCGAGAAGAAAAGCAGACTCTTTTGAATCTTGTTCAAGTTTTTAAAGTTCTTAGAGTGCAAGCATGCATAGTTTACAAAGATAGATGCTTACACAGCACACCCTAGTGGGCTAGATCAATCATGGACCATTCGAAAAATTTTGGATTTCTAAATTGAGGTAAACATGGTGACAGTGTAGGTTCAGTATCATGCTATAGCTTCAATATCATGATATGCCTATATACTTGGGCTGAGGGCAGGTGCATGGCATATGTTAACTTCATTCTTCTTATTGGCTTGCCTATGTACTAGACTATTGTCCAAGCACATGCAAGGGAAACCATCAAACAGTTTCCAGGGGCTGGTCCAGCCATTGGACTCCCCCAGTGCTATTGTTCAAAGAGATAATCCTATGACATGATGATTGGGACTCGTAGAGAGGAGTTGGAAAATATGAGCACATACACAGACTATGTGCTCTAATTCAATGGGCTGTAAAATAAGGGTTACAAAAAACAAAGAGGGGAATAAACACTATTTTAACTTTTAAATATGGAAACAAGAAATGAGCAAATCTATCTCTATATGGGGCACCTAGTAGAACCTAAGGTTTTGATGCCATTCAAACATGGATTAAAAAATATAGACTAGTCAAGACATGGATTGGTCTCATCATGGTTGTTACTTTTATTTACATGCAAAATTTGCATATTACATGTAGACTGTCAAATGGAAAAAATGCATACTCGCCTCCATTAGATCGTATGGGATAATCTAGAGAGATGGGACTGACCTATTGGTATGAAGTTTGACTATTGCTGACACTTACCAGGAGTAATCAGACAAGGATTAGACTACGTTATTCTAATGTTGAAATGACTGAATGTCATCCCAATCCTAAATAAATTGAAAGCAAAATTTGCCCTGGTTTTGAAAAGATATGGTTTTAAAAACTAATAAAATCATCTGATACTAGGTTTATGAACAAGTGAGCTTCAAGAGAGAGACAACATTTAATCTTGTATTCATCATATATCAATGCAAACATTCTAACCTACATGGTGCGTGCACCTAGGACTTACATGGAAGACTTCTTTAGAGACTATCGACTTCTGCTAATGAAGATTTGAGAGAATTTTAGTGGAATATGTGGTGCAGAAGATTTAAGATAAATGCATATATTTGTGGCGAAAAAAATGAAGTGTGTAGATTCCATGTATGTAGATCCTGGATTGAGATTTAAATTGGGACTCCGCAACATTATTTGGTTCTAGAGAAAGTTCTAAAAAAATGATTTTTGATATGTTATCCAATATCTATCAAAGATCTGGACAAATATAGATTATATATATGAGATATGATACTAATATCTGAGTTGATGTCTGAAGATTTGAAATAAGTGGCATGCCCTAGCCAGGCTTAGTATAGGCTAGGAGGGCTTGAGCCTACTAGATTCAATTCATAATGGTTCGAGCCAAGTTAAGTTCCAGGTTCAGCCTAGATTCAGGTAGGTGTTGCTTAACTAAGCTCAATTTCAGGTTCCTAAGTTAGTGCTCAACCTAGACTTGGGTATTAGTGGCATGGAACTTAGGTGTATGCAGAGAAAATGACATGTGAGAAAATGGACGGCTCCAGCATCAAAACAGGTTTCTGGCTCCTATGTGGCCAATTTGACCACACCCCATTGTGGACTAGATACGCCTAAAGTTTTAGTTCAAAATTCCCAAACTTTCCCTCAAGAATTGCATTTTTTCTAGCACCTAAATGGTTCATTATGCATACAACATGAATAACTTATGAAATCAAAATTTGGGGCAAACTTGGTCCAACTGAAGTCAAAAATATGTTGGTGAACTATACTTAATCCCATATCAATTAACGAAATGCAGAATTATCATCAGATTCAGCCGAAATTGAGCTCAGAAGATAAACTGAGTACTGTGATGTCCAAAACTTGACAAACCTTTGTAAATTTATAAATTTGTAATTGTGGGTCAATCCAAAAAGAATGAATTGAAATCAAGCTAGGAATACTTAGATCTGAGAGTGATGCATATGATCCTAGCTTGGTGACTAGTTTTAGTTGAGCTCGGAACCTACCAAAATAAGAAAGAGAATAACTTAGCATAATCAAACAACTCAGTCTAGAATTGAAATCTGAACCCCCAACTCAAAGTCACTTGGGTTTACATTTGTTTTCCCTAAGGTGAACCTATCTGGAGCTTGGCTGGTTTGGAGATGCCATGGTGAGCCAAAAATGGTAGGCGACCTGGTTATTGAGCATAATGAGGGAACAATGGGTAATTTGGCCTAGTAGAAAACTTGGGGCACTTTATATATATATATATATATATATATAACAATCCAACTTGAAATTTTGATCCTAATTAAAGAACTGAATTTAAATTTAACTAAATGCAAAACATAATTTACAAGAAAGAAATTACCTGTAAAAACTTAAAAAACAACTATTTCCAATTATTCTTAAAAGAAAATAAACTTAAAATAACTATCCTAAATTTTAATAGAATAAAAACTAATGTATAGAAACTTGTTGATTTCAGAATGTATAGAGGAGGGAAGGATTGATAGTGTCAGGGTTGTTGCTGGCGGACACTACCACAAAAGAAGTTTATACGGTTGAAAAATATACCTGGCCTTACCAAATGTAGGATCAATAGTTGATCTTGTCAATTCCTTGAGCTGTGGGTGGCTTGTTCTTGGTTGGAGAAAAAAAATGACTCCAATAAGCTTTTGGCAGCAACTATTTCTGTGCGAAAAAAGCCATGGCAGAGCTTGAATGTGGTTGTCTTCCAACTAGTCATTGCTTCTTGAAGATCCACTTGAAGCTGAACAGCAGTCATTTGTCCATTTATTCCTCACCAATGGCCATTTGGTCTCCACTCCACAGGTGCAATGGTGGGGGGCAAGGCTGATCAACATTAAGGCATGTTGTGATGGAGGTGAGGGAAATGGATCCCCATGCAATAAAGGGGAAAAACAATATCGCATAATGAAAGCGAGAGATCGGGTTGTGATCTGTATCTTTATATATTTCATATAAAGTTCTACAAATGGTTCTCCAAGCAGTCTTATGACTCGGTCCTAGATCAGTTGTTTGCTATAGTCATCTATGCCTTGACTAGAGAGATTGTGGTCATCTTCATCAAAGTGATGATCTTAATCATTTTTTAGCGATTTATACAACAATTTGGACTTTCCAAACCCGTCCAATTTGAGGGAGAATGAGAATCGTAAATATGATAATAAAGTGGTTGCATTGGTGAAGGCACTGCTGCTCGGAAATTTGCAGATCATGATGTCAATTGAAATAGCAAGACTATGGGCGTATGCTGCATTAAATGGACCCCAAGCTCAAATATAAAACTGCCCTTTATTGCATGCATGGAAAGTTAATGGTAACCATAAATGGCTGCAACATAGCGGATTTCAAAAGGGCTCGCATTAGGAAGATATTCATGCTAGATATATTAACCTTACTGAATTAATTTCTCTTGTAATAGCTTCTCTTGTTCAAAAAGAATATTCAATAACTCTTGCAATGAAGAATATAAACAAGGGTTGATCAATACTATCGATTTTGTGGTCAATGTTAGCCTTCTATGGACTAGGAAATTTTCTTATCGCTGTTTTATGTGGTTTAACAAAACTGAAGTCACACTGGGCAATAGGAGGACTCTTGTTCCTACTTGATCTCCAGTCGTGACTCACATTGTTTTGAGAAGTTGACAGATTGACAGATTAATCTCTTGGTTATTAAAAAATGAAAGGGAACATGAAACCACAACTTGTATATGCTTGGTCACATAATTTGAATTTTTTTTGTGCTGTAGAGATTGAACTATTTAAGGAGATCAAAGAAAAGTTGCCAGCCAAGGTGCTGGAGGAGGTTTATGTGTCACTACTCCAGCCATTCCAATCCAATTACTGGTCATAACAGGGGCATTCAACTGCACCTATACCCATCAGCTAACTGTTCGGCTGTTGTCTATCCCAATAACAATCTAAAAACAAATTATCATTTAAACCATTTACATCTTGTGGTCTTGCAATTGTTTTAATTTTCATTATAGGAAGTGTCATTCACACACAGGCATTTATACTTGCACTGCATAGACACCCTATGTGATATAGGGTTAGGGCCACATATCTTTAGCAATCAATATAAACTTTTTTGTGATGAAAAACATGGACTTGTATATGGATGGAATTCAAATGCCTTCCAGTATAACTTTCCCAATGCACAGCAGATCTATAGGTTATAAAAACATTTAAGGGAATTCTTACAAAAAAAGATTTCTTATAGGTGGCCTTCTCATGGCTGCACTAAGTATGAAGATGAATGGTGGCAGTTAGAAACCAGTCTTTTGGAATCCAATTCCTTCTCATCTGAACTTATGGATGTTGCACACACCAGCTCTATGAGAACTTGTTAGGAGATTATCCATATTCTAGAGAGCCACAAGGCTAACTAGAGTGGAGTTTGGAAAGTTTTAGAGGAATCATCAATTACCAGCCATAGAATCCTAGATACTATTAGCTTAGTAGGGATATCCTAACTTCGTATTCTTGCCATTTATTCCTTAACAACAAACTTTGAAGGAACGGAAAGATAAGAAAGAAACTCATATCTTTGTCCAATCCATGCAAACACCTCAAAGTTCTACCATCCAAAATCATTGTTTTACCCCAGGCCTCCATGTTTTTAACCAATGTATCTTGCACCTAACACTATTATTATGTTGCCCAGCTACACTATTGTTTTTGATATTCAAGAGCCCTTGAAAAGTCTAATTCCATAGGTTGATCGTAAGTTATCTTACCCTTAAACACTAGGGAAAACCATAGAAAAATGAAGCAACTCGAGTAGATTAACCTCAACGAGCCTAGTTTTAGTTTTAGATCAGACCTAAGAGCCCTCGTTTCAAAGTTATTAGTGAGCAACTTAGCTCAATCACCCTTGCTTTAGCTCAATTGAGCCTGAAGGGCACTAGAAAGTATAGGTTTTCAGCTTTTTTCATATGCTGCCTAAGCTAAGCCTAGGGCGGACTCTTCATATTGCCTACAGGTTAACTTCAGTGGAACATAAAATACAACTACCAAATTTTAGTTCCAATAAGTTTGTGCCCCTATTACCAGCAACTCTGACTCACATTTGGTAGGTCTAGTTCAATTTCATCTTTTAACTAAGTTGAGTCAATCCAAACAGAGCTCAGGACCAGTGCATCACATTTAGAATCAATGCTGTAGAAGTCATATCATATTTCATATCGATCAAGTTGACTATACACATATCAATATCGTAAGCATATTGTAAATTTATTTTTAATTCATTAAAAAATAAAAAATGAGAGAAAATGAAAGAAAAAATTTTAAAAATTAAGAAAAATGTTTTCTATATATGACAACTCATTATACCACACATATAAATAAACATTCATAATTTTTCATCACACACATAATAATGATACGATATGGTAAGCATGATTAATTTTAAAATCTCAAAAACTTTTGAAGTAAAAGTTGCATTGTTTTACATCATATCATCAAAGCTTTAAAACATAGAATCTATTTATCATCTTCATTATAATCTGCAAGCTCATTTGCTTCATTTCTTCTTCACCCCCTTCAAGTGGAATGTCCTCATCAGCATATGCAAGCTCTCCTTCTTAACTAAACTCTCCTACTCCTTCTATGTTTAGTCACTCACTATCATCATCATCAAGTAGCATGGCTGGTTCTTCCTCAACCTGAGAATCTAAACACATCTATATTGTCTAGGATGATGGGATCAAATTATGTATGATGCTTCCTTCTAGATGTTAATGCTAATTTCCTAAATTAAAAAAACAAGAGAAAATTTTAACAAATTGTTAAAAATATATATTGCAAAACAAATGTATAATGTATTTACTATTTACCTATATTTTAAATTTTTAATGTATCAAACAAAGACAAAGTCATTGAACGTTTGATGATCCATCCTATTTCTTTTCTTGTTGTGGATGTGTTGGAAAATACTCTAATTTCTTTCACATCCACTAGCACTGCATATCTGGCTGAGGCATTGAACTAAAAACTTTCTAGTTTATGTGTAGTCAACCCCAAATGTGCTCCACCGTATGTCTAAACAACAAGATGAATATTAAGAAACAATAAAAGAACACATCAAAATTAGATAAACTTAAAAAGTTAGTTCATATTGTAATACATGAATGCATGCTTGACCTGCATCGAACTGTTAATACTCTCCATGCCACCAAATGTTATATCATACTTGCTCAACGACAAGTGGACATCATCTTGCTCTTTGGGATCTTTGAGTAATACATCAGTCTAATAAACCATGTTGGACATCTCCATCTGTTTTAAATGTAGGAGGAAACCTGATAGCAAGATTCAAATAGTAAGCAGTTGCATAAAGGGGCTATCGAAGTTGTCCTGACCACCTCATCTATAATCCTCCATATAGGCATATACAATCTCTTTTGTCCCTTGAAGTTCTCTTGAATGGCTTCCTTTGCACTATCTATAAATTCATATAAACATCCTATAGAAGGCATATCTTCATTGTCAACCAATATGAGGACTTTCACTGATATAGATGTTCAATAAGCTGATGAATGAATCCCAAAATTCAAAGGTGAATATAAAATCCACAACTGTCATGGATTTTCTTTTATAAGCTTATGGATATACAGCCAAATCATCACTAGAGAATGTCTGCTTAAGAGGATTCATTTTGCACAATCAAAACATTTGTGCAAACCTTGTATGTGCAAGTAAGAACAGTTCAGTGCCTTTTGTGAATTTCCTTGTCAAATTTAAACCATAGGAATAATTATAGATGAACTTTGTATTGGTATCTTCCACAATTGATTTCATTTCTTCTCTTTCACCAAGAACATGAAGCTTCATATTTACACAATAAGTAGCACATGTGATCCAATAGAATGATTTATATTGTGTTGTTAACATCTCATTTATTGCTTTATAATTTGTTGTGTTATCTATAATAAACTGTATAATATTCTCAGTCTCAACTTCACGTACAACTTCAACAAAAATTTTATATAAATCATCAACAGACTTGGGCCTATCTAATCAATTAATAGATTTGAAAAATATAGTACTCATGGGACAATATACAAGAAAGTTTGTTAACATTCGATTCATTATATTTGCCCATCCATCTGCCATCACGTCACAACTTGTGTCTTTCAAACTCTCCCTTAAGATCACAATATGCATGCACATCTTTGACTGCATTATCAAGAATTTTTACCTCTCAACTTATGATAAAAGTGCACTTTATAACCATGTAGAAGAGATCACATCTGCTATAGGCTAAAGAAAAAAAGAATTAGCTGCACTAAAGGAAATCCATACATTAAACCATCTTCCTACTAAATCGTCTGCATGCTCGACACTTTCCTTTGAAGTTATAACTTTACATATCTCAGGTTGAGCACCTATAGCAATATAGTCATGAAAAAAATTATTGATCGTTGAACTTGACCTCCCACTAGGTACTCTACCATCACTTTTATGGCTAGGAGACCTACCATGGTTACATCTTCCTACAACTGCACCTCTTCTCTTTCTACTTGAAGAAATGCTTTTGCTTTATCTTGTGTGGTTCTTAAACTGACATTAGCATCCTCTTCTTCTTCTCCCAACTCATAGTTTGCATCACCACTTTCATCCTCCTCATCAACCTCACAAGGCTCTACAGATCCGATTAGCATCCTGAATATTTATTTCAATCTTATTTGCAAGTAGACAGTTAATCATTTCAGATAGCTGACATATTGTGGCACTCAGTCTTCTTGCACTATGATACATGTTTGCTTGTTCTGACTAAATGATGCTTAAAACAAGATATTCTTTCTAATATGATTTGTTTACATAAATTGCATTTAATCTTTAACCAGTCAGTCATATCTACCCTACTTCCCCATTGCCATATAGGATCGATACTCATGTCTTCAAGAAACAAGTAAAAATAGAAAAACTTATGGTGAATTTTCAAAAATGAAATCAATACATGATAAAACATAAAAGAAAAGATAGCATACCTTTTGTAGATGAGAAAACACAAAAACCTTCTTTCTGAAGGTGAATGAGTTTCACACGAATGAATCTCCCTTTGATGCAGCAAGTTTCCCCTCAATTGTCGAATTACTGATGATTTCTCTCCAAATTGGCAAAAGCTTCTCCTGTCACAACTCTTAAGAATGATGGAAAAATGGACGAGGATGTTTTAAACATAAAATGTTTGAAAAGTGTGTCAAACAACTTTTAAAAAAAAATTGGCCCATAACATACGATATCGGGACCTGTATCATGTCATTTTTCTCATTCAATATGATGCAGATAACACTGCTTAGGATAGCTTAGTCTTAGTTTTGTTCAAGTTTGTAAATCTTAGATTCAATTCAATTTAAATTCAAATGTGTAAGGTGGTAACTCCCCCATGGTTCAATCACTCTATTTTGATGTTTGAGCCCAATTCATTCCAATAATACTATATCAGCTCCTGCTAAGCTGATAAGAGCTTTTTCAAAATTGGTATCACTTTTCTCAACCTAGTTTCAACTAAAATATTTGTGATGAAGTGCAATATAAATTTTATAGGTTGACTACCTTTATCCACTTCACTCACTCTTATATATGGAGTATATTTGAGGTAGAATGTTATCTTAGTTCTTGATTGATAGTAGTCAAGGAGCCATGTATCAGGGTTCTCCCAACTCAACTAGTCAAAACTAACCCATAGCCTTCTAAATCAGTCATTTCCTAACTTATCTCTCTTGTTCTCATTCTTTATGTGTCTAATTTTTTAAAAATAAACTGGCTTTTTGAGCAAAACCAAAGGAATAATCAAGTTCTATCTTAACTGGGGTAGGATATGGGATGGGGCACATGTTCTTGTCAAATTTGAGAAGCAAACTCCAAGTGAAACTCACCTAATATATCTCATTACCATCAAACCTACCAAAAATAATCTTAGTCAGACCCACCAACCTTATTTTTCTCGAACTTTCCTAATTTAGTCTCGCTATGGCCCCCATATCCTAGTTTTCAAAAACACTCCAAAAATAGCTTTGGTAAAGCCTACACACACTAGCTTCCAAATACTTACCAAAATTGCTTTGGTAAGCCCACAAACTATAACTTTTTGAAACCTAATGAACTTAACTTTAGCAAGACCCATGAATTTTGTTCACTAAAACCTGCCTAATTTAGACTCAGTAAGACCCATAGACCTTACTACCAAAATCTGTTTTATTTAGATGAGACAGGACCCCACTAAATTTGGTTCATCAACCTTTCAAATTTAAACAGCTCAACTAAATCCCTCTTGACTCACTAAATTGAAACAAGTTAGGTCCATTGAATGAAGCTTGCAAGCCCATGTTCGTCCAGCAAAACTCCATCAAGCTCAAGTTGACTCAAACATGCCTAATTTAAACCTGACACTGACTCAACCCCAGCTGAGCTAGGTTCAACCACGGCTTAGGCTTAGTCAAGTTTTAGCTTGCCTACTAAATCTGGCCTACTAAAAGCAGTCTCAATTGACTAGACCTAGCCCACGCTCAGTCAACTGAATCCAAACTACTAAAACTAGTATCAGTTTAACTAGACCTAACCCAATCTAAGTCAACTGAATCCAAACCAGACCCACTTGCCTTAGGGGATGCCCCTTATTTCAGATCATACCCTTTATCAAATTTTGAATTCGGATGCAAGATCTGTTATCCATTATCTGTTTCAGATTTGAATTGTGGCCACAAATCTCAATCCAGACCTTTAATCTAATCTCTACTTGAAATCAAAATCCATGTCTTTTCAATACAATTTTTTGTTTAGAATCCATATTTGAGATATGGAATTACCATATCAAGCCAAGTGTCTCTAGGTTAATCTTGGCTGTTGAAACTGTGGTTGATACCTTCTTTTAATTTGGTTAAACTCAAAGTAGGAAATAGGTGCCGTCTCATCCCATTCAAAACTAAAGAAATGTCATTTTCTTTAATTGTAAATAGAGCTTTGATGGGGAACATTGCATCTTTTCTAGCTTGGCGCTTTCTTGGGTAGTCCCTCTCATCTCTTTAGTTTATTTTCATATTAGATCCTTTCTTACTTGGTGTTTTCTTAGAAGACATTCAGCCACAATTGTCAACCCCTTTCAGGGCCTTTAGGAGCCCACATCGACCCCAGGATAAGAAAGAAAGAAGAAGAAAGAGGAGAAAGAAGAAGCACAAACCAACCATTGCTAGTGCAACCTAACATGATTCTTTCTAGGTGCCTTAATGCTCTACAGGCTCTTCCATTTTTCTCTTATTTCCATCATTCATGGATGTCTTATCTAGCACTCTAAGAAGGCTAGAATTAGCTTTTCTTCCCTTGGAACCATCAGAACTCTGCAGAAGCTGATAGGAATTCCTACATAGTTTCTACATGAAACTTTGTAAAGGTCCAGCCAATGTATTCATGTTGATTTTGTGTCTGTTGATGGCTGGTTTTGGCTTGCACTATTTGTTCCATGAATAGAATTCCATACAATGTCATGCAAAAAAGATCTTTCGTGCTTTCATTAACTATATGTATTTAGCCTTCATGCACATTGTTAGATTTCTATTTCAGCATGTGTTAAGGTCCATTTTAGTTTGTTTTTCACATAATTAGGTGTACAGTCACATCATGAAAATCACACAGGTCACCAATGCAGACACTCATGAATGTAGTGTATGCACTTGTTAGACTCAATGTGGTAGGTGGTTTCTACTTGTGGCATAATCTTTGTCAAGCTTGTAATGCCTAAACTTTTCTTTTACAAGGAGTTTTCAATGTTTAGACATGTGTTGAATATGTCCGAATGTCTACTTTCAGTTGTCACCAATTTCATGAGTTTCACGCTTCATTTTCTTCTATTGTTATGATACATACAAAAACTAGTCTTTTGTGTGTTAAAAAATCAGATGATAGATTGTTGTTTGGCTTCGGCAAGAGTTTTCCAATGTTTAGACGTGTTGGATTTGTCTAAATGTCTACTTTCATTAGTTACCATTTTCATGAGTTTCAGACTTCAAACTGGTTTTCTGTATTTTCTGTTTGTAGAAAATCATATGATAGTTTTTTGGCTTTGTCATTATATAGCTTATCAAACATGAGGAATTTATTGATTTCTATGTATAGTCTCTCCTTTGAGTTTCATGAGTTTGGTTTAGGTTAGCCTGTTGTTTAACTTTTCATTGTCAAGTTAGTTTTTTGTTTCTCAAGTTTCGTAAAAGTGACAAATCCTCAATTTCTATTATGCTTTGTTTTCTACTAGCACATCCCCATTTTATTTTATCAGGCTCCTATTTTTCAGATATCATAAGTCTTGCCTAGAGAATGTTATTGAGAAGTTATAAAAGGGGTTTTATTCACATAAACCAACTTCAAGTGCCCAAAATTTTAGCCCAATCCAATATTGTGTAGCCATATTTTTAGTTGTCAAAAATTGCATATAGGATCACATGCATTGGACTGCACTTGTTATGTTGCAGATTTTCACAACACATCTATTATCACCCCAAATTTTTTTAAAAAAACTATATTCAGATTTAATTTATGGATCCTAAGCAAATCACTAGACCCATGTCTGAGTCAAACGCAAGATTCAAATTCAAAATTAAACTCTTGGATTTAAATTAGATCCAAAACCAGAGCATAGATCCAAATTGAGAATTTCAAACTAAAAATCCAAAGCTGAGATCAACACGACAAAATTTGATGCTATGAGCGCCACGTGCACATGCACATACCTTTCCTTTGTTTTATGTCTCGTTATTACACCAAAAATGTGTTTTTGAGTTTAAATCACTCACTAGAACGCGTCAGCGACCAATTGAACTCAATCTAGATTTAAAAAGAGCCCGGAATCACTCAAAACGAAGTAAGCCTCGCATTTATAACAAAAACCATTTTTATACACATTTAAAAAATGGTTTTATGTTTTTTTTATGAACGGCCCCCTTTTATTTTTTTTATTTTATTTTATTTTATTTTATTGTTATTTGAACACAGTTGCATGATCGCATAATCGTGCGTGATCACGTTCAATCGCGGCCACGCATGTGCGCAAACACGCTGAACTGGGGCCTGCCCACGCAGATCCCATTTTCAGCTAAAGCTGTCCTTAAGGGATGGTTTTGGTCCCGTTGAGTGGGCATTAACCCTACCCACACCCCAAAGGGTATTTGGGGGGCTAATGGCCAATCCCTCTTGGTCAAAACCTATTTTAAAAAATTAAAATTCATTCAAAAATACTTGAAATTTGCATGAAAATGTTGTTAAATTCAAAAAAATTCAAATTTTGAGTTTTTGCTCTAAAACTCTTTATAAATACCCCCCACAATCTTCTGTCTAGGCATGAGCTAATTCTTGGAGAACCTCTAGTACTTTCTCACTTGAAAATCTAGAGTTTTCCTTAGCTCTCTATTTCCATCTCTCTCTTCTTCTCTTCTTCTTCTTCTTCTCCAACCTTGAAAGCAAGCTTCTCCAAGTTCAAACTATTTAAAGTAGCACGAGGAGATCTCTTGGGTGGATACCTTCATCATATGGAGCTCTATCCGAAACAACCCTAGAAAATCTCTTCCTCTCTCTCTTTCTCACTATTCCTCTCGTATTAAAGTCTTTTATCTTTTCCATTCTTTTGAACATTGTTCTCTCAAGATCTCAGGTTTTAATTTCTTATTTGTCGACTTCACCAAGACCAAAACTCAAGTAATGGCCCAATATTAGAATCATGCTTGATGGTCTACAACCCCATTCCATTTTCAAAAAAAATTTTCTTTTCATAAAAATACTAATGATGATTATATAAATAAAATTGAGAAACTTAGATGTATGTGATGGTAGGAATGCTTTCAAATGAATGTTATAGTAGGAATTGATGATTTGATTATAATCATGTGGAGTCTATGCATTCATACATCTATATTCACTTAACATCACGAATGATCACAAGCACTTCTCTAAAAGAACTTAAGCAAGATGAGATAGAGTTCTAGCTAGATAGTAAACAAATTAAAACAAAATCTTAAACTTACTTAAATTCTTAAAAGAACACTAAAGTGGCTTCAAAAAGTGATCTTCAAGGGTTTCCAAATGATATTTATAAATATTTCTCAAATCAAAATTTTTTAAAACAAAATGTATTACTCTCAAATGATTATTCAAAACTTTCTCAAAAATTTGAAACATCAAATCTTCAACATTTTTCAAACATCACACTGCATTTAGAATAAAAAGATGTTCAAGTCAAAACAAAATGCATCAAAAATAAACATAGTCCTTGGATTGGTTACCACCGATAAAATCACCAGGAACAGTCAATCCTTGTACCAATGGATGAGTCTATTTCTCTCTCATTTCAACAAAAATAGACTTTTTTTAAAGCACTCCAAAGAAAAAATAGATTTTTGGGGATGAAAACAACATTGGTTGCATACATACCCATGACCTGTTTTTCAATTTTCTTATTTTTGAGAGTTAGTCTAATGTATAGAATGCTACTTGCCAAGTTTCATGTCAATCCAATTTGGTTTACTTGATCATTTTGTCCCAAACAAGTATAGGTTCTATCATCATTCTACTAAACTAGACTTTTAACACTTGTTTGTCACATCATTGGTCCCTTGACAAATCTAGAAGCCCTAGACTGAATTTCATGCCAATCAAAGTTTGTTTTAAGGGTCTACCATGTTCAAACTTTCTACCAGTTTTCTATGTTTAATAATCTTAATTTCTGCACTACCCAAAATTTAGATCGAATTCATGGTGCCACTACTTGAGTTCCATGCAACATTTTCTCATTCCTTCTCTTTTTGAAGTCTTTGTAGGGTGTCAAAAACTTATCCATCAAGTTTCACACCAATTGGAATTTTTTTGTCTAGTCGTTAGGTATGGCAAGTAGGTCTGTGTTCTACAGTTTAGTTTTTAGGCATTGCATGCATGAGCGGGAATGCACTATTGCAACGTATGAGCATGTTTCTCCAGAAAAAAATACCACATAATTCACCTCAGATTGCATACCTTTCATCATTTGTTTGTTTGACTTGTGTGATGCAGGGTCTCTTTGTTCAATATATGTTCTTATTAGCATGATATGTGATCAAGTTTGCTTATTTCTCTTGCACTGGTTTAGGATTACATTGCATTATAAAGTTTATTCTCCTCAATAGTATGTGCGGAGTGATTTGTCATGTATGTGCACACTCCTCCTTATATTCTCTTCACATTTTTGGTGAACATAAATATTGTGTCATTGTCTACCAGCATGACACAATGATGGATGAATATTTTGGCATTTTTCATGACACTTTCAAATTTGCATTATGATTTCAAATTTTCATTAAATTAAATTTTAGATTTCTTCCCGAGATCCATTTTCCAACCTGACTTCCAATCCATTTTCTTAATTGTTTTTATGAAACCACATTGGATGCAACATGCTACTGTAGGATTGTATGTGATGGACCTATGATGAAAAAGGCAAGTTGGTCAGTTTTCCAGTTGTCACCCTATGATTCTTTAGTTTTCTAGAATCAGTTTATTTATAAAGTTAGAAGCTTAGCTCAGTCACCTTGATTTAGCTCAAAAGATCTTGAAGGGAACCATTTCTCTAGAAGGGATAAGTTTTCAGCTTTATTTTTTATCTAATGCTTAACCGAGCGTAGGGCAGGTTCTCGTAGTCCCTGCAGTTTAAATTTATTGGTCCATGAAGGACAACTACCAAATTTTAGCTCCACTAATTCTGTAGTCAGCCACTTTGACTCACATTTTGGTAGGACAAGCTCAATTTCATCTCGGCTAAGTTGAGTCAACACTAACCGAGCTCTGGATAGGTGCATCACACAGAATAGTTTATTCCCAACTATGGTCTAGTTATTTCATCATAGCTTCCTTCAATCTAGTTTCAAAGTATTAGGTGGCAACTCCCCTAAGTGTTAATCACTCTATTTTAATGTTTGAGCTCAATTTCTATCCAATTATGTTATATTAGCTCTTGCCAAGCTGACAATAGCTTTATCATGTGTAGATACAATTTTTCCCAACTCAATTCGGCTAAAACATTTGTAGTGAATCACAATTTAAATTTTATAGGTTAAGTAACTTTTTCCATTTCACTCATACTTACTTATGTCTAGAGCTTGTTTGAGTTAGAATTTCATCTGATCTTTTGATTGACAACAGTCTAGAGCAACTTATTGAGGTCATCCTAACTCAACTAGACAAAGTTCAACCCAAAGCCTCTAGAATCAGATTATTCATCACTTTCCAATTCTTTTTGTGTCTAGTGTTTAAAAAAAAAGTTGGCTTTTTTAGCAAAACCAGAGGATTTTTCAGGTTCAATCTAAACCAAGATAGGATATGGGATGGGCCAATGTTCTTGTCGAATAAAAGGAGCAAAGTGCAGCTAAAACTCCCATCTAATATAGACGACTTCCATCAAACCTGCCAAAAATGACCTCAGTATGACCCACCTACCCCATTTCTCTCAAAGCTGCCCAATTTAGGTTCAATATGGCTCCCCAAAACCCTTTCTAGAAACATGTCAGAAATAGCTTTACCAAATCCTATAAATACTAGTTTCCAAATACCTACCAGAAATAGCTTCGATACGGCACACAAACCTTATCATTTTGAAACTTGCCAAATTTAACTTTAGCAAGTCTGCAAACTTTGTTTGGTTGAAAGCTGCCTAATTTAGACTCAATGGGACCAATAGACATCATGACCAGAAACTACCTGATTTAGCTTAGGTGGGGCCTTGTTGAACCTAATTTACCAACCTACCAAATTTAAATAGCTCAACTAAACCCCTTGACTTGTTAAAGCTAAATCAAGTTAGGTCCACTGAACCTAGCTTGCTAGCCCTTGTTCATCCAGCAAAATTCAATCAAGCTCAAGTTGACACAAACCCGTCAAATTTAAACCTAACACCAACTCAAGCCCAACTAAAACCAATCACAATTGACTATACCCAACCCATGCGTAGTCAACTAAACCTGATCTACTAAAATCAGATTTGGTTTGACTAGACCTAACCCTACCTTAGTCAACTTAATCCAGGCAAGACTCACCTAGCTTAAGGGATGCCCTCCATTTAAAATCAGATGCTTTATCAAACTTTTAATTTGAACACGATATCCAATATCCATTATCCATGATATGTTTTAGATCTGAATTTTGGTGTCAAATTTTAATCTAGACCTTTAATCCAATATCTCACTTGAAATCCAAATCTCAAATGGCTTTTCAAAGTCCTATTCAATACAATTTTATGTCTAAATTTGTATTTGAGATATGGAATCACTAGATCATGCCAAATGTCTCTAGGTTGATCTTGCCTATTGAAAAGTTTAATATCTTCTTTAATTTGGTTAAACTCTAAAATAGGACGGTCCACCCTACCCCATTCCAAACTGCAAAATTGTCATTTTCTTCAATTTTGAGCTAAATTCAACCAAATGTGAGCTGAAAAATACGCTGTGTAAGCTCCTAGTGATTTGCAAATGTGAGAATTTTCATAATTTAAATTGTAGAATATAATTCTCAGGAGTTATATAACTATTTCAAGAAAATTGGATCAAATTTGAGTAAAAATGACGGTGATCATGGGAAAAATGGTCATTTTTTATTGACAGCATGTTGGGTGAACTAGGTCCAATTGCTTAACATTTGGACTACAAAATTTTTGTTTGTGTGATACTTGATCTTTGGATCTGAAAATTTTGAGAAAATCAACACATTAAGCAGGGTAAATTGTTCATTTTGACAATGAAAAATTTGGGGTGTCTACACAAGCTAGGTTTTTACTTCTCACATTTCATAAAAGTAACAAATCCTTGATTTCTATTATGTTGTGTTTTATACTATTATATCTTGTTTCTATCGGTCTCCTGTTTTTTGGACATCATATGTCTTGTTTGGATAATGATATTGAGAACTTATAAAAGGGGTTTTGCTCACCATAAACTAACTTGAGTGCCCAAATTTTTAGCCCAATCCAATATTGTCAAGCCATAGTTGTAGTCGTCCAAAATTGTATGCAGGATCACATGCACCAGACTGCACTTGTTATGTTACAGATTTTTGTTGCACATGTGTTTCATAAGTTCTCATAGTCATGCCTTGTTTCTTGAATTTTCATGTTTTGGGGAGTTGGTCAAATGTATGCTACGTGTCAAGTTTCTCATCAATCTAATTTGATTTAGCCGATCATTTTGTGCCAAAACCAAGTATAGGTTATGTTATCATTCTGCTAAACTAGATTTTTAACATATGTTTGTCAAATCATGGCTCCCTCATTTGAATACGTTTTTCAGTTTCATCACTTCTTCATGCTTCCTTGACGTGTTTAGAAGCCTTGAACCAAATTTCATGCCAATCGAAGTTCGCTTTAAGGATTTACCATGTCCAAACTTTCTATCAGTTTCCTATGTTGAACTGTCATAGTTTTCGCATGACCAGAATTTTAGTCTATTTCATGGTGCTTCTACTTGGGTTCCATGCATCATTTTCTCATTTCTTCTCTTCATGAAGCTTTGTTAAGTGTCCAAAACTTATCCACCAATTTTCACACCAATCGGATATCCTTTGTCTGGTCGATTAGCTTTGGCAAGTACGCAGTTTAGTTTTTAGGCATAGCATGCATGAGCAGGGGAATGCATTGTTGTGACATATGAGTATGCTTCTCCAGCAATCAAATACCACATAATTCACGTTGTGTTGCATACATTTTCATCGTTTTTTTGCATGCCCAGTGTAATGCAGATCTCAGTTCAATCTATGTTCTTATCCGCATGAATGTGATAATTTACTTAGTTCTCTTGCATTGGTTTAGGAATGAATTTCATATACCACGCATGTACACTATCATCCTTTTAAGAACCAGGTGGGTTTGGTATAGTTTGTGTCGTTGTCTACCAGCGTGACATAATGATAGTCAAATGTCTTGGCATTTTCCAGAACATACTTTCAAATTTGCATTATGATTTCAAACTACCTTCAAATTCAATTTGAAATTTCTCCTCGAGATCGATTTTCCAATGTGACTTCCAATCATTTCTCAATTGTTTTCCTAAAACCATATTGAATGTAACAATGCTGCAGTAGGATTGCATACCATGAACCTAATGTTGAAAAGGGCAACTTGGTCAGTTTTCCAGCCAACACTCTAAGGGTTCTTTAGTTTTCTAATATCAATTTATTTTATAGAAGTTGAAACATATGAATTCCTCATGATCGTGTTGTTTATTAGGCCAAAGCACAACACTTTTTTATTAGGAATTTAGCCAGTTAATTTGGACCTTTGGATCGGTTACCCTTGGTAAAGGCACTAGGAACAACTAATCTCGAAACTATTTCTTTGGAATAGAGGAGAATCTATTTTTTCCCATCAGGTTATGAGCAAGGTTTTCCACAAAAATTTTGCGTATAAACACATTGTTTACATGGCGTCTCATAAGAGCTCATAAAAGAGAAGTCTTTCAATACGCACTCCATATACAAAATACAGGTCGGTACCTTAAGCAAGGCTGAAGGAGGAAGCCGTGCTCTCCACGAACCTCCTGGCACCCTTGAACCACCTCTTATCGCCTGCTTGGACCTTGCATATGTAGAGCTTGCCATCAGAAACAACAGCATTGATGAGTTGGTGCTTGCCGCCTTCATCACCATCTGCTGTTCTTGTCAACACAGACAGAGAGTAAAACTGCTTCCCGCCGACAACTGGAGTCGCCGACTCTAAGATATTTGCAGCTGCAACTGCATCCTTGTCGAACCCACCCTGCAATTTAAGTTACCAATACTATTATTATGTGTCGAAGTGCCCAAATAAGAGATAACTGTAAAATGCTAAGAAGGAACACAAATGCATGGCAAATATACTTCTTTAAAAATTACTTCCCAAGCTTCACAAGAAAAATGAACAGTAATGCTAGTTGAAGGGGGCTAGTGCAATAAATAGGCATGGATCAAAGTTTGAAATTAGACGATAGAAACTCAAGCATTTGATAAAAAGAAGAATTCACTTTCTCGATTGATTTCATTTACCTCAGAATCAGTCTTCCCAGAGTAGGCCTGTTTCCCAAGAAGATAGTCGACCTGCATAAGACATGTTAAATTTTGTTACTTGTAAATTTGAGCAATTCTAAGAAACTTCTTACATTTTCCACAAAACTGCCTTTAGAACCACAAGTGCAGTCAGAATTCCAAAGTGAGAAAATATGAACAAGCAGTACTGCCATATGCCTGCGTTTTAGAGGGCTACATATGTGCCTTCTTCAATCCATTCGAACGCAGAGTACATCAAACCATTATCTTTTGTAAGTAACAGAGGACGAATTGTGTACCATTAGCAGTAACTCATAATGGACTAAAAAAAGTTCTACAAAACATTAATCTCGTAGAATTAGGCAGCGAGCCTATTCTGACATGCTTTAGTATTCCTTTAAACGTTAGGCACGTCTTTTGTAACACAATATTCAAATAAGGACCAAGCGTGAAACTTTAGGGGACCATGTTTCAACGGAACATATAAATTTACTGCTTGTTTACCTTGGAAAGAAACTCCTCGGGGAACCATAATCGGCTATGCTCTTCTTGTCTGTGGGAGTGACCGTCACTGTGACATTGCTGTTGGAGTCAAAGTTGTCTTCATATCTAAGGACCTGACCAGGGTACTCCACCTCTCTGCTGGGGTTCCACTTTGAGGGGACAAGAAGCTTGAACCCATCCCCATTGTATGGCAAGAAGTCCGTGTTTGCCTTTGGTTTGCCGAACACGTTAGCTGCATTTTGCCAGAAACCACAGAGAATCAGCACCATGGTCATTGTGAAGCAGAAAGTGGCAGCGATATTGCAGGCATAAAACAACTGCTTAAAATTATATATGCATAAAAACGTGCATTCTGGAATCCGGAACAGGCATTATTTGAAATTTTTGAACTCAAACCAACATAAGATTTTCAATATTTTAATAAATAATTAGGCTGCACTACTTGTTTATAGTAGCTTATATGTTACTTCTAAGAATTATTCCTCAAATTCCCCCAGCCAAGAATGGGACGCCCAACACATAGGAAACACTCCATTGACTTAAACTTCGAATTCCTAATGCGTGATATCACTTGATATGACTGCAACAAGTGAAACATCAAGTGTGATCATTTTGCTTCTCTACAACAGACACTGTTCAAAAAATATCTCATAATCACTCTTGGGGAAAAGGAAAATACAATAACAATCGTATGAGTTCGAGGAATTATTTGCGGAGACCAAATCTTGGTTCATTTTGGCATGGTACACCAACTTACAGGTTCTTGCTGCCACTGCAGCCAGCCAGAATCTGAAATAGAATGCCACCAAACGATCTCCTCAAAAAGAAAAGGAACGGTTTTCGTCCTTGTTGAGCCCAAACAACCTGGTAGCTTTAAGGAAAAAAACATTACCAGCTTCTCCATATGCAGCATCGGCAGGGGAGACCTTGGTGCCAACAGCAGCAGCACCAACGAGCAAAGTGAGTGCCAACCGGCGAGAAAGACCAGAACTCTGCTCTTCCTCCGCGGAGCTCTTCTCTGCCTTGCAGGTCACCAAAGCCGGCTTGGTTGGTGCCCTCGGGGACTGGACCCTGCCTCGGACAGAAGGTGCAATATGGTGAAGGAAGCAAGCTGTTGAAGCCATTTCTCACAACACTCTTTCTTTGTTTTACTTCTTGTCGCGCTCGTGGTGGTCTGCTTCAACTCTTTCTCGCCGACGAAACAGAATAAAAGAGGAGCCAGAAGCAAATAAGAAAGGCCTTTTGAGGATATTAGATTTTGGTTGGGGAATGGGATGGAGCCGATGAGAGGATGAGGTTGGATAAGAGGCAGGCTCTCATAGGACAACATTGATTTCCATGACTCGGACGTGTAATATGCTCCACTTGTTGCTTCAATAGGTCGAATTTGGGAGGCCCCATCAGATCTTCATTAATTCATTCAGCTCGGCATGTAGGACCTGTATCATAATCGAACCAGATCCCGTAACGCAGCTTTGCATCCGAATTCAAATTTTAACACGTAGCAAAATTAAATTTGAGTAAAAACCGTATATCTTAAAGCGTAAAAATGTCCAATTCGGGCTGCATTTTAACAAAGTCACATCCAAGTCTGTTCTTTGATCAAATGGTTCTCGTCAATCTTAATATGCAGGTCTACGGCTGCAAAACAAGTCAAACTAACTCGAACTCAACTCACTCAAACAAACTCAACTCGAGCTTGATTTGTTTATGAAAGAATCAAGCTCGAGTTTAAATCTATACTCAAAAGTCAAGTTTGAGTTGTAAGGGCTCAACTCAGTTAAACTTGGGTCAGTTCGAGTACATAAAACTTGTTCATAATGGTTGAATTAATATAATGAGTGAACGAGTAAAACGATTTGATGAGGTAAACAAGTTAAAAGAAACGAAACTGATTAACAAAAATCAGTTACAAAAATGAGTTAAGCTAGTGGAGCTCGAGTTTGATGCTGTATAGTCGAGTCAAGCTCAAGTCTGTTATATGAAGCTCCAGTCCAGATCGAGCCCGATCTCGAGTCGAGTTATTTGAGTCAAGTTCGAGCTCAAGCTCGGCTCAGCCTGTGTGCAGCCACACAGGTCCAGTGAAATTGGTTTTGGTAAAGCTAAGATTCTTTCCCTTTTACTTCCCTATCTTGTAAGTAGAATCTATTATGTTTTAAATCTGGTTTGTGTTTCAATAGTATTTCATATCGAGACTTCTTTCCAAGTTGAAATGATGGAAGACGATTGATAATATGTACTGCAGTTCTGAAAACATCAAACCATAAGAAATCCTTTAATGAGGCATGAGACATCATGGTAAGTCCAGTTTCAACCACATGTCTATGTTTACGCTCGACGATGTCATTCTATTGATGGGTATATATTCTTCTTTTAATTCCATGATCATTAAAAAATTGAGAGAACCCATGACTCACGAACTCACCCTCACTGTCGCTCTAAAAAAATTTTATTTTTTGACCAATCTGATTTTCAACTATGTTTTTGAAGTTTTTGAAGCAATGGAAGGTGTCAAACTTTTTAGTGAGAGGAAAAATCCAAAAATCCATTAGAATTTAGAATGATCATCAACAAGTAGCAAGTAATACCAATACCCTTCTCTAGATGTGTGAGGAGTTTGTCCCTATAGATCCGCATGCACAATTTTAAGAGGAAAGCTAGCAACTTTATTTGAATTTTCAAAAGGTAAGCAATGCATTTTTCTAACCACACAACTAGAACAAAAATCAGTATCCTGATAATGTTTAAACAAAGATGAAGTCTGATTCATGAAATTCAATATTCTAGGGCTAGGATGACCAAGACGGCAATGCCAAATCGTCGCATCTTTATTCCTTGCTAAAGTAGACAAAGCTTGATATCTTGAGGATTTTTCATGTATCTGCTGCTCACATGTCTCTTTCCCACTATGAGAAGCCAATGAGAAGTCCCAGACATAAAGTCCATACTTATTTTGTCCCTGATGGATTGCGCATTTGGTCTACATGTCCTTAACGAAGAATTTATGAGGATAAAATTCAAAGAAACATTGATTATCTCTAGTAAATTTGCCTACAGATAGCAAATTTTTGGCAATTCTAGGAACATAAAGAACTTGAGGCAAATTGAATTTAGTTCCATTAGTAGAGATAGAAGTATTACCAATATTGGAGATACGAGCATTAGAACCATTTGAAACCATCACACCATCTGTACCCATATAATCTGATTTATTTGAAAGAATGTCTTCTTGTGCAGTCATGTGATGAGATGCACATGTGTCCGCGTACCATGTTGTATTCATAGGCTGTTGACCCAATGCAGTAGCAGCAAATGTCATAGGAATATCATAACATTGGCGAGCTGTGTGATTTTTTCTACCACAAAACTGACATACTACTGGCTGATTCACTGAGCTAGAGTCCTTATACCCACGGTTTCCTTGGCTTTGATGATAAGAGCTATTTGGCTGATGAGGTTGTTGTCTGCCTCTACCTCAGCTTCCATAGAAACAATTACGCCCATGGCCTCGTTGGCTAAAGAAGGCCACAGAATTCTCAACTTGTTGGGAGGCATGGCGATGCATATTTTGAAGTCTTTTCTCATGATTCAACAAGAGATCATATAACTCAGTGAACATAGGGAGATTTTTCATGGTAGTAATTGATGTTATAAAACTTTTATATTCAATGGATAGCCATTAAGAGTATGGTGAACTCAGAAACAAGTTTATTTGCAGCACATAAAGCATCAGTAAGAAATCTAACTTTATTTAAGTATTCGACCATGGGAAGATCTCTCTTCCGTACATCTTGAAGGTCTCGTTTTAGCTATAAAATCTGTATACTTCATTGTGATGCATAAGACTTTTCCAATTGAATCCATGCATCTTTAGACATAGGAGATCTAATAATTTGACCCGAAACAGATTTGTCGATTGTAGCCTTGATCCAGCTCAATGCAAGCTGATCCACACGTTTCCAAATAATAAATTCAGGATTAACAGATTTATTTGCTCCTTTGCCAATAAATTGATTTGGAGCATGAAGAACCATCCACAAATTTAATTAGATTTTGACTAAACATAATAGATTCTATTTGTGACCTCATACTAAATAGTTGGATAGCTTGACCGAAACAAGACTAGAAAAAGCTGAAACATGAATTGAGATGAAAGAGAGATGAAACCTGAATTTAATATAGACAAGGATGGATTTGATGCTGTCATGTCATGGATACCAAGACACAAATTCCAAAACTAATGTTTGTGCTCGTTGATTTATGGTCAAAACAGATTGCCACAACAGGACTTCCATAAGAAAAACGGCACTTCAAAAATCTATACATCCTTCCAACGATCTCCAAAAAAATCTGGAATCGTGCCTCCTCCGATAAACTCCTGCTCGGCAGCAAAAGTCTCCACAGACAGCGCCAGACGATTTTGTTGCCGTGAATGATGAAACGCCCAAATCTGGTAGAACAGGGGCAGGTGGCCGGAGAACAGACGATTCCGGCCGGTGCCGGCAACTTCGCCGGTCGAGCTCAGGTCTATTGGGACTATCACTCGTCTGGGTCTCTGCCTGAGGGCACTTCAAAAATCTATAGATCCTTCCAACGATCTCCAAAAAATCTGGAATGGTGCGAGAGTGTTCTTCAGACACCTAGGAATCCGATAAACTCCTGCTCGACAGCAAAAGTCTCCACAGAAAACAGCGCCAGAGGATTTTGTTGCCGTGAATGATGAAACGCCCAAATCTGGTAGAACAGGGGCAGGACAGACGATTCCGGCCGGTGCCGGCGACTTCGCCGGTTGAGCTCAGGTCTATTGGGACTATCACTCGTCTGGGTCTCTGCCTGAGCAATATTACGCCGATTGATGGCTGGTAGAATCAACGCCGGACGAAAAAGCGATGCCTGGTTCAGCAGACAGAACGTGCTAAAGAAAAACAGAGTCTCTAGCAGACAGAACTTTCCTGGCTTCTTCAGCGTTTAAACCACTCTTGTGAAAAATGAATCTGAATGAACAGAGAAATAGGATCTGTTGTTGCAGGTTACAGCAGAGAACAAAGAAAAACCAGGAATCTACTGTTGCAGGTTACAGTGAGAACAAAAACAACCAGATGATCTCTGCGTCGAGGAGATGAAAAGAGGATTTCTGCAAGGAGCATCAATCAACCGGCTTCTGCGAAAACTTTGGCTAGTGATTTACAGCAAATAGACATGCCATGATACCATGATAAAACTCAGAAAAAAACGAAGGAGTAAGTGCTCAAAAGACTAAGAACGATTTTAACGTGGTTCAGCTATACGCTTAGATCCATGATCTCTGCAATTTCTCTCAATCACTTGAGAAATGCAGTTCACTATTTAATTTGGCAAGTATATCTCTTCTTTCTTTTATCTTGTTCATCACTAATTTTGTACCTAGAGAGATTTGATCGTGATTTTCTTTTATCTTAACAAGTGAAATTGAAAGAATCCTACTATGGCTAAACGAGCCGAGGGGTTTGGCACTGGCTTGGGCTAATGGGTGGTAAATAGTTAGTTGCCGGTTTAAGTGGCATGGGCATCATTTTCTTGCACGAGCTGATGCAGCCCTAAACCCTGAGGACATGGGAAGGGAATGAGCCTTTTGTTCAAACTTCCTTAAAAGGTTATAACCCGCATAAACCAGCTTTAACCAGAGATTTGGTCAAAGTGAATAATTATTTACGCATTTGAATCATTAATAAGATCCAAAATAAACTTGAATGGATTGGTAGATGGAGAAAATACAATTCTGTTTTAGAATCAGCGTGTGGAATTGGGTAAGTCCATATATTATTATGTAGACAACCACTCAATCTAAACAAGGTTTTTTACGTGAAAAACATCCTAGGCAGATGTCAGTTGTCCATAATCGAATTAGATATAGCTACTCCATGTATCCGGATATTGATCAGCATAGTATAATTAGATTTAGATGTCCGTGAAAATTAGACATCTCTTGGATTCAGATTTTTTTTAAAAAGAAAAAATTATGTAGTTGCTATTTACAGGGATGGTATCCCTAGTGTTTTTTTTTTCTCTTTATTGAATATCAGTCAACTTACTACTTGGTACGTAAATAGATCATATCCAGACTTGGGTTTGCCAAAAACCCATGGCTTCCACTCATATCAGAGTACGGAACAAGATCTGCAGGAATTATTTTGGAATTGGACTCAGGTATACTTGGTTCCAATCTTAATCTGATCCAACATATCAAAGAGAAAAAGGATCGGATCTCCATTAGTCAGACAAAATGAATCGCTCACCGAATTTCGCGCCGTGCCGATGACTTGGCCATATTCCGTTTCCAACCCATTTACACACATAGACATGACAACAGGAAATATGGGCAGCAGGACTTTATGGTTCAAAAAGGACAAATTCCGTATACAAATTTAAAAGGAATCTCACTTGACATATAAAAATTTCTAATTCAGCAGCTAGCACCAGCATTTGCAACATTGAATCAACACAGCTGCCCAAACACTGAAGCATGTGAACTGTTATTTATCTTAACAAAATTATAATAAGTGCCCAACTTAAATTTATGAAACATTTAAAAGAGAGGCAATAGCGTTCACGTTACACCTACTGGCCTGAACGCATTGAATCGCTCGTTCTGGTTTATGAAACAACGATTCGCTTAGTTTTTCCTTTTAAATGTTAAATCAAACCACCAATGTGTGGATTATTCGGGTTTGCGGCGCACCACATCCTAGGGTGGAAATTTAGGTGACGCACAAAATGTAAAGTATGTAAAGTTCGGTTCTTCTGAAAGTTTTAAGTGATTTCCCAATGGAACGGACCAATGACGCGTCAAAGGAATAAGAAGCACAACCAATATTGTTTCAAACGATTCAGTAAAAAGAAGAAAGAAACTTAAGAATTTGACACGCCAGATACCTTCAACCCCTTCATATTCTCAAACTGATTTCAGACAAAGGCCGTCATGAGGTCCGCAGCTACAACACTCCAGATCAAATAGCTTACTTCCATCCTTCCCCAATTCATCAATCAGAATAAAACAGAAAGGCTGCTTCTTTGGGATTAGGAACGGAAGCAGTGCCTATAACCAATTAACAAATAATGATATTCACAATGGACTGTCAACCGGATCTGCTCTGGTGACTAGTGTTATCCCTTGAAGACGACTCATTCTTCACACCTGAAAATCATTAATTCCTGTGGGATGAGTATACAAGTTCTAACCATTACCCTCCTAGTAATCAATTGCATCACCAAAGAAATCAAGGGGAACGTAGCTCACGTAAAAACATTTAATTAAAATTTATGCAAGAAAATGAATCATGTATAATAACGGAGCAGATTCATTGTCTCCAGATGTTCACTGACTATATAACAAAGCTCATCGCCAAAGGCAAAGTAGATTTGACAATGAGACGGTGCATTATAGAAGCCACTGTTTGGGATGCAAAAGTCTGCAGCATCAAAACAACCATTTTTTTTTTCTAATGAAAAACACACAATGCAAGAGGAGGACATGGTCTTGCAACTCATCTTTGATGCCAATCCTGCTGCATCAAAGTTGCAAAAATTTTGCAGCAGTTCTACCTACAGAAAAGAAATCCTTGATGAGGGGTTAAGGAAACTGATTTAGCAAGTCAGGGCTGAACATGTTCAGGAGTATTTTCCTTGACTGTTCAGGCTAATCCACTTTTCCATCCTGCATCTTTTTTGTCGACCTCATCTGCGTGCACAAGTTCATATACATGCATGTGTGTGTCTGTGTATGTGTACGCTTGTCCTGCTACTGCTCTACCATCCTGCCCAATGTCCACATCGATCATGGCTTGGCTCGATGATATACATGTCTGCTGCTCATACCAATTGTCCAAAACACCAAAATAAAATATATTAAGGTTGCACTGTTGATATGACAAACATTTCTGAGACCCTGGATAAATTTGGTTGCACTGTCTGTGCTGTAGGTTTATGGGTTACATCCCAGAAGGTTTCTAAAATTAATCGTGCTCATAGATTCTCCTACTTTCCAGTTGTAGGTCCAAAACCTCCTGCAACTTCTCTAGTACATGAGCAGGGATAAAGCACTGTTAAATGATCCTCTGCATTGGCCCACATAGCTGGACCATAATCAAACCTCAATTCACAAAGCATTTGCCATTCTCACTGTGCATCACTCTTTAAGAAAGTAGGTCCCAAAAACTTGTTGCCCTTCCTGTGGACTTCCAGCACTTGGAAAACCCTTTTGAACTCATGTAACCATTCTCCAGCACGTGCCCAATTATTTTGCCCTTGAATATGAGTATATTCATACTGATCAGTGTTCTATATATGATCCTTCTATTTTTATGAGCTTGTGATGGTGTTAGTGGTCCAATGCCTTGTCATTCTCGACGATGATTTGTGTGAAAGTCACCAAAATGTGCAGTATTTTCATGATGAAGGTTTTGGTACTCGGCAAGGTCCTGTCATGGGGATTGCAAGTTTCCTTGTGTTCCACCCTTAGAGGATGAAGGTCCTCACCAATCCATAAGGAACAGCCTCGAACAATCTACATAAGTATGTCATGCAAAAGTTTTAAGAATATGTTTGACAGCATAGCAACCACACATTTCATTGCAAAAGAAAATTTTCATTTATTTACATTAATGCATACATAAGCACTAGCCATACGTCTGTACATTATTAGTGGAATGAAAGTCGGCATTACATTTTGCCCCTAACCACAGGCAAGACCCTGTTGACTCAAAAGTTGACTCGAACTTGCTTTAAGGTCTGGCAAGGCTCCACAGACTGATGAAAGATATACATGAACTTTAGGTTGTATTCAGCTATCACATTGGGTTTTCTAAACTTTCAAATCAATCTACACAGTCCTTGAGTCTCTTTATCAGGATTCATGCAAAAGCCCCACACAACAATTGAAGCATTCTTTGCTTCATCAGTAGGTACTTTCTTAAGGCAAGTCCTCTTAGTACATGCCCACCCTTCCAAAGTCATTAAGGGTTACACTACCCACTTATAGCAAAGCATTTCATCAAATGCTTTCGGCACACAAGGCATGGGTGCCCAAGACCACATGCACCAAACCAATATTAAGGTGCTGAAATTCTCAGAAATGAGTACAGTTGTACTTATTGGGCCAGCATGTGTGCGTTTTCTCCAACTCAATGGATGCAGATGGATTGGTTGATAGTGAGGGCCTCATTTGAATTTGTAAAGCAAGGACCTTAATCATATGTGCATTTTCAGAAACACAAAGTATTCAAACCAATGTTTTTCATTTCCTTAATGCCCAGAGTCCTATTCGACACAAAAGCCTAAGTCTTTCATTCCATCCACATTTCCAACAAATGGTAGAACATCAAATTTGGCAATACTTAAGCTAGCAGGCACCAAACATGATCCTGAAAGTGTGTTTTTCTAGGTCATTGTCACAAATATCGTTAATGGGTTTTAAACGGCAAGGTTTTTCTCAGGTATTTTTCGACAAAGCTGAAAATCTTAGGAATTTAGAAAAGAAAAAATCCAAAAAATTACTAAAAAGTAATATAAACGAAAACCTAACAAAAAAATAAAAAGAAAATAACTTGATAAAATGATAAAAATGATGTTTTATTAATGATAAAAATGAAGATAAGTAATTTAACTTAAGTTTCAAACTTTAAAGCTAAAATACCATAAAACTAACGAGAAAGAAATGCAAAAAAAAAATTATTTTAGAATTTTGTTCAAAAAGGGGGAAAAGGACGAGTTTTTTACTTTTTTCATTTTCAATCTTTTCAACATTTTTATCAGTTTTTTTTTTCAAAAAAGACGGGTTTTCTATGACAATGCTCTAGGTTGTGTAACACAATGCTGCAACACCCTAACCCGACAAGCTACGTATCAAAATACCTTCGACATTTGGTGAAAGCATCCACATATCATAGCTCACAATTAAATTTAGTTTGCAGTAATGTACAGTGTACAATCTTGCAAATTAAACTTAATAATAAGTCAAATTAATTTGTTGAAATTTAATTTCTTAATAACATTTAGTTTGTGGTACATTATATGTTATACATGGTGAACAAATTTGCATTATATATGTTCATATGATGCTAAATTGAGTGTTGATACAAGGGGTACTTATTTTTAGTTTCTGTTTTATGTTGACATGATGTTGGTAAAAGCAACCTAGAAAACAACGCCAAGGGCCTATCTGGTCCTTGCTTGCCATGCAATTATAACTGGATATGAAATTATGATATTTCTTAGAAAATATTGATCAATTTTGAAAATGCCTAGACCATTGTGTCAAAGATGACCGTGGACATTCCTTGCCATATAATACTCGTACATGATATATGTAACAATGCATTGAACAAAGACATGGGGAAAAAAATTGAATATTGTGTCTCTAAGAATGTATACATGATTAAGTTGTTCACTTGACACAAACTATAGTTAGTATCCTAACTGGCACCCGACTCATCCACTTTGAATTGGACAATAGTCAATACCACAAAGAGACAGTGTACCCAAAAAAAGTTGTGTTTGTAATTGGCACATATTTGGTTAAACCGCCCATAAGATCCATGTTCTGACTCATAGCCGGGTTCCATGAACACATATCACATATGATATCAGCTACTAAATCTAACTCAACACAAAGAAATATCTTTCTTCTTCTTTTGACCTTCTGAAAATGGGATAATGTGCTCAATTAGTTGAGAAATATTATTGTGAAGGGCTTATGGGGAAAGTAGAAAAAAGTCAGCAGATAGCAGTAAAAAAATGTCTATTATTTCATGGACTTTATTTGTAAATATTTGTGCCACCCCTAATCCTTACTTAAGAGAGGCTTAGGATTAGTCGAAGAAAACCTCATGTTCCTCTTATATTTAAATAATGTGTGCTTTACAAATTTTAAAACTGTGCTACCTTTTCAGTTTTACAACCATCATTAAATAAACCCGCCAAACTTATAAAGTCGAAGTGAGACACACTTGTTAGATTCATGACTCCGCCAAGTTAAACGAGTCAGACATAGTTCAGTTTTTTATGAGAACAAATCCTACCACTTCTCGGCTAGGAGTTTCAACACTTGTGGAAAAAAATCAGAGACGTATCACTCAAATCATCGCTAAGTCACACTGAGTTTTGTGCACAAATGAGTTCCCCCACTAGGTTGACATGGTAGGGGCCCGAGCCTAGGCAACAAGTTGATTTGGCGAGTTTGAAAATCCCATTTTGTCAAGGCAATGTTGAAACAAAAAGAACTTCAAACATTTCCCAATTTGAGCAAAATTTGATTGAAGGTGAGTAAGGTGGTCTTAGGCAAATTGGATTTGCACCAGATATGTGAAAAGTGTCATGAGGCAAAATAAGCATAGGATCTAAAGGGGTGACCCACAATTGGTGAAAAATCCAAAAGGGTCCAATTTCAGAAATAGATAAATCCTAAGTATGGGTATTAAAGCAAGGAGACAAACTTATTTTCTATAGGAGCTACTCAATCTTAACTATGGACTAAGCTATGATCTGACCCTAGCAACAAAAGTGGTCCTTCTTTCTTAAAAGTTTTCTATACCCAAGAAACAAATTGTATAGGTGTCTTCTACCTTGAATGAAGAACTTGGAACTCCTCCAGGAGAAGTATAATAAGCTAGGACTTCGTTTTTATATGAAGAGAGCAGGTTGTACCATGCTGCAAGATTTAAATTCATTTAGAGAAAAGGCATGTCTTTAATCCACTCAACCTAGTAGTCTTAGGAGGGCCTTAGACTCCACTCAACCTAGTAATCTTAGGAGGGCCTTAGATAGTGTCATGTAAGGTCTTGATCAGTGTTATCCATATTGAATGATACAGACGTATCGTATAGGCCAAAAAAACTTATACAATATATGTTCAATACACATTTTCCATGTGTATCACATGTGTATCGGCTGTATCGTATGATACAGTCACCATATTGTATGATATCAATGGTGTAAAAAAAGGAGTCTGACTCCCTTTTGATCAACTTCTCTTTTAAAACCACCTTTCTTCCTTCATTTTAATATTTCTAAGAGCTTTGGGAAGGGAAGTTATTTCCAGTTTTAGAGAGAAATCACTAAAAAATCATCAACTTGATAGAGAAATCACTGGTTTGAAGGGAGATTTGCTCATGATAAACTCATTCATGTTTCGAAAAAGAAAAAACAGACTTTTGTGTTTCTTCGTATTAATTGATGATAATCATGATATTAATCATAAACATATTTTCAATTATCATTTGACAATTAACAATTATGAATTATATTTATATGTTTTGATCTATGATACACGGGTACGCCTCCAAAGGAGGCGTACCCTACCAGTACCGATACGGGGCTGGGTACGGCTCCGGTATGCATTGACCGTACCGGATACGGTCAACGTACCGGAGGCCGTATCCGTCCAAAATTGGATACGATCAACAATGACCAAGTCCAATTTTGTCCATTTTTTTTTAACGTTTATTTCATTTTAACGTTAAAAATCATTTTGACGTTAAAAAAAAAAAGTAAAACGAAGTTACGAAACCCTTTTGTTCTTTACGACTCTTTACCTCTCGTCTCTCTCCGGCAACGAAGTAGTGGCGACAGCAGGGGCGGCGAACACAGGGCAGAACGGCGACAGCAGCGACGACGCCAGCTATGACGACAGCGGCGACGACAGCAGCGACGGCAGGAGGTGACTTTGCGTTTTTTTCATTTTTTGTTTTCATTTTCATCGGCTCCGCCGCCTCCACCCCTGCCTTCGCCGCCGGCGACGGGTTGTGTGTGCAGAAAACTCATCGCCCTTTTTGTACCCGAGAGGGTATCAAATCTCTCTCCCTCTCTACCCGAGAGGCTAGCCGACGATTTATAACCCAACCGCTTCCTCATGTGTTTTGTGCGTTTATTTGTATGTGTCAATGTGATTTGCAACTTTTTTGTGTGTTTTCATAATAAACTTGATCTTCTTCCTGGTAAGCCAAAGATTTAGAGAATATAATAGAGGCTTCCTTTTCATTCTTCACTGTCTTAGAATATGAGGCCATTTCATTCTTCACTGCCTTAGAATATTGTTGAATGTGAATTGCATTTGCCGGCAGGGCATGTGAATGAGTGTTGCACTCATGCCGTTGTACTGAATGAGTGCTGCATGTAGAGCCATTGTACTGTGATATATCGTTTCATGAGAGGATTCATCTATTTCGAATGATCCCTGTTTTTATTGGTTATGTGTTGCAATTGCAGCTCATTTGCCAAGTTCTGTTCAGACATAAGTTGTAATGGCTGATAAAGGAAAGAAATATTGCCTCCTACAGGAAGTGGGAATGTAGAAAGCAGCAGTGGTAGTGTTAATACCGCTACAGTAGAGAAGGATAATCCATCTCAGCCTCTTTGGCGCTATGTGAAGAAACTATCAAAAGGACCAGGTGGTGGTGGGAATGTAATGTTTTCTTGCAAATTTTGTGATATGATGTTCACGGGCTCTTAATACACGTTGCAAGGCACATTTGTAGCATATTTCTGGCGTTGGAATTAGACCATGCCCAAAAGTTACCAACGAGGAGATCAAGATATTCAAAAAAGAACAAGATGCAGCTGAGACGAAGAAATCTTCATCCAGATCAAGTGTGTCTGTTCCTCTTTATGCTACTGAAGGAGGTGAAGATCCTTCAAAGAAAATAAAAACATTAGCACAAGCATTCAATAATATGGGAAGGGCAGAGATGGATAGAAGGATCGGAAGGTTCTTTTTTGCAAGTTCACTTCCTTTTAATGTAGCCAGAAGTCCTTATTGGAAAGATGTTGCTACAGGTTTGGCTAATTGCAATTTGAGTGGTTATGTACCCCCGAGTTCAGAGAAGTTAAAAACAGTAATTCTTGCAGAAGAGAAGGCAAACATTGAAAAATTATTAGAGAAGAAGAAATTTTCGTGGATACAATATGGAGTATCCATTGTTTCTGACGGGTGGACTGATATACAAAGGCGGCCACTAATAAATTTTATTGCTTATTCGCTTGATGGACCAATCTTCTTGAAATGTGTTGATGCATCTGGGGAGTATAAAGATGCTGAGTATTTAAAAGGGCTATTTATAGAAGTCATCAAAGAAGTGGGTGAAGATAATGTTGTGCAGCTTATTACTGATAATGCTCCAGTTTGCCAATGAGCAGGAATGAATTTGGCAAGTGATCCCAAGTATAGTCACATATTTTGGACTCCTTGTGTGGCACACAGTATAAATCTAGCACTTAAAAGTATTTGCAACCCATCAAAAGATGATCCAAATGCCGGTTTCTTGTGTTCATGGATTGAGGAGCTTGAGCATGATGTCAGAAACATCAGAAATTTTGTTGTAAACCACAACAATGCCCTTGTTATATTTAATAGGCATTCTGATTTGAAATTGTTGAAGGTAGCAGAGACTCGTTTTGCATCCATTATCGTAATGATAAAAAGAATAAAGCAGGTGAAACATGCATTAACACTTATGGTGACTGACAATGATTGGGAATTTTATCGGAATGATGACATCGTGAAGGCTCAAGAAATTAAAAAATGCATTTTAGAAGATGAATGGTGAGATAAAGTTACATATTTTCTGCAGTTTACAGAGCCTATTTGGCAGATGCTGAGAGAAGTTGATAAAGAAGGGCTCATGCTTCATAAAGTTTATGATATGTGGGATAACATGATTGAAAAAATTCAAAACATCATTTTTAGACATGAGAAGAAGAATGTTGCACTTGATGATTCTGAGTTTTTCGATCATGTGCATAGAATTTTAGTAAGAAGATGGAACAAAAGCAATAACCCTTTGCATTGTATGGCACACTCTTTAAATCCCCAATATTATGGACAAACATGGTTGGCAGGAGGTACTGGTCGTGTTCCTCCTAATCGAGATCCAAAAATATCAAAAAATAGGGAGATATGTTTGGGAAGACTGTATTCTGATTTTCATCGGTTGAAGATAATAAATAATGAGTTTGCGAGCTTCTCTGGTGGAAGAAATGATTCAATACAAGCTGCAATGGCAAGAGATGAAGAAGATCCTGTTAATTGGTGGTTGTGTTTTGGAGCATCGACACCAAATCTCCAACAACTTGCGCTGAAGTTATTATCTCAACCTGCAACCTCTTCATGTTGTGAAAGAAATTGGAGCACTTATTCTCAAATTCACAACATCAAGAGAAATAAGCTAACTAGTAAGCGAGCAGAAGATTTAGTTTATGTCCACTCCAACCTACGCTTACTTTCACGTACTTCAAATGATTACAGGTATTTCTTTCTTTTTGTATCTTTGATATGTATACATATTACATATGTATATTATGTTGGTTGTTTAAAGTTAATATTAACTTAAATCATATTTTGATTTTGATGCAACTTGCAGTTCAAGATCATCCAAGTATTGGGATGTTAATCCAGAAGACATTTGACGTAGAACTTGAAGGAGAACATGATTTGCATGCTCTTAATATGGATCTTCCAGAACCTGTTGTTCTTTTTAATCTAACTAGTAAGCGAGCAGAAGATTTAGTTTATGTCCACTCCAACCTACGCTTACTTTCACGTACTTCAAATGATTTCTTTCTTTTTGTATCTTTGATATGTATACATGATTTAGTTTATGTCCACTCCAACTTCTTCATGTTGTAAAAGAAATTGTTGCAACTTGCAGTTCAGGATCATCCAAGTATTGGGATGTTAATCCAGAGGACATTGATGTGGAACTTGAAGGAGAACATGATTTGCATGCTTTTAACATGGACCTTACAGAACCTGTTGCTCCTTCTAATCTTCATGATGCGACTGAGGAGAATCAAGAAAGCTGACATGTTTGTATAATTGTATGTTAATTACTTTCATTCTGTGTTTTGGACCATGATTTTATTCTGTTTGCAATTTTTTGATATATATGTGTGAATATGTTATTTTGTTTGAAATTTTTTGATATATATATATTTATATATATATATATATGCCCGTGTGTGTACGGCCGTACCCCCGTACCCAAATTTTTTGAAAATGGTCCGTACCCGTACCCGTACCTATGTGACATAGGTTTTGATGTGATGTAAAAAAACTTTAATCTTTATTTTCTTAATGTGTTGTTAATATATTATGGCTTATTAATGATGTACCATGAATGTTCATCATGTATGTGATGAGTTTTTTATATATATAACACACTTCCCATTATTTTTCCCCATCTTTTCTGAATGGTCTCTATTTTCTCCGATTTATTCTTATTTTTTATCAAGTAAAAAATAATCTTACAATATATTTATGATACACTACAATATGTTATAATACAATACGGCATATAGGTCAGTTTCGCCGATACACATTACAATATACATTTTACAACATTGGTCTTGATAGCTTTCCTTACTATTAGATTGAAACTGGTCAACTAACTATAGGACCACCAAATCAATGGATTGCTTAGTTCGGAGAAATGGTTATGAGTACTGATGAAGTTAAGAGAACTGATCTTTGATTAACCTCGAAAGAATCCCTAACTCCTCTTTATATAGACTAGAGGAGAGGGATAAGTTACAAGAAAGTCATTAAAAGAAACATTATTACACAAGTGCCCTCTCAAGCCTAATACTGAGTATAAACACGTCTTAACACTCCCCCTCAAGTTGGAGCGTATATGTCAAACAAGCTCAACTTGGAACAACAACTTTGGAATGGTCCTCTTGCAAGAGCTTTAGTAAAAATATCAGCAGTTTGCCCTGTAGTTGAAATATGGGAGGTACTTACAAACCCCTTTTGAATCATGTCTCTGGTATAGTGACAATCTACTTCAACATGCTTGGTTCTCTCATGGAAAGCAGGATTATTAGCAATAAACAGAGCAGCTTTGTTATCACCTAACAATTGCATAGGAAGAGGCACTTCCACAGTAAGATCCAACATCAGAGATCTAACCCACATAACTTCAGCAGTAGCCTGAGCCTAGCTCTATACTCAGATTCTGCACTTGATCTGGCAACCACTGTCTGCTTCTTACTCTTCCATGTAACCAAGTTGGATCCAATAAACACACAAAACCCAGTAGTGGATTTTCTGTCAAGGTGACATCCCGCATAATCAGCATCAACATACACAGATATAGTGAGAGATGTACCATTTTGAAAGAAGAGTCCCATTCCTGGTGAATTTTTTAGATACCTGAGAATCATCATGGCAGCATCCCAATGGACTTTCTTGGGCTTATCCATAAATTGACTCACTCTGCTGACAGCATAGGCAATATCAGGTCGAGTAACAGTGATATATAGGAGCTTCCCAACAATCCCTCTATATTGTCTAGCATCAACATCTTCAGTATCATCATCATACAAGCGAGTATTGATGTCCATGGGTGTAGAGGCAGGTCGACATCCTAGCATACCTGTCTCTTGCAAGACATCAGTAACGTATTTCCTTTGGCACATGATAAGACCCTTCTGATTTCTGGCAAACTCAATACCTAGGAAATAGCGTAGCTCACCAAGATCCTTGGTGACAAAGTGTCGTCCAAGGACGCCCTTGATGTTGGAAATCCCCTGAATATCATCCCCTGTAACAATGATATCATCAACATAGACAAGAACTATCACTGTACCTGTAGAAGTTTTCTTGACAAAAAGGGAATGATCAGCCGAAGAACGTCTGAAGCCCTCATTCTCAATATTCTCTGATAATTTTTGAAACCAAGCTCGAGGACTTTGTTTCAGACCATAAATTGCCTTTCTCAATCTACACACTTTCTGACACTCCCCCTCAGCAACAAACCCTGGTGGTTGCTGCATATACACTTCTTCATGTAGGTCACCATACAGAAAGGCATTTTTGACATCAAGCTGTGATAGAGACCAATTCTTGCTGACGGCAACAGCGAGAAGAACCCGTAAAGAAGCATGTCGTGCCACAGGAGAGAAGGTATCATAATAATCAACTCCATAAGTCTGAGTATAGCCTTTTGCAACCAGGCGAGCCTTATATCTCTCAATGCTGCCATCTGCTCTGTATTTAACAGTAAATACCCATCGACAACCAACAATAGCTGCATCAGATGAAGGAGTAACTAGTGTCCAGGTGCCTCTAGACTGAAGGGCATCCATCTCTTCTTGCATAGTTGCGGCCCATTTGGGATCAGAAAGAGCGTCCATGGGAGTCTGTGGAAGAGCTACAGCCGACAGTCCCTTGACAAACTGGCGGTAAGTAGGAGTGAGTCGAGCCATGGACAAATGACAAGAGAGAGGATGCATAGTGCAACTGCGTTTGCCTTTCCTTTGAGCAATAGGCATATCAAGTTCATTAATATGAGGACCAGTAGCATGCTCTGGAGAGTCCCCTGTGGCATCATCACATAAAAAATGGTCAGCAGGATTTGTGTGTTCAGGAAGTACCTTGGGCATGCTGGGTGAAGGCACAGGAGCACAGGGGGTAGGTTGAACAGGTTTAGTGCGACGTTGGTAGATAGCCCCAAAACGCGAAGCAACGGGTTGTGGATAACTCATGAGAGGTAAAGGAAGATGGACTTCATCACTAAATTCAGGCACCCTTAATTGAGTTCCATTGGGAGAGAAATAAGAGGTGGACTCAAAAAATGTAACATCAGCACTCACATAATATCGACGAGTAGAAGGATCATAACAACGATATCCCTTTTGAGTGCGGGAATAACCAACAAAGATCGTTTTGATAGCCCGAGGGGATAACTTATCTCTCCCAGGACCAAGCAACTGAACAAAGGCAACACATCCAAAAATACGAGGTGCAACAGAAAACAATTCTCTGTCAGGAAAAAGAACAGAGAAAGGAATAAGATCTCCCAACACGGATGACGGCATGCGATTAATAAGATAGCATGCTGTAAGAACAGCATCTCCCCAATAAGAATGGGGAACATGGCTGTGTATGATAATGGTTCTGGCGACATCAAGAATATGGCGGTGTTTTCTTTCAGCAACCCCGTTTTGTTGAGAGGTATAGGCACAAGAAGTTTGGTGAATGATACCCTTATCCCTGAAAAATTGTTCTAAAGAGGAAGCACAGAACTCAAGAGCATTGTCAGAGCGCACAATCTTGACACAAGTATCAAACTGAGTCAGAATTTCATTGATAAAATTTTTGATTACATGACCCGCTTCAGATTTGTGTTTCATAAGAAAAACCCAACTAACACGACTGTAATCATCAACAGCAACAAGATAATACCGATGACCCTGAAGGTCAGGAGTACGACTCGGGCCCCAAACATCAAAATGAAGTAACTCAAACACAGAGTGGCTACTTCTACTAGACCGTGGAGGAAAGGATGACCGATGGTGTTTGCCTAACTGACAAGACTCACATTGAAAAGACGACTTATGAGACAGCTGAGGGAGAACATGCAGCAGTTTCTGAAACGGGAGATGTCCAAAACGTAAATGCCAAGTATAAGCCGAGGATGAGGACGACCCCGACGAGATAGATCCAGCAAAGGGAAAGGAGTGCACTAGCCTGTAGAGACCTCCCTGTTCACGGCCACTGCCAATCACCCTGCCCGTCAGTATATCCTGAAACACAAGAGAGGAAGAGTCAAATATAGCACGACAATTTAATTCTCTGGTAATCTGACTGATAGAAAGTAGGCTATGGGGGAATGCTGGTGCATGAAGAACGTGCTGCAGCGGCAATGATGAAGTAAGTTGGACCTCTCCATGTCCAACAACTGGTGAATCTTTTCCATCTGCTAGAATAACCGAACGACCCGGTGGAGTAGGGACGTAAGAGGTGAATTGCGTCTTATCCCCACAGAGATGTGTCGATGCACCAGAATCAATAAGCCAATCTGTAGTGTCAGGAGGAGAGCAGACTGTACAGGCAGAATACATACCAGATGAAGAAGCACTCGCAGCGGTAGGAACAGTAGAAGTGGTCGGACCAGGGGATGGATGGGCGCTGTCGCCAATCAAGTGCCTCAACTGAGAGAGAATGTCATCTACATGCAACTCACTGGAGGAGGCAGTGTGCTGAGGCTTAGGCTGCTCAGGAGAATCAGTAGATACAGTCTGATTTGCAAAAGCGGGACGACCATGTTTCTGCCAACACTTATCCACAGTATGACCAATGCGGTGACAAAACTGACATACAGGGCGCGAAGGGGTATTGCCACGGCCACGGCCCCCTCGTCCTCTGGCAAAAAAGGGTCCACCTCTGCCACGAGTAGCAAGCATAGCAGAAGTGGTATCAGGAACAGTCGATGCAGAGATCGGAATTCTGCTGAGCCTACTGTAAGCCTCATCAATAGGAGGAATCGAGGGACTAGTAAGCATTTGGTTCTTTGCGGATTCATAAACAGAGTCTAAACCAGAAAGAAAGACCCCTACCATAAGCATATCTATGTATGCCTTTTGTTGTTCACACTTGCATGCGGGAAAGTAGCTATTCAGTCTCTCAAACATGGACTTGAGACTAGAATAATAAGTGTGAAGAGGTCTGCCATCTTGTCGCATCTGATGGATATCATGATGAAGCTGCATAATGCGCGTTTCATTTCTTGCCTGTGAATAAGTGGCAGCAAGGGAATCCCACATATCCTTGGCACTGTCCTTGTGCAAGACTTCATTTGCAATTTCTTGTGAGAGAGTACCAACAATCCATACCATAACCAATGAATTATCTTTAAACCAAGTAGTATATTTTCCTACCTTCTGTACGGGCTCGGGCTCCAATATGAGATGTTCCTTCTCATGGGCGATCAAAGTTCTTTTTACTTGCATGGCCCACATCTCGTAATTACCCCCATCCATTTTGGTGATAATGCTGGAAAATGGGGAACTCTTCATCTCTCCCGACGATACAAAGGAAGAGGTATTAGCGCCACTACTAATTTCAGACATCTTTCAACACAAAGGAGGAAACCGAGCCACGGAATAGGAAGTGCAGGCAAAAGAATACAATCACATATCGAAAGACAACATGCTGATCATGAAGCAATATGCAGTTAACGCAGGTAGCAATCCAGAAGTCTGATCGGCGAGAAGAGGCAACAGCAGAGCTGAACGAAGAGAGATACCAGAGACGACGCTGAGAAGAAAATCAGCGTGCAGAACCACGGGCAGAGCAGCGGCGGAACAGCGGCGGAGCAGCGTGCAGCGGAAAGACGCTGAGAGGAAAAATCAGCGTTGAGGCGGCGGCGAAGGCAGACGGGCGGCGGCGGCGCAGGCGGACGGGCGCAGGCAGACGGGTGCAGGAGGCACAGGCGGAGGCGGCGGCGCAGGCGGACGGGCGCAGGCGGACGGGCGCAGGAGGCACAGGCGGAGGCGGCGCAGGCAGACAATGGGTAGGGCGACGAGGGGCAGCAGGGATGGGTCAGGCGGCAATGGACAGGGCGGCAAAGGGCGGCGGCGGCGACTGACGCCGATGAGGCGGCGGCCGGCGCCGCTCAGTCGGCGACAACTCGCTGAGGAGGAGACGGCTGGAGCTCTGATACCATGATGAAGTTAAGAGAACTGATCTTTGATTAACCTCAAAAGAATCCCTAACTCCTCTTTATATAGACTAGAGGAGAGGGATAAGTTACAAGAAAGTCATTAAAAGAAACATTATTACACAAGTGCCCTCTCAAGCCTAATACTGAGTATAAACACGTCTTAACAAGTACCATGATATTTTGTTATATGTGGTTCTTCTTTAAAAAAAATGGACAAAACTCAGCTGAGTTACCGAGTCGAGTCATGAATGGATGAGCCAAGTCCCGAGTCCCTGTGTTTTAAAACATTGATGAAAACCAGATAATGATAATTGTGACAATGGTCCAAGGGTAGTATTGGAAAGTCACTTTGCAAATGAATTAGCATTTACATTATGATTATAACTTCTCTAATGCCAATGCTTCCACATGTCTTGATTTCTACTATTTAGTCTAGTCTAACCCCTCCTTTGAATTTTCACAGGTTCTAAATGAAGGCAATGTTGGACAAGGATTGGCATTTGTGTTACTCTACGGTTTCTGGTCCCCAGAGAAACTTCAAACTTGATTAAGTTGCATTGTTACTCTAAAACTAGTTGACTTGGAGTTCAAATGAAATGGTTTGGTAAGTTATTTGTTTGTATTATCCTAAAATTTATGAAGAGGAGATGGTTTGGCATAAGCTTGGAGTGTTACAAAGTACAAACTACAAACTTCGCCTACAGCTTGGACTTGTCATCCAACTTTAAAATGAAACGGTATTCCATGTCTACAAGTTGAAGTCACTCCAGACATATGAAGATCTAAAAGCATGTTTCGACATATTCCAATTTTATAGAGAGCACCATCAACAAATTAGGAAGTGAAAAAAACATATAGAAGTAATCTTCCACTTTGAATAAAAAAGTTGTCAATAGCCTTTCTGTCTCAAATTAATGGACTTGTGTAGTCTTGATTACAACAATTCTTGGTAGCCGATCACCACCTGTCCAGTGGAGACATGTTTTAAAAGAGTGCGTAGTCTTCAATTGAAGTTCTTGAACTTGGGACTATAGGCAGTCACCATCGCTGCCCACAAACTAGCATGTCCCAAAAGCTTCTTCACTATTACTGCAAGATGTTTACCGTGTCCTTGGCAAACTAGATTTCCGAGCCTACTTAAACTACCATCAGCCAAATGCAAACCATACTTATTTGCTATTATGCTTCTAGGTATAGCATGTGTCTCATAATACCATTTTCGCATCATACTCTTCCATCTCTTGTTTAATATCGATGATTTTCTTGGTGTCAGAAACAAAAAATAAACTGGACAGCAAGTGTGATGTTTAGTGTTACACCAACAAATGCTAAAGTCTAAATCTGTAATGGTCAGCACAATCATTTGGCATAGCATTGACAAACACAAACATTGCAAATGTAATTTGAAGGTAAATAGCTAAAATAACCCCAATGCCCAAAAGAAATTGTATTCATATTTTAGATAAAATTAAATGAAAGTTAGGTATCAATACCTTCTGAAAACTGTAAAGAGAGCAGGTGGTCTATATTATCAATGCGCCGTTGCATCGACTTTAAAATTGTATTTAGTGATGAGACCCTCTTGCACAGTCCAGAAATCTTTGATGCATGTTGCATGATGAAAGGCATGGGAGCATCCTCTAGGAGCTGATCTAATTCTGCAAGCAATCAAGGAAGAATATTGGTGAAGTTATACCGATTACCGAATTCCACATCAGCAATGACGGTGATAAACTGATCATTAACAACTATAACAAAGGCATTGAAATGATGCTTATGGCCACTATGAGAAACAAGTAGATCTCAGAAGATATAAAACTAGGAACATGAGCCAATTTTATATGACAGCAAGCCTATGCCACATGGATACTTTTAAACATGCCATACATATGTCAACAACCCATATATCACAAGAATACTGTTGCTTATGTTATTCTATTATGAGTCAATTGAGTTTCTAAGTTAGAAGAAGAAAAATACTTCGTGTAATTTAACTGCAGGTTAGTTACATAGTTTTGACTTATTTTAGACTTTTAATTTCTAATTTATAAAATGTTATTTATTTTATTTTGTTTTTGCAAGTTTAGTGTACTTGCACCATATGTGTGTATGTAAATTGCTACTTGGTACCACCACGCCGTAATATATGATTATATCTTATGCTGCCACCTCTAACTATGTGCATCACCCATTACACAATGAAGAATATTGAGGGAACATTATATTTTGCAGAATTTTCTTAAGAGCGACTGAATACAACAAGTGATTTGTATGGCTCAAAAAAATGTCTGAGGACATCAAGAGAATGATAAAGAGGCAATAATTTTAAGAACACAGTGAAAAAAAGGTACACGAAATAAATGGAGAAATTTCAAAATAAGAGGCATTAACGAATACGAAAAATTCACCATCTAGCTGCTGTATTAAGGTAAACTTTAAAATCAAAAAATACTTTCAAAAATAAAAAAGCATAAGGACATCCAATCATGATTATAGGAAGTAGTGGTAAACAGGAAAAAGAAAATGAAGCCAACTGGAAAGGAAATAAATAAGATATGAATGAAAAGAAGAAACAACAAACACATGCAAAGGCAAATGTATTATGAAACTGAAAAATTAATTGCCCTCCAAAATTCGAACCTTGCAACCAAGGATATAAAAGAAAACAAAATAACTTGTCCGTCCTGCCTAGAAAGAAACTCAAATGAATAAACATGAACAAAAATAAACAAAGGAACCAAAAAGTGTTAACAAAAGGAAACTTTTTAAATGTCAAAAAAAAAAATCACAAAGAAGAAGAATGAAAAGGAAAATTATAAAGCAGAAAGGAAATGCTACCTGACATTGTCTTGAAAGAAAATTTTGAAAAGATATGAAAAAGGGGAGTGGGGGTGGATATGTCAGATTTTTTGTCAGGTTTGCAAACTTAGAAAGCTGGAGCTAGTCAAGATACAAACATGTTTAAAATAAGCAACAGAAAAGTTAAAGCAGTAACCAAAAACCAAATGTCCAGTAGGAAGCTTTTTATCTGCAACACTGTTGAAGACAAAAGAATCAACTAATAGGGCTAAATCTAAGATGTGGACTATGGAAGAATAGGATGGCATCAAGAGTGATTTTGCATATTGGAGAATTCAGACTGTCCATGTATTCAGGAATTTAGAAGCAATGTGTTGATCATCTAAGGGCCGACTGATGATTACCCGAACTCAAGCATAAGTTGAAGTGAATAAGACAAATAGCTGCATAATTACAAAATTATCTTGTTTCATCTCACCATTCCTTTACCTCATCTAAAAAAAGATACTCCAGGTTCAAATTATTGATTTGAACCTGAATCCTGAATCCTGAACAGAATTATTGATTTTTCCTAGAAAATTATGGTTCCCTGATTTCTTAATTTACTTTCATTGCATTCCAGAATATTCTCTTGAATCGCTTGTATTTCCACCCAAACCCATTCTCAAAGAGTCACAAACACAGCCTATAACAGCATTCCGTTCCTGAGAATGCCAAAAATTTTTCGAAATAATTCCTAGAGAGAAGGTCAAAACTGCTTCAAAATCATTCCTGAATCAGTCAGCAACATGTGATTACTAAATTTCAATGGAAATGTCAACCAAAACAAACAGATCTTCTCTGAATTCAAAAAATGGAAACGTAAAACGCCCACACATTGTTTTGAAAGTCCCAAGCAAGCCCACCTACCCAGCCTTTAGTAGGCCTCAATTCCGTACACTAGTCAAAACACAATTAAAATCTAACTCGAGCAAACGTTATGAGAGTTGAAACTCCGTGTTTCACTACCAGAACCACAACAAGCTCCTATAACAAGTAACACGAAAATTGGGAACCCTGAACTTCTAATGTTCTCACCTTGACTGGAAGCAATAAGCAAAACTATTACTCTAAGAATCTTTCTAAGAATCCACATCATTCTTAAAAATACTACCAGAAGCAAAACTACCAAAACAACCCATTATCACAACCAGAGAAAGAAAAATAAAACCATCCATTAGAAAGGGAAAGCAGAATAATCACGAAGTCCCAGCAGAATAAATCATGAAGTCCCAACAGAGTTGAGATAAAGGATAATTTGAGCTAAACTTCAAGAACCAGAACGTTCAAAAGCCGTAAACTACAGACTAAATGCAAAGCCCGAAAGAGGAGGGATAGACAAGCACCGGGTGGACTACCTCGGGTGAGCCTGTCGATGCTGTTCGAAAGTTGGACTTGGCTCTGTCCGACACCCTCAGCTCGATCCGCAAAACCACTGATTAGGTTTTCCAGAATGGACGTGATCCCTCTTCCCAACACCTCTACGTTTCCCCCGATCGTCTCCGCACACATAACGCCAGATGAAGTGGACGGATCCTGGACGACCGGCGACATTTTCCTGGCGTCGTCGACATCTGGTGCTTGTGGGGAAGTATGTCCCTCCATGGTGAGGAGTAAAGACATCATGGTCGAACGCGTTCGGAATATTTGAATTTACGATAAAAAAGATCGGTCACAGCTGCATCGGGTCATGCCGGTATGGTTGGGTCCCATCAAATCCATATGTAATTGGGGTTCCACGTCATAACGGTATGTTTGGTTGAACTGTATATTTGGTTGGAAGGAAAGGGATAAAAAAGAAAAAGAATGCAAAGGAAAGTAAATAGGTGAATATAAAAGTTTGTTTGGATATAAATAAAAGGAAAACTATGATCACGTTTGTTTTGAGTACTTAAAGAAAAAGAAATGATAGAATTTATAATACTTGATAATAATACCCTAACAGCAAAAATGTTTAAAACAATGAAAGGTTTCTAAAAGAAAAGACATTATCTAAAAAACAAATTAATAGAGGATTGACCAAGCATCCTTCTCAAAATCAATATTGTGTTTCATGAATACAACATGCTTGGACAAAATTAAACATTTTATTCTAAAGTAATAACTGTAGATCAATGAAACAAAATGTTGGTAAACATAATAATTGTTTAATAATTGTACATCATGCTTGGAGTATTCTTTCAAGTGATATCTCAAACCCCTAAAGGGTGTGATAAGTCCACCCTTTAATAAAAAACCAGCATCGACAAGATAATATTTACCTAAAAAAATAAACACAATCACATGTTAAGTTCATAGAACAGAATAAAATTATTAAATTGTACATGCTTTTAATTACAATTACCTTCAAGAATTTTTAGTTTGTCTTTTCTTGTTAATGCATTTTTTATGATTCTCGAATCAGAAGCAATTCCTTCCCAACCTGCTAATAAATATATAAATTTCATATCAAAAGAACATGCAGCTAACACATTTTGAGTTGGCGAGTCTTTTCTGTCACGGTCTCTCGGTGCATCCTCTGGAGATACTTTAACACGAACATGCGTTCCATCAATTGCACCAACACAATTCTGGAATACAATTCAGTCTTAATGCAATATTGATATATTATAAAGCATAAAAATTAAATTAATTGATTTATTACCTGAAAGTATGGATAAAATCTATTATTGTATAAGATTTCATTTGGCACAGTTGATCCGTCAGACTGTTGAACGAATTTGTCTTCTAATAGAATAATTGGACTCGGTACTTTGTGAAAATATCGAGACATTGTCTCTGTTGAATGATAGAACCAAAACTGAACTAATCGATGTTTATATATATGCGACAACATCATGAGAAAGACAGAAACTTGTTCTTCTACTCTACAATGTCTTGTACTACATAGTCCACCGTCATGTCGAAGAATATCACATAACTCTTTGAAAGTTGATGCTCCCATGTGTGTTAAATTGCGGCATTGTACATCATCATCCAATTTATATATAATTTGATCTCTAATTTTTTGTCTTCCTTCATAAGATAGACCAATTGATCGATGAATCAGTCGTTGTCGACGTTGTCTATGACGTATGAAATAACAAAAAATATAACATAAAAATAGAACGATTTGTTGTTGTTGGCATTGTCTCATGTCTTCCAATATGTGACAAGTTGCAAAGCCAATAGAACGACTATTTATGAAGATGATGCTCATAATGCAGGTCACAATATGATAATTGATTTGGGATGGAATGGAAAAACAATACGATAATTGATTCCACATAAAAGTTGCTCTATGTGATTACATCAAATTGTCAAGTGGAAAGTAGCGAAACAACATTCCCTTGTGGAATAAGAAAATGAGCAAGAAGAGAGAATAAGCTATGACAAACGAATTAGTGGCCTGCTGCTGAAACAGGGGCAGCTGGTGGCAGTCCTCTTGGTGGCCACCACTTGCCTCCATCACCGTGAAGAAGAGGGAGAGGACGGGGACGAGGCCTCAAACAAGTAGCGGTCTCCATCGCAGCAGGGAGGGCAAAAAAAAAAAACAAAAACAAAAGAAGAAGAAGAAGAAACAGAAGAGGGTTCTCCTAGGGAGGACGGGGAGGAGGCCGCAAACAAGAAGAAGAACGTACCTTGTTTCTCGCAGCAGGATGTGGGGACGAGTGAAGGCTGTTTCTCGCGTAGTAGGGGAGGAAGCCTGTTTCAGTCGCCTACCTCCGTCGCAGCAGGATGTGGGGTCTTCGTCGCCTGCCTCAGATGCAGGAGGATATGTGGTCTCTTTCTTGCTTGTTGAGCAAGAAAAAAACGTGAAGGGGGTATTGTGGGCATAAAAAGACTTTTGTCATTCCCTCTCTTTCATTTCCTTCTCAATCCCTCCAATTTTGGAGGGATTGGATTTACACTACACAATCCCTCACTTTCCTTTCCCTCTCCTCACACAGACTTAAACCCTTTCCTCCCTTTCCCTCCTTTCTAATTAGTCAACCCAAACACATGAGGGATTGCTCAATCTCTCCCTTTCCTTCCAACCAAACATAGCGTAAAGCTTTGTTTGGATGGAGGGAAAGGGAAAGAGAGGGATGAAAATAATAGGAAAAAAAAAGAGGGAAAAAGGAAATGAGGAGATAAAAGAAAGGAAAAGAAAGAGATGATTGTAAAGCTTCTTGGGATAGCAAAAAATAAAAAGAAAAGAATTGTTAAATTCATACATAAAGGAAAGGAAATTATAAAATTTATGTTAACTTCATTCAATAAAAGAGGAGCCACACATACACTCAACATTTCATTCTACAGTAGTGAATCTGATAAAAATTTAGAGCAATCAAACAAAATGTCGGTACACATAATAATTGTCTAATAACAAAAAATCACATAGAAAAATAAAAAATAATATTCATGACTTAAATAACTACAGCTCTATTAAGCGTCCTAAGTAAAACACTCTTTCACTTAGAAAAATGACAAGCAAAAAACGTTTCCATCATTTTTTATTCAGTAAGATGAAGACATGCTTTGGTTTGTAACTCTTCTTCAAGACCAATGACTTCAAATGTTGAAAATACGTTTTTTTAGAGTATTTATTTGAATGTCTCAGTTCTAGCATGACATTACTTTTTTCAATTACATTAGCAACTCTCTCAAAAGCATTTTTCATTATTTTAATCTCTTTTAAATCATCTTCATTTGCACTTCTTCTCCTTTTATGCTTCGACAATGAACCTGTGTTGGGCTTAACTTGGACTTCATGCTCGTCCCATATGTTGATAAATGATTCTAATACTACTTGATTTTGAGAAATCACTTTATCAATAAGCAGGATTGTATCACTAGTATTCTCATACATTGAAGTCATTTGGCTGTGCTTTTCTTTCACTATCATCGATCCTTATCTTTTTGCTTTGTCATTACCAAATAAATTTTTTAACTTCTCATAGTTCAGAACAAGTGTTGTTATTCACTTTGTTGCCATTGGATTTTCTTACATAAAGAAACACCAAAAAAGATAACAGTCATAAAGAAACACATGTTTAACATAAAAAGTTGATTATCAAACCAATAAATAATTAAATTGCTAAAAATAAAATTAGGTACCCCTGTAAGTGCTTCCATACTTTGGGTTCATCTGTCTACAAATTTGCCCTCAAATCAATACTAAATCCACTCAAAGTCAAACTTCAACGTTTTCATTCAATTTTTTATGTGATTTTTGGTGAGCATTTTACTCAACTTGTTGTTTAGTTTTGTCACAACATTATCATACACCGTTGTAGTAAAAGTACCATTTAATCTATTGCCTATTATTTGTCAAAACAATAATGCATCACTGAACGCATTGCCCATTGATTGGCCCCATTGTATCTTATCGGTCTTTCCTCAGCCTGTGTATATTTGATTCTTTTTCATTGTTATTAGCCAAATACAAAGTAAAACAAGTTTAAAAAGACGTATATGATGAAAAGAAAAAAACACATGTAATAATAAAAGATCAAGTAATTAAATTAAATGAATGACTATAATGACACATAATATAAGAGAAAAAAATCAACATGTCTCATATACACAGTTATTCAATTTATTGAAGTTTTAAGTTGATAGTTCTGCCACATGGTCAAAGAAATGTTTTGCCCGTGCAAATTCTCCAACCCTATACTCTTTATATATATCAACTAGAATAAAATAATTTTCACTAGATTGATTCATAAGTTCGACATCAATATTTTCAATAATGTTAGCATTTAGATTGACACCCATGAGAAAATTGTGTATTATACAACATGCTAAAATGATCTCAAACTATGTATCACATCAATAAACTAGCTCTATTGAACTAGCTATAATTGGGAATCTTCTTTTCATGACACCAAATGCTCTTTCAATGACATTCCACAAAGAATCATATAAAAAACTAAACAACTCTTTTGCATTTTGCAGACCTCGTTTGAAGTATTCTTTCAAATGATATCTCATACCTATAAAAGTTATAAAAAGTCTATCCTTTAATGAAAAATCAGCATCGACAAGATAATAATTAACTAAAACGATGAACATAACCACATTATTAAGTTCATATTCATAAAATTATTAAATTATATATGCTTTTAACTACAATTACCTTTAGGGATTTTTAATTTGTCTTTTCTTTTCAATGCATTTTTTATGATTCTCAAATCAAAAGCATTTTCTTCCCAACCTTCTAATAAATAGGTAAATTTTATATCAAAAGAATATGCTGCCAAAACATTTTGATTTGGCCAGGCTTTTCTACCACGGTATCTTGGTGCATTTTTTGAAGATACTTTGACATGAACATTTGTTTCATTAATTACACCAATGTAATTTTGAAATACAAGTCAGTGTTAATGCAATATTGATGTATTATATAATACAAAAACTAAATTAATTGATTTATTACTTGAAAGTATGTATGAAATCTATTAATTGTATAAGATTTTATTTGGCAAAGTTGATCTGTCAGAGTTGAATGAATTTGTCGTTTAATAGAATATTTGAACTCAATACTTTGTGAAAATATCAAGAAATTGCCTCTATTGAGCAATAGAACCAAAACTGAACCAATCAATGTTTGTATATGTGAAATAAAATCACAAGAAAGAGAGTGACTTGTTCTTCTACTTTACAATGTATGTACTATGTAGTCCACCATCATGTTGAAGAATATCACAAAACTATTAGAAAGCTAACGTCTCCATGCATGCTATATTGCAGCCTTGTACATCATCATCTAATTTATATATAATTTGATCTCTAATTTTTTGTCTTTCTTCATATGATTGCCTAATTGATTGATGCACAAGTTGTTGTCGGCATTGTCTTCGGCGTATAAAATAATAAAAAACAGAACATAAAAGTAGAATAACTTCCTGTTGTAGGTGTTCTCTCATGTTTTCTAATATGAAATAAGGTAAACAAATAAGTTTGTTATTTCAAACATAGTGTAAATCAGCATTCAAAAAACAAAGAGTAGTTTATTAATCACAATATGACATGCACTCTAGTTGCTTTATTGATAATGTTGACAGGGAACAAATCATTGGTAATGTTGTCAGGGAACAATCAAAGATTGGTCAACTTCATTGATCCTAATTCTTGTGTGAGTTTCCTGATGAGCCTATGATGATGTCATATGTTGATGCACATTACTTCTCAAAGTTGAGTCTGATGTCCTAATTCCATTAGCTAAATCAAGTAATGACTTGATGGATGGTTATAAATTCAATTCATTGACAAAGCTCATCCAACTGCAATTACAAGACTATGGCCAATTAAACTCCTAATGATGACACTAAAAAAATGAAGTTACACCAATCTAACAAGTGATTATGGCATTACTTGGAAAGCAGTCATTTTTGCATGCTTTACCATCTCACCTCTTGCAATTTTACATTTTCATTACATCAATCGACCATATCGCTGGTGATGTCATCAAATAATGGGCGAAAGTTGGCTAACTTTACTGATCCTAATTCATTTGAGGGTTTCATGCCTTTGCATTAAGACGAGTCACATTCAGTTGACTCACATAGAATTGTATTTTGTCTAGACAATTCATTCATGACCAATTATCATTTCTCACAGATTCAAGATTGATTTGGTCCAATATAGTGATATACATGTTTAACTGATATCTTATTTCCCACCTATTTTCTATAGTTGTATGGTTGTCCTGCCAAAGGGTTCTCATTTGTGTGTTGTGCCTCTTCATCTTTCCTCACCATGTTTGGATGTGTTGGTTCATCTTTCACTACCTGTTGCATCTTATATGAATATCATAAGGCAACCCTTTGTCTATCATCACCCTACTTTGTCTGTCATCTTTCTTTAGATTCTCATTTGTTAGGTAGAAGTTCATCGTCTTACCCAATGAAGGGGTGTGCATCTGTTGTGTTGTATAGAAGGTACATGCATGTGTCTTCTAACTTTTGTGGTTGTCATGTTCTACACAGGAATTTGGATGGTAAGGATCTAATTCAAAGCCTTGTGCTGACATATGAATGTGTGGCACTTGAACTAATTGAATTGTGCCATGGATGTATGCACTAAACTTGCCAAACGTTAGTTGTTGGAGAACTTCATTGTCAAACTTATGTGCAAGTACATGATGCAAAGACATCTAGAGAAAGACCGAAACTAGTACATGTACAGCCTCATCAGAGTAATGTTATGTTTGGATGATCCATGCATATTGTTTGACCTATAAATGGTCTAATTGTTGAATCAATCAATCATCTCTCTATGGTAAACACTATCATGTATTGTATTGTTTGAAGTGCCAAATGTATTTGTAGATTGCATTGTATTTGTGTGAGGCAGATATTGTTTCCAACATTGTTCAAGGAGGCACAATATTAGGCATGTATGTTTTAAACTTGGAAAATATGACATTCACATAGGGGTGGGCATCGGGCCGGGCCGGCCCGACCCATTAAGACCCGGCCCGGGTCGGCCCATCGGGCCTGAAGCTCGGCCCGGGCCCGGCCCGATAATATTGCCGGGCCAGGCCGGGCCAGGTACCGGGCCTGGCCACCGAAAATCAGGCCCAGCCCGGCCCGTTTGGTGGGCCGGGCCGGTTTGCTCGTGCCACCGTGCGAAGACAAAGACGGTAAAGGGGAGGGAGAGGAGGAGGGAGAGCGGAGAGGGAGAGAAGGAGGGAGAAGGTCGGCCCGGCGGCGGCCAAGCCCAGCATCCTGATCCAACCGCCCCTCCCCTCCACCTTGGTGTGCCGGCCCCGGCTGGGTCCCCATCGTCGTTGGTGCTAGTAGCCACTGCCATGTTTTCCAGATGGGTCGTCGCTCCCCATCTCCCCTTATCTTCGCCGTTGGCCTTTCTTCTGTGCCTTTTTCCTGTCACTCGTGCCTACGGCTCGAGAGAAGAGGGACCCTCTGCGATTTTTGTTGTATGGGTCTTCAACCTCTTTCGAAGAGGGAGACGGAGGACAGGAGGAGGGGGAAGGAGAGGGAGACTGGGAAGGGGGAGGGAGACGGGAAGGGGGGAAGGAGAGACGGGAAGGGGGAAGGGGGAGGGAGACGGGAAGGGGGAAACGGGGAAGGGGGAGAGTGACGGGAAGGGGGAAGGGGGAGGGAGACGAGAAGGGGGAAGGGGGAGGGCGACGAGCAGGGGGAAGGGGGAGGGAGACGGGAAGGGAGAGGAAGAGGGAGAGGACTGAGGGAGACGGGAAGGGAGAGGCCGAGGGGGAGTGGCAGAGAGGGAGACAGAGGACAGGAGGTGGAGGAGGGGGAGCCCGTAGTCGGGCCGAGCCAGGCTGCCACCAGGCCGGCCTATCCGGCCCGGGCCCGGCCCGGCTTGGGCCCACTGCCGGGCCGAACTATCGGGCCTGGGCCCGGCCCGTCCTGATGCCCAGGCCTACATTCACACTCTATAACTTGTTGAGGTTGGCTGACAATGCCCTTGCAAATTGTCTCATGGTGAATAGTTTTTATTTAATAAATTCATGAAGGAATTAGGGGATATCACAAATGTTAATGCATTTTATATGTTCATAAAACAATTCATATGCATGGAATCAGTTTTCCTAAACCAATCCATGGTCTTCACCCAAGAGGACATGCATCTAATCTGTAGGGAGTTGCACAAGACACTCCTCAATTACCCTTTGAGAAGGAAGGGTTAAACATCTATAATGGCCACACAATTCAATAAGGAAACTATAATCTTGGAACATTCAAAAGTTCTATTGTGTTGGATTGAAATATTTTCATCTATGGATTACATTGTAAGATTTATGTAATGGCATTGCTATTTTTTGGAATACCAAATGAATTAGGTAACTTGAATCGATGCGTCTCTCAATTGAATGGCCACTTGCACAGTTTGATTTCCCCCATTCATTTGGTATAGAATATTAGTGTTGCTATCAATGACTACTACCAAGTTGTTGGTTGTCGCCTACAATCAGCATTGGCTGCCTCCATGAAATGCTTGCTAGAAAGACAAAATCTGGTCCCCATTTCGACCACTTTCACTCTAATTGTGTTATGGTTCAATGAAACCCTCAAATGAAATAGGGGCAGTGAAATTAGCCACTCTTTCACCTATCCTCGATGGCATTGTCAATGATATGGTCAACTCATAAAGTGTGAAAATATAAAATTGCAAGCTACCATGTAGTTAACAAAAAAACAACAATAATTGCTTATATGATTTTGCGTTGTCTTGTTAGACTAGTATAATTTCAAACATGGCATCATTAGGAGCATGACTAGCAGTAGTCTTGTAGTTGTAGTACGATTGAATCAGTGGCTTGAATTTACAACCCTCCAACAAATCATGACTTGTATCAACTAATGAAATTGGGACATCAAATTCAACTTTGAGGAGGAATGAACAATGCTCCCACACATGGCTCGGCTCGAGCTCGACTCATTTATAAATGAGTCAAGTTCGAGCTGAAAGTTAAACTCGAAACAATAAACAAGTCGAGTTCGAGTTGCAAGAACTCGACTCATTTAAACTTGACTCGACTCGTCATATAATCAATTGAATTGGATAAACCAGTTTACCGGTTTAGGGTAAAAACTTTTTTTCTCTTTGGCGTCTTTGCATTTTCACTCTTCCGTCTTTTGCCTCTCTTTCTTCCCTTCTGCTCTCTTTCTATTGTTGTCTTCCTCTTCTGGCGACCATGACCTTCAGCGGCTCGGCCTTCCGTCTTTCCAACTGCTCTCTCTCTTCCCGTTTTCCCTCTTCTATTGACTAGACGACCAGACTAATATTTGCCGCTCCAAAAAATACGCTTCCAAGCGAAGACCTTTTTCCTGATGGAGTGCAACTTCCGCGAGAGCCTGAAAGCGGCCCACCTACCATTGACGGTGCGAGCCCACCAATTAGGGACGACAGCCACAAAAGAATCATCTCGGAGACACCAAAGCTCAAAACGGCATCTGGCGCGCCCGGTACCAGCCCTACCCCGAAGAAGGGAAAGGAGCAACAGAGCATGATCAAACAAGTGCCTCGGTCCAAGAACCAAGGAGGACGACGAAAAAGCAGAGAACAACTCAGGCGAGAGAAAGACACTGTCCAGCCTACGAAGAATAGGAGAGTTCCTATTGTTGGACCAAGTAAACTTACCATTATCCAGAGGCATGTCAAACAGACCGAACTCATCAACAAACGATCGAAAAGTAGACATAGACGGACCCGAAGCGATAGGGGAGGACGAGTCAGCAACGCTAAGCAAACAATTGAAGTCTCCTACCAACAGCCAAGGTGAGGCAGCAAGCTGACGAACATGATGCAATTCAGCCCACAGCTGGTCACGCAAAGCCCCAACGCAAGGACCATAGATCACAGTAACTAAGACCGGGCCATTGGGCCAAAGGCCATCGAGAGAAGCCGAGATAGAGTATCTACCAACATGCACAACAACCCCCATAAGAGGTGGAGACCAAGCCAACAGGATGACGCCAGCGACACCGTTAGCCGGCAGGAACTCGAAGGACGGTTGACGCAATAAAGTACGAACACAAGCATGGGAGATGACAGACAACTTGGTCTCAACCACAATAAGCATTGAAGGTCCATGCTAACGGACCCAAGAAGAGAGATATCTACGCTGATAACGAGCACTCAGACCCCGCACGTTCTAACAAGCTACCCTCATGGGGAAACCATGTGATGCGACGCACGCCTGGCCGTCCTAGCAGTACCGGGAGGGAGGATAGAGGCTGCAGAAGCCCCAATCCTACGCAATTCCCGCCGCAACCTGGCAAGGCTGGAGTGGGAGACCGGTGCGACAACGGCAACAAAAGAAGAACGCAACAACTCAAGTTGCTCCAGCGGAAGAGAGACCTGAAGAGCGGCAAGCGCATCAGGAAGGGAGATGCCAAGCTCAACGTCCAACAAGGGGGCAACAGGTAGCAACTTATCGGGCAGAGAGGGACAAACAACAGGTCTAGAGGTGGTACCAGACAACTGAGCAGGAGAGAGAGGGGTAGACGGGGGGGGGGGGGGGGGGGCAGCGGTGGATGCGGAATCAGACCGCAAGGCGGGGGAAAAAGTATCAATGGAAGGGAAGTGGGGGAGGGCAGGGCAGGGCTAACAGGTGGGAGGGGTAGGCAGGTGGGGGGGGGGGGGGTAGGCAGGTGGGGTTGCGAGGAGAGCCGCGACTGAGCCAAGGGAGCAGTAAATGCAGGGAAGACAAGTCGGTGGTAAAGTTACTGTCAAAAGAAACGGAAGAAATACATAGTAGATGGGCAAAGGAGGATGTCCTGAGTGGCAGAGGGGGCCAGTAACAAATGAAAGGATCAGGGAACAGGCAACCGAGGGAGCTGAGCTGACTGGGGGTGACAAGGCGCCTGGGGTCAAGACAGCGGAGGCCTCAGTCGAGCAAGAGCAAGCAGCAACAGCGATCTCCAGGGGGCGATCCCTTGTAGACGGGTAGGCAACCGACAGTGACAGTGCAGAGGACCGAATGTCGCCAAGGTCAGACTGAGCACCAGACAACACCGGGTCGGGGCATCCCAAGGTGGACGCGCGAGAGACCCTAACTGGCGAAGCTGAAAAAGGAAGGGGCAAGCAAGGTACCTCAGGGGAGCGCGGCAAAGAGCAGGCAGGACTCCATCGCGAAGGTGAGGCTGACTTCCGCGGTGAGGGAAGCAAGGGTGGGAGCTGTGAAGGCAGGAGCTTGGCCATCGAAGAGCATTGATGCAGCATACCACCTGGGCTGAGGATCTGCGGGACCTCCACTGAGAAAGGTGGACCTGTGTACCAGGACCAGCAGGCCCAGGCCAAGGAAGTCTGATGGAGTCAAAGAAAATGATGCTAGCATCCGAAGAAGGCGACGGAGGTACAGTTGGCAGAGAGAGAGAGAGAGAGAGAGAGAGAGAGAGAGAGATGCTAGATATATAGTTCAATAGTGCACATCAAGCCAAATAGAAATCATTACCTGTCTTCGTCTAATAGTCTACCCCACAAACTCTCTGTTTGCTTGAATCCTCCTCAGCCTATAGAGAGTTTCAAATATAAACAAACTTCTTCTAAAGCATCAAAAAGAGAAAGTGTAGCTAACCTCACAATAAATTTGAAAAGAGATATGCCAAAGAAAATATGTTGAGTTTGATGGCGGAACACACAAATTATTGCAAGGAGGAAAAAACCAAAGGAATCCAAGTTGTTGTGGTGAAAAGATGAAAGTATAGCTACAGAATGTCCTAGTCAGATACCGAGGGTGACGCATGAACAGCAAATCCAGACAAAAAATAAAATTATTTGTGGAACCCAATTTCAATAACAGTAAAATCTCGAGGCAGCGATTACTGAGAAGCCAAAATAGAAATATTAAAAGCAGAAACAGCTGCAAGAAACAATTTTTGCTCTAGAGGACACAAGGATCTGAGAAAAAAGAAGCCAAAAACAGCAATAAGGAAATTACTGTAGCATGGTAACTGTTGGCATCCATCAGCCTTCCCTCAGTGAACATGAAATAAACTATCGAATTACTTGAAACTGTGTTATATAAGTATATATACATAAGACTCCACCCAGTATCAAAAATCTCAGAATATTGATGGGGTGTAACCTTTGAAACTAAAACTGTATTATTTGCCAGACATATGTATCTGAAATATAGATATGTGGATGTTAATCATAGTCCTTAATACAGAAATTCACTCAGAAACCAACAAAGCTGATATTGATAATCTATCGGATCCTAACAAGAAGCCTAACATGAAAATTTGATGTTGCAAAATCGAGCAAAGTTTCACATTAAGGGAATGCTTTAACTCATTCAATAAATGCCTGAAAAAGAAGTAACACAAAATAACATAGAAAACAAGAAATATGGTCAACCATCTTCATCTATCAGAAACCAACATATGAACAATAAATAAACAGGGTAATGAACCCAACAAGCAAGAATGTGCAATGCACAACAAGAAAGCTCAGCCAAAAACAAAAAGAAAAAAGCAGAACTGGTGAGATGTTTAGACATTTTCCTGCTGCTTGCCAAACAAACTCTCAAATAAAGAGAAAGAGACTTCGGAAAAGGGAGAGTATGCCTAGAAAATACTATTGATTAGCAAAACCTGAACATATTAACTTGGAGAAAGGGTAGGGGGAAAGGTTAGTAAGAAGAGAGAGGGTAAGCGGGAGACGAGAGAACGTACCTGGTTCACGAGAGGAATGGAGCTTGCTGGACTAGGAAGTTAGCTAGAGAGAAGCTGACAGTTGAAGAGGATCGATCGATGTCACCGAACACCTCGCTGAAGACCACGAACCGGCTTTGGCTTCCCTCTGAGGTGTCCGTTTGGGATTAGGAGATCCTGTCCCTCCAGTCTTCTGACAATATTTCTGCGGACCAATCTTCTCGTCTTCTTTGTCTTCAGTGTCTTGCCCAGGAGTGGCGGATTAGGGAGTCCATCCACTGGCAACAGCGTTCTAGGCTAGGTTGGCTTGCGTACGGAGACCAAATTTCTAGATTCTTCCACTTGGCTGCCTCTCAAAGGCGCCATCAGACGTTGCTCCAGTCCATGGTTATCGGGCACGGAGTTTTTGTTGGTGATGACATTCTCCCGGCTTTGACTGCTCATTTTCGGGATTTTTACTCTAAGCCGCTTCGCTTCCGTGCCCCGCTGCCGGATTTTCACCTCTCCTCCCTCTCTGTCTCGTGTGCGATCTCTCTGGAGCGGCCCTTCCTGCACCAAGAGATCAAGAACGTTGTTTGGGCGCTTGGCTCTGGTAAGGCGCCCGGCATCGATGGTTTCCCTATAGAATTTTTTCATACCTTTTGAGATGCTTGTAGCGCTGATGTGTATGCTTTTTGTGATGAGTTTGCCTCCAATTCCATTTTCCTTAAGGAGTTTAATCAGGCTACCTGCGTCTTAGTGCCTAAGCGCCCTAACCCTACGGACGTCACCCATTTTCGCCCGATCTCCATCTTAGGCACGCCTTACAAGATTATTGCTAAGCTGCTCTCTTTGCGGCTTACGCCGGTCATGCCTTCTATTATTAACCCCTTCCAGGTTGCTTTCATTAAGGGTCGGCGTTTGCAGGACGCTGTTGTCCTGACCAATGAGGTTGTTCACTCTCTTTACTTTCTGTGGCTTCCTTCCTTCATCCTTAAATTAGACATATCTAAGGCCTTTGACTCGGTTAGTTGGAAGTTCCTTTCTGACTTCCTCACCCATCTTGCTTTTGGTCCGTCGTTCAGAGAGTGGATCCTTTCGCTTGTCACTGGGGCCCAGCTTGCGGTCTCCTTCAATGGGAAGTGTGGCGACTTCTTCTGTCTTGGGTGTGGCCTCCGTCAGGGTTGTCCGCTATCGCCCTTGCTTTTCAACTTGGTTGCCGAGAGCTTTTCTACTCTATTTCAGCACGCAACGGTCATTGGCTTCCTCACGCCGCATTCGCTCTCCCACTTACAGACCTTCTCCACCCTTCAGTTTGCTGATGACTTTCTCGTGTTCGGCAATGCTTCCTGCCAACAGATAGTGAGAACTTGGCTCATCCTCTAGGTTTTTGAGCTCATCTCAGGTCTTTCTATCAATTCCGCTAAATGTCACATTTCTGTCATTCACGCGGATCCGACCACGGTACTTCTCGCTGAAGCGTGCTTTGGGTGTAAGGCTGCTGGCCTGCCCATGGACTACTTAGGGCTTCAGATTACGTTGTCGCCTCTTGCACCCTCCTTTTGGGATGGAGTGGAGCAGAAGCTTATTGATCGCCTTCAATGTTGACAGGGAAAACTGCTTTCTCTCCCATGCTGTAATACCCTTGCTAGACATTGTCTTGCGTCTATCCCCCTCCATGCTCTGGCCGTTTATCGGCCTCCTGTGGCTGTCCTTAGTAGGTTTGATAAGATTATTCGTAAGTTTATTTGGAATGGGGACCGACCTTCGGATCGCCTTGCGCATTGGGATGTGGTTGTCTTTCCGCGTCTTCTTGGGGGTGCTGGGGTTACCAACCTTAGTCGGGCATGCGAGTCTTCTCTGTTTTCTTGGTGGTGGCGTCTGGCAACTGAGCATTCTCCCATCACCCAATTCATTTGTTCCAAATTCGACTTGCCTTCCCCTAGTATTTGAAACTGTTCCATCTCTCACCCCTCTCCCTCTCACTTTTGGAAAGACATGCTTTCTGCCCTTCCTCTTTTCCTCCGCCTTGCTGACCTCTCTTCGCCCACATCCCCTTCCTGGCCTCTCTCACCTACCCGCGAGTTCACTTTCTCTTCTTGCTACATTGCCTCCTTCGGTCCCTCAGTAGCGTCACTCCCACCCCGATCCCTTTGGTCCCCTGACCCATCTCCTCGTACCATTGCTTTCGTCTAGCTTCTTCTTGCTGGCCACATCAACACTTTCGACCACTTACAGTGCCTTGGCATCAGTTTGGCTAACCAGTGTCCCCTCTGTCTTGTCGCGGCTGAGTCTCGGGTCCACCTTTTTACCTCTTGCCCTTTCTTCTTTAGTGTTCTAGTTTTTACTTGGCATTCCCTTGTTAGTAGTCTTCCAAACCCGCCATCCATTCGTCTTCTATTCCTCTTTTGTCCTTCCCACCACTTGTCTGCTTCCTGGGGTCGTGTTTGGAGGTCGTGGCTCATTTCAGCTTGGTGGCGCATTTGGGAGGAGCGCAACAACAGGGTCTTCAGGGACACCTTCTCTTCGTCAGATGGTGTGGCTCGTCTTGTGCAGGGGGATGTCCAGTTTGTCATTCGGTTAAGGCGCCGTGGTCCGTCTGCGGCTGGGTGACGGTGCCGCTTCTTCCTTCCTCTCTATTCACACATTTCTTCTCACTGTGCATTGTATTGTATATTTCGTTTGCTTTTGTTTTTGCGGATTGCTTTTGTGTCTAGGGGACGTCTTGTCCCTAAATTTTGTTATATATTTCCCATTTTGTCGGCTCTCTCTCTCTCTCTCTCCACACACACACACACACACACACATATATATATAGTGGATGATCACTCTTGTAGATAGGGCTAGTAAAACAAGCTAAACATTGTAAGCCCATGTTTTTCACGTCATAATATTCTGCTTATTAAGGCTGACGATTAAGGATAATAAGTTAACAACTGTTACTAGACTTAATATTCTATTTTTCATGTCATAATATTCTGCTTATTAAGGCTGACAATTAAGGATAACAACTTAACTGTTACTAGACTTAATATTATGTTTTTCATGTCATAATATTCTGCTTATTAAGGCTGACGATTAAGGATAAGAAGTTAACAACTGCATAGAAAGATCACATTTTTTCATTCTTTGCAATTTTCATGTTCTACTCTATAGAAAATAAACTTAATAATGTGATGTAAAACAAGTTTACTGGTTTCTTCCCATGGAAGCTTGATGTTATCAGCAAACAAAGAAGGCTGTTGACCTGTCACTAGAAAACAAGAAAATAAAACAATTAAGAATCATTACTCATTTTTATATTGTCGGTACTTTACTTGCTATCTGCTTTGATATGTATTTTCTTATTTTATGTTGGTGCTTTGTTGTTGGTTGCATGTCTTTAATTCCTTGAGCCACTAATTCCTTTAGCTAACTTATTGAGTTATTGTGCATGTTTATCTGTAGAGTGGACAAGTTTATCTGTATAATTTGTTTTTACAAAAGAAGCATTGTATATTAAAAAATGCATGCCTTACTTTAGGTAATTATTTTATTACAGATTAGTTCTTTTCTCACAAAACAAGAATGTCTTCACCGAGAGAAAATGCTACAAGTAAAGACAAACAAGTACTATGCAGTTCAGGAGCACGTTCAACAGAATCACCTATTCTAGGAATCTCTACACAACAGTCTATACTTGATGACCATTTAGATTCTAATTATTTGAAGTCTATTGAAAATGAAGATGTAAGCATGGATAAAGTTGATTAACCAATACCTCATAGTGGTATGAAAAGACAAAGGGCAAGAACTTCTTCAATTTGGAATGATTTTGAAGAAGTAACAGTGGGTGGTATGAAAAAAGGTAGATGCAAGTATTGCAAAACAACGTTTGTTATAAGTATAGAAGGGAGTACATCATCAATGAGAAGACATAAGTGTCTTATGCATCCTGGTAATATGAGACAAAATACTTTGAACTTTAGCACTTTACAAAGGAAGCAATGAGTAAGAGTGCCAAACTTGAACCCAAAAAACTAAGAGAAATAATAGCGAAGATGGTAGTTTGACATGAGTATGCATTCAATATGGTTGAACGTAGTTGGTTTCAATTTTTATTGAAGCTTGCTTTTCCAAATTGGATACTCATTTCAAGGACAACAATAAAAAGAGATGTCACAAAATTATATGAGGTCAAAAAAAAAAAGTTGAAGGAATATTTTAAAGGTGTTCATTCCATTGCTTTGACAACAGATATGTGGACGTCTAACCAACAAATTGGGTATATTTCAATTGTAGCTCACTTCATAGATCATGATTGGACACTTCAAAAACATATAATTGGTTTTAGCCAAGTCGAACCACCTCATACTGGGAAGAATTTAGCAAATGTGATTGCTAAAAATATTCAAGAATGGGAAATTAAAAAGAAGATCATCTCAATTACAGTTGATAATGCTTCTTCTAATGATGTTCTTGTAAGAACATTGAAAGAAATTTTAGAGAAAAGTGGTGTAAATTTATACCAATGCGGTAAATTTTTTCATGTCCGTTGTTGTACACATATTCTAAATCTAATGGTGCAAGAAGGTTTGTCTGCTATTAGAGATGAACTTGGTAAGATCAGAGAGGTAGTCAAATATATAAAGTGTTCCCCATCAAGTCTTCACAACTTTCATGTTATAGTAGATGAATTTGAAATTCGTGGTTAAAAGAAGTTGGTGCTAGATGTTCCAACTCGAAGGAATTCTACTTACTTGATATTGGAGGTTGCACTTATGTACAAACATGTTTTTGATAGATATGTTATGGAAGATGTTGGTTTTACTTGGTTGTTGGATGCAGATGAACGGGAGAATGGGAGAGAGTATAAAAAATATGTACTTTTTTTGAAGCATTTTATAATGTCTCTGTGCTTTTTTTAGGGTCGAAGTATCCTACAACAAACTTATTTTTCTTAGAAATTTGGGGGTTCAAGAATTATTACAAAAAGGAGTTATAAATAGGTGTAGCTTTATGAAGAGAATGACTTTCAAAATGAAAGAAAATTTTGAGAAGTATTGGAGTTCCTGCAACATATTGATAGTTATTGCTTCGATACTAGATCCAAGGATAAAGCTAAGCTAACTTTATCAGACTTTGTCTTTTCAAAGACTTTTAGTCAAGTAGAAGAAAAGGAAGATCAGATGACATTAGTAAAAAGTACAATGCAAGAGCTTTATAACAGCTACACTGTAAAAATTGAAGGTTTAAATAAATATGTTGAATGTGATGCTACTACTTTTATGAGAGGAACTGACTCATCATGTAGCAACTCCAATAGATATAGTGTAAGATTTTTTAGCTTTTTAAGTAAAGCAGACAATGTTCCTTTCCAAGCTTCAAAATTTGAGCTTGATATGTATTTAGAAGATGGATTGCTCAAATGTGATGCTGCCACTCATGATTTGTTTGATAGATTGATTTGGTGGAAAGATAAAGAGTTAAAATACCTCATTTTATCACATATGGCAGGAGATATATTGTGTATTCCTATTACTACAGTTGCCTCTGAATTTGCTTTTAGTACTGGAGGTCGAATTATAGATGAATCTAGGAGTTCATTGAGTCCAAAGACAGTAGAAGAATTAGTTTGTGTAGGCGATTGAATAAAACAGTATGACAACCCTATGAATCTTGTATCAGTATTGCTAAAGGTAAGTACTAAAAATGTATGTATATTTAAGTTTATCATGTTTATTTGTGCTTGTATGTTATAGAAGTTGTTTATTGATCAACTATTGTTGGTTTTTTTTGTAGGGTACTGATGAAGATGAGATAACATGACATAATTCAACATCAATTCAAACATATTATGCAGTAACAACTAACAAAATATTAGGTATTCTTCTAAGTTTGGTAGTTGTTTTGTTTTTAGATGATTGATTTTACCTTGATGCCAGCAAAATTTTTGGTCTTAGGCTTAATGGCACGATGGGATATGCACTTGCAAACTTCCTCTCCTTGAGAACATTGTGAGTATCATGTTGACATGGAAAAAATGATTCACTTGACTTTTAGTTTTAGGTATCTCACCCTGTTCTTCTTGTCCTTCTCAGCTATATATCAATGGCACCATTCCAACCAGTTGGGCATCCTTGCTGTTGGTTGCTCTGTAAGTACCTAGCTGTTATTTGTTAAATTCTTTGCGTCTATGGATTGCTCATTAACATATAACAGTTTTTTGTTTAAAACCAGTTGACAGTTTGCGATATGAATTACATATTTCTTGTCCAATTATGTTTCGAAAGTTAAATTTGGTAATCATAATGTCTTCTGCATGGTTTCAATCGTAAGACTGTCATCATCATGCTTCAGAAAATTATGTGCTCGATTGACATAAGCTAGATTTGGCTCATTAAGAGTATATAATATATATGCATATTAAGAGAATATATAATGTATCTGCGTACTTTTCTTCACTTATCATATAAGATGCCTTTGGTGTAATGGTTATCCTTTTCAGTTTTCAAGGAGAAGGATCAGCTTTCACAAGTCACATTGCTGTCCTTTTGAAATATGCATTTTTTTTTTAAATCTTTTATATTCATTCCATGCCTGGCTTTTAGCTTGAGCTGAGCTGAGCTGAGTTTGAGGTATGTTGGGCTCAACTGAGCCAGGTTCAAGCTGGCAGGCTATACCTCAGGTCAAGTTCAAGCTGCCACAACTTGGTCAAAATTAGCTCAGCTCATTTACGTCCTATTTATAGTTGGCCTTACCATCAACATTTGGCTGAGTGTTTTTTATGAGAAATGAGAACTTTTTAAAATGTGTTTTTTTATGATTATATCTTAAGTTCTGAATATATTCAGACAATATTGGACACTAATGTGTAATAGGATTGGGAAATAGAGACGTTTATAATTTAGAATGTATTAAGGGAGAACCTTTAGAACTCTATTGCATGATTTTCAAATGTTAGAAAAGCTAAAATTTGCTTTTTCTGTTATTTGAGTAGGATATGTTTTCTCTGCATCTGTTTTTTAATTTAAAAATGTATGTTGCATTACAAGGATTTCATGCTTGAGGCCTATAGTTTGGGCTCTGTTATTGTCACTAGTGCATTTTTTGTAGTTTGTACTTTGTACTTTGTACCATGTACATCAAAGCTGAATAAATTGACATATCAGTTTGGTAGGTTGTAATCTTTTTCTCGACCTGTGATGGTGTAGATTTCCATTTTCCACTTTTGAGGGAAATCCGGTGGTCCTTCAGTTCTCAATAAAATGAACAAGTGCCAACATTTATAACTTGTAAAGTGCTTAAGCTGCATGGAAACATGGAACAGGATGCCCGAAGGACATCATTTCAAGGGTTCAAAGCTGAAAGATCTGTTGTTCTTTTGTGCACTGATTTCACTGCAAGAGGATTAAATTTTCAAAAGTTAAACATATTGTTCAGTATGATTCTCCTGGGGATGCTATTGAATATGTTCACAGGTATTTCTGTGGTAGCTTCTTCGGTCCTTGATAGTGTGTGTAAATTAGTTGACTTTCAGAATTGCTTTTTCCATATAAGGAAAATGGAAGCCATTTGTTCTTCAGAATATATTGTGTTAATAAGTTCCTAAGGTAGAGTTGGGACAACACAGGGTTGGAAGAACTGCTTGCCTGGGCAAAAAAGGAGATGCTCTACTATTTCTACTGGTAGTTGAACTGGATTATTTGCAAGAATTGTAGAAGCATGGTGTCTCCATTAATTGATACAAGTTAAATGCCCAAACAAGCTAAAGGATTTAAATGCCTAAACGAGTCAATGCCTAAATGAGCTAAACAAGTCAGCGCCTAAACAAGCTAAACGAGTTAAAGTTAAAGTTAAACGAGTAAATGCTAAACAAGTTAACGAGTTAAATGGGTTAATCGAGTTGAGCTCGAGCTTGTTATAAGAAGCTCGAGTCAAGTTCGAGCTCGAGTAATTTTAGCCGAGTTGAACTCGAGCTGGCCAAGCTCGGGCTCGGCTCGGCTCATGTGCAGCCCTATATATATGACTCAACCTCAGGGATTTGTCATTAAAAATTGTGAAGACAAAGTGTACAAGTTAAATGAATCACTTTACAGTTTGAAGCAATCACCAAGATAGTGGTATTTTGCCTTTCATAAGGCAATTAAAAAGCTTGGACACATAACAAATCAGCTAGACCAATTGTATATGTCAGGAAAAATAGGAGTTTATTTTATATCCTATCATTATATATTGATGACATTCTAATGACCGGAAACGATAACAATATGATATCTAAAACAAAGACTTGGTTGAACGAGAACTTCGAAATGAAGGACATGGGTGAAGCATCCTATATATTAAGAATAAAGACCACTCTAGATAGAGACTCGAGAATTATGAGTTTGAGCCAAGAATGATATATTGATTATATCTTGAAGAAATTTCAAATGTAAGACTGCAAACCTATTGGAACTCCCATAACTAAATGAGCAAATCTAAGTAGAAGTGATTATCCCGGTGAAGGACAACAAAAATTAAATGTATCATATGCACAGGCTGTTGGCAGTTTAATGTATCTATCGCTTTGCACAAGACCGGACATAAGGTATCCTATCAGTCTTGTGAGTCGTTACCAAAGTAATCCTAGTTGGCCTCACTGGCAAGCAGTTAAAAGAATTTTTTGATATATTAAAGGAACTAAATGACTGAAATTGTCTTACCAAGCTGATGAGTTAACTCTAGTTGGCTGTACCGATGTAGATTTTGCTGGCTATAAAGACAATCGTAAGTCCACATCTAGATACACTTTTCTTTTTAGAGGAGGTGCGATAGCCTAGTCTTGTAAGAAACAAGGATGTGTTGCTCAACACACACAAGAAGTAGAACATATAACATGTAATGTTGCAACTACCTTTGTTGTCTGGATAAATTAGTTCTTGAAAGACTTGAAATTAGATCTTGATTATGAACCTGTTCAACTATACTGTAATAATCAAGTAGCGATATCACTTATGAAAAATGGAGCTGTTAGCTCAAAAAGTAAACATATAATATTGAAATACCATTATGTCCATGAAATGATTGAGAAAAACAAAATCTCAGTTGAATACATGTCTACCAATGACATGATAGCAAATCCCTAACTAAGAGAATAACTAAAAACTTGTTTACCAAGCATATAGCCCATATGGGGCTAAGATATATTTAAAAGGTTGCGATGAAAAACCATTGAATGGAAATCCTCACTACAAACCTTGAACAACATTCAAGTTATGATGGACAAACCAATTATGAAAAATCATGTAACTAATGATCACCAATTATGAAAAATCATGTAACTAATGATCAAGAACACCCACACATAGTGAAAGTAAACTGAGATCTCATGGCCAAGTGGGAAATGATGGATAATAACCTTGTGCCTTATCCTTCATCTCGTAACTGCAAGGGGGTCCACTTGCAGTTACGAGATTAAATTGAAAAGCTGATTTCCAAATTAAAAAATTTCATTAAAACAAAATCAGTTTAATTTGTTACCATTTAAAAGCTTGCCAAAAATTCTCTCTGGCAATAACCGCTACTGGGATTCGAGAAATCTTGGGAGGCGGACTATAAAGGCCCAACTTATGTTCATTTGAAGGTTGATCATCCTTGCGACGCCTCCCAGAAGCAAACTCGTGATCAAATTTCACCTTTGCTTCATTTTTTCTTGTTTTCCCTCTCATTGGAGTTGTTGCTGCCCTCTTCACACTAGAGACGCTGCTGGTGAACTTGCTACACAGATAAAGACGCCGCTCCACTACACCGATCATTCATTTGACATAACATACAATCATAGGCTCATCTAGAAACCCTTAAATGGGTGAGGATTGATGAAATTAACCAATCTTCACCTTTTCCTCAATAGCATTGCCATCAATATAGTCAAGCATTATGGTGTGAGAATGTGACGTTACAAGAGGCAAGATAGTAGAACATGCAACAAAGAGCACTTTTCTAATAACTGCCTTGTTCACTTGTTAGACTGGTTTTTACATAACAGCATTAGGAGCTTAGTTGGTGGTAGCCCTATAGTTGCAGTTCAATTGAACCTTCTCAACTTGAATTTACAGCCATATATCAATTCATGACTAAAATCAACTCATAAAATTGGGACATCAGACTCAACTTTGAGGAGGAATGGACAAAGCTTCCACACATGACACACCATCTTAGGCTCATCTCGAAATGCTCAAATGAGTTAAGAAAACATAAAATTTCAAGCTACTAGATTGCAGAACAAGTGACATGACCGCTTTTGTAATTATTGCCATGTTCACTCATTAAATTGGTGTAACTTCAAGCCTAGGACCATTGGAAGCTTAATTGGCCAGTTGTATAGTTGCAGTTCAATTGAATCTTATTAGTGGCTTGAATTTACAACTCTCCAGCATATCATGACTTAAATCAACTATTGAAATTAAGAAATCAAACTCAACTGTGAGGAGGAATGGACAATGCTTCTACACATGACACACCATCACAAACATATCTTTAAATGCTCAATTTATAGGCTTTTAGTTGCATTGTTAAATTGTCATAAATGATAAAAATGCTATAAAGATATGCATTCTTAAAATTATTTACTAGTAGTTCACATCTGCCATTGAATATTTGAAATGGCATGACATGTGTGCCACTAAAGGGTCTTTACTGGCACTTCAAGATGGCCATAAAATGTCGATGCTAACATATTAAGCACATGTCATTGACAATTTCAATGACGCTTTATAAATGCCACCAAAATAGCTTCAATGACACCCAAAAGAAATCATAAAACAGGTTTTGAGTGCCAAAGAAAACTGTTTAGTGACACTTATGTTATGCCATGTTAAATAATACAGTCGTTTAGAAAATGCTACTGAAAGGGCCTTCAATGACATCCTTAGAAAGCCATGAAAATGTCTATTACGACATACTCCATGTGTCACTAAAAATCTTTTAAAGGCTCACCTTCAATGCCATAGAAAGTGCCAATTAAAGGTGTTTAGAAATTTGCCATCGTACGTAATGAGAATTGGCACCTTCTCTGGTCGTTTAGAGTGACACACTCTTTTCCCCACTGAAACAGTCAGTGGTGTTTTTTGGACGCCACTAAACATCATGTTTCTTGCAATGACTGTATGCAAGCTAATATAAAGAAAATTTCTCTAACTTACAAATGGAGATGTCTTGTGTCTTCATAGCATTCATCTAAAACTCTTCTTCACATTATTTACCAGAAACTCTACTTCACTATTGATGGTATGCTCCTCCCATTATTAATGGTGCCATGCTATTTTGTTCGAATGAGGTTACAGAGAACAAAGAAACCCTAAAAGAGAGGCCGCCATGATTAGATTCCAAGGGCTGGTAGTTGAGCATAATCTTGATGGTTCAAATTCAAAGGCTCAAGAGCATAATCATCCTTTCATATTTGTCTTACAACTAGGGTAAAATCATCCTTCAAGTGGTTTAGGCAAGGAATTTCAACTTATCATATTCAAATCACACATACCTTTAGTCCTATCTATTTTTTTCGAAAATTCATATATTCTAATTCAAATACGAACAAAGCAAAATTATATCTGAATCTGAATTTGAAATCCAATTTTACAATCTATATCCGATTCAAATATGGCCGGTTTTTCAAAATGTAAAAGTATTAGATATATATTTATTTAAAACTAAATATGATCCACATTCGAATCTATATAGTCGGATCTTCATTTCTTAAATCCCAATCTGATCAAAAATTTTAATCGAATGTTAAACTTTTTCAAGTCGAGCTTGTGGGTCCCATATCGGAGACCCACCGCCTTGTCGCGCGGCGTTAACGAAGGCCTTCGGGTTGGGTTTACTGGGAAGGACCTTCATATTGAATCTACGCTCCATTCGCGGAAGTTAGCCGTGTCTCTGAAGATTAAGCGTCTCCTTGCAATTTTCTTGGGGTGAAATAGATCCCGGTTGGCCTGTATGCATCTATGCGCCATTGGTTTCTCAACCCCCACTTCCTCTCTCACACACGCATACTAAGGCTCTCTCTCGGACTCCGTTGAGTCCTCCTTGCTCCTCCAGGCAATTTTCCGAAGCAACGAAGCAAACGAGAATGAAGGAGGGGGAGAGGGAGGAGGAGATGATGCTGGTCCATCGTCGGCAGCAGCAGACGGAGGGCAGTGGAGAAGTGGGAGTCAAGCAGCAGAATCTGACGTACCTCTACCTCCTCATCTACATTGCTCTCTCCACCGGCCAAATCTTCTTCAACAAGGTATTTCGGTTCGACTGACTCTTCCACCTTTTCCTGTCTTTCATCCTTCGATCTGTCCCTTTCTTTGCTGATTGTTTCTGTTCCTCTTAGCTAGCTGGCTGGCTAGCTAGGGAAATAGAATTTGGGGATTTATCGATGCTGATGTCAATCTACAATGTTGGCTGTACTGAAATTGGGTGGACACTAAGCATGTGTATGTGAGAATCTGATCTTGTTCTTTAGTCAGTGGTACGATTCTTTTGGACCTCGCCCGTATTCAATCTGTGTTGTAGATGGGGCGTCCACCCATCGAGATGCTTTCTGGGGAGATGCATGAGCGCCCAATGCCATGGTGGTGCTTGACCCACAGAATTTTATGCCTGACACTTAATCTGCTTCCTTCCTTGTCTCTTTTGTGATGTGTAGCTCATGATGTGACCTGTGGATTATAAATGTGATGGAATTGCAGAACATGGGTTTTTATTTCTTATTTCCTTTTCCTTGTGCTTGTTACTGTATCCTTCATTGATCTTGATGCATTCTGAGTTTGGGAGACAGATGTGGGTCGACTTCTAAGCCTTATTCCTTCCTTTGCAATAACTTCTTGTTTCCCCCTTATTTGACTTGCTACTCTCAGTTTATATGTGTTGCTGATTTACTGTCCATATGTAAAAGGGAAAAGGAAAAGTAAGGCAGATGGTTGGGCGTCGTGCTTTCAGAGTCACTAGTCTTCGAGCTTTTTTTCCTTCCCGTTTCCTTTTTCCTTTTGGCTAGGCCAAGTTTAGACACAGGCTGTGCACATTTTTTCCCCATACTCACAAGATTATCACTAGCTTGTTGGCTGATACTCTTAATCCAACTGCACCTGTTTTCCTCCTTCCAATATGAGGACATGTCATCATTTCTATGCTTCAGAATTCACCCAGGCGATTCTGTTCCAGCCTTCATGAGGTTATCGTTTCGAACTTATCTACGAGAACATCTATCACATGATTTTCCAGGCTTGGACTGATCTTCTGTTTAGGTGGAATGAACTTTTATTTGATACTCTACCGCAGCATCCACAATCTTTGTCAGTAGATCTGATATTGTATATGTTTTCTGTGACTGAATCAGAAAGCAGAAGCATTATACAACTGGACAGCAAGTTTTCATACCCCTTCAAATACTGCTGCAATTTTGTATATTGCATCCCACTGTCTCCATAAGTCATGATTAAACTAATGCCATCTACAGCTTGATAGCTCCAAAAATCAAACACTGCAGTAGCAGCCACTGATAACTATGAGCTTTGTGTACTTTCCCTTTAGTGTCTTTCGCTATTTATGGTCCTTATTTTACTGTGTAGCATGAGAACGAAGATGCTGGATCAGTTGGAGGTACGAAGTTAATTTTTCTTCTGTTGTGTTAACTATTAAGTTCCAACACACCTCAGTGCTTTTCTTGTTTCATATGAGTTTAAGTAATTCTTCTTATTTAATGAACTCCTACGATTGTGCCCCACCTTAGGTGCTACAACATCACACTGAAACCATCTATAACACAGGAAAACATGTAGTACTTTATGGTCCTTCATTTATATTTGTGCAAGGAAGGCTGTGTGTCACTAAGAAAAAAAAAATTATTTTATGCTGGTTCAAGTGAGATAGCTGGATGGTTAGGTAGGAATGTCATAATTAAGAGCTCTTCTCTTCCAATCATATGTGGCTGTTTGCTTTTCTCTTCAATTAGAAAAAGTAAATGCAATGCCAGTGTCAGTTACTATTTTTCTTCTGACCAAACTATTTATTTCTTTGGGAACTTCATGAATATTTTGTGGGGAAGGTTCTGAGTATTTTTTGTAAAAATTCAAACTTCATGTGACATTTTCTTACCCGTGGTGGGTCCTGGTGTAACTCTCCGAGATCATACTTCATGCGTCAATGCTATTCATGTGAGTCTATCTTGTCCAAGTTGTAGATGCATTGGCATCAGAGGTATTCTTAGAACTGCTCAATTGCTTATGAAAATTGAGCTTGAAGATGAATCATATTACATGGTAATCAAATATTGTTCGTGGGACCTTCTTCAAGCATAAGTCTGAGCTTTTAAATTTTTCTCTCTTGATACTGTGTTTAATTGTGATGATCCTGATTTAGTTCTTGATTTTTTTTCCTTTGACTTACAAATGCAGTGGGTTTTATCATCAAAGCAAATCAACTTCCCGTATCCTCTAGGACTGACACTATTGCACATGCTTTTCTCCTCCATATTGTGTTTCATAGTTACAAAGGTTCTGAAGGTATTTGCAATCTTGTTTTGCTTCAGAAACAATTTTAGTTCTTCAACTAAATGAAACATAGGAAATGACAAATTTAAAAGGAATTATATATTGTATGCATTTTAAATGAACTTTGATGCCATCATGTAATTTGCATTTTTTATTTTTTGTTTTCCAGCATCATTTGATATTTATTTTCTTTGTATTCTTCAGCTTGTGAAGGTTGAGGAAGGAATGACTCCAGAAATGTAAGACATGCATTTTTTTTTTTTGTTGAGCTGCATACTGCTTCTTGATTCATTTAGGATTTCTCATTTCTCCTTGTTTTTGAGGAATGATGAGCTGGAACTGCAAGCTTCCTTTGGTATCGTAACTTATGATGGGGAGTAGCTAGAAATCCTAATGCCTTATGATGACCTGATTGGGAAACCAACATTAAGATCTTTTCCTGAACAATGATACCTGTATGGACAGCCAGCTTTACCCCTGTATTGCGTTCATGTTCTAGACTGCAGAGATGCAAGCAACTAATATTTTCAGAAGACCTGTTAGTTGTTGGATCTGAATTGATTCTGAGGACCGATTTTATCTCCAGTCTGGCCTTTCTCCACCTGTGAACTCTATCCATATCCATATACTGCTGGGTCTAGTTAACATGTTACTCTACTTTGTTCTCATATGACTACAAGGCAATGTTATATACCATGGTAAGATTATAGTACACACACGCTCATACATGTGTAAATGAGGCATTCACTTGGTTTCTGCTTTTTATTCCTATCTAAAACAGCAAGAACTCTTGTTTAATGGTTGCTCTCGTATTCATGATTATTCATTTTGGAATTTAGTAAAATTGAATGGCTTACAGGTTCAGACTGAAAGGCATAGGTTTGAATTTCAGCACAAAAGCTGCCATTGCTAAACAATTCCATGTTCCTCTAGGGAACCACAAAATGCCAACCAAGGGGTTACTCTAGGGGAAGATGGAAATGCAGTTGTACTATTTTTGGCTAAAAGCATGACTTAACAAAAGAATCCAATTGAAAGCCTTTCATTTCGAGGAAATCACAGGCTACACTTCTGCTACTGAAGGAAGGTTTTGAAAGAAGTCCAGAAAGAAAAAGATAAATTACAAAGAGTAGAGAGAGATGACTAGAAAGGCTTATTAGGTGATGAATAGGTTATGGCATCTACTTTGTTCTGGCCATTTAAGCTGTCCAGTGACCTGATTCGATCTGCTGTTTCTACAAAGAGTGTGTGTGTGTGTGTGTGTATAGAGTAATTGGTAGATACCAGAGCACTAGGTCAGGGACAAAAACCTGACTACTCAAAAGTGTTTGTTAAGGTACTTGTTTACATAATCTAACCGAGTTGATATGAGCTGAAGAACGTTTTGATGAGAATCACACACTAAATTAGTCACTTTTTTTAGTTTAACGTGCTCTCATAAGAATAAAAAAAATGAATGGCTCTTGTTGAAGTATGTTAGATGGGTCTCGGGACCGGGTCCGGATCCGTATCCGATCCAACTTGTAGCCCTTGTTGGGCATTATTTAAGTTGTGTAACCCTAATCCTTATTGTGTGAATGAAAGACAAAGGAGAGAGAGAGTCTGGCGGCTAGTGGGCACCGGCTCCTCCTCATTCGTGGTTTTTTTCCTCTTGTTGAGGGTTTTTCCACGTTACATCGTGATCGTTGTTTCTCTTCCTCTTCTTGTTCGTGTTTCTACATGGTATCAGAGCCGACGAGTTTGGGAAATTTTTAGGGTTTGTGAAGTTCCAACCCTAATATCTCTCACCGCTACCATCGCCACCACTGCAGTCACCGCCGCCTCTGCCGCTGCCACCACCGCCGCCGCCGCCGCCGCCGCTGCTGCCACTGCCGCCGCCGCCGCCACCGCCGCTGCCGCCACCGTTGCTGCAGCAGCCACCGCCGCCGGTGTACCCAATACCACTGTCGCTGTTTCCGCCGCCGCCGGTGTCACTCTTTGCGCCATCGCCATCGCAGCCACTCTTGCGGCGTCGCTCTTGCGCCGTCGCTCTTGTGTTGTTGACCGTCGCCGTCACCGTTGTCCCTTGCGCCACTACCTTTTGTGTCGTAGTCTTGCTTCCCGAAGAAGAAAGAAGATATGCGTGCTTAGGCGCTTCTTAAGCTTGCCTCCCCCTATTCATGTCACTTCCTAGGGGTCTTTTGCAAATCCGGTGAAGTGCATCCGCCTCTTACCTGCAATATATTGCTTGGTTGATCTTTGATTCCATCTTCTTGTTTTTGTTTGGCGCCCACCGTGCAAGAAGAGGTGGCTGGTCCGTGACTTGGTAGAGGACATATAGGAGGAGAGGAGCGTAACTTGAGGATTGCCTCAACGTCTGCCGGCGCTCCGACGATCGTTTCCCCCAATCGACGTTCTGTTCACTCTTGGGGCTGATTGGGAATCCGGATATTACTGCCCGTTGGTGCTCTCTGTTGTCATCGGTGCCTCTCTTGTTGCCTCCTGTTGGACTATCTGTGATTATGGCAGCTTCTTCATCTATAGACGTTATGGCGGATTGCCGTATGGGAGAGTGGATCATTGATAGTGGCGCTACTCACCACATGACCGGCGATCCTAAGGTCTTTCATGGGTATAAGCTTTCATCAGGAAAGGATCGTGTTTCCCTTGCCGATGGTTCATCTATCTCTGTGGCTGGAAAAGGGAGTCTCCCACTTTTGAACAAGTTCTTAGTCCACAATGCTCTACATGTTCCTCATATTCCCTTGAATCTCTTGTCGGTTAGCAAGATCACGAAGGAGTTAAATTGCGAACTTATATTTTCCGCTGATCGCTGTGTTATGCAGGACTTGGTGACAGGGAAGAGGATTGGGATTGGCCTAGCTTCTGACGGGCTCTATCGTTTACCTATGTGTGCTGCTCAGGCTCTCATGACGGCAGTCAGCCAAGCCACGAAGAATAGAGAGGACTCCCTTCAGTTGCTTCTACGGTGGCATGAGCGCCTTGGACACTTGCCTTTTGGCCTTCTTAGACAGTTGTTTCCTGATATATGTTCCAGGTTAGATATGACTATGGTGTCTTGTGATGTCTGTCACCTGGCCAAACATGTTAGGGCTTCGTACCCATTGTCTAGCCATCGGTCTAATGAGGTATTTGCCATGATTCATTCTGATGTGTGGGGGCCTGCAGGGATTCCTTCTTGTCATGGTTTTCAATATTTTATCACCTTTATCGATAATTATTCTCGTAACACTATTGTCTACTTGCTAAAAGACCGTAGTGAAGTTCCTACTGTCATAGAGACTTTCATTGCCTATGTGGAAACTCAATATGGAGCATCTGTTAAGACATTTCGATCTGACAATGCTCGAGAGTATATGTGCCAGTCTGTTGATAGCTTCTTTCGAAAAAAGGGAATTGTTCATGAGACTTCATGTAGTTATACCCCTCCTCAAAATGGAGTTGCTGAACGAAAAAATCGTCAGTTATTGAATATGACTCGGGCTCTTCTTTTTCAACGTCATGTTCCAAAAAAGTATTGGGGGGATGCTGTGTTGACCAGTGCGTATCTTATAAACCGGTTGCCTAGTCGCGTGTTGAATGGGAAGACGCCTCACTCTCTGTTACCGGGGACTCGTGAACCTTTCTCTCTTCCACTCAGAGTTTTTGGTTGTGTTTGCTTTATTCACAACCATAGTCCTCACATTAAAAAGCTTGATCCAAGATCTATTAAGGGCATTTTTTTAGGGTATTCTCCCACTCAAAAAGGGTACAAGTGTCGAGACCCTTCCACTGGTCGGGCCTATGTTACCAAAGATGTCACTTTCCTTGAACATGTTTCCTATTTTGGTGAGAATCCTCTTCAGGGGGAGTACTCTATGTCACGGGAAGAGTATTCTTCGAGTCAGGAAATTCAGTTTACAGATTTTTTGGACTACAGGCGTGACTCCGTTGGTCCATCTAGTGAGGTGCATGAACAAGAGAAAAATGGTCCATCTAGTGAGGTGCATGAACAGGAGAAAAATGGAGAGTGTTCCACTGAGGCAGAAGAGAAGTGCAATCGTTTATTTGGGCAAGTTTACTCTAGGCGAAGAGTTTGTACAGATGAGATGACAGGTGGTGAGAATTCTACTCCCAATCCAATTAGTCCTTCCCTGGATGACCCAAGTCGTGCGCAGAAGCAACCTGTTGAAGAAGAGATTCAGACTGTTGCTGCTAGTGAAGAGCTTCCCATCGCCCTGCGAAAGGGTGTCAGGTCATGTACTCAACATCCTATTGGTAACTTTGTTTCATATTCTAGACTGAGCAAGGACTACAAATGCTTTGTATCTTCTCTTTCTTTGACTATGATTCCCAGGAATGTTGCTGAGGCTCAGGGTGATCCTAAGTGGACCTATGCTATGCAAGAAGAGATGGAAGCCTTGCGAAGAAACATGACATGGGAAGTTGTAAAGATTCCTGAGGCGGCTCACTTGGTTGGATCTAAGTGGGTCTACACCATCAAGTACAAACCAGATGGGAGTGTTGAAAGATACAAAGCTCGCCTTGTGGCCAAGGGGTTTAGTCAGAAATATGGGATTGATTATTTGGAGACCTTTGCTCCTGTTGCGAAGATGAAGACGGTCAGAGTCATTATCTCTTTAGCTGTGATGAAGGAGTGGAAGATGTACCAACTTGATGTCAAGAACGCTTTTCTCAATGGAGACCTTGAAGAGGAAGTATATATGTGTATGCCTCCAGGATATGAGGAACCTGGAAAATGTTGCAAGCTAAGGAAGGCTTTATATGGGCTCAAGCAATCTCCTCGAGCATGGTTTGAACGACTCAGACTTGTCATGAGACAATGTGGATACCATCAAGGGAATGGAGATCATACACTTTTTGTGAAGAGAAATAAGCAAAAGGTTACTATTCTGTTGGTATATGTTGATGATATGATTGTCACAGGTGATGATGAAGATGAAATAATGAAGTTAAAGAAACTGTTGGCGATCGAGTTTGATCTTAAGGACCTTGGTAAGTTGAAATACTTCCTTGGCATAGAAATTGCTAGGTCTGGGACTAGCCTTGTGCTAAATCAACGGAAGTACACTCTAGACTTGTTAAAGGAGACTGGGAAACTAGGGTGTAGACCAGCTTCTACTCCTCTAGATGCTGGCCATAAGCTAAGTCTGAGAGACGGGGAGCTACTCTGTGAAGAGGCAAAAAGAAGATATCAATGTCTTGTAGGGAAGTTAATTTACCTTACTCTCACTAGACCTGATATTACCTTTGCTGTGAATGTGATGAGCCAGTTCATGCATGCTCCCACGGATGCCCACTTGAAGGCTGTTGACAGGATCTTGTGCTACTTGAAGAGGAATCCTGGCAAAGGTCTCTTATATGTCAAGCAAGACACTCTTGGAATTGAAGGTTATTCAGATGCAGACTGGGCAGGCTGTATTGACACTAGGAGGTCCACCTCTGGCTATTGTATTTATTTGGGAGGGAATCTCATAGTGTGGAGAAGTAAAAGGCAAGATGTTTGTTCGCGTTCCAGTGCTGAAGCAGAATACAGAGCTGTTGCTATGGGAGTTTCTGAGCTTTTGTGGCTGAAAGTATTGTTGACTGATATTGGTATAAAAGTTGAAGAACCAATGAAGATGTATTGCGATAACAAGTCTGCAATTAACTTGGCCAACAACCCTGTGCTTCATGACAGAACAAAGCATGTTGAGATTGACCGACATTTCATTCGAGAGAGAATTGATGCTAAAGAACTTATACTTCCTTACATGAGATCTGAAGACCAAACGGCTGATGTTCTGACGAAGGCTTTATCTTCGACCTCATTTGAGAGAAATGTATCCAAGTTGGGCATGTTTGATATGTATGCCCAACTTGAGGGGGAGTGTTGAAGTATGTTAGATGGGTCTCGGGACCGGGTCCGGATCCGTATCCGATCCAACTTGTAGCCCTTGTTGGGCATTATTTAAGTTGTGTAACCCTAATCCTTATTGTGTGAATGAAAGACAAAGGAGAGAGAGAGTCTGGCGGCTAGTGGGCACCGGCTCCTCCTCATTCGTGGTTTTTTTCCTCTTGTTGAGGGTTTTTCCACGTTACATCGTGATCGTTGTTTCTCTTCCTCTTCTTGTTCGTGTTTCTACAGCTCTAATAACATCAAACTTTTAATAGTCGAAAAATAAGCGTTTATCTTAAAAAAAACTTGAACTAAGGCATGTTTTATGTTGAATTAGTATTTGCAAACATAGTAGAATGATCATATTTTGTTTTGAAATAATTTTTTACAAGAATTTAGGAGGTTTGGTAACCTTGGTTTTGTGCCTGACCTAAGTGATCTAGGATAATACCCAATATATATATAGGAATTGAAGTCACCTGGTGCCGAATGTTGCTGGATGGATTTTTTTTTTTTTAAATTTTAAACCATTACTAAAACTGTTGCAATAGGTGCATTGGCAATGGTTTTATTTTGCCATGAGTTTTTAAGGCTTTTAGCAGCAGCTTTTGGGATTTTTAGCAACAGAAAATAAGAAAAAAGTCCATCCAGCAACACTTTAAATTTCTTAGGTTTGTTGACTGTTAAAAGTTGTTTCATTTTATTTCGACAATTTTATGAATTTGGAATCCATTTCTTTGCTTGGATTTACCGGAAAACAACTTCAAAATATCAAATGGCCTACTGGTCATCATAATCTAAGATATATATATATATATATATATATATATATATATATACATTCATACATACATACATAGGACAGCTGAATGGTGCATACCAAAATGGTACCTACGAGCCCCACTGCTCATTCTCCTTTCATAAAAGGTAATGGGTGCGGTCCACCTTTTTTAAACAGAATGTGAGTGATGGGTGATGATGTATGCTATTTTGGTGGGAACTATTATGTATATCTATATATATATGTGTGTGTGTGTGTGTGTGTGTGTGTATATGTATACACACACACACACACACACACACACACACACACACACATATATATATATATATATATATATATAGAGAGAGAGAGAGAGAGAGAGAGAGGCACATGCAGAGACACAAGGAGCTGAAAGCAGTTCAATTTTAGGTATGAGCCTCTTCCCTTTTTAGCAGAATGGATCTCATTTGAAACTTATTTTCTATGTATTTATCTGGCTCGAATCTAACCCATTTGCTGGCCATCAATTTCCATCTAAAGGATGTGAAATCTCAATTCTCAAAAATAGGAAGATGGTTTGTGCTTTTTGTATTAAGAAGAAATTTAAAGGAAAATAATACTTTATAAATTTATATATTTAGTTCATTTTTGGAGCTTAATAATTATGTCTGTTTGTTTTATAGCATCTATGATTTTTTCTTTGTCCTGTAAATATTGGATTCACGTCCATCCAAATTTCAAACTTTCCATTTGGTTCTAGCTTTGTGTATGTTAGAATACATATAAATGCGTCTGTGCAGTATGTATTTCTTTATTTATATGTGTCTCAATAGTGCATACACATGGCTTGATAACATGATAATATTTGTGTTATCACATGTGTAGTTTTTCCCTGTCTTGGAATTTATTCGATCTAGTGAAAAGCAAATATTAGATTCATATCCATCCAAGTTTCAAACTTTCCATCTGGTTCTAGCCTTGTATCTATCAGGATGCATGTAATACATCTATGCATTTCTCTTTGATATCTCAATAATGTGCAAGCATTTAAATTATTGAGAATTGTAGAAACAAAATGTGCACGAGAGTAGAAGAAAGCACACAGATGTAACGTTGGAAAACCCTCAACGCGAGGGAAGAAAAACCACGGGTGAGGAGGTCTGGTGCCCACTAGCCTCCAGACTCTCTCTCTCTTCAAAACTTCATTTACACAAAGATTAGAGTTTACAGAGATATAAGTAGTCCTAATTAGGACAAACCGGATCGGGTATGGATCCGGACCCGAACAACAAAACCCGTCAAGACTCCCCCTCAAGTTGGGCATACATATCAAACATGCCCAACTTGGATACATTTCTCTCAAATGGAGTTACACTTAAGGCCTTGGTTAGGATATCAGCAGTTTGGTCTTCAGACTTCATGTATGGTAGCGTTAATTCCTTAGCATCAATTCTTTCTCTGATGAAGTGACGGTCGATCTCCACATGCTTTGTTCGATCATGAAGAACCGGGTTGTTAGCCAAGTTAATTGCAGACTTGTTATCACAATACATCCTCATAGGCCCTTCAATCTCTATTCCAATATCTGTCAGTAAGATCTTCAGCCATTACAATTCTGATACCCCAGTAGCCACAGCCTTATATTCAGCCTCTGCACTCGAGCGGGAACACACATCTTGTTTCTTGCTTCTCCAAACAACTAAATTTCCCCCCAAGTAGACGCAGTACCCTGAAGTAGATCTTCTGGTGTCAACACAGCCTGCCCAGTTTGCATCAGAATACCCTTCAACTTCAATAGATCTTTGTTGCACATATAGAAGTCCCTTTCCGGGATTCTTCTTCAAGTAGCACAAAATTCTATCTACAGCCTTCAAGTGCATATTTGTAGGTGCATGCATGAACTGGCTCATCACATTTACAACAAATTTGATATCAGGTCTAGTCAGAGTGAGATAAATCAGTTTGCCAACTAGACGTTGATATCTCCCTTTAGCTTCTTCACACAATAGTTCTCCATCTTTGCTACCAAGTTTATGCCCAGCATCTATAGGAGTAGAGGCTGGTCTGCACCCCAGTTTTCCTGTCTCCTTTAGTAGATCCAGGGTATACTTCCTTTGACTAAGTACAAGAGTTGTACCTGATCTAGCAATTTCAATACCCAGAAAATACTTCAGCTTACCAAGATCTTTTAGATCAAATTCAGTAGATAGTAAACCCTTTAATCTTGCTATCTCTTCCTTATCATCACCTGTAACAATCATATCATCAACATAAACCAATAGTAGAGTAACTTTACTCTCTCTTCTCTTTACAAACAGGGTATGATCTCCATTTCCTTGTTTGTAGCCATGTTTCTTCATAACAAGTCTGAGCCGTTCAAACCATGCTCGGGGAGACTGTTTCAGCCCATACAAAGCTTTTTTCAATTTACAGCATTTTCCAGGCTTCTCAAAACCTGGTGGCATGCACATGTACACTTCCTCTTCGAGATCTCCAGTGAGAAAGACATTTTTCACATCAAGTTGGCACATCTCCCGACCCTTCAGCACCGCCAATGAAATAATAACTCTAACAGTCTTCATCTTTGCAACAGGAGCAAACGTCTCTAAGTAGTCGATCCCATATTTCTGACTGAACCCCTTGGCCACCAATCGTGCTTTGTACCTCTCAATGTTCCCATCTGGTTTGTACTTAACAGTGTAGACCCACTTCGACCCAACCAAGTGGGCTGCTTCAGGAATATCAACCACCTCCCATGTCTGATTTCTGTTTAAAGCTTCCATCTCTTCTTTCATTGCATGAGACCACTTAGTGTCACCCTGAGCCTCTGTAGCATTCCTGGGAATCACAACCACAGCCAAGGAGGATACAAAACATTTATAGTCAGTGCTCAATCTAGAGTAAGATACGAAGTTACCAATAGGGTGCTGGGTACATGACCTGACACCCTTTCTCAAGGCAATAGGAAGATCCTTCTTTTCTTTTCCAGTCTGAATTTCTCTTCCAACATCTTGCTTCTGAACACGACTTGGATCATCCAAGGAAGAAGTAGGATTGGGATTCGGTGTAACCTCCTCATCATCAATCACCTTGTTAGTACAAGCTCTTCTCCTGGAATACACCTGTCCAAACATACGATTACCCTCTTGTTCTGTCACCATAGGATGCTCTCCCTCCTTCTCCTGTTCATGTAAATCAGTAGTCGTCCCCTCTTCATCTTTGCCAAGCACCTTGGCAACAGGATTCTCTTCACGCCTGTAATCCATAAAGTCTGTAAACTGAATTTCCTGTGTGAGACAATACTCTTCCTTAGACATTAATTTCTCCCCCTGAAGAGAATTCTCACCAAAATAGGAGACATGTTCCAAGAATGTGACATCTTTGGTAATGTGAAGACGACCAGTGGTGGGATCTAGACATTTATAACCTTTTTTAGTGGAAGAATACCCAAGAAAGATGCCCTTAATAGATTTGGGATCAAGTTTTTTCACATTGGGGCTGTGGTTATGTATGAAACACACACATCCAAAGACTCGAGGAGGAAGATGAAAAGGTTGACTACTCCCTGGAAGCATAGAGTAGGGAGTACGACCCTTTAGCACACGACTAGGCATGCGATTAATCAAGTAGACACTAGTAAGGATTGCATCACCCCAATAGTATTTTTGGAGATTTCTTTGGAACAGTATGGCTCGGGTGACATTGAGCAACTGACGATTTTTCCTCTCAGCAACCCCATTTTGAAGGGGGTATAACTACAGGATGTCTCATGAACAATCCCCCTCTTTCGAAAGAATTCTTCAACAGTGAGACACAGATATTCACGAGCATTATCAGACCGAAAAGTCTTGACAGAATTTCCATACTGGTTTTCCACTAGGAGGATGAAAGTTTCAATAATGTGAGGCACCTCACTACGATCTTTCAACAAATACACAAAGGTACATCTTGAATAATCATCTATAAAAGTTATAAAGTATTGAAAACCACCACGAGAATGAATGCCCGAAGGCCCCCACACATCAGAATGAACCAAGGAGAAAACTTTATTAGAACGACTATTTGAAATTGGATAAGAAGCTCTAACATGCTTCGCAAACTGACACACATCACATGATAACATGGAAATGTTTAAACTAGAACATAGTTCAGGGAACAAATGTTTCAAAATCCCAAATGGGAGATGACCAAGGCATTCATGCCAAAACAAAAATAACTGACGACACTCTTCCTCCTTCTTCTCTGTTCTGATGACTGCTGACATAAGAGCTGTGACAACGCGTATAGGAAGCCGATACAGCCCATCAGACACCAAACCAATCCCAATCCTCTTCCCTGTCACCAAGTCCTGCAAAACACAATGTTTTTCAGAAAATATAAGCTCACACTTCAGTTCCTTGGTAATCTTACTAACAGATAACAAATTTAAGGGAAGATGGGGAACATGTAAGGCATCATGAACTAAAAAATTATTTAACAAGGAAAGACTCCCTTTCCCTGCCACAAAAGTAAAGGAACCATCGGCAAGGGACACACGTTCCTTTCCCGAGGATAGCTTGTAGTTATGGAAAAGCTTGGGGTTGCCAGTCATGTGATGAGTGGCACCGCTGTCAACAATCCATTCACCCATATAAGAAGTACCTTCTCCCCCTGAAACAGCCAATGCCTGATTGATCTTCACCTCATCTGGTGTATCTGCCTGACCAACATCAATCTTGCTCAAATATGCTCGTAGCTCACGAATCTATTCTGCAGAAATAGAACCTTTCCCATCACTCAGACTTGTTGCAGACGATACAGGCTTCTTCCCACTAGAAGACCTCCCCCTACTATCCTTCTTCTCTGGATACAGGTCCCCACAAAAATCCCTAGTATGACCAAGTTTTTTGCAATGTGTACATTTTCGGGAAGAACGAGGAGTTCCCACAGGGGCACGGCTAACATAGGCAGACTGTTCTTCCCCCTTTCGTCCACTAGAAAGCAGCCTTCTCTGTTCTTCAGCTTCAACACGGGAATAGACATCTTCAATACTAAATGATTCGTCAGAGTTAAGAATCTGACTCCTTATATTTTCAAAGTCATCATTTGGTCCGGATAAGAAAAGGAATACCCTGTTTTCCCATTTATCAGTCATGTACTGCATCTGGTCGTGAGGACACCTCCATGGAATATCAGAGTGATAGTCAAGGTCCTCCCACTTAGAATTTAATGCTGCATAAAAGTCTGCAACCGAGAGAGCACCTTGTCGCAGGGAATACACATCCTTCATAAGTTGATACACACGAACTTTCCTTTTCTTTTGGCCATACATCTGCTCCAAAATAATCCACATATCCCTTGCAGTCTTCTTACGAAGAATGAGGGGTTGGATATCCGGGGACACTGAATTGACAATCCAGGTTTTGACCTGGTTGTCTTCAAGAAACCATGTATCCCAAGCCAGACTATCTGCAGCAGGTTCAACCTTTCTCCCATTCACATAGGCAATGCGTCCTCGCCCAGCAATCCCCATGGTAATCGCAGCGACGAGTCAGCCATGATCACCAGGTAGAAGTGGCTGCCAAAGGACACACACAGCAGCAGTAACCTAGAGAAGAGGTGAGATGACGCAGTCGGGGATCAACGGCGGAAGCAGCAGGACGCGGCGGAAGCAGAGGGCGGCGCTTGGCAGCGCGCGCCGAGAACAGGCGACGGCGTCGGACGTCGGCATCGGTGGTCGGACGTCGGCAGAGGCGTCAGCAGAGACGTTGGCGTCGGCAGTCACGACACCAGCGACGCAGCAGCGGCGGTCACAGCCACGGCGGGGCAGCGACGGAGGTAGTCACGCGGCCACGGTGCGGCGACAGCGGTGGTGGTCACGGTCACGGTGCGGCGACAGCGGCGGTGCAACAAGGGCAGCGGCGGCGGTGGTGGTAGCGACGGCGACGGTGGTAGTGGCGGCGGCAGTCAGGGTTGGAACTTCACAACCATAGAAAAAACAGATTTTGTTTTCTCCAAGTCCGACGGCTCTGATACCATGTAGAAACAAAATGTGCACGAGAGTAGAAGAAAGCACACAGATGTAACGTGGAAAAACCCTCAACGCGAGGGAAGAAAAACCACGGGTGAGGAGGTCTGGTGCCCACTAGCCTCCAGACACTCTCTCTCTTCAAAACTTCATTTACACAAAGATTAGGGTTTACAGAGATATAAGTAGTCCTAATTAGGACAAACCGGATCGGGTACGGATCCGGACCCGAAAAACAAAACCCGTCAACAAGTATATATAATTATACACACTGGGATATCTATAATATATATGGGCTTGAATTTGTACTTTCATTTTTATTTCCTTCTTTTTCTATAACTTTTTATTATCTTTTTGTTTCAGTCAAGGATAAACCTTGACTTTGACCAATCCAGCCCTTGGGAGATTGCCAAGTACTACCTTGGCCTCCCTTTATATGATGAGGGGGTTACTCCCTTGTCGTTTAATGCTTTCTAAGCATATTTCTTGGATAATATATATTAATTTCCTAACTTTGTGTTCTGCCTTAGTGCACATTTGTGAGCATTGTGTCTAGGTTCTTTTGAACCTTTGAGATTGTTAGTTTGAGCTTTGTTGCTTATTCTTGTTGGTTGACTTACAGTATCGCCACGTTCATCTGGTGGGCAGATATGTCCAAATTGCTAGAAGTCATTGGACAGAATGGAAAGGAAACCATGACTCAGTCCATTATTGTAAATATTCTCGAATGAAAACATGATTCGAATGAAAACATGATTCAACCCATAGTTTTCCATTGTGGTCATTTTCAATGATTGAAAGATATGCTGCAGATAACCCTTTTAAGCCTCTGTAAGCTGTAAAGGTCATCTAATATGTGATTCTCATGATCTTATTCTAGACTTCATATCTATATTATGTCACATACATTATGTGAATGTTTACATAAAATTTTTTGTTTTTTGCTCTTCATAATCATCACCTGCCATAAACTTCCAAGCAGAACTGTTTCTTGCCTTTGGTTTATGCAAATTGGACTTTGAACTGAACTTTAAATCCTTTTACACCTAGATATGCATCCTCTGTCTTCCCAATTGGGGCAATGTTTGCTATGACTTTGTGGCTGGGAAACACTGCATACCTGTATATATCTGTTGCATTTGCACAAATGCTGAAAGCTATCAGTATGTAGCATTTCTTTCAAACCTTATTTTCTCCTTTTGCCTTTACACAGTCATTAACATCTTGCTTTTCTTGCTTTAATAGTGCCGGTAGCTGTTCTTCTTCTTGGAGCAGCTGCTGGCCTTGAAGTTCTGAGCTGCAGAATGTTCATGATAATGTCTGTGATCAGTTTTGGAGTTCTTGTCGCATCATATGGAGAAATTAACATTAGCTGGGTGGGAGTGGTTTATCAGATGGGTGGTGTTGTTGGAGAGGCTCTAAGGCTCATTTTTATGGAAATTTTAGTTAAAAGGAAGGGGCTGAAACTAAATCCTATCACTCTTATGTACTATGTCAGTCCATGCAGGTAAGCTTCACCCATTTATTTTTCCTTATTGAGTATTCTCTGATCAATGGTGATTTTTCTCATTTGTAGATGTTTCTGTTCTATTGCTGCAGCGCCATCTGCCTCTTCATCCCTTGGATATTTTTAGAAAAGCCTAAGATGGATTCTGCTGGAACATTAACATTCCACCCGTTTATATTATCACTCAATTCTCTTTGTACTTTTGCACTTAATGTGTCTGTTTTTGTGGTCATCTCACATACAAGTGCTGTGACAATTCGTGTTGCTGGAGTTGTTAAAGACTGGGTGGTGGTCTTACTGTCAGCGGTTTTATTTGCTGATTCCACATTGACTACGATAAACTTACTGGGCTATGGAATTGGTAAGCTAGAGGAAACTTTTCCCATTTTTCTAAGTTGGAACTTTGGTTAGAAACGATGGGAGAGCAATAATTTTTTTACCTCCTAGATTTTGAAGAATGTTTCATCTGGGGCTGTTTGAATGAGGTGGGCAGGACGTTGTCTAAGTTATTCCATCTGAAAATGCACTCCCAAACTTTCTCTTCAAACAAGGGGAAGTGTCTTGACACAATCCTTGATGTCTCAGAAGTACACAGAAACTTATCCATGGATGCAATTATATTGAAGTCATGGCACAGACCATCTCATGACTGGTTGTCTAAGATGAGGCTCTCATGAAGTGGTCTCTTGATGATTCAAGGTAGCCCTGAGGATGGAGAAAGAGAACTTTTGGGGGCATACTAGAGTACAGGGCCAGTACTTTTACAAGTTTTTGTTGCCGTCTTCTTTTGTTTACAGTTACTATTTCCTAGTAAAAATGTGTCCTTCCTGTTAGTGTAAGTCACAAGCTTAGGTTGCTGAATAATTTTGACTAATTTTACAGCCATTTCTGGAGTGGTGGCCTACAACAACCACAAACTGAAAAAGGAAGCCTCAGGGGGAAGAAGAGAGGGATTTGTGGGTGGCGGTGATGAAGAGCGGACTCCAGGAGGTGGTAATTTATCAGCCACCTTTTCTTCAGATAACAGTAGATAGGTTATGCTTCAACTATCTGATCAAAGACTGACTGGTCTGCTGGATACAATCAATCCAGACATCCCTTGTAATTAGCCGGAATGAATGTAATTGTCAACTTTGGCTGATAGAGATATTTTTTTTGTTGGATGCACTTCCATGATTTCATGAATTATTGCTGTAAGAGTCATTGTATTGTACGATGGAGCAACAATTAGTGTAAATGAATGTTTGCTTTGGCGAGTTTGATTAGTCTTCTGACTCCAATTTTGAATAAGGTTCTGCCAAGCGTAGGTTGAAGACTTTTCTAGCCTTTGAGGCGGTGAATATGATGGCAATTGGCATGAACTGAATGTGAAATTTCGCTCTCGTTTAAGACTAACTGAATCTGTTAAAAAATGCTACTGTTGGCAGCAGTTAACAAAGCAAAATGCGTCGGTGACTTGTTCTTCATATATTTTTGTAAATGAAACACGAGCCATGTCATGAAGGTAAGTGCATGGGTGCAACTAGGCGATTTCTCCGGTGAACCTCTTGAAAAAGATTTTTTGGATGAAATACTTGAAGACCACATATTACTTGTAGTGGCAAGTTGGGTCAAAACCATGGGGAACATGATTGAAGGGATGATTGAATTCAACTTTTATTAATCCTTGGAATGAAATTGATCACACAAGAAGATGGAACACAAGAACACAAAACAAAGAAAAACTGTAAATTGCTACTCAAGTCTTTTGGATGTATTGTGCCGATCATCCGTCAATAAATCTTCAATGACGAATCCAATTTGAGCAGTGGGACTCATGACCACAAGGAGGTATTTAAAGGCACTTAAAGTAGAGGAAACAAAGTTAGAAAACGGAACCTAATGCTAAACAGGAAAGCAAAACAACCAAAATGCATATTACTTTTATTAGTTAGAAATGAACCTCTAGGACATGTCTAAATTCCATAAAATTAGGTTCATTGGAAACCAAGAGTCCAACTCATTTTACAAAATTCAAAAATGTGTTTGAAACATTGAATATAAGACCATAAGTTTTTAAGACCAACAAAATTTTGGATCAATTCTGTCCAGAAATTCAGCAATGCAGAAACCAGTTTATAGAATATCCCTAAAAATTATATCAAACTAAATCCTAATTATATAAAATTTGGTTGGACGAAAAAGGTGCAAAAATTGGAAGTTGAAATTCAAAAGCGATCCATTTAAAAAGATGTCTGCAACTTGAGGGCAATTTTACTTATTAAAAGACAGCAATTTCATATACTAAGCAGTGTCCTTTGCTAATCCAAATTCAATTAAACAATCAAATCAATTGCAAACACAGCCTATGCACAAACAAAAAAAGTTCAAATTCAATAAGTAACAAATAAACGCAATCCTAAATAAGACGATTGAATGAAAGGACCTAAACTTAAAAAAATTAGGAGAAGAGATGGAGAAATCTAGAGCCATGACCTACGTTCAACTCTTAGGGCACACATCAGCAGCTAAGAGTCCACATAAATGCAAGTTAAAAAGAAATAAAATTGTAAACTGAATGCAATTACTGTGATTAAATGAAACCCTCATCCAAATATAATGCCAATGCAATATGCATGAAATGCAACTCCAATTATATGATTAATCCTCAATAAACTTAGATGAAAAAATCAATGCAACTAGATGACGATAGAACGAAGAGAGATCAAAAGAGAGTGGGACCCAAATGGGGAGATGGCAACATAAAGGGATGATATGAGACCCACCTTCTGTAAGTGTCTTCCAAATGCAAACAACAATTTTAGAATTATCTAGACAAAATGTTTAGCTCAATGCAATATGTAAAATACTAATTATCTAAAATGAAATTCAAAATTAATTAACCTAATGAAAATGCTAAAATTGCAGTTAAACATTAATCCCATAATGCAGTTAAAATGAGCTGACTGTGATAAAATGCAAACGGGGTAATTGGGCCCCACATACGGATCGACTTTCTACAATAAATCTCTAGAACTTGACCAAACGTGGGGCCCACAATGACCTTATGCTAATAAAAATGCAATACCAATGACTAAAAATTTCTGAGCTAGTTTCCTAATTTCCTATAATTTCCCTAATTTTAACTAAGAAAAATCTAGAAGACCTTGTCTAAATCCTATTATGGAACTAATAACTAGCATATCTAACGAATATGAAAAGGTAGCTAATCAAATGCTCAACGAATTCTTAAAGTAAAACAAAAGGTATACGTAAACTAGGAAACGACTTAATACGAATAAATAAATTGATGACCTAATCTTTGAATCATTAAGCTGGAGGTCCTAAGCAGGAAATAACAAAGAAGCAGCTGGGCGGAAGTGCAAAACAATAGAACGTATGACAAAAAAAGTCCAGTCGACGTTCACCGGCCGCCGCTGAAGACACCGACGGAGATCATACTTCTCCCTTTTTTTTTCAAACCGAAACCACCCGGATGTGCTTCTGCTAAATATGATAAAAAATTACGCATCAAGTCTGATATACAATCACGGGAAGCACATTAAGCAATCATTGAAATCTAACATTAAAAAGAAAAAATGAAGAACAGAGTTTACCGCAGCTTGACTACAACGTAAACGGGCCGGATTCCGGCATGTTTTCTATGATTTCAAGCCACCAATCTCCACGTCAATCTGCTAACAAAAAAGATAGATCGATTCTGGAAATCGAAATCCTTAAATCCGGAAGCAATTGATGCTGAAGAAAAGAATAGAGCACTGCTGAAAAACAGTTGGGGAGGCCACACCTGCAATCTCTTCGCCGATGCCTGCTTTTCTCGCATCCCAAAACAACCTTTTCTCCTTCTAGAATCAATTTAACATTTTCCTAACCTAATGTCCAACACATAGTAACTAGATCCCTAAACAGGTGAAAGAAAAACACTGCTAATGCTAGAACTAATGCTCGCCAAATACGACACTCATGCACGGAGACTACCAAACAGGAAAATAATAATGAGACGACCCGCGGCAATGTGGAACCACCCGTAATTCCTATTGCAAGGCCTTGCACTAATTCTGAATGTCAATAAGAACTGAACGATTAAACCCCTAATATATCCGCAGTTAAGAGTTAAAACTAAAGCATATTAGCTTGCCTTTAAAGAATCAATTGGATTACTACAAAATAGTACTCTAAATGAGTCCTAATATTGTGTTGTGCTATTGGGGTCATACTAGGGCAGAGAGTAGGACTGAACAACTCAGGTCGAGCTCAAGCTTAAACTTAACTTTGAGTTGTTAAATGAGTCTAGTTAGAGTGGCAAGAACTGACTTGGCTCGGCCGGCTGATTCACTGAATTACCAAGTTTAGAAAAATTAGGATAAATTTCTTCAAAGTTTCACTCTATAACCAGTTGCCAGTATAAGTCTCTCAGTCTCTCAAGCTTAAACGAATCGAGCTCGAGCCTCAAGTTAGTTTATCGAGTCATGCTCCAGTTGTCAAGCTCGAGTTGAGTGATCCACGAGACGAGTTGAGGTCAACTCAGCTTATGTTCAGTCCTAGCAAAGAGATAATAGTAGGACATATGTCATCCACTATGCAAGTAAGAGCTTCTCTTATGCTCAACCGAGCTGCACTATCATAGAGAATGAGCTATGTAGTCATGGTCTTTGCTTGGAGAAATTCAGGTCGTATCTTCTTTGCTCCAAGGTCATAGTTTACTCTGATCATGGCACCAGTTTGTGGTATTTGGTGAGTAAAAAGGTTGCAAAGCAAGCCTACATTCATTCGTTGGATCTTGCTACTGCAATAATTTGATCTCAAGATTCATGGTAAAATGCTTTAAGAGAATATAGTAGCACATCATTCATCCAAATTGTTTGGGGAGGCACCTCGAGAGAATATGAAGATAAATGAGTTGTTTCTTTATGAACAACTTTTCAGAGTACAAAGCTTCCATGGTACATGTACAGTTTTATTACTTGGTTACCAGATAGATGTCAGTGTAGTATGCAAAGTAAAAAGAGACGGTCTTACATCACAGATGCGACATTATTTCTGGGAGGAGCTCGAGTTATTTTACTTGGGATCAAATAAGGTAATCAAGTGGTGCATTACAGAGGATGATCATCATTCCATTTTGACCTTTTGCCATTCTCTTGCATGTGGAGGCTACTCTTTCGAGTCATAAGGTTATGGTAAAAGTGATGCAGCCTAGATTTTGGTGGCCAACATTACACTGGGAACTTCATGAGTTTTGCGAGGCATATTCTGGGTGCCAGCATCATTGGGAAGAAATAGATGATGTCATTAATCCCAATCTTAGTTGTGAGATATTTGTTGTACGGAGGATTGATTTCAAGGGTTTGTTTCTATTGTCATTTGGAAATGTTTATATTTTTGTTATGGTGGATAATTTGTCCAAATGAGTGGATGTTGTGACAACCCAGACCGATGATCATAAAGTAGTGCTTAAGTTCATTAAGTACAAGATCTTTAGCTAGTTCAAGATGACACACACCATCATTTCTTATGGGAAAATAAATTACTTCTTTACTAAAGAAGTACTCTATCCATCATAAGTTTACTAGACCACCATAGGTGAGCTGCAGGTTGAGGTCTCTAACAAGGAGATCAAGCGGATACCAGAAAAAATGGTTAGACATGCCTATGTAAGGATTTTGTGCATCTAGATTATGCAATTTGGCCCTTTTGGACTACCTTTAAGACACCCATTGGCATGTCCCCATATTGGCTGGTATTAATTGCGAGGCATGATAGTCAAGCTGGTAACACAGGGCCTATTAGGCGATTACAAGTCTTAACTTCAATTTGACCTAGCCTGGTGTAAAGAGGAAGCTGTAGATAAGCGAGCTAGAGGAGTTAAGAAGAACATTTATTAATGGCAATGTCATTTAATTCCAGACTTCATCTCTTCCAAGTAAATTGAAGTCTAGAAGAAATAGCCTGTATGGAGATGTGGAAGCTTGAACTAGTGGTGCAATTAAGGTAAGAGATATTGGTATGGTAAGCAATTCATTGCATTGCTAACAATTAAAGAGTGAAGCACATAGCTGGATTACACAACTAGGGTTTTGAGGACTTTCAGTTTGATCATTTGGATGTGGAGGACTTTCACTTTGATCATTTGGAAGGGAAGGATTTATTTTGCAGTAGTTTAGTTCATACATGTGTTGTTTCATTGGTTTGACATTAGATTATTAGTTTTTCTAGTTTGATTTTGTTGTATTTAGGTTTTTGTGCTTTGTGATCTATTAAAGTGTATGTCAAAATTAGGTTAGAAGTTCTAATTCAGTTTTGGAAATAAGTAAAATTTGAAACTGAAAATCTTATTTAAAATTAAGTTGCAGCCAACTTCTTGAGTGTACGTATTTTCTTTGAATTCCAACTTTCATTTTTTACATTTTCTTGATCCATGTGTCAATCATCAACAAACCAAATTCCATGTGGTTTGAGTTTAATTTGATAGGGTTTGAAGAGTTAAATTGCAAATTGATTATCTACAGTACTACATAAATTTTAAAATCGCAGAATACTTCTTATTTATGTCTTAACAAATAAATCCAATCATATATAGTATTATATAATTTGTCTCATACTAAAATGCTTACAACATTGGACTGACAAAGGATTTATGGGTTCTATAAATTAGGTCTGATTCTTATGTGTGTTAGCTTTCAAACAAACTAATTTTATCAACTTTGTGTACGTTTTGGCCCCTAAAATTGCCAAAATTAAAAAATCTGTCCCTAAGCTTTATTTTTGCACTATAAAAGGGTAAAATGGGTATTTTAGTTATTTTCTTTTGTTATTTATGCTTATTTTTCATTACGAACTTTGTTTTCCACTTTTTTTAGGCATCCTTGAGGAGATCCATTTGAGGTTTGGAGAGACGAGTCTTGTCAACTATGATGTGGAGCTCACGAGCATCCATCAAGGTGAGTCACTCCAAGACTACCAAGTTCAAGGACATTATTAGTATGGTCAGGGATCGGCCATAACATGCACTGGTTGCAGCCTTTGTTTGGGGGTTGAAAGAGGAGATCAGGATTGAGCTCCTAACGATGAATCCACCCACCTTGCGTGATTGCTTCAAGACTGCCCGTGTCATAGAAAAGAAAAACCGGTGCCTTAATACCTTGAGGAGGCCTCTGAGGCCTATGGATAGCAATGCTTCTCGTCTAAGGACCTGACTCCCATGCTTGGAGATGCCCAAGGGTCCAACACCGTGCCTACTAGGACCAAAGGATCACTCAACAAGAGAGGGACGAAAGAATTAAAAGACGGCTTTGCTTCAATTGCAACTAGAAGTGGGTCAAGGGTCACAAATGCAAACACCTTAGGATCTTTCAAGTGATGGAGGACGATGAGGGTGATGCCCCACTTCCACAAAAAGAAAAAACCAAGCGCAGGACTGATGGTGAGCCTAACGATGACTCAATTGGTTAACTTATTATAGAACGACTGGCACACTAATACTCAATTCAATGAGGGTATTGGTACATATTGGACCGTGCAAGTGGTAGTGTTAGTTGACACTGGAGCGACTCACATATTGGTACATATTGGACCGTGCAAGTGGTAGTGTTAGTTGACACTGGAGCGACTCACAACTTTGTAAGCAAACGAGTGGTAGATATGATTGGCCATAATATTAGAGAACATCCTATGTTTGATATTATGATGGGAAATGACATCCGTATTCTATGTTTCACCATGTGCCGCGACGTACATATAGTCATACAGGGAGATGCTTCCTCGGTCGATTTATTTGTTATTCCCATATGTGGTATGGCGGCTTTGCTCGGTATGCAATGGCTGAAAATGCTTGGAAAGGTCACTTGAGACTTCACGAAGATGACCATGACCTATCTTAAGGGGGGTGGCGAAGAGGTGACCCTCACCGCCCTTAAGTCTCATGAGAGAGCAAAGGAGGCACTACGGGTACTCCAAGCAAGGCAGCCAGTCTATTGGTTGCTAAGTATGGTTACTGACGTGATCCCTGGCCCAATAGTAGAGGGGGAGGTACCCTAAGAGGTAGCCGCGATGATGACTGAGCATGAGGACGTTTTTGTTGAGCCTAAGTGGCTGTCGGCGGTCAGATCCTATGAGGGAGGTCAGACTGGGGACTCGACAGATAACCTGGCTGAGGGGTATCCCTAGCTAAGGAGTTTGGGGCAAGTCCTATCTAAGAAGGGGGGGGGGGGGGGGGGGATTTGATATGACCCTTCCTAGGACTATCGAGAGCACTAGAGAGATGGCGCAGCACGTCCGAGTAGAGTATGAGACATTGCGGGTCCATACAGGGGGTTGCGAGGCTAGCCTAGCCTTGCCGATGATTCCAAGAGGGAGCAGTAGAGGGGTTCAGCTAGGATGACTGGCTAATTTCACCGTAGCTATAGTCGAAGACTGTCGGTATCTACCTGGCAAGCCTTTGGTCAAGGCCGAGCCTTGAAGGCACAGCGCACGGCCACCAGGGCCGTTGAGCGCTACACTCGCCACCGGACAGACAACTACATTGACTTTGCATCTTGGTAGAGCGGGCATCACTTGGGAGCACATGCCTGCAGGTTTTTTTGTTCCTTAGTTAGGATAGAACCGTGCAAGGACTTGGGCACTTCGTCGTGGCCAGGGCACCAGGTAGTCGTAGCCGAGAGGCGACTGGCCACAACCAATGCCATCCTGAGCACAATGCTTACACAGGAAGCCTCCATAGCTGATAGGTGCCCGAGCATGCTTGAGAGCGTGGTTGGCACCATGTCGAGCGAAAGGGGGCCCCTGGCCAACTTAGCCGAGTGGCCGTGGGGGTCACCCCACCATTCTGAGCGCATGTCAGCCAAAGGCTGTGGTCCCAAACAATGGAGAATCGGCTATGCTCCAGCAAAGTCGGTCAGATCTGGCAGAATGTTTCCTTCAACACCTCCGGCACACCACACATCACCCCACCATTCCGAGCAGCACCTGCGATAGCACGATCCACGAGCCAGCAAGGTCGACTAGGACGCCGCTCGAGGAGAGCATAGGCGACCACCTTCCACGCGAGATGAGATCTGATGCCCGCCGAAAAAAAGATTCAAACACCGCTGAGGAGCTGCAATGGCCTCGAAACGGGGTGCATTTGTTTGAGTTGTGAGTATTAACTTGCTGAACCGGTTCAACGAGGTCTCGACCCGCAATGGGCGAGCGACTCGGTTGAGCCGATTTGAGTCGGTCCAGATCGAAGTCGACCTAGTTTCGTGTACGTATAAAATCAGCACGCATCTTCATTGGATCTTTTGAAAAATCTCTGTAAGACAACCGCCTCGTATGTCGGGAGTTTTCCCGTTCCACTGAAGAGCACCTCCGTGTGAGACTTAATGAAATCCGAGTGAGTTTTTTTGGCAATTAGCGTTCTTTAATGTGGTTCTTCAGTTGAGCAACAATTGCAGTGCCTCCCAGTTTGTTTTCCAACAGGCGTGTTTCTTCCATCAGTGGACAATCTTATACAGGATGATTCCAAACACCCTTCGACACCACATATCACGTGGGCGTGGTTCTTTCCTGAAATCTAGCCTCCTGAAGGCTCGACTGACATGACTAACCGATCATTCCTATCAACAAATAACCTCCTCCACCCTTCCAATGGCTTCAAGCCCCAATTTGCCACTGGATCCTTGTCAATTAATCATGGAACGACTCCAAATTGCGTTGCAAGGATCGGGTAAGAGATTACGATCAAATCCCCCTTGAATGAAGGAAGGTTGGTTCTCAATTTCATCGTTAGTCATCTAGGACTACCACCAGACGCTTCTTTGTATTTGGTGCAATTCAAGTGAATCCTGTGGATGAAAACACGATCAAATAATGCTGATCGACTCCTGACTTTCGTGTAAATCCAACGAGCGCAAGCACGAGCGAATCTATGAAGTTTCGATTCATTCATCCTCGACGTCGCATCCAATAAATTGAACAAAAAACTACTGATAAACTTGGATCCAACTCCGAGGCAGTCAACGTGTTTCCAACGGCGGATCAATCCTGAACGATTGATGTATATCTGGTGAGCCGCAACTAGAATCTTCTCATTGTGAATTAAAATCAACTGCAAATTAATTTGGTGTTCTGTTCTTTATTTTCAGTTGAGTATGACAGAATCTAGCACCAAATTTAAGCAATATCAACACCTATTCGTGTAGATAACCGTCAGAGCATATAGCTGATGGAATTCCACACACATGGAGTGCTCATACGCCAAATCCTATAAAAGATTAGAGAGAAGTCAACATCTAAAGTTTGCTAGAGCATTTTTAACAATTTTCGGTGCTGAAGCAGAAATCTGGCGAACCCGAGGAATCAGGCAGAATATTCTGTCATTTTTTTCAGTCACCGATGAGTCGGCTGTCAATGTGTCCATGAGCTCTGTGCCTGAGCAGAGTTTGTAAATCCGAACAAATGCCATGCCACCATGTTAGATTCACTCGGCGTGTCTCGACTGCGTGAATCTCGCATCACAAAATTCCAAAGCGACGGTCGCGTCCCGCTAGCGTATCATTTGCATCCAGCATCACCATGTTGAGGGAACTCGACATGTCCTGCCAACAAATCGCCGAGTACCTCCCATCCGCTTCAAGTGTCTCGCTATTCTCCGAGGTGAAATTGCTTTGGTCAGCCATGAGGACGCTAGCCGTGCCAGATCTTGCCTCTAGCCCGCGAGTTGACCTTCTCCTGATCCGAGGGCTCTCACCCATAGCATCTAGCGAGGGCTCAGCTCGTCTCCAGCGCTAAGCATCCCCAATTTCACTCCAATTGGACCTATCTATAGCTCGGTGAAGTCCCTCTATGCTCAGTGAATTCTCACGCACTCTCTTCTTGTGTGTTTGACATTTCCCATTTCGAGGAGGCGCGAGTCTCTGCTGGTTCGCCACCTGGGCACAATGTGATGGACCTTGGGAGGTCATATTTATCTTCACAATTGCTGCAGCGAGGAGCCGTCGGGCGAGCCCTGACTCAGTAATTTTTTGAGGCACCCTAGAGACTGGGGCCGGGTGTATTTGCTTATCAAGCATTTGGTCGTGCGATTGACGGATGGCTCCTGCAAAGCGCTGGGCACAGAGGACACAACCTCAGGTTGCTTACCCCGAAGTGACTTGACCCATGGATTCAGGGTGTTGTTTGTACACGACTATAGACATGGTTGTTGTGGTTGGATATATGATTGTATGAGCAGGGCAGCTGCAGTTTGAGTGAGTTGTGAGTGTGTTTAAAAATTGTATGAGCTTGGGTATTGTCCAGTTGAGGATCTGTATTGTATAGTTGATATCAAGCGGATGCGGCAGGGGTCCTAGAAGGGTCGCATCACCTGGCCTGACCCAGCGCTGGCTGGCCTAGAGCAGCTAGGTATGGTCCTGGCTGACCTGGCACGGACCTGGCCTTTCCAAGCTAGGCCTGCAGCCGACCTGGTGCGGCCAGGCTTGGCTCGACCAAGCTAGGCCTGTGGCCGGCCAGCACAGGCCAGGCTATGCCTGCAGCCAGCCAGAATAGGCCTGTGGCTGGCCAGACCGGCTTGTCTAGGCCTGGCAGTGGGCCGGGCCTAGGCTAGGTGAGCCTTGGCTGAGCAAGCTGCCCCTCGATGCGGTCAATCCCCCACTAAACATATTTTTGGACAGATTTGACCCTCTTAGTGTTTTTATGTTATTTTAAGCCAATAATGACTAATTAATGGCTAATTTCATTTTTAAAAAAGACCACAATGCCTTTGAGTCTTCTTCCTCTGTAAATACCACTTCATTTATCTCATTTGACATCGAAATCCATCATCTTTTCATGCCTTTGAATTCTCTCTCTCCTCTTCTAGATTTCATCTTCTTCTTGTTCATTTTTTTCTTATTTGGCTCTCCTAATGCTCAACTCTAAACCTTCATTTCCAACAAGAGGAGACCTTAGAGGAGCTTGTGATGGACTGTTGAGGAGCATCTCCAACCCATTCATGCCACCATCAAAGAGTTCTCTTTGCCCAGAAGAGCTAAGGAGTCATTTCTAAATCAAATTCTTTTTTAAGGTATTTATGACTTTTCTTTCTACCATTTTCTTGTCTCTTTTCTTCACAACAAGCCGATGAAGGTCTAGAGTTTCTCTGAAGCTAAGGATCCTCCTTAAAGCTCCAGAGAGCATGACAAAGGCAAACATTTTCCTCTAGATCATTTTTCCTCTCTTTTTAACTTATCTTTTTATTATTTTAACTAGATTCTTTATTTCTTTTAACTCGTTTATCTCTTTTAAACTTGTTTTAACTTTTCTCTCTTTCATTTTAACTTCTTTTTTTTCTCATTCTTTACTCCTCTCATTTTCATTTTAATGTTTATTCATCTCATTCTTAACTTTCATCAATTTTTTTAACTTATATTTCTCTCATTTCAATTTCTCATCTTTATTTCTCTTTTTATTTTATTCGTCTTCTCATTTCTGTCTCATTTAATTCTTTCTCTTTCAAATATCTCTCTTTTTCTCTCCCTTTTTTACCTTTAGTTCTCTCTATGCATTTTCATTTTTCTCTTTCTGTCTTTTAATTTTTCTCTACCTATTATTGCTCTCTCATCGTATATGTATCTTTTCATTTCTCTATCTAATTCTCTATTTTGATTGCTTGATTGTATGTGGATGTGTATTACGAGTGAGAATTCGAGGTGGGTCATTTTTCTATTTTTATCATTTTGAGGTTGGGATATGTCCAACTCAGAAAACACCCAAACACACTTGATGTACATATTAATTTGCGTTGAGCATGTGATTTTTTATTTTCAAATTGCGAATCCATCTTCCATATTTTTTTAATCATTTTTCTAGTTTTTCATTAGCCTATCTATATTTTCAATACACTCTTGAGTGACTCACTAGATAAAATCTTACCACTATCAAAATTTATATCAAGATTTTCCTTTCCATTGCTCCATAGATGTATGTTATGGTAGGAATAGTTTATTTTTATTATGCATATAAGATTTATGTAATCATGCATACACAACCACTTATGGGAATCCTGGAAACTCACAATCACATCTCTAACAAACTTAAGTAAGACGATGAAGTCCTAATGAGGTGATAATCGAATTAAGGCAAAATCTTGAAATTTACGTAACATTCAAGAGAAACACCTTACAAATTATAACATTTTCTTGGTTCAAATATCAAATCTTTATAGTTTTCAAGACATTATTTTGATCTCTCTCTTTGGCCCTATGATGAACAAGAACTATGGTCATCGTCCATCTGTCTTGATATCTTATTTTCAAACCAAAATTGAAAAACTTGTTTTTGCAAAACATGATAAATTGAAGTCATGTTTTGCAAAATAAGTAATTTACAAGTATGTTCTCATTCATAGTTCCTCAAACAAGTTGAAAATTTCGATTTATAAAACTATCTTTAAATACAAGTTGTCTTCTAGTTGAGTTCTAGTGACAATATTTGAAGGACTCAAATGATCTTACAAGTATCTCTTTTAAATAATTTGTTTTCTATGCTATTTGGCTATTCCAACAATTCAACTTCAAGTTTATAAAGTTACTAACTATTAAGGGCTTGTTAACTCTTATGACCATAGTTCTAGGCCTAAGGGCACCACCACTTTTTTTCTAAAATCAAACCATATTTAATCATTTCAAAATTTGTCTCAATATATTCTACTTGGACTTGAATACACATGCATGTAGGATTTAGGATAACATTTCAAATATCGGAACTTACAAAGCAAGAGGCTAGTTCTTCGTCGGGTTACCCCAAATAAAGCCATTGGGAATGGCCGGACCTCGTACCGACAGGTGAGTCCCTTTCTCTCTCATTTTAAAATAAAACCACTTTTTTTTGAAGTACTCCAAAGACCAAAATAAATTTTTTGGGGATGCAAACACAAAGTCAAATCAATATTGTAGCATACTTACATAAATTTTTGGTGTTTATCTAGTTAGTGTAGTGTTTAGTAGTTGGGCTAGGTTGTATTTGTTGCATGTCTTCTGTGTCAATGTCAGTCCATGTCTTGTATTTGTCTAGATTTTTATCATTAATGTTCATATCATTTGCTTTAGTTATAGATAGGTTCTTTTTTAGTTGTCATGCAAGATCTTTCTCTTCGGTGAACCAAGAGGATCTTGGATAGAGAAAAGCTCTTGCAGATATCTTGAAGACTTACCACCACGAGCTCATTGAATGCCTAGAGGATATTTCACAAACTCATTTTCTTTTATTTCAATTGTAATTCATTGGATAACATAGATTTAATTTGTTTTAGTCTACATAGACTCCAATTTGTGCATGTTCATTTCTTTATTCTATGCAGATTTTGAAATTGAATCATGGCTGGTCAATTGATTTTGAATGAACATACACTACCAAAAAACATTTTTTTATTGACATGAAAAAACATCAAAGGAGCTCACAAAAATGTTAAACTTTTACTTACATTTATGTCCAAACATCAGTGAAGATTATGTTAGTGAAAGTTTTACCAATATTTTGTACCAAACATCAATGTGTGCATAAATTTAAGGATGTTTCACTTAATGTTAATGTAAAGGGGACTTTACTAGCATATGTTGTGCATTAGTGAAAAAGCTTTTTATTGATGTTAATCATAACATTACTCTTGAGTAAAATTTACTAACATTTATTAGATATCGTTGAAAATGTTTATTGACGTTAAAAAGCATCAGTAAAAAGATCTTGATATTATTATAATCATATAACTGATGTTTTGTACACATTAGTGAATGTGTAGTTACTTACCTTTTCCTTCACATTAGTAAAGATGTTCATATTTTTCAACATAATTTATGATATTTATTTTTTCCAATATTGGGATTATAAATATTGAGTACAAGTCTATTCATACAAATTTGTGGAATTAGATTGTTCTTGATCACTTACATTTTAACTGGGGATGAATGTGCACAAGAACGTAAGAATCACAAGTTCCAACCATTTTCATGTTTGCTATAGCCTTTGCCCACTTGATGAATATTTTTTTATGTAGATGTTTTCTTGTTCACATGATGTTCATCTTTCTTTCATTGCATTGCTCCATATCTTTTACATGTACCTTTTATTGCTTATTTGTTCCTGAATAACCCATGATTATTCGAGCACATATTTATATTCTTATAATGCATTTCAAGCGGTAATGATCTTTTGAGCCTCATAAACAACATTAGGTAATTGCATACCTAGAGGAAAAAACTTCAAGTAATAGCTCAAGCGACATACCGAAGCTCTTCTTATTTCACTCACTTATAATCTTTATATAAGACAAATGAATTAAGAAGCTCATTTTTGTAAATCTGACATTGGATATAGTTGGTCTTCTACATCTCTAATGAATGCTTCATACCCACTGTTGTTTGGTTCTTCTTCCTATTCGTAGTCAGTAGGTCCCTCAAAAGATGAAGCATCTTCATGCACATCAACGATGTCTATAGTAAAAAATTGCATGTTTTTAGCACAACTGCATTTATGGATACTGCCATTAATTCCCCGTGAAATTCTCGACAAATATATGTCTCGACAAATCCAATGCAAATAATGTGTTCAACCACATCTTTGGTGGTCTGAGACTTGACATTGATGCTTTTTATATAAGGACACCCTATTGATCCATCGACCATAACATTATTTGCAACTGCAAAGTTGATGAAAATTGTAGACCACATTTAAATATCCTACACTACCAAATATGTGAAGATATATTTAAAAGGAAAAATATAAAGTTGAATAGAATACAACTGGTCAAGATGTGTCGCATGGTCATCATTTGAATGGATCATAACTCATCTCAAAAGTTGGATAGAATCAGAAAAATTACACAAGAAGGCAACCAAAATCTCTACCTCAACCTAAGATTAGATGTGCATATTATTGATTATTTAATAGAGAATATATATTAAAATAATTATCTCGATGCCAATATGTGATTTGTAAGAAATAGATGGCTCAGATTGTATAATGCTCAAATTTAGTTTTTATGGAAACAGTCAAAACCAAGATGTACTGCGAACATAAATCAAGATTCTGCATTATACACACAAATTTCTTATTTTTCTACATGATTCCTATTAACAAATGAGGACCATCATTTTAAGCAACTTCCATTTTACCACAAATCAAAGGCAATTGGCAAATAGATTTAGCATGAAGCACCAAGAGTCATGAAAGGAGTGCAAGAGCCAAAAGATGGCACATTCATAGACATCTGATTGGTGATCTTCAAGTCAGAGTTGGTAGTTAGTCTTCTTTATTAGATGATTTCAACCTTCCTTTTTCTTCTTTTCCCCATGAAAGTGTATTCTCAAAGTAATTTACAAGTTCTATAACTCAAAATTTTGAAAATGTTCATAAAAAAGGACATTCGGTTAAGTAAAAACATGGATAGAAAAAGATACAAAATGCATTGATTATACCTTAAGCAGCTTTGACCATGTCCACATTGTGCCCCATGTCTACACCAGTTATCTATTATGTCAACATGAGTATGCATGCATGCCCTATATATATGTGAATTCCATGCCTACCGTACTCACATGCACATTGGCATCAATCCAATACTCACATTCATATGTCTAAGATCAGTATTGTATTCATGATATATGTGTTGTATTCATGATATATGTGCAGATACAACACTAATCTTATTATTGACTATAATGACAAACTTATTATTGAATAGAACACTGATCTTAAATCATATTTCCAAGGATTTTATTCTGCAATATTGTGCTGTATTTCACCAGAAAACTAAACTTTGAAAAACATAAAATCTTAACAATGCGACCTAAAGCTATAGTTTATAATTTATTTGTACTTATGTTACATACTTCAAAAACCAGCTAGCTAGGCAATATACTTACTTCTTGTATTTTCCAAAGAAAAGGAATGGTGGTTTCAATGTTCACTGGATGAAGGATTATGCCTTCTACAATCCAATTTATCTATGAGATAGAATAAATCCCAAAAATGTGTACCTTCTGATTTCACATTTTTTTTAAGGCATAGATCCACCTTTTACCTTTTAACTACACCTTAATTCAAGAGACATACATCTAATTACTGTAAATTAGCAACATTATGATAGACAGAATAATATCAAATGAACAAAACATATCAAAATGGATCCATAAGCCTCGATGATTCTCTTGTTCAAACACTCACTTGTTTACCTATCTAACTTGACCAAAATGACCCAAAACCATGTTTGCTGAATTGAATTTGGCACAAAAATCAATGGCAATGACTAGATCCTACACCTTCCTCCAAATGTTCGTCCATCAAAGGTCTCGTTCACTTTGTGTCAATCCTTCTTTCACATGTAATTTGATCTTTGTAGTGATTGATTCCTTTAGGAGGAGACTGCTATCAACATTAAAAGGAGTAAGCAGATCTTCTAGCTAATAAAATGAACACAAAAAGGAATGGAAAACTTGTCGAAGAAAATTTTCTTAACAAGATTTGGAAAGGTGACGACCACTCTTGGATGATTTCCATAACAAAAAACAAACGACCTTCTGGCGCATGGTCCTATTGGATATGAAGACTAGACCATTACTTGCCTCTAGAAATTAGAGCATCGATTCAGGCAGATAAAGACATCATCTTCTTCTCTCCATTGATTAAGATCAACTGCTCCAAAATATTCTGACCATGCGCCTTGGGATTTCAATATCCGATTTGGATCGGACATCCGATTGAAGCATTCCAAAAAAATTGGATGTGAAAAAGAATTAATATCCAATTATGAAGTGACATCCTGTCGGATTCAGATTTGGATTCATATTCAAATATACATAAAATCTGATCAGATTCTAATTCAGAACTGGATCAGATTTAGTTTTAAACAAGTATCTTATATCCAATGTTCTCATACTTTGAAAATTAGCTAGAAACTTAACCAAATTTGGATTCAGATATGGATGTAAAAATCAAATTTAGATCAGATTCAAACTGTGAAATCAAATTTTGGATTTGGATTCGAGTATGACTTTTTTTGTTCATATTCAATCCAAATTTGAATCCAAATATGTGAATATATGATAAAACAGATACAATTAAGGGTATATTTGTTTCGAATCTAATTCATTGACATTCCTACCTGTGCTAGTTGGCCTGACCATTGCCACCCAATGAAACTCCTTAATAAAGAAAAAGGAGAAAAGGAGTACCACTGGCAGCCCTTGTGTACCATGGGCTGAACGTGGCAGCCCTTGCGTTTGTCAGCCTTATATAGGTGGCTAGCCAACTAGTGAGAGAGGGAGAGAGTAACATTCGTTGTTCACTGACGTCCAAAAGAAGATGTCAGAAAATGAAAGCAAACTTTATTGACATCTAAAGCAAGATCGACAAATATCTAATTGGAACGCACGTTTGATGATGCTCAATTGTTTCGTGTTAGTGAAAGCATGTGATTTACTGATGCTATGGCCAAAACAGTGGAAGTTCAAAGCTGATTGATCAATACTGACGTTCAGAAGATACCGTCAATGACTTTGTGACTTTTTACTGACAAAAAACGTCATCTTCAGTGATATCACTACAGTCACTGATGTTTATGCCTTAATGTTAGTAATTACCCAGTACAGTGGGGACCTTCACCGCTGTCCCAAAATAATGTCACTGAAGAAGAATTTTCACTAACGTTCATCTGCCTAACATCTTTGAAGACACACACCCTCCTTCATTGGCATACATTGACCAACGTCACTAAATATGACACCTTGATTGACATCTTGTTCGAGAAACATCGGTGAAGACTAGACTTCTTCGACCGTTTCCAGCAAACACCACTAAAGACCTGTCTCTTTAGTGATGTTCTTGCTTACACGTCCTTGAAGAGTGAAGGAGGGAACCTTTACTGACATCTATCAACAAACGTTACTAAAGGTAAACCTTTACTCTTGCATACGGTCCCTTCTTTTAGTGATAATCTTTTCTTTTTGGAATATCCTTGTAGCAAAAACACGCCATTTACGCCGTAAATTAATCATTTTAACTCCAGTGTTGATTAAATTGGAAAGAAGCTGGCCTACGGTACCTCATTCAACACAAACGTGGGTATAAAATCAATAAGTGATGGATATTAAATACATGCAAAAATATGATAAAAAAATTAATGGATGGGGAATTTGATACGATACCAATAACCAAGTCCATTTCTCTTCGCCATCCAACTAAATGGTCTTGGTAGCGGTTCATTAATTGGATGTCTGATCAGACCATTAAAAAAGATAATGGAGAGAGAACACTTTTATACGATAAATTCGAATATTAGAACTTTTTCAAGTGAGAAAATAATGATAATGATAATGATTACCCTGCAATGTTGCTATGATCTAGAGGAAAATGTTGGCATACCGAGTGTTAACTACTTTAAGAAATAACTTATATTTCTTAAAGTAGCTAACAAATATCACCCTGCAATGTTGCTATGATCAAAATTAAATTGCCTACCGAGTGTTAACTACTTTAAGAAATAACTTATCTGGAAAACGCTCAGGCAATACCTTAATTATTTGTCTATGCAAAACATAATAACTTTATTTAGAAAGTGCGTCGTGCAAAATGCTGATTTCATCTTTCGAATTTCTCAACATACATTAATCAGTAGGTGATATTGTTTGAAATGTTTTATACGTTATAAGTTAGTTATAAACTATGTCACATGGACTCTTAAAAAAGGAAGCCACACCCCAACCGCATCCGTTTTTATGAATGTTCAAAATTTTTTTCTATTCTTTCTTTCTTCTCTCTTCTCTCTGTTCATTCCTTTTTTTATGTACAGTAATAAAAGTTAAAAAAAAAACTTATATATATATATACCCTCACACCCAAATTTTTTGAGATGGGCCACGCCTACAGCCTAACTCTACACTTATATGACATAGGTTACATAGCATATAAATGTGATATAACATGGCTAGCTCCTTCACATCTACTAATATTTTTCCCTGCCCGGACGAACTCCGGCCATATGGGCATCTAATTCTCGCGCGCGGTCATTGTTTTGACAGCCGTAATTCTGAAGGTATTGCTTTTCTTTAGCATACAGGTTAATTTAAGAAGTTGTTAACTATTTTCATGGGTCTAAGTAAAGCAAAGGAGGGCCTTCATCCCCGGGCAAGTACAGATCGTGTCCAGTCCTCACATGCCTAACCGAAAAACAGAAGAGAATGCAATCAACCCGCCACAGATCGCCTGCCAATTTTCCTTAACAAATGAGAACCATAAAAAAAAACAAAGAAACAGAAAGAAAATGGAAACGAATTTTCAAAGGGATTCATGGAGGAGAAGACCCATAACCACCACTAGATCCCAAAAGCCAGTTCTTATAATAGGCCTTGTCTCTCCCCTACCGGAGCTCTTGTCCCCGCAGCCTTGGGCCTTTCCCAAGGTTTGGTCTCAAGATGCAGGCCCTCGGCTGCTGCCTGCTCCTTTTCCTCCTCTGCACCACATTCACATTGCCAACTTCGACAGCCCTTTCCAACGCCGATGCTCATTCCATTGCCCGCCGGCAGCTCCTTCACTTTGGAGAGCATGACGGCGACATCCCCGATGACTACGAGATCACCGTCAATATCACCGTCACCATAACCAACACCCGCCTCCGCCGGGCCTACGTCGCCTTCAAGGCATGGAAAAGTGCCATATACTCCGACCCCTACAACATAACAAGCTCATGGAATGGACCTGATGTTTGTGCTTACAATGGAGTCTTCTGTGCCCCGGCATTGGATGACCCACTTGTCAGCACGGTGGCCGGTGTTGACATCAACAGCGGCGATATTGCCGGCTACCTTCCCCCGGAGCTTGGCCTGCTCTCGGATGTTGCCGTCTTCCATATCAATTCTAACCGCTTTTGTGGCATCATCCCCAAGTCTTTCGGCCGGTTGACGCTCCTACATGAAATCGACATCAGCAACAACCGGTTCGTCGGAAAATTCCCCAGGGTGTTATTGACCATTCCGAATCTCAAGTATCTGGATATCCGATTCAATGATTTCGAGGGTCCCATTCCGCCGGAGCTTTTCGAGAAGGATTTGGATGCGATCTTCCTTAACGACAATCGATTCCGTTTCAACATCCCGGAAAATCTCGGAGATTCCCCGGCTTCGGTTGTGGTTATTGCAAACAACCAATTGGGTGGTTGCATTCCCAGAAGCATTGGGAAGATGGCAGGGCTGAACGAGATCGTACTGCTGAACAGTGGCCTCTCCGGATGCCTGCCTCAAGAGATAAGCTTGCTGAAGAATGTGACTGTGTTCCACGTGGGCTCCAACTCCCTGTCCGGCTTGCCGACCCCGATTTCCGGCTTGGCCGCTGTCGAACAGCTCGACGTTTCTGGCAATGCACTTACCGGCTTTATTCCGGCGAACATCTGCACGTTGCCGGCATTGAAGAACTTTACATTCTCCACCAACTACTTCAATGGGGAGGCGATAGAATGTTTGATAAGGAGAAAGGATGTGGAGGTGAATGACGGAGACAACTGCATCCCCAATCGGCCCAAGCAGAAGGGCAAGGATGTATGTGCAGCGGTGGTGAACAAGCCTGTGGATTGCGGCAAGTCCAAGTGCGGCTCGTCCGCCACTCCAACCCCTGTACCTGTGACCCCCACACCAAAGGCGAGTCCAGTACCCAGGCCACCGTTTGTCGGTGTAACTCCTCCGCCGCCACCCCATAGCGAAGCCTCACCGGTGGTGATGATTCATCCACCACCACCACCATCACCGCAGAAGAGAGCACATCCACCACCTCCACCACCAAAACCAGTAGTCATCAAGTCACGACCATCGCCGCCAGATCAGTCACCACCACAGCCACCATCATCATCGCCAGTCTACTTGCCACCACCACCGCCACATGAAGAAGCATCGCCAGTTGTGAGGGCTCATCCTCCGCCGCCACCACCGACCTATTCACCACCACCCCCCGTAATCTCTTCGCCCCCACCGACCTATTCACCACCACCCCCCGTAAGCTCTTCGCGACCACCGACCTATTCACCACCACCCCCCGTAAGCTCTTCGCCACCACCAACCTATTCACCACCACCCCCCGTAAGCTCTTCGCCACCACCTGTCTACTCATCACCACCACCACCAGTTCACTCTCCTCCTCCTCCAACATCACCACGGCCACCAGTTCACTCTCAACCTCCATCATCGCCACAACCACCAGCTCACTCTCAACCTCCAACATCGCCACCACCACTTGCTCACTCTCCAGCGCCAACAGTCCAATCCCCTGCACCAGCACCACAAGTGCCGCCAGTTCACTCCCCTTCGCCAACTCCGTCAGTGACGCCAACAGTCCAATCCCCTGCACCAGAACCACAAGTGTCGCCAGATCACTCCCATTCGTCACCACCGTCAGTAACGCCAGCCCAGTCTCCACGATCACCGGTTCCTGTAAATTCTCCCCCACCACCAGTTCACTCTCCTCCACCACCACCAGTCCTTTCACCACCACCACCGCCAGTCCACTCACCACCACCACCGCCAGTCCACTCACCACCACCACCATCCCCACCTCCACCTGTCAACTCTCCCCCACCACCATCTCCACCGCCACCAGTCCATTCCCCACCACCACCATCCCCACCCCCGCCCGTTCACTCTCCACCACCACCACCACCAGTTCGTTCTCCACCACCTCCATCTCCGCCCCACCGGTCTACTCTCCACCGCCACCGGTCTACTCTCCACCACCACCATCCCCACCGCCGCCAGTCCACTCTCCACCACCCCCATCTCCACCACCTCCAGTCCGCTCTCCACCACCACCACCTGCCCAGTCACCTCCACCACCGCCACCTCCTGCCTATTCTCCGCCTCCACCACCAGAAGTGGTACTCCCACCAACCCTGGGTTTCAGCTATGCATCACCACCTCCTCCCCAATTTCCAGGCTACTGACACCCTTGAGTCCTCCCACACGGAATGCGTGCACCAATCCACTAAGACACTGAACAAAACTTGTGGGTCAGCGATGTTGCCTCTGCAAGGATCGCTTAAGTCACAGATTTGGGATAATGGAACGTGACAAGATAAGTCTAAATTGGAAGGGAGGCACAAGAAACTTTTATGTATTTGTTTGATAAATTTTAGCTGTATTATTTTTGTTTTTGCAAACAGGAGACTCTCACTCTCATTCTCTCTCTCTCTCTCTCTCTCTCTCTCTTTCTCTCTCTCTCTTTTGAATCGTGTCATTCCTTTTTAGATGCAATTATTGTTATGTATGAAAATCAAAGAAATTATGTGAAACTATTAGTCTTCAATCATTATTAATTATTATATTCACCTTCGTTCCATTCGGTTCCGTTGGCAATGGAATTAAGTGACATGCATGATAAACATAAGTTGACAGAACTGCGTTCTATAATATGGTAGGACTAATAATTTGCAAATATTGACCATCCATTATGCAATCTGGTTAGATCCTGGCAGTAGGTGTTTTAACGGCCTTCAACCTTGTTGTCAAGTAATTGTTAATTAAAGAAACAGTTAATCATAAAGAAGTTAAACATGTTATTTACGAAATCCAAAAAGAAAAAGAATATTAGAAAGATATAAAAACTTCCATTCTGGTAAACTAGGATCGACTTTCCTCCTTTTTAATCGGGTCTCAAATGTTTTTTGTCTAGATTCAGAAAATGAAACCAAGAAAAAAAAATCATTTAATTATATGTCTCGACATTGCCGCAAGAAGCATAGTAGCTGGTTGGGCTGGGGTATATTAAAACATGATTTTAGTTTGATTTTCATAGGTGCTAAGTTTTTGTGCCTTCACGTAGTGGAGCATAGTACCTAAATTAAAAGATGCACTACAACAACATAAAACCTCGAAGGCAGGGGAAATAGAGGGGCATTCAGGCCTAATTGTCGCATATTGTCGCATTTTAGTTCCATTTGTTCCCTAACATCCGTATTCATATCCTTGAGGAGAGCTTTGATCCATATTAGTTCACACGTACATATGGCCATAGATCTGTGTTCGGCTTCTGCACTTCAACGAGCAACAATAGTTTGTTTCTTGCTCTTCCATGTCACAAGATTTTCCCCAATAAATGTACAATAACCTGATGTAGATCTTCTATCGTTGGGGTTTGCAGCCCAATCAGCGTCGCAATACCCAGAAACAGCAAGTGATTTGTTTCGCTTCATTAAAATGCCTTTGCCTGGACTGCCTTTCAAGTACCGTAGTATTCTATGTGCTCCTTCAACATGGCTAGAACTTGTATTATGCATACATTGATTAGACTGATTGCATATGTGATATCTGGTCGAGTGATTGTCAGATGTATAGTTTGCCGACAAGTTTTTGAAAACTTTCTATGTTTTATACAATGTTGTCTTCTTCTTTCTTCAGCTTGCAATTGGTCTCAAGAGGCGTCTCTGCAGCTTTTGATCCTAGATATCTCATTTCCTTGAGGAGATCAATAATATATTTTCGTTGGCAGATAAAAACACCTTTGTCAGAGTGCGCAACTCAACTTCAATGCCAAGAAAGTATCGAAGAGTTCCGAGATCCTTGATCTCAAATTCTTTGTTGAGATACTTTTTTTATCATATGTATGTACTCGACATCATTCCCAGTAAGTATAATATCATCAACATATAGTTACCTTGTCCCCTCGAGTAGCTGTGAACATGGTGTAGTCTGCAATACTTTGTTTGAAGCCATACTTTTTTAGAGCTAGGTTGAGACGAGAAAACCATGTGTGCGGCGATTGTTTGAGACCGTACAAGGCTTTCTTAAGCCTGCATACGTGTTCTGGTTTACTCGTGACACCTTGTGGGACTTCCATGAACACCTCTTTGGTTAATTTGCCATGCAAGAATGTATTTTTAACGTCAAGCTGTAAGAGACTCCATCGTTTTATGGAGGCGACTGCAAGAAGAGCTCTTACCGTATTCATTTTTGCAACCGGAACAAAAGTCTCTGTGTAATCAATCCCTTAGAGTGAATCCCTTTGCAACAAGTCGAGCTTTGTACCATTCCACTTCTCCATTGTTTTTGAATTGGATTTTGTAAATCCATTTGCTTCCAACAAGTTTCTTTCCCTCGGGGCAAGGAACAAGGTCCCAGTGGGTATGAATTTTTTCAAGAGCTTTAAGTTCCTCTTTCATGGCATCTGTCCATTTTTCATCTTTATTGGCCTCCTGAAAATTTTTTGGCTCTTGAAGCTTGTAAATTGCATAAACATAAGATTTATATGATTCAGACATTCCATCAAACGACAAATATTTTTCAATAGAATGAATGTTGTTAGTGGGCAGGTATGTATAGTAATCACTTAACCTGAACAATGGCCTGCATTGTCTTGAGCAATGTCAAACTTATGGAACATTGGAGACGTCGCCGGCTTGGATTCCCCCTTTATCAGCCACTTCTTGATTGGAGGATGGCTGGTTGACTTCATCATTTTTCCAGTGAAGGATCTGGTTGAAGGTGTCAATCAAGGGGCGAGGATTGTTGTTTTTCTCGGTAGGCTAAGAAAGGCACTCTTGTTGTTAAGCATTTTCAAAGTAATTCTTAGCTTCATAGAATTTTACATCTCTCGAGACCATAATCTTGTTTGTAATGGGATCAAGGCCCCGGTACCTATGTTTTTTGCTTGAATATCCCATGAAAATACCCTTGATTGCACGTTTTTGAAATTTGTTTCTGAATTTTTTCTGCACATGGACGTAACACTTGTACCCAAACACCTTGAGATGCTTTATGGAGAAGGGCCATTTGAGGAGAAGTTCAAGAGGTACCTTTCCATCAATTCTGGAATTAGGAATCCGGGTAGATATATAGCAGGCGGTCTTAATGGCTTCATTCCAATATTTTTGTGGCACATTCATGTGTGTCATTAGAGCACGGGCGATGTTTAAGAGTTGGTGATTTTTCCTCTCTATGACATCATTTTGCTAAGGAGTTTCGGCACAAGAGTATTGTGGTTGTATGTCTTTCGTTCGCATAAACTCTTTAAGCTTATCGTTAATATATTCCCCACCATTATCGGAATGAACTTTCTTTATCTTGATTTCATACTGAGTATAAATGAGATTATAAAATTCTTCACATATTTTTGGCACCTCACTTTTATTTTTGAGAAAATAAATCAAGGTTACACGAGTCATATCATCAATAAAAGAGACATAATATCTACATCCAATATGAGATAGTTTAGGAGCCAGTCCCCATACATCAGAGTGTATAAAATCAAAAACTTCTAAAGATTTTTCTACTAATGATTGAAACAGAAGTCTTGTGAATTTGGAAAACTCACAAGTGTCGCACACCCAATCTTTTATAGAGAGATGAAGAATAAGTTGTTTGATGGTTCGATCTGAAATGTGCCCCAATCTAGCGTGCAATATCTGGTACTCAGAGTTTTGTCGGCTGCTGGTGAGAAGACTAACACAGTCATCGTTTAAAACATATAATCCTTCTTGAAGATGTCCATTACCAATCACTTTCTTCGAGTTCAGTTCTAGAAACGCCATGTCTTTGGAAGAAAAAATTGCCAAACAATTGTAAGCTTGAGTAATCTTACTGAAAACAAATTTGCTGCAAGTTTAGGAATTAGATGAACTTTAGATTTGTGATTTCCAAAGAACATCATTGTTCAAGCACCCTTGACATTTATGGAAAGCCGTGAACACATGCTGTTTATAGTCTTTGATAAGTTCACTAAGTGTAGATGATTCACTAGTCATGTGATTGATTGCTCTGGAGCCAACAATCCAAGCATTATTTTTTTTTTCATAGAAAGACAAGATAAGGAGTTATCATCGGCTGGTTGAGAGGATACGAGAATTTTTGAAAATTTTTTTCCAGATCATCTTTTGCAACAAAGTTTGCTAAATTGATATCCTTGGACATCATACTTGGTTTCTCCTTCTCGGGTCATCCTATAATCTCCCAACATTGTTCACGTGTGTGGCCGATTTTTTTGCAGTGAGTGCACTTCAATTTGCTGCGGGGTCTTATATTGTTTGATCTGCTCCTTTGCCCTTTTTGCGTGTGAGAGCTATACACCATTTTTTTTTAATTTTCTCCTGCACCTTCGTCTTTGGTGGATGAGTTCATGATTTTTCGCTTGGATACTTATCTTTGAATAATTTGGCAAACTGTATTAAATGTTGGAAGAGGGGATGAATTCAAGACTAGGCTGTGCAATGTTTTATAGTCATTGCTGAAACCAGCTAGAACTTTGAATATTTTGTCTTCCTCGAACTTCTGTTTGAAGATATTGGGATTGGATTTAGCCAATCGGTATTGAAGGAGTTCATCGAAGAGGCTGCAAAGTCTTCCAATGTATAGTTGGATATCTTTGCCTCCTACCGTGAGATTAGCAATCTCACATTGGATTTGATATATTCGAGCAAGAATGTTTTGCTCACTTAAAAGTTCTTTGAGTGACTCCCAAATACCTTGAGTCGTGTCTTGGTATATGAACATATTAGCTAATGAAGGCTCCATCGAATTAATCAACCATGACATAACCATGTCATTTTCAGAATGCCTTAGATCTCCCACTAAGAAATAGGCGTGCAGCCTTGGCCCAACTCAAATAGTTTGCGCCATTGAGAAGAGTGGATGTGATTTTCAAAGTGTTGCCATGCTGATCAGAGGATCTTAATCCTCTGGAATTTTCGTCTCCTTGAGCAGCTCCAGTTTGAATGCCAGCCATTAATAAATTAGTAATAAGACGTCAAACAATAGAAATAATATACCAGGAGAAAAAAAAATTCTCACCGGTCACTACCCTGATTGAAGGTCCTCTTCTCGATGGTACAAGAAAAAACAAAGGAACCAAGAACAAAAACACCAAGGAACAGAAAAAAAAGGTCAAGACAGATGTTGGGCACTTCATCGAACAGACGGATTTCTTGTTGAGCTTGTACGGGAAGGCTCAGCGCTGGTGGCGAGGTTCGCTCCCACCAGACGGAGAGAAGGAGTCGGCCTTGTTACAAGTTCTGGCTGCTTCACAGGAACAGACGTCGCTTATAAAATCTATAGATTCTTCAAACTCCAAAAATTATGAAGCCTTGTAGAAATACTCTACAGACACCTGAGAAACCAGTCGTTCCTTGCCCGATGGCTAAATCGGCCACAATAAACAGCACCGGAACTCACAATTGCTGCTGGTTGGTAGTCACAGATTTCTCCCTGAATCGGACGCAACTTCCTGATTCAGGCGTTTACTCCTCATTGGTCGGATGAGGCTAAAACTTGGTATGAGGCTCTCCAAGGATCTTAGGATTAATTCCCAAGTTTGCTCGAAAGCTGATTTGGGTGAGGGAGTGTACAGGAAGCAAAGGATTTGCTGCCTGTTCTTCAACCGTAGCAGGCAATGACAGGCGGTCGTTCAAAGGCTCTACCATCGAATTCTCAATTTCGAAAAAATGGAAGAGTTGTTGCCTTAATCAGGGATGAGAAGCTTCATGGATGATTCTTTGAACAGGGCGATCCTTCTGAAATAAACCACTTGTCGGCGTCACCTCTGGTGACCAAAGTTCTTTAGAACAAGCAGATGCGGTCTTACTGTAGACAATATGGAATACTCCCTCCTGACGACAACCAAGCTCTGATACCATGTTAAAACATGAAAAAAATATAAGAAAGACTCAAGTATGTACGTGGTTCGGCACTTCAATGCCTACGTCCACGACAATGGGAGCACTCCTTTATTTTCTCTAATACAATTTGAGAGAAGATGAACACTCCCTTTATAGAATACAGACTAGACCAAAATTAGTCAAGAGAATCACGCAAGATTCTCGTGATAAACAAGGCAACTCAATTTTGATGGATAAGGAAACTGAGGGAGAATCTTGATTAGGCAGTTGTGATCTTCCTTAACATATGAAAAAGATAATGGAGGCAATCCCCATAATCTTGCTAACAGAAGCAGCTGAGAGCTAGCTTTTTGGTCATCGCTATCAAGTAAGATGCACCTATATTCTCTTTCTCGTGCATCCTCCACTATACTAACCCCTTGTGCTCTCCTCAATCCTGCAAATTTAAAATTAGTGACAAAAGGATATGTAAGAAATTTAAAATTTCATGTTAATATGTATTTTTTTCTACATTTGGAACTTATAGGCTACTTGGTTCCATCTACCATATTATCGATGTTGGACAAATGAATAGTCAATCTAGTTAGGATCATTTGTAGATGCTTTCTGCCATCGCTTGTACGTGAGAAACTTGCTCAATCTAATCATGCTTACATAGAGCTCTTCGAGGTAGAACCAACGAACAAGATGACCTTCAATAATTAACAGAAAAGGTCGGCCCACTTTTATCTTCATACCTTGTTTGCTTTTGGAATTGCTGGGGAAAAACAGCATTGTTCAAGTGCATTGGTCCAAAACCCCAAACCCAAATCCCATAACCCCATGAAAATACATGCACCTTGAACAATGTTGCTTTTCCCCATCAAAATATTTTTGTTTTTGCACATCAAAATATTCTAGATCACCTAATGATTGGACTACCTGATCATCGTTTTCCATATGTAAGCAACAAGAAAAAAGAATTAAGCAAAATTATGGTCACCACGATATTGTTTTCATTTTTAGTTAAATTGATTAAATGCAAAGGAACATTTCCTGCATTATGGATGTGAAAATATGTACATACAAAATGGCAAAATGTGTCAGCATAAGAAACTAAACTACTGAAACAAATGCGACTGTTTGGATTCTTGAAAACCATAAACGTTCCCAACCCAATTATTGGCCAAGTACATCCATTTTCTAAATAACAGATGGGTGGCTGGTTGAGGGGACTGAGATCGGCAGATATTTTGACTCCGAAATTCCAAACATCTAATTGAGACTGATGGTACAGTAATGGAAAGTGAGCCAAATTGACAGTTAGCAATACTTACAGCTTAGAATCTATAGAAGCTGGGGGTCAAAATTTTAATTATATTACATTCTCATAGTGGATAAAATTGAGAATACAAGTACTCCTTGATCTTGTAGAATTCTTCAGAAAGTGGACCCTCAATGACCACATGCTGAGTGCCACTCTACATAAGGGAAAAACATTGATAAGAATTGTATTAAGTAAAATATATACTGATCGCAGGATATAATCAGGTAGCCAATTGTGATTTCACAATGGATCTAATGCATAAGATGAAGTGTCATGGCTGCACTCCTAATGTTTATACATGGACCACAATTATATATGGGTATTCTCAAAATAACAGGGGAAATAAAGCACTGAATCCCTTTGTTGAAATGCTATTGGCAGGAACTAAACCCAATAGGTTGACAGTAACAAGTGCACTTTCAGTTTGTGCTGGCATGAAAAACCTCAAAAAGCGTATGGAGACACACTCTGCTGGAGTGAAACTTGGATGGACCACTAATCTAGTTTGTGCGGTCACTTTCAGTTAGACCTACTTTACCTGAACTTGTTTTTCCTTATAAAGCCATGCCTAAGTGCTTCTTAATTTTCATTTCAGTTTTCATGTTTTATTATTTATAGTATTTAAGAATTTTCTTAGTTGTTATATCAAATTTTCTATGCTCTCTTTTTCCTAGGTTTTATTTTGCTTTTTAACCCAAAGGAAACTTTTGATGCTAGTTGTTCAAGATACACAACCTTTGGAAACAAAGATTACACATTTGCATGTGCCCTTCCATCTCCCCTACCCCAAAACCCCAATTATGGGTTAAGCGCAGGTGTCATCTGCAGCAACACCATCCTTCTCTGAATCTCTTTCTGACCTCCCTACCACCCAAGCCTTTGGAGGTGGTGTGAGGTGTCAACTTTGATGACAAGCTCATCAAATTCATGCCCTGAGGGATTACAGAATATGTTGCACAACTGGAATCATATATATTGCCACTTCATTCTGAATATTGATGCACCACTTGCTCTCCTCTTTAAGACAGTCTTTACTCAGAGTGTCCTCCATATGCCTCAACATTAGAGTGCCAAGATCTTAGCATTCTTTTTATTTTCTGTTGCTGTCATTTATGTGTGCTTTTAAGTTAGCATTTCCTTTTGTAATGGGTAGGGTCCAGGTTTGTGTTAACCCAACCCATCAGTCAAGTACTTAAGCTTGCTTAAGAGTGATTAAACCCTAATGAAGAATTATTTTGACGTGAGAGAAGTTGGGCTTTGTGTGGCTGTGTGTGAGTTGCAGCGGTAGGTGGCTGTGTGTCACTCATTAGTCGAGTAGAGGCTAACAAGGTATCAGAGCTTCAACGACCATGGCCGAAAGAATCACAGTGAAAGATGCATTCACAATAGTGGAAAAACACTGTAATCAAGTGGAAGCAGCGATCGGCAGCCTGGAAGGGCGGATGCATGGGATGGATCAACGCCTAAATGTCGTGAACGCACGGTTGGAGGCCATGATGGTGGAGCAGTAGGCGATGTCGGTGCTTTTACGTGAAAGTCTGCGGTAGGGGTCTCAACAGCGTTCCCCTAATTCGGATCAAACTCATTGATACGAGAGCAGGGAGCAAGGGTGGCCAACGAGCGGTGGTGCAGAGAATGGCAGCGTAGCCTAGCAACCGGTGAAGATGGAGTTTTCGAGATTTTTAGGAACGACCCAGTGAGTTGGGTGTTCCGCACCGAACAATATTTCGATTGCTAAGGGATCATGGGCAATCAAAGAGTAAGCCAGGCGGCAGTGTATTTTGAGGGTGCTGCGGTACGTTGGTTTCGTTGGCTGCTGTCGCACCAAGGGCGACCGGATTAGGAAACTTTGGTTAGGGAGATTATGTCTCTCTTTGAACCGTCGGCATATCTTGATTATAATGTGGAATTATTGCGCATCAAACAGTTGGGTACGGTGCTGGAGTACCAAAAAAATTTTGAAGCCTTGACTAATATGGTGCATGGATGGCCCCTCGAGGCACTAATCGAAGCCTTCGTAGGTGGACTTAAGGATGAAATACACATCAAAGTCCAAGCTATGAAGCCACGAACCTTATTGGACTGCTTCGAACATGCCCACACGGTGGAAGAGAAAAACAAACGACTTCATGTATCTAATCGGGCCACAATCAGTAGGAGTTGGCCAGACGTCAGGACCAATCTATGCGAAACGCTGAAAGACGACGTTTTTCCATATGCAGCAGGGAAAAATCAGAATTGAAACGCGCCATGCCAAGTCATGAGACACTTGACGCCTGAACAAATAAAGGAAAAGAGGTAGCATAACATATGTTTCCACTATGATTGGCCTTGGGCACCAGAGCATAACTGTAGGCGTTTACACAAGTACCTCGTGGAGGAGAGCGAAGAACCACTAAAGGTCGACGTGGACTCACCTGTGGCCGTGGAGCCAGACACGATGGAGGCACAAATGACCCCAAAAATTTCGTTGCATGCTCTAGCCGGTGATGAGGTTCCACATCTGATGCGTGTGGAGGGCAAGTTGCGAGGGCGACTGGTGAGCATGCTGATCGACACGGGCTCAACTCACAATTTCATTTGTGAGAAGTCTACCTGAGCCCTGGGTTGTAACATGGAGGCCCAGCCTGCCTTCAACGTGGTGGTCGGTGATGGTAGTACACTGAGGTGCAGGGGTAAATGCCAGCTAGAAAAGTTGGAGATCCAGGGTTTTCACTTTCTTGTACATTCTGGCCATGGTGGGAGCAGACTTGGTGTTGGGCATCCCATGGTTGCGTGAACTGAGAGAGGTTGTATGAGATTTCATGGGCATGAAGATGCAGTTTAGAGGACCCATGAATGAGAAGTTTACACTTGAAGTAAGTCCCAAGCGTCCATGTTTAGAAGCCCCAGCCGCATGCCTGATGAAAGGACGATCAGCTTCTTTCCTTTTACTCTCCGTCCAAGTGCCGATGTAGGGGGGAGAAGAGGATCGGTACGGGTCCGAAGGGTATCGAAGAACGCTGCAGGAAATAATACATGAGTTCGGACCAGCTTTCAGCACACATAAGTCCCTACCACCTGAGCGACATTACGAACACCGAAGTGAGTTGCAGCCAGGAGCAGAACCAGTAAAGTCACGACCCTATTGCTACAGTAGTGTGCAGCAAGAAACGCTCGAAGCACTTGTGTAGGAAATGCTGAAAACAGGGGTGATATAGCCAAGTCATAGACCCTTTGCATCGCCCGCATTGTTGGTCAAAAGGAAAGATGGGAGCTGGTGTTTTTGTGTGGATTATCGCACGTTGAACGCCAACATTATCAAAGATAGGTATCTAATACCCATTGTGGAGGATTTGTTAGATGAGCTTTATGAAGCATGTGTTTTTTCCAAACTCGACTTGTGCTACAGCTATCATCAAATCTGCGTGGTGAAGGACGACATTCCTAAAGGTACGTTTCACACTCATAATGGACATTATGAATTCACCCTCATGCCATTCAGATTGACAAATGTGTCATCCACCTTTCAGTAGCTAATGAATGATGTGTTTCGCCCTTTCTTACGACGGTTCGTATTGGTATTATTTGATGATATTTTGGTTTACAGCAAAGAAGAACAGGAACATCTCAGACACCTACAAACCGTATTAGTAGTCTTGCAGCGACACCAATTACATGATAAACTTTCGAAGTGTGTTTTCGGCACTTCCAAGATTGCTTATCTAGGACATGTGATAAGCCAAGGGAAAGTGAGCATGGAACAGGAAAAGATCCAAGCAGTGAAAGGATAGAGCACACCCAAAGCCATAAGAGAATTGCGTGCGTTTCTTGGCTCACGGGTTATTACCACAAATTTGTCAAAAACTACGGGCTGGTGGCAGCACCTCTCATAGAGCTAACCAAGAAGGGTTGATTTGTGTGGAGTACTCAGGCCGAACAAGCATTCTAACAACTCAAGGAGGCAGTGACAGCAGCCCCAGTTTTACAGATGCCTAATTTCCAGCTTCCATTTACCATCAAATCTGATGCATCAGATTTGGGGGTGGGCGTGGTACTTAGCCAAGACCAACATCCAATTGCTTATTCCAGCAGGGCAATGGGGCCGACTTTTGCTAGTAAGCCCACCTATAAACGAGAATTGATAGCTATAGTGCTTGTCGTGCTAAAGTGGAAACACTATCTCATGGGGCAACAGTTTGTAGTACTGACCGATCATTGCAACTTTAAGCATTGCCTCCAACTGTCGTCACTACTTCTAACGCTTCAAAAAGTGGATACATAAATTGAGATATGCTATTGCAAAGGGAAAGAGAATACTGTAGTGGACGGGCTGTCAAGAGCATTCAATCCAGAGGTTAGTAGTTTATTTTCTACTTCACAAGTTCAAGCCTACCTGTGGGATGAGATTTGGCAGGCGCAAAGGGAAGCTGCATCGGTAAAGAAAATCAAAGAAGAGTTAGAAAGGCACCCTCTCAAGGTATATGGGTATGAGTGGAAACCACCATACTTATATCGCAGCGGACACATCTTTATTTTGCCGGAGTCCATGCTGCCATGTACCCTTATACAACATTATCACAATGACCAGGCGGCGGGTCATGAAGGAGTACCGTTGGCTGCGCCGTACCTTTTATTGGCCTGGAATGAAAAAGGACATAACAGATTTTGTACAGAGCTTTGACGTCTGTCAGAGGAACAAATATGAAACAATGAAGCCCGCGGGACTACTTCAACCCCTTCCCACACTGGAACTTATATGGGAAGATATATCAATGGATTTTATAGAAGGTCTGCCCTCGTCTCAGGAAAAATCCATCGTTTTGGTAGTGGTGGATCGCATGTCCAAGTATGCACATTTCGTGCCCTTGTCGCATCCATATTCAGCGAGAACGGTAGCCCGTGCCTTTCAAGATCATATTGGAAAACTTCATGGAACGCCTCGATCGATCACCAGCGATAGAGATCCTATCTTCATTAGTGCCTTCTGGAAAGAATATTTTCAGTTGCAGGGCACAAAGCTGCAGTTGAGCACGGCATATCATCCGCAGACCGATGGCCAAACGGAGGTTGTCAACCGCTGTCTGGAGACTTACTTATGCTGTTTTGTAGGGCAATGACCGCATTTTTGGGTGAACTATTTGTCGTGGGCTGAGTTTTCATACAACACTAGTTGGCATTCTTCCATCGGTGTCACCCCATTTGTAGTGGTATATGGCCGTCCCCCTCCCACTATACGTTGTTATCAATCGAACATGGCGAGGGAAGAGTCAGTGGATACACAACTCCGCTGTCGGGATGCCATCCTGAGAGATCTCAAGACACACCTTGCTGTGGCGCGCAGTCGAATGGTAGTCCAATACAACCGCAGACACATAGATCAGCAATATAGTGAAGACAAGTGGGTGTACTTGCGCAGACCTACACATGCCGCAGGGTACCGTCAGCCAAAAGGGTACAATAAACTCGCACCTGATACGTCGGGCCATTCTGCATCATTAGACGAGTTGGTCCTCTTGCTTATGAGTTGTTACTAGCGGCTAGAAGTAACATACATTCCGTCTTCCATGTTTCAAAACTCAAGCCTTGCCCTCAACCACCAGCCAAAGAAGACATCATTTCAAAGCCATTAACGAAGATCAAACAAAGGCTGCCCCTTTTTGTAGACTAGGCACTCGCACTATCAGCCATGATGGGGCAAAGTATGTTGAGTGGTCAATCGAGTAGAACAATACCGACAAAAGCATAGCAACATGGGAAAAGGCAGAAGAAATTACCACTCGATTTCCAGATTTTACACCTTGAGGACAAGGTGTTCTTGAAGAAGGGGGGGAGGGGAGATTGTTAGATGCAAGTTATTTTAGCATTCTTTTTAGTTTATGTTGCTGTCATTTATGTGTGCTTTTAAGTTAGCATTTCCTTTTGTAACGGGTCAGATTCAGGTTTGTGTTAACCCAATCCATCACGTCAGCTACTTAAGCTCACTTAAGAGTGATTAAACCCTAATGAAGAATTATTTTGTTGTGAGAGAAGCTGGGCTTCGTGTGGCTGTGTGTGAGTTCCAGCGGTAGGCGGCTGTGTGTCGCTCATTAGTCGTGTAGAGGCTAACAGAGTATTTAAGAATTTTCTTAGTTGTTATATCAATTTTTCTATGGTCTCTTTTTCCTAGATTTTATTGCACTTTTTAACCCAAAGAAAATTTTGATGCTAGTTGTTCAAGATACACAACCTTTGGAAACAAAGATTACACATTTGCATGTGCCCTTCCATCTCCCCTACCCCAAAACCCCAATTATGGGTTAAGTGTAGGCGTCATCTGCAGCAACACCATCCTTCTCTGAATTTCTTTCTGTCCTCCCTACCACCCAAGCCTTTGGAGGTGGTGTGAGGTGTCAACTTTGATGACAAGCTGATCAAATTCATGCCCTGAGGGATTGCAGAATATGTTCCACAGCTGCCATCATATATATTGCCACTTCATTTTGAATCTTGATGCACTACTTGCTCTCCTCTTTAAGACAGTCTTTACTCAGAGTGTCCTCCATATGCCTCAACTTTAGAGTGCCAAGATCTGATCACTGCCTACTTCCTCGTGTTCCCTTAATCTGGCTAGCTACTGTCTTTACATTGTCAGCTTTTAAAGAATACGGGTAAGGGCGTGGGTTCTGAGGGTGTTAATAATGAAAAGTACCTAACTGTTAAGGTGAAATACTTTGCTTGTGAGAGGAGCTATCAGTCCTCTGTTCATGTGATGACAGCTGAAGTTGGAGAAGAATAAAGATAAGGGAAGTCTGAAGAGAATGGGTTGTATATATATCGACCCTCTTCATGCAGGAAGATATGGTTGATATGTGCTTAATGTCCTTAGGCTTCCTTGGAGCTGCGAGATGGGCTCTACCTGCCCATAATGCTAGCCATATCCAGCAAGGCCATGAACAAATTCTAAAGTGAAGATAGGATCTCTCTCTCTCTCTCTCTCTCTCTCTCTCTCAATTATTTTTGTTAATCTTAATGGAGAAGAAACTGTCTCTAAAACATGTCAAGAATGTTTTCTTATGCTCTTGCTATCTCCAGTAACTCCATGTATGCATTGCTTGTGATTAAATTCCTGTGGTGTGAACATGCAAAGTGAGGTGGCAGTGACTGGTAATTTTCTTAAATAGAGTTTGGTTGCTTTTTTAACTGTTACAATTCATAGATGCTTTAAAGTTCAGACTACATATGCTTATTGAAAAAGGCATTATTAATTTGGAAGTATAACAGGACTTTTGAGTCCCAGTCTCATAGGTTGCTATTCTGCTAAATCTTCACACTACTCACTATGTGATCAATATTAACAAAGTTTCATTTAGAATATTTTACTAGGAAGCTATTCCATGCAGCTTTAGGGACCAGCTTAGCATGTAACAAGGTGATTAGCTGTACGAAAAACATGTTCTCATTCACTGTTTCCTTGTAATAAGTGCTCTTAATTATAGTGTTATTTTGTTCTTTTGTAGTGAAGGTTTATCGTGTGCAGAGCAACTGCTGAGCAAAAATATCTGGTTAGCAAGTTGATAATGATTGATAACCTCATACCACATGTAATTAGCTGATTTTCCTCTCATTACTTATCAGTCCATAAAGCAATCTATGGAACGACACTTTAGCCTTATAGTTGTACTAAACAGCTTTAACTTGTCCAATTTATACCTTATGAAAATGAAAACATGGCCAAGTTATCTCAGATAAAATAAGTGTACTACTGCTACCGCCGTAGTCCATTCCTGGTTTGGTCAGTATTGCCACGTTATTTGGTTGAGGATTAGTTACTAACCTTGGTTCAACCTGTGCCTCCTACAAAACCCATTCTAGGTACAGACTTCACAGAGAGCTTGCAAATGAAATCTATTGACTGTCTTTTTTTGGCATATCTTGAGGACTATAAATCACAGATTCTGTGGTCTGCGGTGGAAGACACAACCGCACCTCTGCGGTGGAAGACACAACCGCACCTCTGCATGTCAGCTCAGTCACCTGCTTCAAATTAAAATTGAGATGTACCATGATGTATCAGAGATGGCGACAAAACTCATTGCACGCATAAACACTGTTGTTAAGATTGTTGTTAATGTGCAATATGGCATAATACACACACATATGAGAGAATCACAGAAATAGACTTATGGAGTTGGAATTTGACTTCTGTATGCAGATGGGTGGCTTAGAATGTTAGGCAGATCATGGTTTAGAATATCAAGAAGCTTAATTTTGTTTAGATGATAAATATCTCTCCTTTTGATGTTTGAAACACATTTTCTTGCTAGCAGCATCAATCTATCATCCTTGGTAAAGAGCTATGTCACATGGGTGCGGGTACGGGTACCGCGATACAGGTGCGGACACGGTAACTTTAAAAATTTTGGATATGCGAATACGGCACATTTTATATTCTCAAAAATGATAAAATGAAAAAAACATTAAATTAATAGTTCACTCTTACAATCTCATAAGAAAGTTTGTTTTATCACAAAAGTGCTGAGTATTTGAAAGAATTGTTCATGAAAATAATTGGATGCATCACAAAAAATTGATAAAATGAAAAAAAACATTAAATTAACAGTTTATTTTTTGGCGTGTCCCACCCGTGTCTCTTGTCTGGATCCACGTGTCGGCGTGTGAGAGCACTTATGTGGGCTAAACTGCCATGTCCGTGTGTCATAGGTAAAGAGGTACCCTGCTGAACCAGTTGGAAGGAAGGCATAATCTAAAGAATCTCTTAGAAACAGTTAAAGAGGTACCCTGCTGAACCAGTTGGAAGGCAGGCATAATCTCAAGAATCTCTTACTAACAGTTAAAGAGGTACCCTTCCAAGCCTTTATTTCTAAGTTCTGATTTAACTAGACCCACACCACCCTCGACTATAGGCGTGGAAATAGTGGATTGCTTGATAGGATACAATGTACTAGCATTCTCTGATAGTGGAATCATTTTTGTGTTTGTCACTGTCATTAGATGGTCACACGTATGTCATGTGTTTTTTCTTGGGTGACTGCATCAAGTAACACCTCTTGTTGGTTCAGTGACTGCAACTTTGTCTAGTGTATGTTACATCTGAATTGGTACAAAAACCTTTGAGGATCTACCAGCTGATGACGTGAGGATTTCCCTAAAAAATTAAATTTTGATTTTTTGGGGAAGTTAATAAAGCGAGCAATTTTATGTACTTTTGAAATGGTTTAATTTTATGATTTATGTGTTCCGAACCCTGCTATTGTTTGTGCAGATCACCATTTCTTGAAGGCCCATAGAATTTTGAGTGGTTTGGAGAAGGTACACCAGGATTATTTGCTGCAAGGATTTTGTCCTGGTAAGCAAACTATCTCCTCCTATTATTTTTTATAGTGATCAAATTGGGCTCCAAACAAGTTCTCTCTCTCTCTCTCTCTCTCTCTCTCTCTCTGTTTATGTGAATGGAATTGGGGGTTGTGATAGCAATCAAGGCCATGAATTGGTTGGGGCCCTTCAGGTTGCATTAAAGCTAAGGTATAACTCCAAACATATTACATGTGGTGTTCTTAAGAAGCCTGATGGAGGTATCCATTGTATATATTTATCCATATGAATCTTAAGGATCACACTTTTACATTTAAAACTAACTGCTATGCTAACTGTGTTTATTACTTACATTATTAGAGATCACTATGTCTAGAGAAGTTGTTCCCGACACTGAGGAACAACACATGCCATCTTTACCGCACATTGTTCTTGATACAGAAGAACACGGTGATCTGCCACTACCAGAGGTAGTTCCTGGCAAAGAAGAACAAAATGTTCTATCAGAGATTGTTCCTGAAACTCAAGCAGAAGAAAAACTGTCTTCACTTATATCCTAGACTCTGAGTAAGATGATGATGCTTATCAGCCATGAAGGAAGTTGATAAAGACATTGAAGAAATATTCCACTTCAAATAGAAGAAAAACTTAGTGAAACCATCAAATCCTTCTTGAGAATTTAGATTTCTTCTTATATAGATTAGATCTAGTTTGTTTTTAAATTATCTTGTATTAGATTAGACACTTTTCTTTAATTCGAGTTACTACATATCACTTTGTAATGATTTTGACACTTCAATGCAATCTGCCATTTTATTTTTGCTGTTTTATAAGGTGTTACTGACTTATCCTAACTTGCTAACATGCTAACATAACACATAAAACGCAAAACTAACGTGTTACAATTAACACTTGTTTTGCTATAGAGCATAGTAAAGCTATATATATCTCTATGCATTGTCACTTCCATCTTACAATAGTTGTTCTTTTGCAGAGGAACAAAAGGGGGCCTAGAATATCGCGGGCGTCGGGCCGGCCCAGTATGGGCTGGGTTCGGGTAGAGCATTTTCTTTATTGGGCTCAACTTCTCGGCCCACGGGTCGGGCCCGGTTATCATTTTCTAGGCCCGGCCCGGCCGGACGGCCCGTTAGGTCATCGATGATTTCCTTCCTCCGCCACGCCCTCCTTTCCTTTTTGCATTTTCAGGTTCGTCGTTGACGACGATGGAGGAGAGGAAGCAGGGGCTGGGGGAGGAGAATTGAGGCAGCCATCATCCAAGGAGGTAAGCGGCTTACTGGACGTCCGCGCCCTCCCTCCCTTTTTGCATTTTCAGGTTCGTCGTTGACGACGATGGAGGAGAGGAAGCAGCGGCTGAGGGAGGAGAAGAGGAAGCAGGGGCTGAGGGAGGAGAAAATTGAGGCAGCCATCGTCCAAGGAGGTAAGCGGCTTACCGTAAGCGTGAGGCAAGAGGGTTTCGTCTTGCGCAAGTCTCCATTTCCATGGATGCGTGAATGGGCTTTAGGAGATTCGTTGTGCTTTAGGGTTTTAGTGATTTATGAACAAAGAGGGAAACGAGGGGGGAAGCGAGGGACTTAGATTGGCCGATGGACTGCCTTCTGCTGAGTAGGTCGTGGACTTCTCCATGTTAAACGAGGGTACCGCCAGTTAACAAAAACGGGCGGGGCTGGGCCTTGGGCAAGGTCGACGGGCCCAGTACCCGGCCCGGCCCATCAAATAATTGGGCCGGGTCTTTGGGCCCGACGGGCCGACCTGGGCCGGGTTTTATGTGGTCGGGGCAGCCGGTCCGATGCCCAGGCCTAATCACAGTTGTCGAAGAAAAAAAACCACTTACAATCACGTGATCTTTACTTGATAATGTATAAGATAACAAGTAATTTTTTAGGATATGTTGCTATAGAAGGCCATCATTTGATATTACTTCTTTGTTTTATCCACTTTCTAAGAAATTCATACACTTCACGGACCGTTAATGTCTTCCTTTCTTAGTTATGTTGAGTTTGGTTTGGTGTCATAGTAGGCATGGTGGGTTTTGAAGATCCGAAATGCTTATGAGAATAGATCAAGCTGAAATGCTACGAGTGACTATATGTTGCACTGGTCGTACTTGTATTTATCCACATTTAAATCTGGGATTTTTTCTACATGTTCAGACTTTGATTGATTCTATTAGTGTTAAATTTTGTTTCTCATTATTTACAAATTTGTATATGGTTTCATTTACATGCTAAGGGCTTGGTGATCTGCAATTCAAACTATTTATCATACAATGCCAAGAAGCAGGCGCTAATCTGATTGGTGGATGTTGTCTAGCTATCACGTCTAATTTTTTTATTCTAATATGATTGGTCAATTAATTAATTTTCATTTTTGCTTTCCAAAGTTTGTGTTTCTAATATTCTTCTGATGGTTTCTCTTTGCTTGTAGATTTCTTCATTTGTTATACTCTTTTGCAGGACAAGTTACTGCATTCTTTGAGTTGCAACCAAGGTGATTACTAGAGATTGTGGAATTTACTCTAACATCACTGCAGTTATCATTCTCATGGTTAACATTTTCTCTCTATGTCTATTAATTATACATATATATTTATATTTTCATAGGGTTTATGTAAAAAAACTTATGAAAACTTAAATTATTTGGAATTTACTTTTAAAAAATGGGCCAATAGCGGCGATGAAATTCACCGCTAGACACCAACACGGACTGAAGTTCCAATCGGCGTATTAATCTGCAGCGGGTCATCATGATCACCACTGTATATCTGTACCGGTGATTTCAGTTTCACCGGTATAGCCTATTCCAACGGCAGTGACCGGAGGCCAAAATCACCAATGTAGACCTATACCAATGCGTATTTCGGTGAAATTCCAGTATATGTTTTTTTTTGTAGCCCGCGTCGAAAAAGATTTTGAAATAGTATTTGGATTTAGATATACGTAAATATTCGATCAGATTGTAATTGGATTTATTTTTCAACAAATATCTTATATCCGATGCTCTTCCGTTTCGAAAGTTGGTCAATTTCGGATTTGGATTGTGAAATCAGATTTCAAATTCAAATTTGGATATGATTTTCTTTATTCATATTTGAATCCAAATCCATGTCTGAATATGTGAGTATCTGAATTGTTGACATATCTACTCATTTTATTAACAATTACCTTAGAGATCAGCTTGTAAATGCAGTTGCTTAATGAAACGGTGCCAAATTCTTTGATGACAGTGACATTAGACGACCTAGGGACCAAGACCATATGTGTACGATACGATTCCTTTGGCCCTCATTGTCTTGAAAAAATTCTTCAAAGTAGTTCCTACAAGCAGAATGAATTGGTTCTGCGCCCTTAAACTTCTGACCATTAATTTCTAGTTCCATTAATTTATAGTTCCCACATTAACAATATGTATGGAGAGGAGGGATTTTTAAAAGGAGTGTGAAGAGTTCATTGGCCTCAAGTTCCTAGACTCCAGGGAAGTGTTATGAAGCATATAGCTCATGGTTTATCTTATTACTGGTTGGTCACCACCAGAGGCATCCACCTAAGCTAAACGATATATGGTCTAGCTTAGATAATTCATCATCAGGCCTTCTAAGTTAGATCTTCTAGCAAAGGTTTAATCAAGCATTCAACGGAAATCTACCTGCCATGTTTCTCATCTCAATCATTTCGTATCTATTTCTTAACGAGACCATCACTCTAAAAATGTATAAACTTGGTGCACCTATTCATGGAACATTTAAATAGCTTATAGCAAACATGCTTTGTTAATCCAACTCAATCTTTATTAGAAAAGCTATAAGAAGTACATTTACTGAAATCTTCTTAGTGCACTCGTGGACTTACAACATATACAACTGTATGTATATACGTATGCATATCATGACGGGTCTAAACATCACGCACAGCATATCTAAATAAAAATCGTGAGAGATGTAATATATGGCTTAACAACTTATAACTCAATAAAGATTTAATTATTGCTAATACTACAATATTCACACATATATATATTACAACCATTGTATTAGTAACATTACCGACTTAACAAAATAAATAACTTGCACAATTTCCTCACCACAAAAGAAAGCCCTTTCCCTATTCAAAAAGGATGTCTGGGGCATCTTCGTGTATGCCCGCATGTGCCGATCCACCTATTGCAAACAACAACAACAATATATATATATATATATATATATATATATATATATATATATATATATATATATATATATATATATATATATATATAATATATACATATATATATATATATATATATATGTATATATATATATTCTCTTTGGAGAAAAATCTAGGAATGAATCGCCTAGAGTGAAAGATTTCTTCGATTTTCTTAAAAACTATTTAAGAAGACAATTTACAAAAATCTCAATCCAGATTTAACCCAGTTCAAACCCGATCGAGTTAATCCACTCCTCATCTAGAACTTTTGAAAAAGCAAGAGGAAGGGTCCAAAAAGACTCACCCTTCTCACTAGTTTCTTTGTCAAGGAAATTGAGCAAGTATTTTCAAAAGCCAAAAAATTAGGACAGCCCATTTGGACGTCCCCTCCTAGCTGGTTCCAAGGATGGAGTCTTCTACAACCATTAGATAACTGCAATTGCTATTTGATGGGAAGAATAAATTGATCTGTAAATATGGCTATACAGACCACTACCATACATTTAAAGTAATCTATGGATTGAGCCCATCAATGGCTCCAAAATCCTTTTCTGATATCCACATATATGAAAATTACCTATAGTCTCAAAAATAACAACCAGACCCCAACCAATTGGTCACAATTACATGTCTATTCTTCATATAGCATACAATATATAAATTTAAACAATAACAACACGTACCTGCCCACAATGATATTCCAACCCTCTGGCCTTTGTTGCTGTTGTCTCCCATCACCTTGGCCGGCTATAAATTTGTTGCTATATTGGTCCAATCATCTATTTTCCTGTCTCTTTTTTATGCTGCCCCTAAGTCTTTGAGGTTCTTGCTATCTATTCTTTGTTATAGCCCAATTACTGTTGGCTTGATTTTCTATTGTTTTGGCATTTTGCAACAAGATAAAACCATCCCCATTCTCCCCACCTTTAGGTTCAAGCTACTTCGGGACTTGGGTGGTCATAGGGTATACTCTTCAACTCCAGTATTGTGCATACCACCATTTTCAGTTAAGAGGAGTAACACCTGTGAGAATAGGACTGAGGATGTATCATTAGTGCAACACTTAGGCCGACCATCTATGTTATGCCCCTCAGGGACTTGCTTTTCTACTGTTTTGGCTGGCATTCTACAATGTTCATCACTCTGCCACAAGTTAAAAGTCTCTGCTTTAAACCTGCACAAACTTTTTTCAGAGTGTATGTGTGTGTGCCAGTTCTATATTAATGGCCATGCACATAATTGTCCCCTACCTTAGGCATGTGTTGTTATGGCCTTCAATGGTGTGTTCACCTTCAATTTTCCCTATACATTGTGTTCGATTGTGTGACATGTTTTTTTTTTTTTGAGAGCTTTGGCGTAGCACCATGATATGTTGATCTTTTTCATAGTTTTAGTGCACCTGGTGAGTTGGCTTGCTTATGGCCATGTTGGCCCTTCGCCGCCCCCTTTTTTCTCTATTTATCTTTCTTCTTATTTTTCCTTCATTTCTTTCTTCTTTTTTCCTCTTTTTCATCTTCCTTTTCCTTTTTCCTTGTCCTTCTCCTTTTTATTCTGCTCTTCATGCCCACTGCATGACCTTCTCATTTTCTTTGCCACATTCTTCCTCTCTACTTCTTCTCTTCCAGTGACGGAGCTAGAAAATTTTTTTGGAATGCACTGATTCATTGGTTTTCATACCTGAAGGGGCACTTACATGTGTAACAAAGTAAATATTAAATGATTTTAATGCAAAAATGAAAGAAAATTGAGAAACTTGTGTCTGCAACTGCCCACACCAATCTATATGTGGCTCAGCTACTGTCTCTTCCCCTTCTTTTTCTCATTTTCTTCCGCTGCCCTTCGTCTTGCCTAATCTCTAACGCCGTCTTGCCTAAAAGAAATAGATTGTGCACTCTACATGCAAGTTCAGTTCATTTTCATCGGTTGATACAATAAGTGGGATATTGGGTTCGCTTGCTAACCGTCCAGATTTACCACTACATGTCCCTTGCTTAGTCACCCATTATTGGTCTAGACTTCTTGCCAATGGCTTTTATTGAGGACTAAAGCTTCATAGCATGCTGACAACCCCCATCAGATTGAAGTACTTTTGTCTGATTGCCCACGGCCTTCACCCAGGCACATCTATTTCTTTTTATCACGCCCGTAGCCTTCCTTAGGGGCATATTTGAAAAAATAATGAGAAAAAGAGAGATATTTCAATTTTTTTGTTAAAAGATTGGTCAATTTTAAAAAGTTGTGGGAGTTTCAAACACCCATCCTCCCTCTTTCCTTTTCACTGTGAGAGAGAACAGAATGAGGGTTAGAGAGAACGTGAAAGGGAACAAGAGAGCTTGAGGAGTGAGAGGATAAGAAAATTGTGGAAGAAGAGGGAGCTATAGAGAGGGAAGAGTGAAGAGAGTGTGGGAGAGAAATAGAGAGAGAAGAAGATAAAAAAAATGGGTTGCAACTTAGGGAACAAGGGTTTCCATCTTTGCTTTCATGACTTTTGTTTGAATCTTCTTATTTTGAGCTGACAATTTAGATAACTCTTCTTGAATCATGATGGTTAGCTTTGATTTTGTTATAATATTAATGATTGTTCTATTTTAGAGATTCCTTATACTTAAATGTGGCTATGAACATATCCTTATTTAATGAGTGAGATTAAATTGGAGGTTCGCTTGTCAATTTGATGTGGATTATGTAGAAGAGAGTAATTTCATGAATTGAAAAAGTGAGAGGTTTTGATTTCAGCCCCTTTTGGTAGCTGTTCTCACCCCGATCTTTCTAGTGACCTGTGGAGGTAGGAAAACCGTGTGAAACGGTGAAATTTTGGGTTTTGTTTGAAAATGGACTTTAGGAGAAAAGAACATGCCCAACAGTATGAGTATCAACCATTCCTACTGCCTTTAATAGAGGTAATCGACCCAAGGTCTAAGTTTTCTCAAGCTTTGACAAGTTATTTTCCTTACATGCATGTGCAGAGATTGGTTTTTAGAGTTTATTTTGAATAAGACTTGGATTTTATTGAGAATATTTTTATATTACAGAAATTTTGGAGATTGAAAAATTGTATTTGGAATGTGATTTTTGAATTAATCTCATATTTGAACTTTGATTTTGTCCAATCCAAATTTTCCAATCTCTTCAAAAGAGACCAAGTTTTCCCAACTCTTCCAAAATATAGGTCGGTTTCCGGCCATCTCAAGCTTAGAAACTTCAATCTCTAAGATCCAAATCCAATTTTCAAAACCAAAATTTGGTTTCAAAAATAAGTTTCAATTCCAAGAAGTCTCAATATCTAGCCAAAATCTCCCATTTTCAATTCACAACTGATGAATTCAATTTCAAAAATCCTATTTCAAATCCCAATTCTATCCAAAAATTCAATTTCAATCCCTAATTTAATTTCAGTCCTATCCAAAATGTGAATTCTCAATTTTCAAAATTCCAATTTTTGGACCAATTCAATGATCAATTACTACAATCTAAGATTAATTCAATGATCCCATACAAATTTCCAATCTCTCATTTCCAAAATATAGAGATATTCTCAATCAAATCCAAGTCTTGTTCAAAATGAACTCCAAAATCTAAAATTCAATCTCTGCACAAAAAAAAAAAACTTGTTAAAGCATGAGAAAACCTAGACCTTTGATCGATTACTCCTGTTAATGACAGCATAAATAGTCGATCCACGTACAGATGAGTGGGTCCCTTTCTCCTAAAATTTTATGTTCAAACAAAATCCAACATGCAGGTCACCGAGAAGATCGTGGTATGAACAAATGGAAAAACTTTAATGATTAAAACTCATTGTTTGAGAATTTTAGGGATTTGGAGAATAACTTCTCTTTGGGAGAGGAAAATTTGTGAAAGCCTCTAGGATAGAGCATTAGCTCTTAGTTTAGAAATGTGATTTGGTTTGGACAAGTTGATTTCAACTTCTTTTTGGCATAAAGTGTTGGCAAAGTAGGTTTCTTAGATCTAAAACCTAACTTTTTTTTGAAAATTCTTTGTATGGCTCTAGAGAAATTTTATGAATTTGTCTAGATTGGCATTTTTGTAAGATTAATTTTCAGTTGAAAATGGCTTGACAAATAATTTGTATTGATTTTGAAAGTGATAGGATAGTTGGAAGCGCATGTTTCCAAATATGTTTGGTAGGAATATGATTTCAATAATGATTTTGGATTTGATCAAAACATTCGTTTTGAATCTAGGAGCTTCTTTTGAAACCGAACTAGATGAACTTGTTAATAATTGATTTTCAAATTCATAGATATTTTGAAAATTTCATAAATGAGATAAGTTGAAATGAGTTTTTTTTTTTATTTGTTTCATTTTAAGATGAATCATACTCATGGATTGAGTAGATCCAATTCTTGATGGAACTGTTTTCTGAGATCCAATCCATCATGCATTCAAGAGAGCATCCATGCTTCATTCCTCTCACTCTCTTTTTATTCATTTATTCATTCAATTACATAGATAAAAGGATGGCATTTTTGCCAAAACCAATGTAGTATTCCCTTAATATTGCACGAATGAGATCTCTTTAAATCAGATTTTGGAAACATCCTTTTTTTATTTTTGAAAAACAGAATTATGGCTCAAATGGGTTAACATGATTGTGGGAATGCATTCACATATGCATTAACATGTACATTTTCTTCGCATCGACTAAGCTGGACATCATTCCTAGTTTTTAAAAATAGAAGAAATCCCAACCCATACCCTTGATTCATTTATCATTTACATTCATCATTCACATGGAGAGGCACTCATGGAATGTCCATCATTTCTAGCAAGGTACTTAGAAAATTGTCACAAAACATGAGGATTAGAATGAGAAAAATCATGCATAAAAGTCATTGTTTTGAAATAATGAGATAGATGCCATTTTGAGTGAACTTGCTTGGCGAAGACCTCAAACCATGAGACTGATTGGGGTCTAGACCATGATGATAAATCACCAACATTTGGCAAGCTAAAAATGAACTTGTTAATTTTAATTGGATAGCAGAAATGAAACTCATTGATTTGGATATTAGGGAGTTAAAAACCAAGGTTATTTGAATATGCGATGGACTCAAATATGTTTATGCTACAAATTATTTGGTTTCAATCTTAATGATTTAGTATATACAATTTTGTAGTTTGTATTTCATCATCACATTAGCCCAACATGTGGTATCAATGCTATCTGTCTTCTGCTGAATTATGGAAATATAAGATTTTCAATTTTGTTTGGTTGGTTTCTCAGTTCAGCTTGTCGAGTATCTCTTTTATCTCTCAATATTATATCTCTTTGTGTGGTTCCCATTTTTGTTGGTAAATCTCCCATTCTGAACTATCTTTCAACCTTTATAGTAGCTAGGTTGATAAATGGCCTTATGCATGTACTGCTTGGGTTGGGCACTTGGGCTTTGTAAGTTTGTTTTCTTGTTAAAAAGAAAAAATTAAAGAGAGTTAAGAGTGTAGTCGGGATGTCCTTGTTTAGTGCAAGGAAGAGACGGCTGAATGCCCTCTCATTCAGTTGAACTAGAGGAAGGGCCGTCGAGCCCTCCTTCCTACTCAATCCAACAAGAAAAGGAAAGTGGCAGGGTCACTGTGCCCTTCCAAGATGGAATACCAACAACAACGTTGCTTATATTCTAGAATTTAGAAAAAAAAAGAAAAAAAGAGGTGCAAGGGAGTCGTCCAGGTCCCTTGCCACTGTCAAAAAGAGATGCATGGAGAGTAGCCCCCACTAGCTGCCAGCTGCCACCGAGTTCTCTACGTCACTCCCGTGTATATAACAAGCATACGCTGGTGCATGAGATAACAAGTGTATAAGATAACAAATAGATATAAGAAAATAAATAAATATAAGATAATAAATAGGTATGAGCTAATGTGTATGAGATAACATACAGGTGTGAGATAATGACTAATGTATAAGATAACACTAAACATAAGTATAAGATAATGTGTATGAGATAACAAAGATTTATGAGATAATAAAATAACGGATAGATGTATGAGATAATATTTATAAAATAATAAAATATTTATGAGATAATAATAATGCCATGACTAAGACAAAAAAACGTGTTTGTTTTTTTTTTACTATTTAGATGGATATATTGGTTATAACGATATGCATGACAAGTTTTACTTTTATCGAAACTCCAAATCTTATTTTTGTTTTTTTTTTCTCTACAAAAAGTTCTTTTTTATTAATCATTAACATTTTTTTCATTATTAAAATAACACGTGAAAATTCATAGCATATATAACTAACACCGGCCACATCTATGCCTAGGGGTCTGATACCTTGCTGGTAGCGTCCGGCTCTCGCCAACCGATGGGAGGGATTCGTCAGTTCCCTCACTCATTCTATTACAGAGAGAGAGAGAGAGAGAGAGAGAGAGAGAGGGGGGGAAGGCGATGGCCATTGGTTTGCCACGTGATGCCAGTAGTTTTTGTCACCCACGGACAAGAACCGGTACTCTGATGTTTCAAACTGGTTCAGTCATTGCGAACCAGTTCAACTTGTTTTGACCAGTTCGGGTCATCTGGAAACATTTCAGATGGTATATGAACCGAATCGTGACTTCTTGAACTAGTTCATTTGGTTTGAAACTAGTTCAGGAGTCTTCCCAACTAGTTCATTCAGTTCTGCAACCTATTCAGCTTAATTTGGGGCTGGTATGGGTGCTTTGAACTAGGTTCTACCCAATTTTGTACTACTACGTCCAAATTTTGGGCTGATTCAAGGGTTCTTTAACCAGTTCAAGCATTTTTCTTAGTCGGTTCGTAAAATTTAGTATATGTTTTTTATGCCATTCAAATTATTTATGGATTCTTTAGTATGTTTACATATTTTTTAAATTTGTGTATGTGCTTAAATGAATATTGGAATGTGAAGTTAATATTTGGTGATGATGCATAAGTTAAACCATTTTGTATTACATTTTTCATTCATTCATTTAAAAATTTTAAACTCATGTTTGAGTTAATTTTTAGTGTTAAGAACAGATGTATTCAATTATGTATGTTTCAAGGATAAATTGGAGATGATATTGTCTTTTTGGTGTTTTGAAGTGAATTAACTGCAAAATGCATCTAGGGAGCCAAGAGGCAAGTCAGTTCATAGATCTAAGTTCAACCAAGGCTGAGACCCATTGATAGGAGATTTTATAATTGCAAAGTATTTTTTCATTCTCTTGTGCTTTTCACTTGTTTCCTTGCTACCATTTGCAAGTTTGCTGTAGATCCTTTGCAGGAGTCTCAGAGCCAATCGGAATTCGAATGTTCTTTCGCACCCCGCAACTTCGAGGGTTTTTGTAGTTGGTGCACTCTTCACGTTTCCATCATTTCCTTCTTTCCTAGATGAGTTGTACACCTACAACATCTGGTTTGATGTAGGAGAACTCCTTGGAATCTTGGATTGTAATGGAATTATTCGTTTTTTATCCCCTCGATGGAGCACTCACCATAGGTGCTCTCCTTCCTTTCTTCTAGAGGTTGAGTGTTTTTTATGTCTGCAATCCACTCTTCCAGCATGTTTAATCTTATTTTCCTTCATATTTTGATAGATTTAGGAACAAGATTTTGCAGTATTTTGGTGTTTTTCTCATAGAAGTTAGTTGTTGGAGTAAGCCCATCCAGTGATCTTCATTGTTTTTCTTCCCAAACTACCATTTACTTTGTTATACTCTGCTTTACTTTTATTTCCAGCATGTTTTCAGTGCAGACTAGTGGTCCTTTTGATAAATTATATGTTCTACTATATCCCCTGCACTTTTGTTAAAAAACTGACATAAGGGATTTATTTAAAAAAAAAAAACATTGAAAGTAAGCCTAGGCATCTGGCCAACTTGGCCCAATAAGGAGTCGGGCTCGGGCCGGCCCGACTCCCGAAACCTAGGCCCGGGCCTAGCTCGACACCAAAAACCTGAGCCCAGTCCGATTAAATTTGAAAACATATATTTTAATATAAAATAATATATAAATATAATTAATTGTAATAAATTATTATAATTATATATATATATTAATAAAATATGTATTAAAAATTTTATCAGGCCGAACCGGGCTCAATTGGTCCCACTCGGACTGGCCCGATTCCTTTTTTCGGGCCCAAGTCGGGCTGGGTACCGGGTACCCGACCCCACGCCCCAGCGTTAATTGGAAACAGTTTCCAGACCCAAATTGGTCTCCAATCGGCCCGCCCATTACCAGCATATTTAAATCTGGACTGACCTGGCCCAGATTAAATGTGTCATGGGTTGGACCTGGTGTCCAATAACCACCTAGGGAAAATTTTGGGCCATTTCATTCCCGGGTCTATCGGGCCAATTCGAGCCCTATCATTGACTTTACAAAATCACATTGTTGTTCGTTAAAAACAAACTCAAATTCATTAAGATCTAACAAGTTCTCCCCTGATAAGCTCATCGTCTACAACAAACTGCACCATAGATGAGTCATACTCCTCATCTAATATGACCTTGCAACATAGATTATGATGTATATCTCCCACAACAATATCAAGAAAGCTATTGAGGTGATGAATCATGATTCATGAAGCTATTGAAATATCATGTTCGTGAATCTGACAAAAATATGATATAAACCACATTCAAATCTAAATCTTTGAAACATACTTGAATATGAGAAAAATATGGTAAGAATCACATTCAAAATTGAATATCATGCGTACACATCCTTTATTCACATAAATCTCAATAAATGAATATTTTTCACATACTTAAAACTAAAATTTTTGGCAAATAAATCGAATTAAATGATAAATTAATTAGACATTTGAATTTTAGAACCAAAATAGTAATCAAATTTTATACGAATTTGTCAAACACAAAAATAAAATCCTTTTTTATCTTTTATTCATTTCTCCCATGTTCTAAATAACTCTAAAATAATACTTGAGATCCCTTTTGATTTTTTATTCATTTCTTCTAAACTCTGGAGGAATAGTTAAGATCTTTTTTCGTTTCTTATTACCTGCAAAAACACACGAACATTAAAAAAAAAGCATAAATGATGTGAACTAAACAGATATATACATAAGTCTTAGCATATGATAACAAAATATATATCATACTATATGCTGCATCATTTTGCTATTTCACCAAAAAAGATATCCCACTTCCAATCAACTGCAAAACAAGATTTTACGTGGGAAAAAACATGTATAAAAAGATTAAACAGTTAATACATAAAACGTATGATAAAAAAAACATACCATGAGAATATTTTATATTGCACAACATTTTGCTTCACCACCAAAAGAATATTCTACTTTCAATAAACTGCAAAAACATGATCCTAATCACGTTAGTACCATAAGAAAAGGGTTAATTGATTAGACAAATATTAAACATATTACCTTTTCACATAAATCATTATCTTGATCTTGAACCAGCTTTGCATGCAAGCTAGCACTTCAATAGTTTGAGAAGTGCTTGAGCATTTATAGTCGTTAACAACTCTTTCTACTATACTGAATGCAGACTATAATGCAAGTGTAGATAATGGAATGGCCAAGACATCTTGAGCCATCTTTGATAAAAGTTGGTACTTGTTTTCATTTTCCTTTCACCATAATGTATGTCAAATTCTTCACCACTCTAAACTTCATAGAGTTTGTTCTTCAAATCAACTTGTAAATCCAAATGAAGTAATTGGCAGAGAAAGAATTTATATATTACCTATTGAAATCAATTTGAGATACAAGATTACTAGTATTAGAGTTGCAATTGAAGATCATCTTTGACTTGTAGAATGCATATTTTTTTATTTAATATACAATTTATGAAGGCTGATTTTAATATTTTTAAATTATTCTCTTCCATCATCATCATTCAATTTGTCGAAGTTTAAAACGACAGCAATTGCAAATATGACATTATAATTTTTTTAATATTTGTCAAAATTTTCTTTCATTTTATGTGTTAAAGATATTATATACTCATTTTGGGAAAGAGATGCTCATGCAAATGTGCATAAATCTTAGTTGCTACGCTACAACAATTTGTTTCGTCTGCAATGATTGTTGCTTGCCGCATTAGCCGTCGTGGATGAGTCCTTATATTCACTCGCCATTTTTTTGAGAGAGAGAGAGAGAGAAAGAGCGAGCCATCTTTTGGTTGAGAGTGAGAGAGCCGTATTTTTGGTTGAGAGAGTTTTTGGTGGTTGAGAGAGAGAAACAGAGCACACCACTTTTTGTTGAGAGAGAGAGAGTGAGAGAGAGAAGGTTCAAGACACATACACAGAAGGGGCCATCAAGAAGTCGAGAGGGAGGGGAAGCAAAACAAAGAGCCAAAGAGGAGCACGCCATCGAGAGCCCGAAGAGCTGGTGAATATAGATGATAGATCCGGCGCACTCAAGCTCCAGATCGTGTTGTAGAGGATGACGATGAAGAATCTGTGGATTACAGTATGGCGATGAGAATCTAGAAACTCCTGAAGCCCTTCACGATAGGGAGTGTTGGGGCAGCACGTCGCCACCATCGTTATTAGGTAAGATGATCCTCTTTCTTTCTCTTTCTTTCTATCACTATACGTGCATAAATGGGCCATGGCTGATGCGTATAACATCTGCATCAAGGACTCAAACATCAACGAGGTGCAGTGCAGATCAATAGCGAGCATTGGCCCGCATTAGGTACAATGTGGTCGACATTAGGTACATCGCCATTTCACAGCAGCAGTAATAGCTGCACCGGGACAGCCAACGCAGCAGCCATAGCTGCATCGGGCACATAGAGGCTGCTCGGTCTGCCCCTTCCTTGTTTTGATATCTCTGTTTCGCTCTTGCTAATCAATCACATTGCACCAATCCTCTGTTTCCCCTTCCTTTTTTGCTTGTATGGCATCATGGTTCTAGGTTCTTCGCCTTGAGTCACAGTTTGGATCTTTTAACACGTGTTTTATTGTAATGGACAATAACATACATGTGGTTTTGCTGGCTTTTCTATTTCCACTACTTGTTTTGGGTATACCCTTTGATGCCAGAAATGATTCGTGTATATATCTCACAGAAACGTAAAATCAAAGTGGGCGATAAAGTAGCTAGCTTCAAGTTGCACGTTGAATTGGTTGGGTGACAATTTGCCTCATCTTTCAAGTATGGTTTAACACTTCTTTCTTGTTGATGTTTTTAACCAAAATTGAGCTATGTATCTCATGCTTTTGAATTATTGGGAATTTGTAATGCTAGACAGCCACAAGTTGGAGATTTTTGGTCAAGTGTTGTAGAAAATGTAAAGTATATTAAATTATTTAGGAGAACTAAAACATGAATGTAGAAATGAGGACAGCATGTTGAAACAAATTTTAATCAGTCTAATGTTCTCTTATATTTCATTTTTCAGGCTTTCTAATTGTCGTGTTAAGCCAAATACTATGACTATTCCCTTAGATCAAGATAATAAAACGAAAGAGAAAGAAAGGAGCAGGCAGGCTCCAGAACTTGAGGAGATAATCAGATAACAGAGATAGATGTGGTCTGTTGAAGACTTGTCAGGTTTCCTTTTCTTTATTCTTTCATATCCTCATTATGCAAGGAAATAACTACAAAACTTATTTTATACTCATCCATACCTGTTCAGTTTGATTTTGATTTACTTCCCCTCAAAGATTACAACATGAAGAAGTGGTTTTCATTCATTAATGTCACAGTCAAACATGTATGATGACTTTATTTCTTTCCCATGTAACAAGTTTGTGCCTGAGTTGTTTGCAGGTGGTATGCAGCTTAATAGTGTTATAAGTAGATTAACAAATGGAAGTCTATTTTCTCCTCCCACTCCTTGTTATTCTTCTCCTTTCTTAGGTGTAGTTTTGCTCTACATGTTTATGCCCAGGCATAACATCAATATTTTGGCTACATGAACTCCATCATTTAACATCATTATAGGCCTCGTGACGTGAAAAATGACTTTTTTTTTAATATCATCTTGTGTTTTTATAAGTTCTCCTACTTTTTGTTTTGTCGGGATCCTTCTGTGACCTAATAAAATTCTTCTCTTGACTTGCTAATATAGATTAAGAAAAAGACACGATCAGGTCAGTTTGGCAGTCTTTGGATCGTGGGGAACGTTCAACTTCGACTACTTTATCTAGATCATCTTATGTAGTTTATCCACATCCAAAGAATATGTAACCTAGAATTAGAACTTGGTTTATCCTAAGGTATGTGTTATGCTTTAGGCTCGGTCTTAATTTTTGTTTGTATCCTTAATTGGGTTCTCAAATAGAAAAAATGATCTTATGTATCACTATATTTTTCATTTCTTTCCTTATACGCTCTTCAGACATAAATCAAACTATCCCTAAACTGATCAAAGGCCCATTGATTTGATCGGTCACATGCTTTAGCATATGGAATGGACAAAGCAATTACTGCATGTCCTTCACCAGCCCATTAATTTGATCAGTCACATGCTTTAGCATATGATTCCAGTCCTTTAAGCCTGTGTTTGTGTGTATCTACTTGTATGTGTATATGCATTTATTTTTCATGCACACATATGTTTTCAGGCATACAGGTTAGAATTTCTCAATGGTCCTTAGTGATCTCCCATTTCCTAGTTTCTATTAATGACCATATAACTCAAAAGTATGCATTCTAATACCTACAGCCCAAGGTGGTAAAACAGATGTTGTTAACCTTTTCATGCCATGATTTGCTCCTAGTCCATTTGTCATCCCAGAAGAGTGATTTTTATGTTTTTTAATAACTTCAATGTTGAGACATGAACTTTGTGTTCTCAGCTAACAGATCCTAGGCATCCCATGCTGTTACATTTATACCTAACTAGCCAAATATATTTCAATGTGATTTGCCTCCTTGGCTTCTGTTTTGAAGGGTCTTGAAGGGTACTTGTGTATGAATTCATGTCAAATGGTTCACTTGAGAAGATTACAAACACCGTAATTGCAGATCGTTGCATGTTCAGGCCAGAAAGGTTATATGATACAGCACTAGGCATTGCCAGGGGAATTGAGTACCTACACCAAGGTTGTGCTCAAAGCATCATCCACTTTGACGTCAAGCCACATAACATTCTTCTGGACCATCACTATACACCAAAGATTTCTGATTTTGGTCTAGCAAAATCATATTCAAGGAGCAAAGCATTATAACTATTACAGAAGCAAAGGCACAAGTGGTTACGTTGCTCTTAAGGTATTCTATGGCAATTTCAGGCATGTCTCACATAAATCCGATGTTTATAGCTTTGGAATGTTGCTGATAGGAATGCTTGGGATGAAAGAATTGGTCCCACTGATGGATGTTTCTAGTGGACCAAGTTTCCTCTAGGGATTCTTGACACTCTTTCTAAGAATCAGAATTTTCAAGGCATTGAAGAAGGATGAGGTGAAATTCGAAGGTCACCTCTACAGCCTTGTGGTGCATGCAATCGAATCCACTTGTTAGACTGTATGAAATAAGTAGTGAATATATTTGAAAGTAGCACGTCAAAATTGCCTATGCCTCCCAATCATTTTTACCCTGAAACTAAAACTGAGTACATGCTTCCAGGTATTGACTTCATCTATATCTGAATGATTCGGGTACTCCAGAAATAGCAAAAGGTGGGAACTAAAAGAAAATTGGCAGCATTACTTCTTGAGTTTGGCTATTCATGTTGTCTTACCGCTTTTCCACATTTTTTACGAGAAATGTGCATGTCTGCTTAATTTCCCAATCAAATTGAAATTTATGGACATGGGATTGATTTTATAAGAATCAAGTTTTGAATTAATTTATGCCAGAAATATTTTTGTTCTTGTCGAAAAACATATCTTTTTTGTTCTTTCTTAGGTTATGTAAGAAGAGAGTAGGAACAGGGACAGAAAGGAGTGTGAATAGAGCAAATGAGTTGAAATGCTCTGATGATATTCTATTGCAAAAGCATGGTCGTGGCATTAATTATATGCATAATTACATATACAAGTCCTCAAGGGCAAACAAGCAAAAATACATACAACAGAAACTTTGTAGCTCCATAGAAATGGGTTATATGTGTTCTGATATGCAATAAAACATGTGTGCATGAAACTACATATCTTGCGTTTGAAAGAAGATCAGGTATATTTGGCTTCTCTATTTTCTTTTCAAGTCTATTAACTGAAACAAGTTTTTCTATTTGTTTCTAGATGTGGATATTTGATACCAGTGATGAAGAGGGCCATTGTCTCCTAACAAAGGACCTAGAAGCACGCTTGCATCAAAACAAGAGGCCTCCTCATGAATGTGAACAATTATAACTTGTTTTCTACTTTTTCTAGATGATGTCTGTTGTTTAGTTGAAACTTGAAAGAAAAATACTTTTAGATCATGTCATTGAGTAAATTCACTCTTTCCTTTTATCTAGGATGCTTATGATTTTTTTTTAAGAAAAACATTTTTAGTTCCACCACACCTATGTATTGGATTACCAATTCCATGAAACATGGAATCAAACTTTCTTATCTTTCCAAATTTCTAGTTTTTAGATCCAAATGTACTATTTGAAAGATATCAAGAAGGTGGAAGCCTAGAGGTAGATTTTAAGTTTTTAACTATTGCTTTGTTTAGTACTTTCTTGTTTTGGCTTGTGAATGTAACAAGTTGCTATATATGGCACAAATATATATATATATATATATATAACAACCTTCTTCATATATAATGTGCCAGTTCTCTCTCTCTCTAGTCTCTCTCTATATATATATCCATATATATATAGAGAGAGAGACTAGAGAGAGAGAGAACTGGCACATTATATATGAAGAAGGTTGTTTTATATATATATTCTTATTAATTTGATTTTAGTTTAATTATATACATATGTTCTATTGTGTAATCTATTCTCATGACAAATTTTAAATATTCATATTTTGCTCATGGTGCATAGTACAGTTTTTTGCTTGGCTTGTCAAGCATAAGTCTGATACATCATTTAGATAGGGTGCGAGGAAAATAGAGGGGTGAATTAGGCAGATTGGATATAGGCATTAGCCTAATAGAAAGGCAAGTTATTTGGTTCAAAAGTTTTTCAAAATAGTTTATTACTGGACAATTCTATATGTTGAAGCTACCATGCAGTTTGTTTCAACATTTCATTCAAGTCATTTCTATGGTTGAGTCTCTTATCTATATAGAGAACATATGTTGATTGTTGAGGTGTTCCAAAAATTGAAAGGTCCATGTAGATAAACTTAATTGAGCGAAATGGGAGCAGCCTAAACCATGAAAACGGGGTTGGTGAGTCATCAACATCAATTATTGGCAATCTTTATTAATCTGCTTTATGAATCTTGATTCTGTATTTCTTGATATTGATGGCTTGTCATTTACAGTCTATATAACTTTTCATTGCTATCCAATGATTAAGTAAAACAGTTTGATTGATCAAACATAGAGATTGATATTGATTGACACTTGCTGGGATTGGCACTTTACTTTTTGTTTCTTCAATTGATCAGATACGGCTGTTGCTACTGGAAAATCTTAAGTTGACAATCAACAAGCACATTGAGCAGATACAGGTTACTTCTTGGTGCAGGTTGGAAAGGTGTTTTGTTACAATCCAGGATCTAGCATAGTACGAGATTATCCTATTTGTGTTCATCATAATCAAGAGGAGGTCCCAGACGAGTATTCAACAGATGCCTCCCTTTAGAAAGATGGTCCATTAGAGGTACTTAAATCTCTGTGTTAGAATCACTTGTTCCTTGGTATTAATTACTCATCCCTTAACATGTGTAACCATGACAATAAAGCACTGGAGGCAGCATTGTTTCTTTTATGAAGTTCCAAGAGGTTGTATTCTCTATCTTTAGTATACACAGTAACCTATTGCAATACAACATTTGCAGATGTGGCGGTTGTCAACTTAGCCTGAAATTTGGCAAGAAAATATTGTTTTGTTCACGTCAAATATTCCTGAGGATGGAAGGATCAACATCTTCATGATTGTGGTCAATCACTTGCGTTTGCTACAACCACCTGCTATTCTGGTTTTCTCGCAACCATGAGTGGAGTTCTTTGATGTGTGATCGATAGGCTTGTCTTATCACGGGCCCATGCTGAACCAACAAAAGAAAAAAGTCAGATCTTACAAGAGAGAGTGATATCTTAATCTAATCTGCCTTAACTATGTTAATCAGTTTCACAAATTACAGTTGCTGGTTAGCTGAATTTGATTTAGCAGATAAATACTGTTAGCTTTTTAAGACTTGTACAAGCTATATGTTTTCATGTTCAAAAAGTGTTAGCCTTTTGGGCTTGCTTATGTGATGTTCAACAAGTAAAAAAACAGTTTATTGTAATAACACGTTCGGTAGTAAATGAGATCAAGAAATACATAACATGTTCACATTATGCAGGCACACACAGAGAGAGAGAGAGAGAGAGAGCATTGCTGACATCTTCTAATGTATTTCTGTTAGCTGATCACTGTGTGAAGATTCTGTTGATCTATTGTTCTCTTGTTCATTTTTATCATCTGTGATTGGTTGCTTTAATCTTTCCAGAAAGCACCAACATACTCCTTTTTGTTTCCTTATTCATGCTTCAATTTAGGTGAGCCACTGTATGTAAGAAAAAGTTTTCAGTTGCTTTCCCTTGGACACAAAATCTCCTAATGCATTTGAAGTAGGGGGCATTCAATTGCCATATATCTAAAATCTTTGATGATCTAAGACTTGTTGGTTCTCAAGAATTCTAGCAAGGATCTACAGTTTTTTGCTTCAAAGATGCGTAGGTTAATTACATTATGTATTTGTATACTTTTCATGTGCTTTTGGTTTTGTTTTCTGGTGATTGTTCGCTTTTTTATTCTGTTTTTCAGCAAAAGTTGGTGCTGAAGTTGGACATATATGATGATAATTGCAGGTGTAAGGCCATGAAAACTACCATTGTTGCTGGAGGTATACACAAAGCTTGTTCTTTTTCTTACTCTCATTCTGATCAGCCTTTATAAACCAATGTTAATATGACCCAAATCCTGAAAGACCTTTCTTAGTGAAGATATCACTAAGTGGTATTTGAAAACCCTTTAAAGTATCAGCATATGCATGGTTCAAGAATGGTATGCCTCTTATCTGTTTTTTTTGTCTTAATCCTTCTTTGTCTACTTTGTGTGTGTGTGTGTATATATATAGTGGATGTGGTTAAATGGACTCGCAGATCAAGACAATGAAGCTGTTGTTGTTGCTCAATGTGGCTGCCGCTCCAATATTGTACCATCTCTTCTCCAATGAGGCAACTGGCTGCAGATCTTAGGGTGGATTTGCTCCGCCTTTGCCATCAGTGTCTTTGCAGTTTCCCTTTCCATAACTTATTCCTCTTCTCAACTGGCAAATTCACTATTAGCACACTTCTGTAAAAGATTGATTTGTCCTATATCAGTCTCCAGAATGGATTGTTGTAGTTTAACAATTTTTTATTTTCACTTTATTACTAAGAAGTATTTTAGTTTGACATTAAGTTCACATGTTACCTTATGTTTCCTTTTCTGGTTGGTTTTTCTATTTCTTCATGTTCTCACATTATGTGGTATATTTGCTTGTAAATAATATAACATTTTCCTCGATATTTCTAAAATGTCAGCCAAAAGCTTTTTGGCAACTCCCAAAAAGCAATTCACAATACTACATAGGACAACGGCGGCTAATCGCTAGGGCAGAGGCCGTTGCCAATAAGATTATTGGCTACAATATGAGCAGTTGCTAATAGTCTTGTTGTTGCGCTATTACATTCTTAATGAAAGAGAAAACATTAGTTGCATCATAAAAATATCTTTAAAAAATGACAAAAAGAATTTGCACAATTTTTGTTTACCGTCGAAGGTTAATCTATGCAATTAGTATCAATAACCACAAAATATTCAAAAGTCTCTGGTAATATAAAGCATACTTAAGCATTAGAAAGGTAAATTCGAATGAGTAGGCACATCATATAATAATTTTTCATTTACTCATCCTAGTTTTCCGACATAATCAATGAATCTATTTAATCTTTTGGGGAATATTTTTCACAAACTTTATGTTTTCTCGAATTTTCGAAATTGCTTCATGTAGATCTCACATACCTTATTGGTCAATCAACTTCAAAATATGTCCAATGAAACAAACATGGAAATACTTTCTTCTGTGTAGAATAAGACCTTTAATTGTCAATATTCTTTTCTGTTGCACGAGAGAGAGAGAAGGTTTCCTTTTTTTCTCACCTAACCCTAATCTCATATTAGGGTGTTGACTACATATTTACAATTTGTCTCTACTAAAATGTGCTAAAACAATAAGTCGACCTTTGTCCGCTTTCTAATATTTTAGAAAGACTTAAATTGACTTTAGAAAACTTTAACGCTCCCCCTCAAGTTGCAGCATAGATATCAGTGATACTCAGCTTGTTATATCCTCTCAAGAAATCTTCAATGGGAAGAGCCTTAGTAAACATATTAGTTGATTGATCTTCAGAAGAAACATGAATCGTGCTAATGACTCCTTCTTATACCAAGTCTCGAACAAAATGGCAACCGACTTCAATGTGTTTCATCCTCTCGTTAAAGACAAAGTTATTTGCAATGTATGTAGCAGCTCTGTTATCACAATACATCTTCATAGGAAGTTTCACTGACATTCTCAATTTTAGAAGCACTGATTTGACCCATGACATTTCAGCCGTTGTTTGAGCCATCGCCCTATATTCAGATTCAACACTCGATCTAGCAACCACATTCTGTTTCTTGCTCCTCCAAGAAATAAGATTCCTTCTAATATGGAAGCAAAAACCTATAGTAGATCTCATGTCATTTACTGATCCTACATAATCAACATCACTATATGCTTCTATGTTCAAACATTCTTTTTTTTTTAACCATAACCCCTTTCTCGGGGCTAATTTCAAGTATTTTATCACCATTAAAGCAGCTTCCCAATGAACTTTTCGAGGTTTTTCCCTGAATTGACTAAGCTTATTTACAGCAAAGCTGATGTCTGGACGAGTGATGGTCAAATATAAAAGTTTCCCTATCAAAGATCTGTAAGAACGAGAGTCAAAAACTTCTGATTCATCATTGTGCATATGAATTCGAGGATTCATAGGAAGTGTAGTAGGTTTGGCTCCCAATAACCCTGTTTCCTGCAAAAGGTCAATAACATATTTCCTTTGAGACATCACAATCCTTTTACTATTATGAGCCACTTCAATACCAATGAAATAACAAAGTTGACTAAGATCTTTTGTGACAAAGTGTTTTTGTAGAAACTCTTTTGTCTGAGCTATCTCTCGAGTACTTTCTCCAGTGAAGACAATATCATCAACATATACAATCAATATCACTATACCAGAAGTCCCTCGCTTGATAAACAACAAGTGATCAAGTTGGGATCTTCGAAATCTATATTTAGAGAGAACCTCACTTAGCTTATGGAACCATGCATGGGGACTTTGTTTAAATCCATATATAGCTTTTTTGAGTTTGCATACCTTGAAACACTCCCCCTGTCATTCAAAACAAGGTAGTTGTTGCATATAGACTGTTTCAGAGAGATCACCATATAGAAATGCATTTTTCACATCAAGTTGAAAAAGCGGTCAATCTTGATGAACTGCGAGAGATATAATTAGGCGAATAGTACCTAATCATGCCACATGAGAAAATGTCTCGAAGAAATCTATCCTATAAGTCTGTGTATAGCCTTTAGCAACAAGACGAGCTTTGAATCGTTCTAAAGACCCATCAAAAAGATATTTGATGGTGAATACCTATTTGGAGCCAACAACATCACAATTCATTGGTGGGTCCACCAAGTCCCAAGTCTCCCTACAAAGAAGAGCATCCATTTCCTCCTGTATAATGTGTTTCCATCGTGAATCTAATAATGATTGGTGGTGAGAGGTTCAAATAGTGTGACTGGCCATATCTCGATCAAACTGTACCAAACTTGTGCTCAAATGGTCCATAGAAACCGAGTTAGAAATCAGATGCATTGTGCACTGTCGCTGGCCCTTGCGAATAGCAATAGGTAGATCATTTGCAGAATAGTCATCATTTCTTCCTAAGTCATTCTTATCATTGGAACTTACCTCATGAGAAGACTCTGGTGGGCGGTTTGGAGAGAGACCTTGACGCCGAGTGTAGACTATTGGAGGATAAAAGAAAACGATCACTTGACAGTGGTTGAGAGGACGAGATAGACTCAAGTGATACTGGGGGAATAAGAAGGGGAACAGACATGGGAAGCTAAGACACAGTGGTACTTGGAGCGAAAATATAAGGACGAGACTCAAAGAATGTAACATCCGCACTGACAATCTTTTTCTTGGTATGGGGATCAAAACATTGATAGCCTTTTTGATTGGCAGTATCCAATAAACACACATTTGACAGCTTGGGTAACAAGTTTGTTTTTGTTTGGGCCCAAGATGTGTGCAAAACAAGTGCATCCAAATACTTTGGGAGGTATATGAAATAATGGACAATTTGGATATAGTATTTGAATGAGGATGCGTTCTTGGATAGCAGATGAGGGTAATCTGTTGGTGAGATAGCATGCAGTAAGAATAACATCATCCTAAAAGTAGGTAGGCATATGAGTATGCAACATAAGGCTACGACCACATTTAGAAGTTGTTGATGTTTGCGTTCCACAACACCATTTTGTTGGAATGAGTAGTGACATGTATATTGTGGTCGAATCTCATGATTGACATAAAATTAAAATAGGACAAAAGATTTAAATTCAAGAGCATTATCAATACAAATATTTTTTACAATAACACCAAACTGAGTTTTTATTTCATTGATAAATTTCTAAAGAATACATACGACTTCAGACCTATCCCATAACAAAAATACCCAACTAACTCTAGTAAAATCATCAACCAAAACAAGGTAATACCAAAAACGTGAATGAAAGTCGACTTGGACCCCAAACTTCAACATGGAGAAGATCAAAAGGACTTTGACTGGAAGGGAAATTACTACGTGTATGCTTGCCTAACTGGCATGCACCACATAAGAAAGACTCTAATGCAGGAATATCTGGAAAAATGCAACGAAGCTTGGACACAAAGGGATGACCCAATCTGAGATGCCACTGCAAATGAGAAAGCTTTGGTGTGAAGGAGGATGCAGCAACATCTACAAGGACAGAAAGGAAATAGAGCCTCTCTCGTTCATGGCCACCACCAATAATCTTTTCAGTTTGTAAATCCTGAAAAGAACATGAACCAGGATAAAAAATGACTCTACACCGTAAATCTCTAGCCAATTGCTTAACAGATAACAGGTTAACAGGAAAGCGATGAGCATATAGCACATGTGTAATGGTGTCCAAAGGTGTGAGGTAGATATCACCACTACTCAGAATAGGGGACAACTTTCCATCAGCCAATCTGACATGTTGTGGTGTAGTGAACCTAGTAAATGATAAAAACATCTATGGATGATTACAACAATGTCTGTATGTTCCTAAGTCAATCATCCATATCATACCTGGGTCACTGGTCGGGGCACCAATAGAGAAAGCCGAATCTATTGCTACATTGCTAGTCGAGACATGGGTAGACCTCTGAGCTAGAACCAAATCATATTCCTCCTTGCTTAAGTTGAGAGAGTATGATGAAGGTAGTGGAGAACAAGTAGGAGACTCAACTAGAGAAGCTGTAGCCTATGAGGAAGTTGCATTAGATGAAGAAGACCCTTTCCTTACATTTGTCCTCCCTCCACCACGTCCTGATTGACCGGCAAAACGTAGATGAAGATGTTTATCCCAACATCAGTCCTCTAAATGACCTATTTTACCATAATAGGAGCACTGAAATCTGCCGCATCTTGCACCACACCCCCTAGTTCCAACAAAAGAACTATGGTCACGTCCTCCTGACATCACAAGTGCAGTGTGTCATGTGTAGGTTGAGTAAGAGTGACTGCAAGACGACTCAGCCTATTATAAGTATCTGCTAAGTCTGAAAGATCACTCCCTATGAGAATTTGAGACTGCGCTACAAAATATTCTCTAGATAACCCAGAAAGAAACTTTGCCACCATACCAGTTTCAAAATGTGATGCATAATAGTGCTTGCAAGGTGGGCGAAGAGCTTTTAATCATTCATATGCAACAGTCGATGTGGCAAAATATTATGACAGATCTTCATCTCCTTGTCATATGTTACAAAGCTCCTCTTCCAATTGTAAAATTTTAATAACATTAGTAGCATGAGAATATGTTTTCTGCAGGAAAGACCACTTATCTTTAGCTTTAGTGTAGTATGCAATTGTTGGAGCTATGCAAGACTCTACACTGTTGATAATCCATGCCATTACAATGTTATTATCTTCCTCCCACGCACCATATTTTCCTTTTTTCTCAAGAGGTTCATCTTCTTCAATAATATATTTCTTCCTATGACTAGCCACATACATCATAAATACCATCAACCATATTTCATAATTAGAACCATCAAGTTTAATTGTAGTTCCATACGAAAATGAGTTACCAGCCATCTTGTATTCATAAGAACTTTCTGATCTACTACTTTCAGTCATGGAAAAAATTGACACACACTAGTGGGGATGCAGCAGTCAAAAACCACAGAGAAATATATTTCTACTATCCTCAGAATATCATACGAATATCACATGCTAGATAACAAAAAGAAGTGTAATCACAGAAACTACCCACGTTTGAAAAGCATAACAGAAAGTAGAAGATAGGTTACTGAATTTTGGTCGACTGCAATGGATTTTCAGTTTCAGAAAAAACTAATGCTTTCAGTCGACTGCTTAAACCTTCAGACGGCTGCTGCCACTTGCTGATTTCGGCTGCCTTCTATCGACTGTTTACACCTTCAAAGAGAAAGAAAATAGGAACAGCTGCAGAAACCTGTTGATTTTTGTCTTCTCTTACACTATTGGCAGAACACCATCCATGTTTCCCTTTTTTTTTCAGAAAAGGACTGCACGATCATCACGCCTTACTCATTAAAAAAAATATCCACACGATCTGTTGTTCCTCATATCAAACAGCAACCATGAGATCTCCTTAAGGATTTGATCACGCCTTCCACATAGACGTGACCAGTCCTTCTCCACGCAGCACCCCCAAACTTTATTTCTTTACCGCCTCCCTGTTGGTGGGTAAGAAGAAATAAAGATGGGCAACGAGAAGAGGAAAGAGAAGGAAGACGCTGGAGGAAGAAGTCGCCGGTGATGGAGATCGCTAGAAAACTTACTTGGTTGTCGCCGCCGGTGGTGGCTCTGATACCATGTTGCACGAGAGAGAGAGAGAGAGAGAGAGAGAGAGAGAGAGAGAGAGAGAAGGTTTCTTTTTTTTCTCACGTAACCCTAATCTCAGATTTAAAGAGATTAAGGTGTTGACTACATATTTACAATTTCAGTCTACTAAAATGTGCTAAAACAATAAGTAGACCCTTGTCCACTTTCTAATATTTCAGAAAGACTCAAATTGACTCTAGAAAACTTTAACATTTTCAATGTTGAAACTGTATCATCATTTGTAGTACAATTATTAGCTGTAAAAGAAAACAACTTCAATTGGATGACTAATGAAAATGTGCACTCTCTAAGTGTCTCATACAAACTACTTACATTATGAAGTGGTGGAACATGCATAAATTTTAAAAGGTGAGAATGCAAACTTCTGTTTTGTGTCAATGTATTGGCTAGTCACACATAGATTTCCTAACGTATGTAGTGAAGTCCACATATTACATGTTATAAATTTTTTGAATCGTTGCTTTTCTATCTTATACATTATAGAATTTCTCTGTTGACTGTTCTTCATGAAAAAGGAACAAATCTTATACATGATTGACAACATATGATGACATAGAATACTCATGTACTACTACTACCTTGGCTATTAGTTTTTGAGTGTGATCCATGTCAAATTTGAACATAAGAAGAGGTATCTCTACTTCACGACCCTCGAATGCTAACATTAGTTGTTTTTGTTCAAACTCTCTTTTCTCTCAAATGCAATCATATGTCAATTTAAGTGACTAGCACCATCACTACTTTTTCCATTGTGCCTTTCACCACAATGACTGCATTTGGCTCTAACTTCTTCTTTGTATTTAGCGAACTTAAAATCAACCCATGCATCAGCAGCCTTGTTCTTTTATTGAAAATTTCAACTTGAACCTCATCATCATCCATGGCTAAACCCATGTTCTTTCTGTTTTAGCAAACTGTTGCTAAAACCATAGAAAACCGTTGCTACATGTTTTCAGCAGCAGTTGCAAATTGTTGCCAGAAATGACAAATGCTCTATCTATTAATGTTGTGCCTAAAAGCCTCTAGGCACGGCTTTTAGTTTTAGCGATATATATATATATATAAAATCAGCTGATCATCATGATGTTGACATTCATGTTGTTCATGCTGCATAAAGAACACTATTATGCACTGAATCCTAGCTAGGCAGCAATAGTACAAGACAATGAAGTGTACATTCAATGGGGTGATAATGACAACTTCTTCTGCACTGATTATTATGCTAGGCTCTTTATTGATCATCTTCTTGACTAGTTCCTGCACAGCACAACAGGCATTCTTGTTGATCAACCTCACAAATCCTTGAATGAGTGCTTTCCATCCCTCAATACACTGTCTATAGGTGTCCTCAACCTATTGAGTGCATCCAAGTTACATCCTCAGATACTTTTTAATTCAAAAGGACATATCTAGACATTTTAACAATTTATCAAATGACTGTAAAAAATATTTCAATATATACGAAAAAATTCACAATAATATAAAAAGTTTAAGGCCATTTTCATTTCCGTAAAGTCAACCTTACTTTTCAAATTGAACTTAATTCTTTTTTTTTTTTTACAGCAAGAAGACTTACCGATTAATCAAATTTGATCCAACTCATCCAACTTAGCCGTGGAGAGGATTGTCTCAATATGTTTTGAATGTCCAACTATGGCAAGAACAAAAGGCAAGCCACGAAAGAAACCAATTGCCTATTAATTCCTGAGGGAGAAAAGAAGGGAAAAAGAATCGGAATCATGAAAATACACCCAACAGAATCTTACATTGGACTAAGTCAATGGTGAGGTCCATCTTTGCCTTCTCTGCTGTTTAAATAAGACATTCTTCTAGCTTTCTTATCCTTCAACAGATTTATACCTTCATCCCTCCTAACATTGCTAGCAAGTCAGCCAATAATTTTCTGTTTCATTAGAATTTAAAAATGGTAATCAGAAATAAGCAAAATTATAGTGCAAATAAGTAACAACTTTTGATTTTTCAAGTAAAATCTTAATTATGAAAACCTGTTTTAGATATGTGTATGCCATATAAAATTATAGTGTCGCACCTATGTTCACCTTGGCTATGGTATCCATCCTAACTGATTGCAGATCCAATAAACATATGTGTATACACTATACACATGTCGTGAACATTATTTTGTGCCACAACCATGACCTATATGGTATGAGGGAATGTACCACATGGAAGAATTATTATGAAATTTTGACTTAAAAAGAAATACAAAAAAATAAATAGGACCCATCAAATAAATGAGTCATCTTAGGGCCAACTATTGGAAGTGAGTGTAAGTCATGTTCTAATGAACTGGCAATGTCTCCTCATACTTTGAGAGGCAAACTTCACAAACTCTTTTCCTCTAAACAGCCTTTCTTGCATGGAATCCTACCTGCTAGGCAGAAAAATCACTCATATTTCTTTTCCATGATATATGGATTACTCATTTGAGAAAGGAGGATTAAGTGAGATTTAATCCTCTCAAATGACTCCAACCAAGTGCACCTTGTACACATGCATGAGCTGGGTGTGTTCAGTTAGGTCTGGTCAACCATGGTCCAGACATAGTCTAGTTTAACTCGGGCATGATTTAGGTTCTAAACACTTGGATATGACTGAAAATCTTTGACGAAAATATCCTTCCCTCGGGTTTGAATTTTTTGAAACCAAGCTTGCTAGGTTCAAACCTAGCGATTAAGCTCTAAATGTTATTGAATTGTAAATTTTTATTTGACAATTCAATTCAATGTGAAAAGTCTTTTGAAAATCCAATCAAATTTGGATTGAAATTTGACATTTTGTCCATAATTCAATTTGAAAATGGATTTGATTGAATCAAATTTCAATTTCAAAGATTGATTTTCTATTTGGTATTTGACTTGTACACTTGACAAATTCAAATATGTATTTGATTTACATGAAAAGCCAAATTTGGGTTCTATGAATTCAATTTTGCAAGATGATGTTGGCTTGGCTTGACTAAACTGGACGAATTTGAGCTTAGAAAGCACTTGGTTATGCTTTTATTGAGTCCAATTACTTTGACTAGGTTTAGTCAAAGTAGACTTGATCTAGTCAGATCTATTCTTGTCCAGTAGCTGGATTGTGGGGTAGACCGAACCTTTTGAGTGGTTTTGACTAGGCAAAGCTCAAATTGGCTGAGCTTAGTTGAGGTTGGCGCCACATCTAGGTGGACCAATTTGAGCCTACTTGCCTAAAGTAGCTTGGTTAGAAGCAACCATAGGTTCTTTGTAACTAAGGCATCTCTTTACTTACAGCATCCACATTTTAGTTAACGGAGAGAAAGATCAATGATGATCTTATCCCATTTTATTACAAATGATAGATTTTTAAATGAAGGGATATATTTTGAAAAAGAAGGGGGTACGTGGCCTCTTGGTGGGCCCTCGGACACACGAGCTAGGTGGGGGCCCACATTGGGGTCCCACTTAGCAATGTGGATTCTAAATTAGCTCCAGTTTTTTGGTTTTGAATTTGTATTTGGATTTTGAATCTGGACTTAGATTTTGAAATTGGATATGGATTTTGAAAGACAATTGCAATTGATTTGAGTTTCAAAACCTAATTTGGATCTCGTTTTCAGCACTAGATTAAGATTTGGACTCATAATCCTGCTTTGGGATTTGTTCGACAAGTTAAATTCATGATGTGAACCTAAATTGTGCTTAGATTCGAAATTTGTTGTTCAATTGAAGTTTTTCACAATTGCCTTGTGAAATTATTTTGTAGGATTTTGAAATTGCATCCATCAACTAAGATGGAAAAATTTGGGGTGTTAACATTGTATTGCCCTGAACATGTATAAATATGCAATGACATTTGATGACATGCATGAGTGACACATTTTTTAAAATTATTCAACTATTCATTCTGATTGACATAAGATATCTATACTCCAAAAGCCAATTTAGATCTTGCCTGCAATGAAAAATTAAATAAAGTTAACTATTTCATATGGCACAGGAAAATTCAATTATCCTTAGAAGAGGTAGAGGCTCTTGATGTCTTGGTCCACATGATGACTAGGTCCTAGGGTAATGGCATCCAAGCTCATAGGACCCTGAAAGCTATGAAGCATAAAAACACAAGAATAGTGTGGTAAGAGTCACGATACTGTGCTCAATGCAGGACAACATTATGTGTCAGTTTGAGTAATATACTAGTCCACCAGATGTGGCTAGCTCTCAAGGAAAAGTTTGGTAGAACATCAGCCACCAAGCAGACACAACTCACGATCAAATTTCATTCATAAAAAAGGCAACATCATCATATTATGAGTCAACATCTCCAGGAGATGCCAAATAACGTTAGACCTTAATTCCTTAGGACATATCCTGACTGACAAACGATAAATCTAGGTAGTGATAAGATCGTTGCTAAATAGTTAGAAGCACATGAAAACAAAGATGACACACAATGATGGCATCAAAACATTTGATGACATATCATGTCACCTGGAGATAGAATATGGTTCTTGAAAGGAGCAAAATCTAGAAATTTAGCCTTTGTGTTATGAAAATCCAAAAAGCTCCCAATTTTAAAAGAAAAAGGATGGTCCTATGTGGTTCAAGAATAAGTATGCAAAAATGGCGTGCCAATCCCTATGTTGTGCGGAGCTGACGCAGCATCATAGTAAGGAAAATAAGTGGAAGGCTATATGCTTCAATTGTGATAAACTAGGCCATTTTCATGAGAGTAGCGAATGAAAGAAGGTATGCATCTCTATAACCAAGAATCATTATTCTTTTCACTAATCGTTGAATATCATCCTACAAACACCTCAAGCTTTTCATCATATTCAAATGACCATTTTATCCTTCACAATGTGATTTTGAACTAAGTTTGGCAAAAACATTTCAAATGTAGTGGTCAACTAGAGCTAAACACATAATACAATTAGATGCCTAACACCTACACCAGGATCACATAGGCTGATGCCACTCTACCAAATGACCATTTTGACCCTAAATCCCAGCAAATGCCAAGAACTCTGAGAACTGTCCAAGACCAATTCAATTACGAGCACTGTCTTTTGCTGGGATTTAGGGTCAAAATGGTCATTTGGTAGAATGGCATCAGCCTATGTGATCCTGGTGTAGGTGTTAGTCAGCCTGTTAGCCTTTACTAGGCTCAGAACCAAGATCACTCTAACCCGAGCAGATCACTGAACCTGATCACCTTCCATTTATAGATCATTCGGACGTTGTTAGACCTGGCTGGGCTCAACACAGGTTCTCCTTCATGCAACCCAAGTATTTCTAGAGTTAGTTTCAGTTCTAGAATCCATATTTGAGTTCTAAAACAGTTACCCTAATAGTGCAGTGTCACTCAATCACCTATTTGGCACGATCCAAGCTTAATTTCTGCACAACCCAAACAAGTCAGTTCCCATTGAGCTGAGATCATATCCTTTATTGCTGGATCTGAGTATTCCTAACTCAGTTCGAGTTAACACTTCATGGAATGGGTTCATTATCATTTTTATAAACTCACCAAGGGGGTGTTTGATTGATAAAAAACTTGGTTTACAAAACCAAGTTTTGTGGAATCTAGGGCTTTTAATGAGTTTTGGGGACCAGATTTACTTGTTTGGTTGGCAAGGCAAAAACCCAGTTTTTACTTTCTAAAACCTAGTTTTTGTTTGGATGTCAAAAATGAGTTTAGAGTCTTTTCAAAAGCGAAGGTTCACTTGATTAACTGTAGTCATGTTACAACTACAGTTTCACACACATACACACACACACACACACACACACACACACGTATATAAGAGAACAAATTCCCAAATATAAATTTGATTGCCCTCTATGAATATTGAAGAATTTATACATAACAAATGGACAAAAACAATATCAAATCCCACACCAGACCTAAATAGATGTAGAAGAAATGGGAAGCATTTAAATTACTGACACTTCAGCCTTTAAATATTCCGAAGAGGAACTCGTAACAAGAAAAAAAAATGTAATATCACCAATATAATTCCTCAACTTTTTCATCTAGCAGGTTAAAGCAAGACAAATGAAGCTTAAATTAGAGCAAGTCATATCCAACTCAAACCATGTGTCAAAACAATATTGAGAAAAGCTCCAAGACTGAATCCAAAAGGTTGTGAGATTTTGTTGGATTCACCTCACTATTTCAATAATTTTTCTACCATTCAAGAAGTTAACACACCACCCCCCCACCCCACACACACACACACTATATATATATATATAAAGTTATTTCACCATGTATTGATGGTGGATGGGTGGGAAAAACCTACCTGCCCATGATGGCTAAATAAACCACACTTTCCCATCCAAGATCTTTCCCCTTTCGTCTTTGCAACTCCAACATCGGGACCCTTCCATACACAATCAACTATTCCCTCCTCTTCCCTTAACAAGTAATTGCGACCCTTGACTTCATCATCCTTATACCTTATTTTCAACCGCTCAAGAAAAATACCATATACAAATAAGAATAAAAGAAAAATCCCTAAAGGAATCAAAAGCTGTAAATAGGAAATATCTGAAAGAAATACCCTGAATAGTATTGGTGACTAGGCATCCTTTCATTTTTTGGAGTTACCAACAATTGGAACCGTTCGAAGAAATACTTCAGGTCATGTACCAGTAAAAAAAACACCCTGAATAGATATAGGTAACTTGGCATCCACTTTCTTTTTCTTCTTTTTTAATACTACGACCATCACTTTGTTGGAAGAAGAATATGAAAGTCAAGAAGATGAAACTATGGAGGAACAACAACTCTAAAGTTTGGTGGAGTCATGGATGTCTTCCTAGGTTCACTTTCAACCAAATTATGTTGCATCAGTCTATATTAGTTGCTTATGCTAATAAGTAGAAAAAACAGTGCAGGCATTTTTATCTGTTACTGCAGGCTTAATTGTGTGTCACCAAAATATATCTTTGTGTGAAAAAAACTGAAGAGGGGACACGTTTTTATCATTGCCATATTGAAAAAGTTGTTTTGTGAAAACCTTGTATACAAAAGAGTCCTCAATGTCATCTAAACATCCCCAAAACATGGCTTTGCCTCCAAAACCTGGTTTTGGGGGTGTCATACAAGCAAACTCTTAAGGCTTGTCCTGTAATGCCCCAAATGTTTAGTCCCGTATCGAAGATTGTGAGGAATCTTCAAGGGTTTATAAAGGGGGTCATTGATGAGCTGATTCATAGCCTTTTTGAGGTTAGAGCCGAAACTACTAGGGGGGCGGGTTAGGATCCGCCGAACCAGGGGCCCGAGCTCGAGAGTGGGTCGGGTTGTTATAAGTGGTATCAGAGCCAGTTCAACACTTGGACCTAGGGTCCCACACACGCGGACGTGTGTGCCTTAAGGAGGGTGTATTGTAATGCCCCAAATGTTTAGCCCCGCATCGAAGATTGTGAGGAATCTACAAGGGTTTATAAAGGGGGTCATTGATAAGAAGATTGTCCTGGTTCTTAACCTTTTTGAGGCTGATGCCGAAACTGCTAGAGGGCGGGTTGGGATCCGCCGAACCAGGGGCCCGAGCCCGGGAGTGGGTCGGGTTGCTATATGTCTAGTTTTGGACATGTCACTCAATGAGCATATCATCTTCTGAGTTCATTTCTAACCAATCAAGGAGTCAGATTTCCACTTTTTTTACATTGTTGCGATCAGATACACTCCAACAAAGTATTTTTGGTTCAATTTTTGGGTTGCCATGCCCAGAACTTGTTTTTCCATTTTACTTTTGGTCATCACTCTAAAATAAGTCATTGATGCTCATCTATAACAAAAAGTGATTTTTGAGGGACAAATGGTGGAATTTTTATCCTAAACTTAGCCTACACCTAGAATAAAGTGTGACCCACGCCCCTATGTGATCATTCTATCCACATGACCTGTAGAACTCACTTTTAGTGCCATAGAAAAATTACCAATTTTTCATACATGATTATTTGTTCATGAACTAAGTTGGAAGTTACATGAACTCATGTTAGGAACATACATGTACTAAAACTAAACCCAGAAGGCCCAACCCCAAGCTCCACCAACTTAGACTAAACCATGTCAGTCTGAACCAACTTAGCTAAACCTATCTGAACTTGCACATATACTAGGTCCAGATCGAGTTTAAAATTGAACATAGTCCAGGCCATACAAGCATTCATTGAGTCTGAACACACCAAGCTAGATTGAGCTAGGTCAAGACACGGCCCGTTCAAATCTTCAACCCATATCTTTGTTCCAATATCCAAATCTCAAATGTGTATCACTTTAGATTCAGATTTCATGTCCAAATTCTGTATTAGATCTCTAATTCATATCAAAATACCATTACTAGTTACAGTTCTTGCTATAGATCTCTAATTCATATCAAATTCTGTATTAGAAGTTTCTCTAGATACAGTTCTTGCTCTAGATCATCTCCATATCAAAGATCTAGGCTCAATGAATTTGGACACATGGATAATACAATTGTCTATGTGAAAATGTGTTTTTCAATTTCATAGTTCATGCTAGATGTCAACAAAAATTGTTGTTCATCAACTATGCAGAATTCTTTGTAGATCATTTCGCTTTAGACAAAATCAAATTTGGTGTTGAATTGACTCCAAAACAATTGAAAAATTGTTTTCTGTTTGGAAAGTGCAGGACATAACCTAAAATTTTCTAACCTATGGTCTTGAGAGGTCATGACTCCCAAATGTTTAGTCATGTATTGAAAGTTGGTAGAGTTTTCTCTCCCAAGCATTAGTCATGTATCGAATGTGTGGGAAACTTTTCTCTCCTAGGCACCTATAAGAAGAGGTCATTCCCCCCTTCTCTCTACACATATTTTTTGAAGCTACCTTTAGTATAAAAAATTTAGGCAAAACCTAAACCAATACTCAAGCAATGTCAAGAAAAGTTTTAAATTTTTTAAAACTTTTCAAGTGTGTGTTGATTCTTGGGTTCGAGCTGTAGTAGCACTCAACAAAACAGCAAATATGCACAGCCCTGTAAACCATACAAGTGAAATTTGTACTTGGGTCTATGATAGTAAAAGAAGGTGTTTGGTTGAGCAGATTCTTTAAACATCTTAGGATTATGATAGAGGCAAGTGTCCCTACAAATGTCAATTGTGAACACCAAGTTGAGATCACATATGCAAAGAACCTTAAGTTTCATTGTAAAAACAAACACATTGATACTACATGTAACTACGTGTGTGACACAATCTAAAAAAGAAAAGTGTCGTTGAACTATATTTCTACTCTTGTCATGGTGACAGATCCATTGACAAAACCAATTGTCATACATGTATTTAAGACACATATAACATCTATGAGAATTAATAGGATATAAAGCATTCTTTGATTTGAATTGTTTCTTTTTGTAAGTTGTACATCTATTTGATAGTTTGCAATAGGTCTATATTGTCTACTAACACAAACTGATCCTCTCAAGCATTGTATGATATCCAAGGAGATGAATAAGACAAAGGAATGCTACTCGATGGTGAGATTTGCTTGACAAAATGAAATGTTGTTAAACTGAGGTTATTGGACCCAGATGAGGTCTTCTGAACCAGAAGACTGGCATGATCTCCCAAACTATGCGGACCTTGTAATCAGAGATCAAGGCTCAGATTATCTTAGTCAGAGGGATGTCATTTGAGAACTCAAGTCAAATATGTGAGAGATGTTGAAGTTTTGAGGATTTGTGTCACAAAAAATTTTACACTCTCCATGCATGCATAAGGCTCATAATTATGAGTCAATACTTGTAGTATGTGAAACATTCCATGTATATTGCACTGATGTTTAAGTCGACCAAATAGGAAGTGGATTAGTACTGCTACTTCAGTATTGTGCCTAAGGCCATGAGAAATTCAGCAAGATGGAGCATATCTGGTAAAGTAAGTAATTTAATTTTAATGAATGTATGTAGGAGACGAAGACCATTTATCGCTACATAAGTACTCATATTTCTTGACGGCAAAATCGAATCGTTATCAAGAGACTTGATTTAATAGTGAACATAATGCATACTGAGAAGTCCCAATCTAACAAATTCAGCATTATTAAATGATGAGTGGTCGAATGTGTTACTTGTGTAGGTGAATGTTGATCTAGGGTACAATGAGTTATGTTTGTGTAGTCAAGTGCACCATACTATTTTATTTTTGTAGGTTAAACCACTATGTTGCTTTAACTGGCACACAACTTATCTCTCATGCCAGTGCTTGTGGATCGCATGATCCTATCACCAATATGTTGTTGAGAATGCTTGTATGACATACATCACAAGTACTATCTATAGTTTGTCTATCATGTGCGAATGAGAGAATGTTGAAGATAGACCCAAGATAGGCATAATCCAAAGGAAATGGTTACTGCAACTATCTCAAAAAAATCCATCCTAATCTCTATTCATGTGTATTCTATTTGATGAGAATCCTATTGTGAATGCTTAAATAGAAATTTGAGATGGACCAAGATGGTAGGGTGTTGATAAAAATTGGTAAGGTCATTAGCTGAATTTCCTACTCAGGTGCATTCGTTTTGCAGTTAGGAATGCAAAGACTAGGCTTTCTCCTCTCGTGAGATAACCTGCTTATCGAGTTGTCTGAGTCACAAAATCTACCACCACCTTCTGCTGGTCATTTTATTGCTCACAAACAGGTATATTTTCTAGCCTTTTCATTCCTATTAGAGATTAGAGTTAAATGTTGTAAGTGTTTGGGCATGTGGAATACTCAACAATGGCGAAGACACCAAAGGATGGATGCTCAACGCCTGAGTTGAACTCTTTCAATGTTTTTATTAGTTTACTCTTTTTATTAGTTTATGGCATAAATAGACCAGTTCATTTATCCTAAAAGCATGTCTTTATATAACTTGCCTTAGTACCAAAATGAAACATCTTGTTCTTTACTATTCAAGTCTTTCTTGATGGTCTACATTGTATAGTTTAGAACTTAAAGTAGTTATTTTACATCTTATTCCTCGGTCCTGGAAAAAGACTTGGTTGATGCTTGTCTTGCAATTACCTTACTACTTGTTATACTAAATTTTTGTTGGTAATGCATTTGCAATTAATGCAATTGGTACCACGTAAACACTCTAATATCGAAACAGGTTATAGGAACAGACCTGTGCATGAAAAACTCATGCACCATGGGTCTGACGTTGCCACATCATTTTCAGAGGTTTCAAGAATCGGTCACTGAATTGAAATTGATGGATGCCGAATCATCTTAAAACATAAATGACGTAACTGCCCTTCCATCTTCAATAAACAACAAAATGAGATCCATAACTGTATGTTAGGATAATTTTGAAACTGTCCTCCAAGAATGAGTTTACCAACAGGCATGTTAAGAGTGCCGCAACATTTTGCACCAACTAAGTAGAGGAAAAATTAACTTGAGAAGGGAGCAGATTCCTGCAATATCACCTTCACCTGAGAAGAGCGCAGACACCTCTCAAAGCCCTAAAGATCTGTTAGATCATTGCCATCAGATTCATGCTCAAAGTTTGTTAGCATTAGGAAAGGTACTTCCCTTGCCTAAATCTCAATCTCTGTTTCACATTGTCGCTCAAACCCTATGATATTTTGAAAAGAAGCATTTGGGTGCTATTCTTCAATGGGGTATTGTCTTGTCCTGCAACACACACACTTGCAAATGATATGATATAAACAATAGTTAGGTGTTGTACTTCAAGCATTTTCAAAGGTGCTTAGGTGACTGTAGGCAATCATACACACTATAATGCACAACACACACCATTTGCAAATGATATCACACAAACAATAGTATATAGCATCACACACAATATTAGCACAATGACGTGTTTGATATCAGTATTGTATGATAATTTGTCTGGTTCTATTTCACATTGACCATGTCTCCCACCAACTCTTCCAACTTAGAGGAATGCACACATCTTTGTTCCAATCTAGGATGACACCAAGCTTTGACATGCATTGGAAAATTCAAAAGCAAAGCTGTCTCAAATTATTTTTTGAAGAAAATGTCGTTGCGGAGGACAAGATGCATTGTTGGTGAAAAATGTGGGGGTTAGTTTATCAGAATAAATAATAGGAAGATTGTCTAGGGTGATATGTCAGGAATAACAATGGGTAGGTGACAACAAAAATGAAATTTGTAGATGAGAATCTAATGGTGGAAGAGAAAAGAGAGAAAGATGAGAAGAATGAGAAGGAAGTATTAGACACGCATGGAGGTGGTGAGGGAAGAAGACAAATGCAAATGGAATTTGGATGCATGGGTCTAGGAGATACTTGTCTTTTTGAGCAATTCATAGCCAAAAAGGAGAGAGGAAGAAGAAATTGATTATGCCTTCTTGGGAAGAGAGGTAGTCAAAGTACAAGAGATAAATGAAGAAATTCAGTAGGAAGAAGTTTGGCAAAAGAGGGAGACAAAAGGACTTTGAGAGGAAGATAGAGTAGAGGAAGAAGTACATGAGGAAAAAGAGAAGGTAGAGAGGCCACATCTATCCATGTACCAAAGGAAGAAGAGAAGGAGGTTGGGAGGCTGACTCCCAGCTATTAGATGCTGGAGACGACCATCAATGGAGGCCAAAGGAAGAGGGAACAATAAGAGTGTTAGAGGAAAGAGAGGACAATGACTGGCATTGGGATATACACTTGTCTATAGATAAGAAAAGTGATGGAGTATGGTGAAATACAATGAATCTAGCTAATGACGATTGGAGGCAATCCCTCATCGAGGTATGACAATTAGATTGGCTTCGTTTGAAGCTTGTGTGATATTATATGTGATCGCGTGCGATGGTGTGTGAGATAGAATGTGTGATTTATGTCATAACATGAACAACACCTTTCATTTGTAAGATAGGATGGCAGGTTGTATATGTGAGATAATGTGTTTTCAATATAAGAGAAATGCAGACACATTCACTTTCACAATGTCTTGGTTTGGTATGATGTGTTCAACAACTAGCAAAAGGACAGATTGCAGAGTATGCACTTGAGCAGGGTCCTGGATATCAATTGGTACATCATGGCCTGGAGGCATGCCTACTCTCTTGCCAAAGAATGGGACTCATAGACAAATAGATGTATCTTCGATGGATTCGGGATCACCATGAAGTTGGAGGATGTCACGAAACTAACGGGTATGAAGTGACATGAGAATATATTTTTGGGGAGATCCGAGTACAGCATGATAAGCATGTGCAAGGAACTACTTGTCTTGTTCGAAGTTGAATTTTGTAGCTTTCCATTCAGAAAAGGATTTTCCAAGTGATTTCCACTATGCACATTGCATGACAAATGGATGAATAAATCAATGACCCTTCTATCATAAGAAGCTGACAAAGAATGGGCATCATTTATTTTTTATCTTTTCACACTAACTATATTTAGTGATAATTCTGGCATGAGAATAAACTAGAGGCACCACAATTCCTCAAGGACTTAACCGTGGTGGACAATTATGTATGGGGCATAGCTACATTGGCTCATTTATTCAACCAGCTCCATCGTTTGAAACAGGGCATCCATCTATTGGAGGATTTTGGCCATGAATATAAGTATAGATTAAATACACATATCATCGTAGTGCATGATTTATGCTTAAATACACATATTTGTCATCTTTATAGAACTAGATGTAGTAGCATGTACCTTCTTTGCATCATAGTTTTGCACCTCCAAATGTTGACGCCTTCTGAATGAAAAGCGCAATAGACACATGTTGCACAAGAAGATTATATGATCCAGATCATGCCAAGAAAATAATAGAGGGGCTTAGGATCAAACATATACAATTACACATGTATTGTGCGATAGTTAATAAATTTGTAGAACTTGTTTTATGTGCACATTACCTACATACCGTACAGGGAGGGAGAAGATGAAAACATGACATAAGTTTTGGAGGTTGTGAAGATGTTGTGCATGGATATTTGGCTAATGAACAATGATGAGATGTAAGGCAACTGTCGAGTTTTCCTGTAGACTGAAAAAAATTAGTTTGTTCCAAAGCTACCGTGGAACATGACAAAATAAGAAACATAGGTTGTTCCCAACATAGCTTGTGCACTACCAAACTCATTATTGGACCATCTATCATATGAAATTAAATCCAATCACTCGCCCTCAATGTCCAACAAATATATCGCTTAGACGTTTGAACATACACAAACTTAGACTCAGACTCACAGTCTTTCACTATAGACATACAAACTATCATCATGTTAACTCCCCAAATTTTTCCATCTAAGTTGATGGTTGCAATTTCAAAATCTTACAAAAGAATTTAATGAAACAATTGTGAAAAACTTCAATTTCAAAGCCAATTTTGAATCTAAACACAATTTAGGTTCAAATCATCATTTTGACTCATAGCACAAATCCCAAGGCAAGATTATGAGTCCAAATCCTAATCCAGTACTCAAAAATTGGATCCAAATTAGGTTTTTGAAATTCAAATCTAATTATAATTGTCATTTGGTATCCATGTCCAACTTGAAATGTAGATATGAATTCAAAATCTAAATCTAGATTCAAATTCAAAAACTGGATCCAATTCATGATCCAAAATGTTGTGTGGGACCCACATGTTGGCCCCACTTTGCTTGTATGGGCAAAGGCCACCCAAGAAGTGACCCCTCTCTTTTTCAAAAATATCTCAGTTTTAATGAAAATAGATAACATCATAATTGAATTCCATGGGGAGAGAAATTTATATATCTCTCTGTCCATTAATTAAAAAGGAACCCTCTAATTACGAAGTGGGTTTGACATAGTGCACCCAAATGTTTTTCCAAATGCAATTGAGCTCAATCAAGATGAGCTTAACCTAGTCAAAGGGCTAGGTCTATCCCATGATCCAGCTACTAGACAGAAATAGACATTCATTGGATCAAATCTACTTTGACTGAACCCAGTCGAAGTACAATTAGAAATTGAGCACAATTGAATCACAATTAAGTGATTCCTTAGCTTCATCAAATTACTTCAAACAAACTCACAAAATGGGATTTGACTTTGGTCATTTAGTAAAATTTGACCAAATTCAAACAACTTTGTCCTTTCCATAATCAAATTGAATTTGTAGGACCCAAATTAAGATTCTATGAAAATCAAATACACATTTGAATTTGTCAAAGACACAAATCAAATACCAAGTTGAAAATCAACCTTTCAAATCAAAATTTGATTCAATTAAATATATTTTCAATTAATTATGGACAAAAATACCCTTTTAAATCAAATTTGATAGGATTTTCAAAGTCTTTTCAAATTTAATTGAATTGTCAAAAATAAATTCATAATTCAATAACATTTGGAGCTTATTCACTAGGTTTGAACCTAACAAGCGTGATTTCAAAAAATAAAACCCGAGTCGAGGGTATTTCTATCAAGATTTTGGTCAAACTAGAACGAAATTAATATTGACTATGTTTGGACCACGATTAATCTGACCTAGCCAAGCACACCCAGCTCATGTGGGTAGGCTAGATGTGATATTTTAAGATGATTAAAAGCTCACTTAATCCCCTTTGCCAAATCATCAATCCATATCTCATGGATTAGACCAATAAAACTCAAGTTCCTCTTAGCTATTGGCTGAACTAGAGGCTGGCTGAAGTGGCAGCCCCCTTAGCCCATTTTCTAAAATTTAAATGAATTTTAATTCCAGCTTGGCACCTATCTGGACCTATCCTAGCCTACCAGCACAAAAAGGGAAAATTCCCCAAGCCTTGGGTGAGTTCCAAGGGGGAGTTAAGGAGCTAAATGTAGCCACCTCATTCAATTTCATCTCTATATAAATCCCCTTGAAGCCAAGAAGAGAGGACTAATTTTTTTCTCATTGTCCAAGCTTCCTCTCTCTCTCTCTTCCATTCCTTGCTTCTTGATTTGCTAACTTCATTGGAACTTTGCTTACGATTCCTAGTACAAGAAAAACTCTCTTCATCTCTGCAATTTTCAGCAAGAAGACTCTCTTCTTCTAGCTTTGCTAGCTCAAATCCAAGCTTGGATTCTTGCTTAGGATTGCTTGATTTAGAGAACAAGCAAGGAGAAAACACCAAGGCCCACCACAAAGTAGATGATTCTAGCTTATTCTCCATTTATTTTTGCTTCTTGCTATTTATTTCAAATTCAATAACCAAGAGAGGGTTTTATTTTTGTTTTATTCATAGCTGGGAATGATGTGCAGCTAGGCAGAGCTACGATCAATGTACATTTGAATGCATGTGGCATGCATAAATTGGTTTTTCTAAAAAGAGAACCCATGGATCAAATTTTGAAAAGGAGCCCAAGGCCACATTCCTTTCAAAATAAGTAGCCTAAACCACCTTTTTTTAACTCCACACCATGAGTGAACCCCACAATGAGGGAGTGATTTATATTTTTTGCAGTAAATGTAATTTAAATGCTTATTAAGGATGGACACATTCTTATGAATGTAGTCTACCCTTACATGGCAAAATTATAGACAAATAAACTTGACTATTATCCTGTTTCTTCCATTTTATGTCATTTTGATTCATGCATTCTTGATTTAGTTGATTAAGGGTGGTGGAGGAGATTAGAAACAAGCTGTCAACCTTCATACATAAAAGAACCCAGCTATGAATCATCATGGTTCATAAGCGAAGTAGTTTCTTGTCAAATATCCAATTTTGAGAGGTAATATATATATATATACATACATATATATATATATATATATATATATATATATATATATATATATATATATATATATAACCTCTTATTCAGAAGTATTTTCCCTTTCAAAGTTAGGTTAGAACATGTTTCCAATTAAAGAAAGAGAGCTTCGTTTTGATCTTCATTGTTCAAAACTACAAGATCACTTAATATTTTATCTTAAAACTTTATATATATATATATATATATATATATATATATATATAACCTCTTATTCAGAAGTATTTTCCCTTTCAAAGTTAGGTTAGAACATGTTTCCAATTAAAGAAAGAGAGCTTCGTTTTGATCTTCATTGTTCAAAACTACAAGATCACTTAATATTTTATCTTAAAACTTTATCAATTTTAGCAATACATGCATGAAATGTATGTATATTGCTAAGATCAAACCATGCTTTTATAAAATTTTGCTCAAAACTTTGAAGCTTAAGCTCTTGAAGTGTCAATTCCAGCCACCAAGTGGCTATCTTCCATACAACTTGAGAAGCTTCTATTCTCATTCAAACCGGCACCCTAAGAATATTTTAGGAGTTGTTAGTTTCTTTCATATATTTCTAGATCATGCATGGGATTAATCAATACTTCAAAATCATATTCAAATTGTAATCTTCATTTCTCACAAAAGAGAATGTCAAGCACGTAGAAATTGTTCAAGTAATGGATGAATCCTTTAGCACAAAATTTGAAATCTAATTTGGATTTATAAAAGAAAGCTTTTCTAAAAACTTCATGTCTATTACTCAAGATGAATGGGAGCATACTATTATTAAGAGGAACATTCCTCTTGCTGATTTACATGTTTACTCTTGAAAAGTTAAGCAATTTTCAATGATTTATCATCATTTTCTAATAAATAAGCTTTTAAAATCAAAATTTCTGATTTTTGGCCAGTTAATTTAGTATAAAATCTGATTTTATGGCAATTTTCAGACAAGGTGGGTGCCATCCACGTCTCCCGTACATTTTGAAGATTGATTTAAACTTCATTTACATAATTTTTTATTATTTTGAGATTTTAATTCAAGTTTCAAGCTTGAGGACTGCATCTCTAATTCTTATGCTTAATAATATGTTAAGCATATGTAGAGAAAGTCCTACATTCCAATTAAAAATCAATCTTTGTGTGTATGGATTATATAATGCATTTTTATATTGAATGAATGATGACAGATTAAGAGATAAAGAATAAGAATGAATGTCTCGTATAGTTTTTCTTCTTCTTTCATGCATTTACATTCACCAAAATCAATTAAACCACATGCACCTTCTATATAAATTAAGTGATCTATTTCAAGTTGCAGAAAAGTGATCAAGTCATATCGCCACAAGAAATTGAAAATTTCACTTAGTTTCAAAAGAAAACACAAATAGCATCATATCCTAATTTAGCCAAAATACATTTGAAAACAATATGTTTTCTAACACTATGGAACTTTCATAAAAAAAAAAGTGAGATTTACTTGCTCCCAACTCTTATCTAAAAGGAGAACTCATTTGAAATCAAGTTCATATCTCCAAAACTTAATTACATGATTTGGACAAAAAGAGAGTTCAAATTAATTATTTGCCAAGAAAGTTTAGCCATTTTGTCAAAAATTTAGTCCATTTGCTAAGTCAACTTAGCCATTTTTCCAAAAAATTTGTTCACAAGTTGAACTCAATTTCAATTCAAAATCATGAGATGATCTTGACTTCACAACAAGTAACCAGATCTCAATCACCAAAATCTTCAATTTTCCAAGCCAAATTCCTAATTATCTATCAAATTTGCCAATCCAAATTATCAAGCACATTTAACCACGATCCAAATCAATTTTTAATATCCTTGCCAACCTTCAAATCAAGTTCAGATGACACATTTTCAACCAAAATAATGGTCTTCCACTTTGGAGATTTTCCAATTTTGTTCAAGTCTTTAAAGGCAAATTTAATTTTCAAATAACTTGTCTAAACAAGTTAATTTTCCAAGAACATTGTCCAAAATTTCACTCCAATTTTCCTAGAACAAGCTTAGAAATTGCTTGTTCAAAACCAAATTCGAAATAAATTTCTAATTTCAATTTCAACCCTCTATGCATAAGCATATAGGATTGCATCAAATGACTTGTACATGATCCAAGAAATGCTTAATCCTTTGTCTGATTATCCTGTTAAAGGCAGTAGCAATGGTTGGACCTTGTACTGACAGACAAATCCCTTTCTCTTGAAATTTTTCCTCAAAACCCAATTTGAAATTCTTACTAATTCGCATTGACACCCCAAAGGAGGGGGAGGGGTGTGAACACATTATTTCAAATATACTAGAGAATCTCATCATTTTGAATATTGCTACGGTGATTGACACAAAATACAACACAGTCATGTTTGGCATATGGAAGTCTTGTGGATCACGTTGTTGTATGGGCAATTCTGATAGCATCCATGTTCGGTGATTGTGAGCCCAATTATAGTCCCATGATTTTTATACAAGGATGCATCCGACAAATCAACGTGCTGACTATGGTACACAATATGCACTCACAATCACATGTAGTTGGTAGCATCCCTATCACACTCCTAGCAATTCTCACTATTCTAAATTTCATTGAAAGGTCTATCACAACATACAATATAGTCATATCGAATTGGCTAAAGTTTTTTAATGCGTCAATTATTGAAAAGAAGCTTTAAGGTTGTGTCATTTGGGTGGATATAAAAACTAGGGTTTTGCAGCAGTCAGAAAGAATGGGAGAAGTAGGAAGCACCGCTACAATGGATGTCCTAGCATTGAGAACCTGTGGAAGACGTAGAGCCAAACAAGCATAAGGAGTCAACCTCTTGCAACCAATTCTATTGCCATTATTAGTGACAATTTTTGGCCTCAAGAAGAAATCAATAATGCAGCGATTATCTAATCTTACTCCTTATCTATCCTTACTCTTTATCTTGTGAGAATCGTACATGTATAATCAATTGTTGTTATGTAGGTTATTGATTAGTTTTCAATGTTGGAGTGGTTTCGACGAAACCATACTAGGATAACATTGAGCTCACATTTCATGACAGAATTACTCTGGCACTTATTTCCTATTACAGTCTTTGCTTGTTATGAATTTGTTTATCATTTGTCAAATTTAGCACATGGCTGAGGAGAATTACAATGAGTCGATATTTGCTGCACTAGTCTATGGCCTAAAAGAGGAAGTGAAAAGTACAATTGGAATAACAGAATGTAAAATAGTTTGTCAGTTTTGCCCCTACTTCTATGATTTGATTTTACTTGTATGATGTGATTGTAATTGTGTGTTCCATTCCAAGTCATTTTTCCTTGTTTGTAGGTCGACTCGAAACATTGGATGCTATACGTTGTAGACAAGAAGAATAAATGTCTACAGATGTACAACTTTGTGACCTTCCTTGACCCTGAATAGCATGCCTTCAACATGACAGCATTGGTGTGCATGTTAAAGATTATATTGTTGAGTAGAAGAGATTTCATATGGCCGACTTTAACTTCATCTCCTTCTTCTGCAGTATAGTGTCCTTACAAGAGCATTCCGTTACAATCTGGACATCTATAAATTATTTCTCATAAAATGTCCTTGCAACAAAACAACTATGATTGTGGTGTGTTGGTGATAAAGTTCACGGTGGACCTTTGTTGTGGATGGAGGAAGAGATTTTACATAGGAAGATGTTATGGATCATCTCCAGAGACAATATCACCTTTTTCTGCTTCATTGATGACTAAAGATACAACGGGATAGTGACTTACAAAGCTTCAATTGATAGTTGAGATGCAAGATGTCATTGAGTGCCATTGCATGGCCATTAGATATTCCTTGATATTAATTACACAAAACAATTTTAAATAATCATTATCATTTTTGTTATATTAAAAATTTTATTGCAGTCCCTATCGCACTATCGCATATGGTGCCACACTTACCAAGCCCCAGTTCTATATCAGTTTAAATAAATTTTTTTGTCTTTGTTATATTGCAAGTCTTACTGGACTGCTTATCGTTCTCCCTATCATACTTACTAGATTATATAGATAACTCTTGTGCAAGGCATTCTAGAACCAATCTCTCTCATTTATATCTCAAGTTACATTGAACTCCGTGTTGGCTGTCACATGTAGCATCATGCTCACAATCAGTCAGTCGTACAAAACATTGTAATATATTGCACACATTGTAATCTTATTGCACTTCCTATCGCTCTCCCTATCACATTGTCATGTGCAGTGTTGCACTCACCAAGCCCCAGCATTGTGATGGTTTAAATAAAAATTCTCATCTTTTTTTATATCGCAAAGTCTTCTTGAACTCCTAATTTTTCTCCCTATCATACTTAACAGACTATATAGATAAACCTTGTACAAAACATTTCTAGAGCCAAACTCTCCCATTTATATAGCAAGTTACATCGCACTTCCTGTTAGCTATCACATATAGTGTCACGCCCACTATCGGTCAATTATACAAAGCACAAGAATATACTGCACTCATTATAGTTTTATTGTACTTTCTATTGCTCTCATGATCACACTATCGTGCACAGTGTCAGACTCTTCAAGCCCCAGGTTTGTGACAATTTAAATATTCTCATCTTTGTTATATCACAAGTCTTACTACACTACCTATTGCTCTCTCTATCGCACTTAATAGGCTATATAAATACCTCTTGTACAAAACATTTCTAGAACCAATCTCTCATTTACATTGTAGGTTAGATTGCACTACTTGCACACTCCCTTGCACTGTCACATAGAGTGTTGCGCTCACTACAGGTTAATTGTACAAAACATTGTAATATATCACACTTACTATCATGTGAAGTATTGCACACTGTAATGATAGTTTGTGCAATGATGTGTGTGACAAGACCTTAATTGTATAACACAGGCAATGTGTGCTTTAATGTGTGAACTATGTCAAGTATAAGTAATGACTAGAAACTAGAAAATCATATACGATTAGATAGTTCTTCTAAAGCAAAGCTTGGTATGGCTTTATTACTAAAACATAATGATGATTGCTTACTGACGAAGCATGCCCATGGATTCTTGTTGGACACAATGCTGATCCACACTACCTTGTGATAGTCAAACATTTTGCATGTTACGATAGCTTTGCATAAAAAATAATGGTAAATGTCAAAACTTAACAAAAGATTGGTAAAACCGTCACTTAGATATAACTGACGCATTAGATAGAAAAACATTAGTGTTTCAACCCCATGATTTTTCACTTTTATGTAACTCAGCAAAATTGGTTGGTTGTTCTTGCATACCACTTAGTTGATATCAAGTCCTGGCTTTCTCTTAAAACTGCCGCTTCGATATAACTGGTGCATTAGGTAGGATGACATCAGTGTTTCGACCCCATGATTTTTCACTTTTACATAACTTGATAGATTGGTTTGGTTGTTCTTGTTGACCACTTAGTTGTTTCTTCTTCTTTTTCTTATACATCAAATAGCCCAGCAAGTAGGTTTTAAAATGTTTATGTTATGGTGCCTCCATTGATCATCTTATCCTTTTTCAATTGGGATTTGGTTGTTCCTTTCATTTTTACCTATATAATGATTCAATAGCACTGCAAAAACTCAGCCTTTCTTTTTGTTGTCTACTGATTTCAGGTACATCTTCATTGTAGGCAACAATTGTTCAATGAGTTTGTACTTGGTCATGCCTTTGGATGGTGGGCCAAGGCAGTAATGGTTCACATTCAGCCCCTTCTATGGGTTTTAACAAATTGGTTTTGATATGATGGAGGTATTTCCTCTAAGCATCATCAAGTGGCCCCCCTTTCAAGTTTATAGTTTTTTTTTCCATATTTTTTAAAAAATGTAGATAGGACATGGGTCATAGTTGCTCATTTATGCACTAATGTTCTTGAAGGGTTTTCTATATGAGTGCATGTTGCTGCCTTTGATGCTAGGAGAAATGATCCTATCGATAAGTTTTTTTTGTTCCTAAACATTTTCTCTCCATCAAAAGCAATGGTAAAGTTTCTCAAGAATTACTTTTGCCCATCAATCATTGGTTAACAATAGGGCTGGAATTTTACTCTTCCAACCTATCTATGGGATTATTCATTGATAAATAATTCTTGAATTTTTGTGGCCATGAAATGCTCTTGAATTTATAAAACTGATTAAAGACACCACAGAAAATAGATGTCAATGAATTAAGAAAAAAAAGCAACCTTATGCTATCTTTAAGAAAAAAAAGCAACCTTATGCTATCTTAGGCATAACTTAGTCTTGGTCCTAGAAATTGATCTTCACATCCTTGTCTTAGGTATGATGTTTGTGCATCTCTTTATCTATTGAATTCTTGCTAGAATAGGGCTTCAATGGACCATTCACTTTAAATTTACTTTGGACAGATCTTGTTGACTTTGCAAGGCATTTTCAAAGATTGTTTGACTGATGTCATAAGGATCAGTAGCAGATAAGCTAATTTGATACCCTTTTCATCTCTCTCTCTCTCTCTCTCTCTCTCTCTCCCCACCAAAACCCCCTTCAACCCTCCTCCCCCTCCCCTCCCTCAAATTTATATACATACATGCAATATCCATTATGGATGGTGAGATTTTTAAAAATGTTTTGGATAACTTGATTGTGAGCTTGTGAAAACTGAATTTAAGCTGGTAGAGTTTCCAAGCAAAGTGAGATTCTAGAGACAAAATACTTGAGTTTAAACCTTTTGGGTTTTCATTGCAACAATACAACCAAAATTATCTCAATGGAGTATAAATAACAAGGTTATTTGTGATTATTGACACTTAATCACAAGGCTAATTGTTTCACAAAAGAGATCTAAGGATCTTTAATCCAATTTGACATTATTTTGCTTGTCTTTAATTGCATTACTTGTGCCTGTTTTGCAGTCATTTTCTTCTGATTTTGGCAATGCAATGAGTTAACATGATGCTTCGTCTTTTAGGGCCATTTGAATATCTAATTTCTAATTGAATTTTGCAAATCTCTATTAAAAGTTGCACAGTCAGCAACCTTCATGTCATCATCATGTAACAGTAGATGACAAAATTGAGCCTTTGCTACAAAAGCATGGTTGTTTTTTTATTGTAAAAAATTTGAAGTTCAGGTCCTATCCTTTTTGTTGCAGTAGAATGAAAAACCCCAGATAAAAGTCATCTGGCAATATTGACTTCTTTTTCAGCTAGAAAACCCTCTTCAGAATTATTCTCTTTATTGACATGCAGGTCCTTCAGACTTGCATTCTCATTACTACACTCTTTATGATGATTGGTCTAATTTTTCAGTCATTACTGGCCTAGTTTTAGACAAGTAAGTTGTAGTGGTTTTTTCTTCATTCATCTTTGTGCTATTTAGAGTTTGTCATTTCCTTCACTTTCACACATGCTTTTGTGATCCTCATTAGGTTTGAATTGTTATAAGTGATATTTATCATCCAACAGTACATAAGTTGCAAAATGCAGCTGAGAAATATTCATGTATGTGTAAAGATGTGAAGGAATTCCTTCTTTGTCCTTAAGATGTATGCATATAACCACATCATTTAGTGGGTTCTAGACTCATGTATCTCATGTTTCAGGAATAGGGTGTGAGAATAAACATTGATTGGGTGGAAGAGGTAATTACCTTTTTCCATTTATCTCTCTTACTATATATATATATATATATATATATATATATATATAGACACACACACACATATATGTGTAAATACTAATATATAGTAACTATATCTTGGTTTCATGTATCTAATATGAAAAAGTATGCGAAGGCAGCAGCACCAAGGGTAAGGGTAGCACTACTACCTTCCTGAATTTATTTCTGAGAGGCATCATTGTCTCTTAACTGAAAGGAGCTTATCAGTTTATTTGGCAAAATTCATTTCTTTAGTTTGGAGTCAACTTAAAAATTATTTTCTAACAAGCACTTGGGAAGTTCCTCATTTGTCGCTCAACTGTCAACAAAATTGTTATGCCTATGTGTTTAAGTTTCCTCTTGAATATTTGTGCTCTTCATTCTTTGGATACAAGAATGTGATTATGTGAAGAATCCATACTTTGGCATCCATGTTCCTTTTGGATTTCTTATAATTCCTAGATAATTGGTTGATTGTTTTATTATATAGATATTGATTGTTGGCAAATTCAAGCTATAGGAGCATGTTTCATGGTCCTTGGGAAGGGGCGAATGCACCTATGGTAATGCTTCAGATTGATGAGCACAACATTAATGTTGGACTATGGTGATGTTTTTGGCTTATGTTTATGGCTGACATCTAAAGCTCATGACAGTTTTGTGTTTCATGTTCTTGCAATTGTATCATGTCTTGAAATTTTGGTGAACTGCTCCGCTAAGTGTGATACTAGTATTCTTCATTTCTTGTCCTACCAGCTATTGAGCCATCCTTGGTGATCTTGCAGAGTGAATTATTTTGCTTCATATGTCTACAACCAGTTTGTCATATTTCAGGTTTTTTTGTAGAGTGAAATCTATGAAATTCATTGGGAACATGTTAGAAATGATTATTGGGATACTACTACAATATTAAATGAGAAAATTAGTAGGCATTTAGCTCTTGATGTACATATATATACATTATCTTTCTTTATATATTGGATGATTAGTTGATCTGCTTCATGCTTATGACATTGCAAACGGTGGGACTTTCTTTTAATGTTCTCAGTGTTATTTGATTCTAATGCCAACTAATGTTGATGTTTTCACATCACAAGTGTCCACGTAACCTGTTTATGACTTTATGTTCCATTTGATAATTCTTGTGCATTAGATAGGTTGGAAGTATCCATAGTTGTCTCCTCTATTTGTTAACCTTGTACTGCATCACTTTAAAATGGCAGCTTTATTGCAGCCAATACTCAAAAGGCCCATGATCATGGTTAAGGAAATGCTACAGCAGATACGTTAAACATTAGGCAGCATTATTTTTTTTCAGCTTTCTTATCTTATCACATATCAGAGCATATGGAGAGGATTTCTTAAGCACTCTTCAAGCATGTGTCATACAATTTTTGTAGTGAAGATGAGTTCCTATAGACTTTGTTAGTTATGACTTGTATGCAATGATCTCTTGCAAAGCCATCATGCTGGTCTTGGCATAAACACGATTGAGGTCACTAACCAGAATTAATTTCAATGCTCAACTATACTTTGTTGCTTACCGAGCATGAAATTGAACGATGGTAACTTTTATTTCCAGGTATGTGAGAGATCTCAATGGGTCAGTTACATCATATCTAGTTAATATATCTCCCAACAATGAGTTGAAACATGTTGCTCAACAAGTAGATGCTATTCTTATGGTGTGGTTGAAATTCACCGTTGCAACTTGCAAATGAATCAAATCTTCCTTATCACTTCCTTTAAATGCAAAACTTGTCTTGGTAAGATGAGATGACAGCAACGGTGAATTGCTTGGAACATTTTTGAGGAGCAGTTACAGCAACCCATTTCATACTCAAACAACTTTATTTGACATGGGGCTTGCTGTCATAAACCCTCTACTGACTCTTTTAGAAGATTACAAATATCAGGTACTAACCTCATCTTTTTATGTCATTTTTTGTACCTGTTAGAGCTTTTATCGTAGCAGCTCACTAAGGGGCTTTGTCCAAATGAAATAACTGACTCCATTTTTTGGGGTTTGTCTATAGTGATGTACTTCTTGCTTAACTTTGAGGTGGATTTGGTTGATGCACAAGTGGTCTTTCTAGAACCTAGTGCTATAGTTGTGCTTTTAGCTTCTGTGTTAGGTTACTATAGATCTATTCTTCTCACAACATTGGTAAGGTAAAATCAATATGTTTCTCTATCAATTCATCCCCGACCTGCTATGCCAATGTTAAAGTCATCTTTTATTTTCCCCAATTAGACTTTCTTTTTCTTGGAGAATATGTGTAACCTTTATAAAGAAAGCATATCTGTTAACTCAAATCAAGCGTAATTTTTGTATGTAGAGTCTTCATGCTGAATATTGTCCAGAATCCGCTCTAGTTCTATTTTACAATGGTAATCTATTTCAAGAAAACCATGATTTTAAGTTATCCAGCTTTTAGAAAAGTAGAACCATTGTAACCATGGCAGAGGTAAAGACTTTTTGAATTAAGTATATGGTACTAGAAAGAGACATTATATATATATATATATATATATATATATATATATATATCATGGTTTGGCTTGTAAACTTGTACAACCACAACCATAACCACCATAACCATGTTTTTTACTTTTTTTTTGCTCTTATCTAGGTAAGCATTTATTTGTTTTATTTCTATCATTTTGTCATTAAATGTTTCATTAAACCTTAAACGCTGTTGATTCTACTTATAAGTACATGCTTGCAAAAATTAATGGTCTTGTTGAATCAACCTAAAGTACCTCAGCGGTGGAATTACATAATTTTTGTTCCAGCTTTGATGTTGTATGTGAAGTCTGCAATGCGTACAACTTTGCTGAAAATTCTTCCAATCATTCACAAGGTGAGTGATCTCTGTTTTGCTTGTCCTTGCAGTTGGCCTTGCCTGCTGGACTCTCTCTCCACTTCCCCCTCCCCACCACCACCACCCCGCCACCCCTTTAAAAAAAACAAAAAAACAAAACAAAGCAAATCCTCCTCCTTTCTCTGACATACTCAACACAGGTGAAGGAGTCAAGGTGTTGTTTCGGGATTTTAAGGACACACTTGTTTATGAATTAGAGCATTGTGCCCACACATATACCCCTATGAAGCAGGCTACCGTTGGGGAATTTCAAGTTGTTACTAATAATACACAGACGGGTGTGCAATCTATGAGCCAAAAATGATTCATTACCTCCTGAACAATCTGTATTCTTGTTGTAGGAGCAGTTTTAACCTCGCTATTTTTATCTACTGTAATGTAACTGGAGCACGATGACACATTGTTATGAGTTGCTTATGCTCAACAAAAGGACTGCAAATTAATTTGCTGGGTTTCTAGTGAAAACATGGTGTAAAGTGTGGATAATTGTTGGTTGCAATGTTTTAATACCCAGTGACTCGGGACTCAGCTCAGCTGTTCTCGACTCGTGACTTGACATGTCAACTCAAAAACTCAGACCCGGATATGTTTCTTGTTTTTTAAACATAAAAAGTTTGTAAAATGTCTTAATTTCACTTATATGATTCAAAAAAAGTCAACGAACACAAGATGTAGTCACAACTGCGTTCATCCTCCATGAATTGTTGCAATTTAGCATATTGAATAGAAAGACATTAAGAAAAAACTCAATCAATTTTGTTAATATAGTTTGACTTTAACAAACTGAGCTTGTATCTTTAATAAAGTAACAAACAAAACTTATGTCTTAACATATATCAACTATAAACAGCAATAAAATATTGAAGTATGAAATAAAACGAGGCACCCTGCTGGGTTGACTCAATAGGGGGGCGATCCAGGCCGAGTCACCCGCAGTCACAGGGTTGACATGGTGAGCTTTTAAACATTGGTTGTTTGGAAGCACCTCCATAAGACAGCATTTTTGTTTGCGTTTGGATTGTCACTGGTATGCCTTGAACGCCACTGAAAGTACTTCAGTGGCATGTGCCAAATGCCACAGAAAGGTTTTACTAGCATTTGCCATCTGCCACTAAAACAATCAGTGGCATGGTACAATGCCGCCAAAAAAATTTTTGTTGCATAAAACAAAAAAACGTTGAAGACCTTTTAGCGGCATGTTTGCTGTGCCACTGAAAATGTTTCAGAAATGCCATATAACATTTATAAATGGCACTTCTAGAACGCCTTTGGAGCTTTCTCATTGTCTTTGACAGTTGGCACTAAATAGTTTCACCGGATAGCACTTTTAACCCCACTGGAAGCTTTTAGTAACACAGCACGCCACCGAATATCAATGTTCTTGCTCTCTTATATATCATGGAATACCCCTAAACTTTATAGATAAGATGAATGGTCCTTAATTCGTATTTTTCTGGATCTTCGCTAAGATATATCTCACAAAGAAGTCCAGAATTGGGTGGATGATTTTATACGGGAGGCTGGTACTGTTTTCATATTCAACAGGTTTAATTGAAGTTAGTTAAACTTTTCGGAAACAATTCATTAAAACATCTTGGGACTTAGTTCGTTTGTAAGTTCTTTAAATTTAAACGCCTTCTACATTTTTCTTGTAATATACTGTATATACAGTTTCCAATACTTCACAGTTGCTAAACTTCTTTTTTTCCTTTTAGTATGTTGGCAAAATGAAATAAATAATCGGCGGCCTTTATTATGTTATTGTTAGGAGAAAACGTGTGCCTGCATGGATTAACTGTTGACCTATCACCTTCAATATTTAATTTTATTGATCAGTCAGGCATCCCAGCCTCTTAATGACACCATAATGTCATCATGTTTATTAAAAAGAAAAAAGAAAAAAAGTAGAAACAATTTGATCATGAATTCCTTATTCTCATTTTTTGGAAAGATGACAATACAATATTACATTTATGGACAGCCTTTGCATAGCCGGTCGAGATGAGGGTCATGTAGACGGCACTTTCTTAATCGGTGCTATTTTCTTAAGCCATTAAAGGTGGGGTGTACTTTGTCGAATGAAGGACAGTCTGCATCCACCTAAGCCCCAAGGCATTCCAAAACCCTATAAGCAAGGCGAATGGAGGGCCTTCGGGCCTCAAAAAAATATTTCGCTCACCAGAAAGCCATCCAATCCAAAGAAAAAAAGAAAAGTGACAAACTGAGTTCATTCCGGAGTCAAATCCTGCACAGCAGCTGGTTGGTGAAAAGCTATGTTTGGTGGCAGCGTACGTTGTTCTTTGGTCGAGAAGAAAACAAAATCTTGGTCTCTGGCACCAACTTGTGGAACTGCCTTTCCTCGAGATGGAATATATATGTTTATGATGCAGGCGGCGGCAACTTAAGGTTGCCCTGAATTTCCATAAAGCTAGTAACGGAACGTAGCTAGGTTTCATTGCGAAACAAACGGTCTGACGTGAAACCTTTTTGTGCATTTTGGACTACTCATTTACTACGTCTGACGCCCCACCTAATCATTCCATGTGACCTGACCTGGTCTCGGAAATAGAATATTATGTAGTGCATATTAAAATCTAAACGTATCTCCCAAACCTTTTCTGAAACCTTTGTTTAATTAAACTTTTTTGGGTATCCAAACAAAAGAGAAGCTTCTGACTCGGTGTATAATAATAGTAATCTTATAGCTACTGCCGACGATAAAGTATGTCATATTATTTATCTTCCGCTGCTACTTCCATTCAAGTTTCTAAGAAAATAATTTATGTGAAGCTTGCCTACACGGGCATTCTGCAAGTGACTATGCCTGCGTTTCATATTATGGCAACAGGATCAGTATGGACTTTTAACATCTAGAATTCAATATATATGACTCGCATGGCGCTTCTTTTGTTGCTAGGCGCTGCCTAACTCCATGTAATTGCCTTTTTTTTTTTTTTTTGTTGCATTTGGATGGCATACTAGAGAAAATGGTTTTATGAAACCAAACTAGTTTTTTTAAATTGTTTTTTAATCAATTTTAAAAAACTAGTTTGTGTGTTTGGATAATGGAACTAGAACACATTTTTTTTTATGAATAACAGAGGGGATGTCAGGTTATTCACTCCCTTTTGAAAAATAGTTTTTGCCAAAAACAAGTTTTGGTAAAACTCATTTTATGGGTCATCCAAATGATCATGAAAAGGTCTTTGGAAAGCAATAATCATTTTCTTCTTCCAAAGACTAGTTTTGGAGTATCATCCAGACACCCTCTAAAAGCTTTTAAAGTAAAATCACTTGGAAACCAAATCTACACAAATAATTCATAAATTGTTGATGTGTCGTTCCAATTTTATCGAATGCCTCTCAAAAGACTGTTGCATGTATATATTTAAGGGCATTTTGAATATAGTGTTTTATGAATGTATATCAAAGGTTGAAATACAAAAAATTGCAATTTCAAGTTACGAAACACACACACTCATTATTCATGATAAGCTGCAGAGAAATTCACTGCCTCTTTACACGATTTTTTTAATCTTTTCTGCAATGCCGAACCACCATATCATGTGCATGGTTATTGAATGGCCCACTTCTTGACATGTAGGAAATTAAAAGAAGATTGGCAGCCTAAATGGTAAAACCTTCCTACCTAGTTGGGGAGCCAGTAAGAATGAACACTGGTACAGGAAAGCCAGCACTCGTTATAGGGTGGTACTCAGTGACACCTTTACCGTGAGCCCCACCGGTGCACCTCTTTTAAAGTTTCCGACAGCACACCCTTGAAAAGGAGAAAAGAAGAAGGTTACGATTATAAGCTACATATATATGGGGTGCAATCTATTAGCAGATTGAGTTGGGTGCATACTTCTATGCCGCCGGTCAAGAAGACCAAAGGGGTAAGGGTATTTTTGAAAATTTTTATAAAGTAATAAACATTTTAGAATTTTTCATAATCCTTTTTTACCTTTTCAAAAAGTTTTTTTTTTTTTATTTTAATAGAAATATTTTGGTCATTGCACACCATTGTTTACTAATTTTGGTGCCCAATAGTGTGCACATAACCAGCTTCAGCGGATCCCCAGCCAGTGGCGGGGATGGACTAATCAGAGGATCAGATATTCTATATATGGACCAATCACTTAGCTTCTACAGCAAATATTATATATACTGTCTACGCAACTGTAACTATTACTCTCAACCAGAAATCAATTTTGTACTTTCAACATATTTACATGAAATTGTTGTGTCTACAGGTGGATTAACCCCATTAATTTCTGCATCCATGCATGATGTTCAATCTATATCTCCTCCACCCCACCAGGAAGGATTTCATTTATTTAATTTTAGCAGTGTAAAAAGTCGTTTGGCTAATGAAATAGTTATATACCATTCTATGATAATTACGGCTTGGACTACTATTTCATGAGTCTGCTTCAATTCTAAAACATATTTACAAAATTGTATAAAATCATTCCATTAGCCAAAAAGACTCTTAAGAGTGGTCTCGGCGCCTAGGGTTGCGCAGGGGCTGCACCCCGAAATTGTTGTCTACATATCATAAACACAAAGGATAGAGACCCCTAACCTTACATCATGTCAACACCAACAAGAAGGGGAGAATTTTTTACTGTCCTACCAGTAAAATAAAACAGTACTTGTGACAAAGTTTTCAATGGCATGGTTAATTTAATGTGTTGAAGGGCAACAACTCGCCAGTTGTGAGCAGAGCTGGAACATATAATATATAGCTCGACATGCCAACTTTGAAGACTACTCCACATCATGTGTCTGTGGATCTTTTATGGGGAACGGAATATTGGTAGGAAAAATGAACCAACTTTTTCCTATTCATTAATTTTTCAATTATAATGGCTTATTTGTTTCTTTCAAAACCCAACTGCCACATTTGAAACCCTCCCTAGTAAAAGACTGAGCACAATTATTTCCTCGCTGTAGACAATAAGTCTTGACCTCAACAAGTACTTAAGCAACTGTTCTTCATCTTTACGTCCATTCTCCCACTATATCCCAATAACATGGGCATGATATCAACCAATCCCATAACTCCCTTTTCTTTTCCTGTTCTTTCCTTTTTACTTGAAATTGTAAATGTAAATGAAAACATGAAAAGGATAGAAAAAAAAAAACCCAACTTCGAATAATTAAAGGGAGGGTTTGTCGCCAGACCTTCATGTTTGCACCATAAAACTCTTTAAAAATGTGACGATGGTGAATAAGGTCTTCCTATAAACCCCTCCTGGCTCCTGAAAATGAACTCTCAGACCATTCGAACAGGCTGAAGGGATCTAAATCTTTGTCTTCAGAGTCTTCATGATTTGGTTTCTGGTCGCCGAGGCCATGAGGAAAGATGAGGCTCAAAGGGTCAGGCTCCAACTCTCCCAGCTCAGAGAAGAAATCATCAGACTGACTTAAATCCGGTGGAGTTGGCCTGTAGCTCTCATGGAAGTCCTGACTCAGCTCCCCATCGTCTATCTCCATGGACTTGTCAACATCACCCATCTCATCTTTCACACAGCCTTCATTTTCTGTATCGTTAACGTTATCTCGGATCGACTCCTCCTTCACTGCGTCTTCTGCGTTTGGGGTGCGTGATGGAGGAGGCGTGAAGGCCTTTGATGCTGAGGCTGCCTTCATTGTCTGTGATCGTGTTGAACCAGCAAGGGCATTTCTCTGAGTAGGCCATGGATGGTTGTGCTCCGAGGTGTAGGTGATGACTAACATGTTGGGATCATTCCTGCTCCTCTCCACCTGCTTTCTTGCTGAGCAACCCTTGGAGCTACTGCATCTATAATACCCTCTGTGATTCAAAAAACCAGTGTTACAATCGGAGCCGTTTGTTTGTCACTATAGTTCTTTTGGTGAATCAGCTTCTGTAGTTCTTTAAAAGTCACCCATTGTATTGTACAGTTTTGCCAGTTCTCATGACCATCTAACCAAAATTGAATGATAAACATGTAAAACAAACAGAACAGACAAAAATTGTCTCCTAAAAGCGCATTGAACAAAAAATTAAGCTTCTATTCACCAGGCTTGGAATGTTGTGTCAACGAATTCAAGTTTAAGGACTTGTTTTTGGAGTTCCTAATTCCATCACATATTCGTAATAAATTTTAATTTTTTTTTTTTTAACTATCATTTTCCTACGATAACCAGCAATTACCAACTTCCGTCATACATATATATATGTGCAGGCTTCAATATTCACCATGGCTTTCACAGATAAGCCTGACTCCTTGGTCTCTACCATGAGGATTGTCTTCTCTTACTTTTCTGCTTTTCCTTGGGAAGCAACTGTGAGGGAACAGAAACCGAAAATTGAGATGGAGATAATGCCCGGCTGCTGTCGAAGAGGGCCAATACTTTTGTGGTTGCACTTCTTTGTTTCCTTTCTTTCTTTCTTGATGTGCAACTTAAACCACCGAATATTTTGAACATGATATCACATTTCATCGGCCACAGTGATCAAAAGAGAAAATCTGCTCAAGATTTTTCTTTTCTCCTATCCAGCTTCTTGCTTGGAAAATTATGACTAATTTCAGCGGTTAAAAGGCAAAAAGGAAAGAAAAGAACTAGTGAAGATCAAACAATCACCATGAATACTGTTTCCTTGTTCTGGCAATTTTCTCTTCATTTTTTCTACTTTCTACATTTCCGATTATTGCGCCTGCTCTTTAGTTTGAAAGTTGCAGTTGAAAACGATATATACCTCGGATATGGAGATCCTTTGATGGGTTTCTGTCCATATTTTCTCCATGCCCATAGATCTGAAGGGACAACTTCTCCACTTGGTCTGTTGCTGGCTGCTGCAGGTGCCGGTATGCATACCACCTTTTTCATCTGACTCTTTCTGAACACCCAAAAGAACAGAAACGTACAGATCTTTGTCAGAACCCATAAAAGAGACGCCAATCTATTCAGCTGTAGCAGATCCGTTAAACGAAACAAACTCGACATATGGAACGAATCAAGTAGCCGGAAAAGAAGAGCAAAACATCCAAGCCTCTTCAAATAACAAATTAAATTTGTGGACAAATAAGGCGAGGCAATTCTTGTTGGAGAGCCGAACTCAGAAATCAGAACCCCTTTGTATCCTTTTTCTTTTACTGCCTGTTGTATAATTTATGATCACATTAAAAGCTGTTACTGTGTTTAGTTATGACCATAAAATCGATTAATTTTAAGTAATTGATCATGAACTGTTGAAGACTTATAAAAGCTTGAACGCTCAATCGCTTTCCTTCCAGTTTAATGCAAAATTTCTCTGCAATTTTATCTATTTTCGCGTCAAACAGGTAGCAGTAAAAAGTAGGGGGGAGAGAAAGAAAGAGGGAGGCAGAGAGAGCATACCTTCTCTTAATACCAGGATTTCGTGGGGAATTCATATGCAGTGAAGCATTTTCAGTAGACCCTCCTATTGAATTCACCTTCAGAGCCTCACTCAGAGGCTTGCTGCCTGGAGAAGAAAGAGAAGAAGGTGCGGAAGCGTTGTGGGCAGGAGCCGGAATTTTAGGCCTTGGACCAATTTGAATCATCCTTGTTAGCAGCTGGCAAGGCTTCATCTCCTGACCCATCAAGCTATCACCAAAAGGATTATCAGAGTAACTGTCATTATCCTTCCGAACCAGCAGAGGGTTATCACCGGAATAAAACATCGAATTCATCATTTCCGACTCCTGCAACAATTGACCATGAGCAGCGCCACAGCCGACACTGCTAAAATCATCGATCTGATCGCCGGGTCTCGTTGGAAAATTCACAGCGGGGTCGGTCGGAAAAGTCCAGCCATAACCTGATGTAGTTGGGGTATTGATACCGCCAGTACCAAGAAGGCCACCACCAACGCCGCCGTCACCACCGCCTCCGCCGCCGCTCCGAGCGCCACCGCCACCGCCACCACCACCACTGTTAGCTCTTAGTATATCGGAGAGGTCGCCTTGATCATTCTCCATCTGCCAAAACAAGCTACACATCTTTTGATATAAAAGACGGAGGAAGAAGAAGAAAAAAGATAAGACCTGGGTTTCTTATTTTATAGTCTTGGGATGCAGAATTGCACCAGAGGAGACTGAAAACCAAGCAATTTAATATGAGGAACTGAGGTGTGGTTGCTTTGTTAATGGGAGGAATGACGTGGTGGTGGAATGGGTTTTTTTCTAATGCGGGGAGTTGTGGGGAATAGCAACTGTGTGCATAAAAGGTACAAAATGAAGATGATGGTGGTGGTGATGAATTTGATAGCGACAGGAGAGAGAAGGAGCAAGAGAGAGATTTAATTCCTCTTTTTTTTTTTCTTTTTTTTTTCTTAATTATAAATGCAAATGCACTTTTAAAAAAAAAATTATAGATATAAATTTCCCCTAAAAAATATGTACAGTATCAAGGATGTATTGAGAAAGAAGGCTGACCTCCATTTTCTTTTTATTATTCTTGTAAGGGAGGAAGGGGGAGAAGGAATTAGAAGGAAATCCAATAGCGTGTCTCCACGCGCAACAAGAATATTGTTGTTAGTCGTGGGTGGATGATGCATTCCATCTTCACCCAAGGTCAACACTTAGCGCAGAGAGAGAGAGAGAAAGAAGAGAGAGAGAGAGAGAGAGAGAGACCCTCAAACTTTCTCTTTATTTATGGATACCACCGAGTCATTACGTTTAGCGGCTGTTTGTTTTCATGAATCTGAATAATAAATTGGCAAATTCACTGTCTTTGTTATAGCCACTTTTTCATTTTTGTGGTAATTTTGCCAGTTTAGCTGTGATTATTTTTATTTTATATTTGAAAATAATTGAATGCTTCGAGATTATTTATGTCTTTTTTCACTAAAAAGACATTTTTTTGTTATCAATGACAAGTAGTCTTATGCCCGCCATCAAGATCAAGGGAAAGTTTTGTACATGATGCGACCATGTGGGGGTGGGATGGACTCATCTCCTTGCTGCTGAATAAGGTAAAAAGATTAATATCGGAGAAAGAATTTTCACTTCGCTTACATCTTTAATTATGTCTAAAAGGTCAGTTAATGATTGACTAAACCGCGAGACAAGAGTCTGGACGTTTTCCCCAAATATTTTTTCCTTTTCTTTAATTTTAAACAAATGAACAAAGGAGATTCGGTAACTGACTCTTATTATGAATTACCATTGCCTTCGTAGGAGTTGGTGGAATGAAACGGCCATTCGATTTTTTTTTTTTCCCAGCGTTATTGTTGTTGTTGTTCACGCTAGTAGCTATGTGATGTGCCGGGAATCAAAGCTATGAAAGTTCCTCCCAGGGCAAAGAAAAATAAAGAAATTGTCCATGTTCTATCGGCAATATATATAACTAGATCAGATGAGAGTAGTAAAACTTATCGATCTAAGTTTCATTTGCGGACAAACACGGTTTTAAATTGTGTCACAAAAAACACGTTTTTTTAGTGAAAAAAAATAATAAATTAAATTACCATTTAAAACTTTAAAAATGTGTGTTTTTTTTTTAAAAAAATGTTTATGACGAAAAAACACATTTTTAACAATTTTTTCACTTTCTTCATTTTTTTATTTTTTAAATGTCAAACAGTTTTTTTTATTTTTTATTTGTTGCAAATTTGCTTATCTTTTGATGTCACTTATTTTATTTAGTTTTTATTTTTTTTAAATTTATCATATTTTTTCTATTTTCTTTTCTTTAAGCTCCCCGTATTATACTTAAGAAAACCTCACCGTTTATAATTCTAAAACTTTATTTGTGACTACAGACTTTTGAATCACGGATAAATACACACAGAACTATATGCCATTGGATAAAAGGTAATTGAGGGAACCGTTAGGAAGGGAAGGGGGCGGGCGTACAGGAAAGCTGGGTGATATTCTTTAATTTCTCCCGTGGGGCCCACGGCCATCTGATCAGATCATTCAAGCCACACACTTATGAATTAGGGCCGCTGGATCGGATCCCCCCTCACCGTTCGTCCCCACGTACGTGCTGGTGGGCTTGCACAGTCCCACCATCCCTATTAGGACGCAAAGCATCACCTATTTCTTTCTGATTATCTATCTCATTTGCCAAATCGAAAAATGTGGATTTGGATGATATTTCTTAAGCGGTTTCGTAGATAAATTAATTGGACTCCGAGTCAAATATTTTGTCCATGATCTTAAAAGAAACATTTACTAAATTAGTCATTTTTACTTTAATAATATTTTTTGATAATAAAAAAATGAATGGTTCTTATGACATCAAAATTATGATAATAGAAAGATCATTTCTTTAATAAAAATAACTTGAACCAAAACAAGATTTAGATTCAATTAGTGTTTCTAAATGTATTAACCTAAGTAGTCTGGTGTGTGTGTGTATATATATACATATTGAATAGTGACTTTGGATAACAAGAGTTACCCAACTCACTCATCAAAACATCTGATTTATGATGATGGATGGTTAAGAAAAAAACAACGAGAATGATTAAATCAGGTTTTTCTTCTTCTTTTTCTCACAACATACATCTATCATCAGACGGCTCCTGATGTCCATGAATTTTAGAGTCACCGTTCAGTGAACCTATATATATATATATTTTAGATCTTATGCTATTGGGTCCAGAATCAATTTCACAAAGTGGGCTTGCTTTGAAATTCGGTTACGTAGATAGCCTTCAAACGGAGAGGTGGCAGCTGTTTGAGGAGGCCTCATAAATTTAAATGAACCGACACGCATACTGCACTCGAACCTTCGAATTAAAGAGCGAGCGAGCTTCCAAATCCTCTCAAGTTGGACATTATTTTATTCTCCTAATTATCCAACACTTGGCTCTGCGAGTAGAGCGAATCTGGACTTCATTTTCGTGTCGGGATCAGCTAGCCAGCTTTCAGTACTCAACTTCCAACAAACCCCGCCCGCAGGTGATCTAGGTTTAACTGAGCCCAAGCTTGGGTCCAGCTCCACATAGAGCGTGATCTGGTCGGGACTGAAATTGTTTTGAAGTCGAACATGATTCCACAAAGTGTAGAAGCCACGGTCACCAAAAACACTTTTTTCAATGCCAAACTGTTTTTTATTTTTTATTTATTGTAAATCTACTAATGTTTTAATATTAGTTTTTCACTTGTTTTATTTTTATCTTACTTTTATTTTTTAATTTTTTAAAAAATTACCATATTTTTTTTTAGTTTTCTTTTTCTTTCAAACTCACCATGATACCCGAAAAAAACCTTAGCGAAAAAATTGTTTGTGGCTATTGTTGAAACACATGGGCGGACTCCTCCATTTTAAACCTTTCTCATATATATAAAATGGTTTGGGTTTTGATTAATTCTTTTGAAACAAACAATTGCCCGTACCGTATTTGCAAGGAAGGAAAACAAACGTCAATGACTATCAATACGTAAAAATGTGGATTGGACCTAGGTGATGCCTACATCCGTCAATATCTGGAAATAAAGATGCCCACCTTTTCAGAGTTACAAGAAAAATTAAGGCATCGTTAATTGTGATAAATGAAAAGGCTATTTACAAAAACCTTTTCACGAAGTCTTCTTATATACCACTCAGTAAAAATGGTCTCCCGTATGTTTTAATATTTTATTTTATGTACGGTTGTCTATTCCTTATTTTTGCGTGCGAGTTTGCCACGAAAATCCATTCAGAATAACCCTTTCAAAATGCCAGGTCGGGACTAAAGAAATAAGAAAGGTTTGGGGTCTGACAAAGAATATTAGGCAAAATAAGGGTCCAAGAAAATTAGCCTGAAATAGTCGAGGGAATTGGGGATGTTACGGCATGCATCCCTTATTCCACGGCATGCCCAAACAGTTTCTTGTTCGAAGGGCAAGACCCCTGCAGCTTTTTTTTCTAATTATTTTCCCAGAACGTTCTCATAGGGTGATTATGTCATTGGCGCTCGACTTTTATTTTGGTTTCTTTCGGAAAATTCATTTCATCACCTTCCTTTATTAGACAGTTGAGACTTAGTCACCTTCATTTCCAAGAAATCAAGGGCATATATATAGCTGGCCCTCGTGGGAGAGTGACTTCTCCTGCAACCTTTGTACAACTAGGCGACTATACATATCGAATGTTACACAACCCACTGCATATTATAGACGTTCCCACGCGTGTGGGCATCCCTCATGTGTGTGCGCGTTTACACATGCATGTGTATGTGTGTGCGTGTGTGATTAAGTATCTTTATTTGACATTAGTTGCTAGGGGTCCCCACCACCTTTGTTTTTTTCAAAAATATATAAAATTTTACCATTGGACTTTTCAAAAAAATTAAGTTTTGCCTTTGTAAAAAAATATTTGAAAATTACATACTGTCCTCCCAGCCGCCTTTGGTAGTTGCAATACTTGTCGCCTCAAACCCTCCGTTGAGTCGCCTACTTAGAAAAGTTTTCAAATTGAATAAGAGTTGTCTAATAAGGTATCTATTTTCCCGCGGTAACCGTGACCAATTATAGTTAATCGAAGCAGTTGGTAGTTACTTTTTTGGCTAAAGAAGTGGCAGATACTTTCAAATTAGATATTTCGAATTAATTAAGCTTTTAAGGGTTTTTCTTTTTGTTTCCATCTAACATATAAAATATTTCACTTTCCACCGAGAAGCAGTCACATAGTCCTAAAAAATTAAAGTCGGTACTTTGCATTGTGCCTTCTGATTGTCGAATATAGCAAAAGTTAGAGAGAGAGAGAGAGAGACTTTGCCTTTTGGAAGTTGCTAAGAAATAATAATAAGTATAACGGCTGCCGAGTGATCATTGGCGCCACTGGAAAATTATCCGGTGACTGGTATCGGTTTGAGGATAATTCAAGAACTTTTTTGAAGCTTGTGAAAAGTGGGCGAGGCCAAGCAAGGGGCATCTTTGTTCAAAACAAGGCAAAAAGGACATGAGACACATCATTACAAACAGGAAACCAAACTGGTATCGTTAATAAACAGTAGCTATGACGTTTCAAGTCTTAACGAAATTGGGCGGGCGCTAACGTCTAAACTGTTTACCAATGTACCTCTCTCTCTCTCTCTCTCTTTTCGCCTCCTATATACACGCATATGCAAAGCTAACCATTTAAGTGGGTGCAATATGTAAAAAGATATAAGACTAAATTGCAGAAAAATCAACGTTAACATCAGCTTTTATTTTTGTTCAGAAAAAGTATGACCATTATTCTTCAACTCTTGGTGAAATCTAATTCGCAAATCGATTATATATATATATATATATATAACAACCAACAGCCCTGATCACTCCTTAGCCCAACACATCACGAAAGTAACGTCCATAGAAATTGAACAAGAGATACGTGCCTTGTGCCTGACTATGAATACTACAACCCCCCTAAAGATAGGGAGGGGAACAATTTATAAAAATTATTACCAAGTCGGCGGACCCTGGTGTTCAGGGCCGAACACGATCTGAGTTCAACGCCTGACGACTGACCCCATAGCCCCGAGAAGAGGAAAAAATGGAAAAGAGCAATGAGGACATGATTGTAATTTCGGTCAGCTAACTTATACACGACGAAAGAAGAGATGTTATCGCTGGTAGTTAAGATGCCATGATTGTTAGCAGTAGTTAAACATTTAACTGGAGGATGCTGACAATTTGATGTCCACGTTGATATGAATTGGCTTCTTAACTCGTAGTTTTATGTTTGACATTGGTGTTTCTTTTCTTCCCAATTTTCCAAGAGAAAACAATGCAGGAGAAATCAGCTACTGCAAGGAATTGGCTTTAGATTATATATATATATATATATATATATATATATATATATATATATATATATATATATATATACCCGTCGGTGGGGACTACCCACTTGACAGGCATGACTGACATGAGCCATGCCGCCACTTGATCCTTTGGATCAGGCCATCTTTAGGAATTGAAGGCTTTTGATTAAATGCTTTGCCCTTGTCCAATCTTTCAAACACTTAAGAGGAGGCTGTTATTGTGGAATTGTATAACTAAAAGTTTTGTTGTTGATGAAATGAGAATTGTGTTATCAAACAAATAATTTTGATTTTGAAATTACAGGCTCATTCTTGAATCAAAATTCTAGAATTAAGGGGTGGAATTATGATTCTAAAATTTTTACAATTTTTTTTAATCTTTTATTAGGGCACATTTAATTCGTAAATCATAGAATTTTAATTCCTTTTTTGTTAAATACATCACTTTCAATTCTGGGATCAAAATTGTAAACTATCAAAAGCAAAAGAAAACTAAAACTGGAATTTTCATTCTAATTCAAGTTTGGAAGTGAAATTTTGTTCCTAGAATTCAAATTTTAAAGCCGTCAAACGCCCCTTAATAATGAATGAATTAACTCAAAACTCCACATGCTGAATCAAGGACCAGCTGGGGATTTAGGTCAAAGTAAAAAAAGGGGATATGGAAGAAGAGGAATTACATGTTGTTGATCGATCAGAATCTCGTGGTTTCGGCTGCATAAATCAAAGCAATTAATCGGGGGCTTACTTACCTTGATGCTCAAATATGCCTTACATACAACACTAAGAAATTGACCGCCATTTCAGGATCATGCGTGACCCAAGTCACAATTTATAATTAAAATGACATCGTAGCATTTTGACTTTGGGAGGGTGCCATTAATCGAGAGGATGTTGCGTCAAGGATGTTATAAGTGGGCTCCTCACTCAATTGACGTGCGAATTCCGGAATTCGGTCATTTTTATAGTAATTTTAGTGGTAGAGTGGGATACGGGTGAGATTAATGTAAGTACGTGGTATATATGGTGGGGCAGACAGATAAGATAGAGAGCGTGAGAGGCGCGTTTTGTCTACTCATGTGAAGCCAGGACCCTGCAATACAATACAGCTTCTTGAATATTCCATGTTGCCGACGTGGAAGAGTGAGAGAGAGAGCATTGAGCTAAATACGCTAGGATTAGTTAGACGCCTGCATATAAAGCTACACAATCCCATATGTATCAGTAATTTAGATTAGATATAGAATCGGACTTGGACTCATAAAAAAGAATTTGGCATCCGGATTAGTTGGTCATTGGGATACGCTCAGAAGTCTCTCTCTCTCTCTCTCTCTCTCTCTCTCTATATATATATATATATATATATTAATCATAAGTTGGCAGTGTTCCAACAATCATTAATTAAACTTTAAACAACTTGCATGATTGATGTGATTTTAAAGACTAGAAGTATCGTACTGGCATTCTCATTCATTCACTTAAAAGAGCAGCTTCAAGAGAATTTCTAATTATTTGCCCATGCAAGCTTAGCCATGTGATAGAGATGCCATCATGAGTTTGAAAAAGGCTCCCTCTTGTAATAGCCTCCTCATGATTGGTCCAAATTCCAAATCCAACCCCATTCGTTTCATATTTTGGAGAACCATCCTTTCCTTTTCCTTGATATCCATGGCAAATCCATCCACCATCACGAGTGGGGTTCCCGATTATCCATTTTAAATTCAAAAAAAAAAAAAAACCTTTTCTATGCTATCAATTATAAATTAAAGGCAGAAATGAACCTTGTTCAAATAAGAAAAATTTTATACCAAAATAAATAGGTGCATCAACCAAACATGCATAATAAACGAAAGGTACTGAGTGAAATTGTACAAGAGAAGAGAAGGACGACTGCATAGAAAAGCAATAAAACGACGAACACATACAAATTGATCGGTAAGCACGTTCTAACTACATGACTCTCTGGAAGGTGATGTCGATACCATATATGCTTGCGATATCAGTCACAATCTTATGGGCATTAATCGATTAGTTAAACAAGGTTTACAACATGCATGACGCTCGAACAGCAACCGCGTGGGCCTTCTCACGATCAATCACCTTCTCAGCTTTCACACACTTTTGCACCAATGTTAATCAGCTAGCTAATATATATATATATATAATATATAAAAGGTCAATGATATGTGGGGGGCAAACTCGAGCCAAACTCGTCAGAAAGCCAAGGGAATAAGAAAAAATGATGGGAAAAAAGGAGGAAGAGGAGCGTGCTGGTCAAATCATGGCCCACTACTGCGATCAAACAATATATGGGAAGGGGATGACCGGTCTAAGTGCTGGCCCCACGCCTCTCTTGGAGCTTTGCATGATGGTGACCCAAGGAAGGAATGATTCAGGTAGTTTGGCCCCCCACTAGGGCATTAGTGCCCCCCCAGTAGGGTTTATGTAGCAGCGGTCCACGCATGGCAAGCATGGCGAGGCCAAGAGAAAAAGGAGCAACTTGTACTTTGTTGGGGGAAAGGGGATGACAAAAACAAGTGAATCTATTCTTGATAACATGCAGATGGTAAACATATAATTGCTAGGAACCATCAACACTTTTAATCTTATCTCTTGCAAAATCAAAGCATTTATGAGACACCTTGATATTCGCAACATGTATACCCTCCCGCCATTCCCTTCCCCGTCTCTCTCTCTCTCTCTCTACCGTGAGAGAGTAAAATCAATCGTATCTTCTACTGAACCGACCAGTCACCACCTTTTACATTCTTCTACTCAGTTTCTTATAAAACAAAGGTATAGTCGTGTCTTGATGTATGATCAAAATATTATAATTATTAATTTCATATAAAAGATGGCTTTTTAAGCATGTAACTGAAATTTCGTCAAAGTTCGATAACAAACGATCAGATCGGTTTTAGCTTGTGAAAATTTTGTATATGTTCAAAATATACGACCTTCAAAACTTTAGAATCAAAAAATACATCTACATAATTATGTCGTGTCTTGATGTATGATCGATACTTTTGTTTTTATCTCTTATAAATTTAAACATTCCATGAGCTACCTTGATATCGCTAGCATATACACCTCTCCTTCCCCTGCTTCCTCTCTCTCTCTCTCTCTCACTTAAATGCAGACAAATGCAACATATGCATGTATGTGTGTGTGTGTGTGTGCATCCGCTGCACATAAATTAACTTTCAATAAAATCATAAACTTTTAACGTATATAACAATGAAAAAGCTATCAGTAAAATCTAAACAGCATTAGCAAAGGTGCCATTGACACGTCTTCTTGCATGAAGTACTGCGTTAGGGAAACTGTTGTCAATGGTTAGTTACCGGAAAAAATCCATGTACGAGTAAAGATATGCCTGCACTGACGCATCCACAATTGGTCGTATGCACTCTAACCTTCTTCTCATTCTTTCCTTTCTCAAGTCTTTCTCTTGCGTGTGACTACTTTCATCGACACATTTGTGTCAGATAGCTTCGGCGCATGGCTCAACGGGTAACTGAGACATGTCATTCATGGCTTCAATGGGTGGGTTGACATGCATGCACAAGAAAAGAGACCGTTTTTAGCAACTGCTAAAACCGTTGATAAAAATAGTAAAATCCACAGCTGCAAAAACAAAATCTATTATAGATAGATAGATAGATATATGAGAGAGAGAGAGAGAGAGAGAACTAATTCACAAAAACAAAATCTATTATCATCATAAAAACAATCCAAAGTTGAATTACAAATTTTGTTACATCATACACCTGAACCAGCAACACCGTTCCCTTCAACCAGCAACTTCCTTGGGCACCATTTATTTCTTGCGAGATACCATGACTATTTACTACTCGAGGGACCCTCATTGACATCTCTAAAAATTTCCAATGTCTACCACCAATCTAGGAACTACATATCAAAATCGCTTTCAACTGTCTTCATCTGATAACCAGCAGTGGGTCGTCAGCTTTATCCGTAGCAATTGAGATCAGAGTGCAAGGTTCCTTGCTACCCTGTTTGATGATCTCCATGGATGTGGGAGATAGATATTCACTTCAAACTTTCTACAGCATCATCAGCATGCATTTGGCCAAATTTAAACAGTTAAAACAAACTATCACCTTGTAAAATATTCACAAAGATACACACATGACCGATAGAAAGTTACAAACCATATTGGCAGACATACAGTATTTTATGTCCATACTTTTTTCTATGCTCGTACTGTATGGGTCAATTTCTCTGCCTGATTTCATCACTAAAGGCACTGTGGCCAAACTGGCACCTCTTTCCAAATCTTGAAATACGTGAACAGAAAATTCCCACCACAATTTGAAACTGCATCATATCATTGCAGCTATATCTTGACGATCTCCAGTTAAAATGCACTGAGACGGTAGTTTACCTTCTATATATGATGTGGCGCTTGTAAGAAAGTCACAAAATACTAACCTTGCAAATTGTTGTAAGAGCAAAGGTAGCTCCTGTCAGGCTTTTGAAAACGAAAAGGCCTTTTGTCTCTTTCCTACATATTGTTTGGATTATTTTAGGATTTATGAATGCTTAAGTTACAAAAAGCTGCAAGCCCCTCTATCAGATCACATTTATGTCCCAGTGCTAGCAAGTCAATCTGGAGTTGGATCACATCTAGCACACCAAGATATTGGTTCTTAAATTGACGATTTTTATCCACATAAATAGTAGAAGCTACCATATACCTAAGTATAATACTCATTTGATAGTAAATGTCAGAATCTTCATCACTAAACATGCTTGAAGAGAGCCATAATGATAGACAAACAACATTAAAGCTAGAAAGGTACGTACATAGATTTCAAATGAAAGAGTCAGAAGTATTTGGAATCACCGTGAGTACATACATAAGTACAGACATTGAGTGCAAAAGGGTGGTTTTACGGCTGGTAAACATATAGAAGATTGAGTTACAAGATTTATTATAGCCAACTTTAGAAGTACAATGAAATAAGACACAATACATAAGCCAACAGAACTATTATATATTTCTTCAAACATTAGAATCAAAAGACTAGAACAAACCCAACACTGGGATCAAAATTCTCGGATTTTACTCTTAGAATAAGGGAAGTAGGGATTTGCATCCCCATTCCAGAAACAGCTTGTGTTTGTTTGACAAGGATTTTAATATGATGGATTTCAATCCAGTGTTTGTTATCGCATTACAATAACTTATCATGGTTCAAGCAATACAAGATGGCAACAACAACAAAGGCTATTTGACAGCTGAATTTTCAAAACCAATTTTTCCTTTCTCAAGGGATACCTTCCGCTTTTTCTTTTATCAACGATGGAAGCAGCAAGAAAAACCTTTGGCTTTGCCTGCCTAACTTCCAATCGCCATCCTGACTGTGTAAAAGTTGCAGAAATGCTCCTATTTCAAATGAGCAGCGGCCGTGGAAAATTACCATGAACAGATATTTTCAAACGAGGAATTTAGGGTGTGCATAATCCATGTTGATGATGCTTGGATGCAGAAAAGTGAGCAGCCCCCAAATTGGCATCCATAATTAAGGTACTGTACAAGCTAGCATGCAGAAAAAGTCCATTGAAAAGGAGAATTATGACTTGAAAATCTTCCTTTGCAAAAAATATTTTGTAACAATAAGAACCAAAACAAGAGGCTGATAGAACAACCCCTTTTCCTGGTTTGCATCTGCAATCACAAGGAGAGGGAGAGATTGAGAGGGGGTTTGGTTGTGGGAGAGAAAGGAGTTAAAGCTACATCTTGATAGTGGAAAAGGGACAGAAAAAAGACAATTCTAGCATCTGGCAATGGCAGCTATGATGTTTGGCTGCATAAAATTAAGGAGAAAGTAATGAAGGTGTGTTCGATAGATTATCAACAAACCAGGTGGTCGATCACTATAAACAATTAGGCAAATCGTGCCAACTCGGACCCGACTCAAACTTGCTCGAAATACTCGACTCACCTCGAGCTCGGCTGGTTTAGTAAACAAGTCGAACTCGAGCTTCAACTAAAACTCGACATTGTAAGTAAGTTGAATTCGAGTAAATAGAGCTTGACTCGTTTAATCAACTCGTTTCTCCCTCTTCACAAAAAATTTATCAGCATTAAAAGCCTAATTTATTTTTCTTTTCAAACTTTGAACCACCTTTAGCTTTGCCGCTTTGGGCCTTGGTTCTCTCATCTCTGCTGCCTCTTGATTCTCTAATTCTGTGTCTCCTCTCCCACTCTATCCTTCTCTCTCGGTCTTCCAGCGCTGGTGGTCATCACCATCCAGGCTACCGCTGCCAGTGACTCATTTCAGGTATTGTTTTTTGTGATTCTATGAAGAGGGTAATGACGAAAGGGTACTTTAGTTCCTAAGAACTTCTATCTCTGGTTGCGTCCTTTGGGTATGTCATATGTTGTGTTCCATTTTGTATTTTATGGAGCGATAGTAAAGCTTGTCTTCTCATTTCATGGAGAAATGGAATAGTAGTTTCGTAAATTGATATTGGCTCTCTTTATATATGGTAATGATGAATACATATATCATGTATGAGTCGATGGCCATGTTTGGGGTGGTGGCGCCGGTGGAGCCCAATGTATGTTATGAAAATACTGGGAAATTGCTTTTCATTGACACCCTCGAGTAGTTGTGTATCTGGAACCTGAAGCAGGGGCTTTGCATCAAGGCATTGACGTCGACTACCTCATCAAGTGGCTTCAAGTCTACCACCACTATTGTTGCTTGTTCTCCATCTTCTTGTTCCACAGTAATGTTGTTTTTCCCCCTCCCTCTTTGTCTTCATTTATTGATTCATTTTGTGTCTTCAGGTCATTCTGGTCAGGAAGTCTGGCGGTGATAGTGGATTGGAAGGTTATGGTAGGGTAGATGGATGAAGGGATTATTGTGGTTCCATTTGAATGTTGGGTTCAATTCAGGTTTCAAGTGAAAAGCAGAGGGTTTTGTTTGTTTAGTCTGAGCTATATGGAATTAGACTTTAATTTAATTGAGAATGAGGGCGTGGGGAGGGAAAGGTGGGCGGGTATTTGAGGTGTATTCTGGTGACCATTTGTATCTTATGATGTTTGTTGTTAGATCTCCTCTATCTCAATAGCTGACTATGAACTCAGAATTTTAAAGTCCCAGTATGACACTTTGGACATGATGATTTCAATATGGCATATGCTAGAGTCTAGGCTTATTTTTATTTAGATATATTAGAATCCTAAGTTGTACTATGTTTATAGGCCTGGTAAATAGCACTTCCATCTCACGTGTGATTATCAATATGGTCATGAATCATACTTGAAGATGCTCACTTGCCATTAACATTTAAAGTAGATCACTGAATTATGCTTCCCATATTAGACACCACAAGGCCGCTGGCTGCCAACTAGATACCTTAAAGAAAGGCTAGATCCCATGTTTGGGTCACAGTCCCCATTATAAAAAGAGAACCTCATCTGCCTATTTCACCAAACAATATGCTATATTGAGATATGTCAATATACTCTACAAAGATCAGACTATAGATGCCAATGAATCAGGTTTTGATCTCAAACCCAAATCTTAATGTTAATGGTCAGCTTGAGTAAAGTATGTAGGTTCTCACTTCTCAATAACGATGTCTAGGTTTCTTTTAATTTTGTTTTTTTTGGCATTTGAACTAAGACTTGATTGATAATCTTGTTTAGAAACATATGAAACACATCCAATTAACTAAACATTGAATTTGTTATTGTATTCTTTCACCTAATTCTAGTCCAAATTTGAACATGACTGGGCCTGATCACTGTTAATATGGTTAGCTTGCTCTCCAATTCAAACAAGGAAACTCTCTCCAATTCAAACAAGGAAACTCTAAAAGCATGGGTGACTCATGGTAGGTAACATGCTAGACCATAAAGATTAGGGATATTGTTTAACTATACCCAAGGTTGCCTACCAAAAAGACCTTGGTCATTACCATTACCCTGGATGCTTTGGCTTGCCAAAGTGCTCAATCGTGTAGGTTTTTCTTCTTTGACAATTTAACAACTTGGTTCATTGTTCCTTGTTCTTCTTTTGTACTTCTATGATATTATGTTTTTGTGATTTTGTTCACACCTTTTTGTATTTTCTTGTGACTTTTGGAATACAAATAAGTATGTATATGGATGTACGGACATGTGCAGTCACAATTATAATTCACATGCTATTATACTATGAATATGAATATGAATATATATATGTGTGTGTGTGTGTGTGTGTGTGTGTGTGTGTGGCTACTAAGCTTGGTTGATCACATAGGCCACCTTCATCATAATATTCTACCACTGGTTTTTCTTAGTAAATATTGGACTTTGCATCTTATGGATTCAATATGCACAACTAAGTGTGAACCTTTAGTTATCGATGTTAGCATTTATCTTTACCATTTTTTTTGTTTTTGTGAAGCAAAATAATGTCAACATCAGACCAGCTTCCTATATTGAGATGTTCAACAAGACAATCTGTAGCTAGTGATAGTGTAGATCTAACTCATATTAGATCACCCAAAAATGAGGATGTTTCTAATGATAAAGTTGAAGATGAAATATACAATGCAAAGAGAAAAAGAACAAAAGCATCATCAGTTTGGAATGATTTTGAAAAAATAATTGTGGCTCGTGTGAAGAAGGGCAGATGTAAACATTGCAAAACAATATTTGTCATAAGTACAAGGGGAAGCACATTGTCAGTGAGAAAACATAAGTGTCTTGCATGCCCTCATATGAAGAAACATCAAACATTGAGTTTTGGCATTAGTGAAGCTTCAGGACTGCCAAAAGATTTGATGGTTAAAAGTACCAACCAGAAGCAAAGAAAATGAGAGAAACTTTAGGAAAGATGATAGTATGTCATGAATATACATTTAATATGGTTGAGCATGGGTGGTTTAGGTTTTTGCTTCATCTTGTTTTCCCAAATTGGACAACCATTTCAAGCATAACAATGAGTATTGATGTTATAAAATTATATAACACAGAAAAGAAGCAGTTGAAAGAGAGTTTAGGAATATTTTATCCATTGCTTTGACAACGGATATGTGGACATCAAATCAACAAGTTGTATATATATATCTATCATTACTCACTTCATCGATAGTTTACAAACACTTCCATAGCATATCATTAGTTTAAGTGAAGTAAAACCATTTCACAGTGGTAAAGTTTTGGTAAATGTCATTGCTAAAAATATTTCAGATTGGGAAATAAAGAAGAAGGTCGTACCAATTATAGTTGACAATAGTTGTTCAAATGATCTTCTTGTGAGAAGATTAAAAGAACATATAGAGAAAAGTAGAGAGAGTTTGTATCAGAGTGGCAAGTTCTTTCATGTGTGTTGTGCACATATTTTGAATTTGATGGTACAAGATGATGAAATCAGTAAGACTAGAGAAGTAGCCAAATATCTGAGTTGCTCACCATCAAGACTCCATTTATTTGGAGCAGCAGCAAAGGAATTACAAATTTCTACTAAGAAGAACCTAGTACTAGATGCAGCAACTTGGTGGAATTTTACTTTCTTGATGTTAGAGACAACACTTGTATATAAGGATACTTTTGCTAATTATAGATTAGAAGACCAAGGTTTTACATGATTTTTGGAACCAGATGAATTGGACAAAGTAGAAAAATCTGTTTTTCTTGAAATTTTTATAATGTTTTAGTGTTTTTTTAGGATCCAAGTATTCAACTATAAACCCATTCTTTCTGGAGATTTAAAATGTCCAAGAGATATTGCAAGACAAAGTTGAGAATGATGATGGATTTATGAAGATAATGGCCACCAAAATGAAAGAGAAGTTTGACAACAATTGGAGCTCCTATATTATTAATGGCCATTGCATCTATATTAAATCCAAGGATAAAGTTGAACCTATTAGAGTTTGTTTTTTCGATGATTTTTAATCAAAGAGAAGAAAGAAAAGGCAAATGACAATGGTAAGAAGTACTTTGCAAGACCTTTATGGTAGTTATGTTGCAAAAAGTGAAGGTTTGGGTACAAGTATGGTTGATGCTGCCAATATTTCTAACTTTGGTAACGAGTCATGTATTAACTCTAATCTTGGCACATATACTAGTGGCACTATAGACTTCTTTCGTTTTTTAAATAAGATAAACAATGTTCCTTTCAAATTCCTAAGTCGGATCTTGACTTGTATTTAGAAGAAGGGTTGATCAAACATAATGTTGATACTTCTTAATCACTTGACATTTTGAATTGCTGGGAAGATAAAGAACCAAAATACTCCATCTTAGCACATATGACATGTGACATATTATCTATTTCTATTACTACAGTGCTTCTAAATCAGCTTTTAGTACTGGAGGTTAAATTCTGGATTACAGTTTTCGTGCATTTGCATCAAAGGTAGTAGAAGCTTTAGTTGTGAAAGTGATTGAATAATACACTATGGTGACAATATCCCCATGAATTTTGTAGCTAAAGGTAACTATATCTTCAACCAAGTTTATGGTGTTAATTTGTCTTTATATATTATATTATTGTATTTGCTTATTAATCAACTATTATTGGATTGCTTTTGCTTTTAGGATGCTAATGAAGATACAACTACTAAATATATTTCTTTGGAATAGTTGAAGTTCAATTCTATTACGTAAGTTCACTGTTCATGTATCTCATTTGAAAGTGGAAATGTGAATTGTGCATTATACTTGATAGTTTCATATCATGTTATCTTTTATATTGCTGCCATAAGTTTACTTCATAGCTTTTATTGAATCCTTGTGTGTAGATGCAGATTTAGGTGGAGATCTTTCTTAAGCATAGAAAATATTGTTTTATCTCATTTACATGTTTTTTGTTTGACTACAGATTGGCAGACAATGAATGAGTTGAGATTTTACTACAATGGGCCTGGTTAGTATGTGTTTCATATTACATTATATAATATTTGAAATAAAATCATAAAACAACGGGAGTCCAAAAGTGCATGTAAAGCCTTTGTTGTAGTTACATGAGTGGTTGTTGTATGCATGTTCATAAGAAGCACTATTATGTAGAAAGTTGACATTATACTTGGGAATGATATAGAAGAGGGAGAGACTATGGAAGCTTCTATGTTCAACGTCCAACTCCAAGTATGTTTATTGTGCTGGGTTCTTAAATTGCAGCACCTTCATTTTGTACAGAATGGGTGTGAAGCATTATGCCAAAAGAAATGTACAAGTTGTGCAAGGTTCTTAAATTGCAGCACGTATACATGTCTCCAGGAATAATTTTGGAAATATACAAGTTCAAATCAATTTTTTTTTCATATTTCTGGGAGCACTCAACATTGTGTATACATCATTTTTTTATTATATGTGATAAGATTCACTGATCTCTTGACCAAAATATGTGAATGGTTGAATGAGAGACTATTCTAATCTAACATTTGCTTACACACTTTGATGTTTGATATAGTAAGCTTGAAACCTGCAGAAAGTAGATCCTTGTTAATTCTTTAAATATGAGTAATAAGATAGTGATTTGTTCTTTAAGCTTGAGAATCTCTTCATGGTATTTGATGGGGTGGGGGTGTGATCTTTGTTGTTTTGGAGCTTTGATTTTTTTTTTATGATTTAGGGATATGCTCAACTTGATCATGGACAATTTTTTAGAAAATTTGAATGTTAGTGATTGAAAAGTGGAGCTTACGTTTTAAATAGAAAAGGAATTTAGATAGATAATCTCATAGATATATTGGCAATGCCTCTACTAGATGCGATGTGGTGCTGCTGAGCTTTTCACACATTCAGTTCAATTTTTTGAAATTCAAGACTCAAAATTCTAATAAGAAATTATCTGTCTTTTTCCTGTTGGCATATCATAGGATCTTCTCAATCTGAAAATGGCCTAGGAGATGAGCTTAAACGAGTCAAGCTAGAGCTTGAACTTGGTTTATCGAGTCGGGCAAGTTGTGTGTGTGTGTGGGTAGAGAGAGAAAAATTGGCAAGCACCAGTCCAGTATGGTAAGGGACAAAAACCAGACCCACTAAAAATAATTGTTAATTTTTTTGTTAATCTAAGTTGGTCATTTTTTAGTTTAACAATGTTTTTTAGTAATCAACAAATGAATTTCTCTTCTAGAAGCAAAATTGTGGTAGTAGAAAAATCAACTTTTTTTTATAAAAACAATTTGGACTAAAACATGGCTTGTATTAAATTGGTGTTTATCTACACAAAGGGATGTCCACATTTTGTTCAAAGTAATTTCAAACCAAATTCAAGTGGTCTGATTTTTGTCTCTTGCCTAAATGATCTGGTATCTACCAATTATTGTTTCTAAAAGTGGCATTATATGAGATACAGACATAGCTAAAGTTAAATGTATTTACACTAAATCATAAAAAAGGGGGATGCAAATTAAACGCCCTTTTGGGGCACGTTGTGGGTTTAATTCAGATGCTTTGCATGAATGTACCAAAACAATCTACTTGCACTTGGGTGCACTCACACCCTATTTGGATGGAGGGAAAGGGAAGGAAATAGAGGGAAAGAGTAGTCAATATTGTGTTTAGTTGGCTAATTAAGAAAAAGAGGAATGGAAGATAAAACAAGCATGTTTCGTTGCCAAGGAAGGAAGTGATACCTCAACGTAAATCCAATCTCTCCAAAATTAAAGGGATTGGGATGGAAAGTAAAGCGGTTGTATTTCGCTACCATATATGCCCTTTTCTTTTCTTTTTTCTCATGTGCATGCATGGTGGCAGATCTCCTACCTTTAGCAGCGCAACTCCATCCTCAATCACAGACGTCTTCTTCATGCACCCTATAGGTATGTTATTCTCCCCCTTATGTCTCTCTTTATACTACCAATCTCTCAAAAGTTGATGGAAGGGTCAGGCCCGCCCTCGTCATCATCTGTAGAGCAAAGGGTTTGGCCTTTCCCCCTTCTCTGCCATCAGCAATAACAATAGAAAATGCGTTCCGTCATCTAGTGCTGACATAGGGGAAAGATGTTGTTCCATTCTCCTTGTTTGTTCCCCCCTTGCTCTATGGTCAACACTAAATGACAGCGCTTGTCCTCGATGACAGAGTAGGGAGACGGGTCGAGCCCTTACCTCTGCCGATGACGATAGTGGAGGATCCAACCCTCCCACTATTCTGCGGACCATCTCACTGTTCTGCGATAGAACGGTGAGGGTGTTGGGCCCTATTGGATAGTGGCCTTGAGCCCTATCTCTACATCTTGTAACTGCAAGAGGCCCACTTGTAATTAGGATCTCTTGCAGTTATGAGATCAAATAAGAAAACTAACCACAATCTCTTTGGCCGTAACCATTGTTGGGAATTGGGAAACCCTACGAGGCGGTCTATAAAAGTCCAGCTAATTTCAACTTAAGGCTAATGGTAAGATTACCCTAGCCGGCGCCTCCCAGAAGCAAACCCGAGAAACTAGCCTAACTCAATCTTCTCTTTTGCTTCTTCCTCTCTTTCTCTATCTGTCACAGTTGCTGCCTCCTCTTATGGTGGAGACACCACTGGTGTGCAGACTCAGTGCTGAACACAGACATCATTCCGCGGATGAAAATCCAACATTGGTATCAAAGCCAAGTTTCTCGAATTCCAGTAAGTCCAATTGTCTCTTGTGGTGCCTATGATGCATGTAATGAACTCTGTCGGTGTCCATATATATATGTTGTCATTTTCTTACATGTTGTTTAGACCCTGTCTCTTGGATGCTAAAGCATGCTAGATGAAATTAGACTCTAATAGCGGATTACGAAAGGAAAAACTGATAATAATAAGAAATCAGAAATGTTGTGCACACAAGAGTCATAGAAATAAATCACCTCTACCAAAGAGCAGTGCGCAGGTAGCAGGTCGACCGTATTTGCCACTGCTCTGGTCACTCCGTTCCCTTTTTCCTTGAGGCTCTAGGGTCAAGGCATGCCACTGGTAGCATGGGACCAATCGGCTTCTAGCTCTTCGATGGAGTTGAGAAGCATTTCATCTGCTATGTTGCAGAAGTGATTCAACAGCAGGTTGGGATAGGCCGGAATGGATTCTGGGACAATGAGGAAGGAAGACAGGTCTTCAATTTTAGAGAAGCTAGGCCTAGAATTGGTACTAGAGCGGTAGGTTCAGACCCCGGTGGCAGGAGGTTGAGCTTTCTGTGATAGTGAACGTAGTAAGTGGCGTTAACAGCTCCCAGCTGCAAGAAGAATGAAGCCATTGAAATGCTAAAACACCTTGCTACGTCTGCAACCCATGGCAGAAATGACCATAGTAAGTGACCCACTTGGCCGATCGGCCGTTGTTGACTAGTCGGTCAAGGAACTTGGCTAGGGTGTGGGAGTCGACGTCCTTGAACCGATCGAGGTGTGTTTGAATGTCTCCGCATTGGTCATAGCCAGACTCGTCGAACCCATCGAAGATGAGCTCAGTTGGGATCAAGAGACATTGATCGGCTGTGGGAAGAAGGGAGTTGGGTAGGAGCAAGACCAAAGGCTCATCTGCACGTTGCGGTGTCGACACAAAAGCGGAAGCGAAATGTTCTATGTCTCACCTTGTCGATTGAGCGTGTCAAAGAGCCATAGTGGCAAGTCATTGGAGATGGTGGTGTTGTCGGTTGTGTCCTTCCTCTGCTGCTCGTCAGCTGCAACACCGACTGTCTTCCTCGCAAGGTGATTTTATATGAAATTGCATAGAGATACCCTTAGACTTATAAAAATTGCTAAAAGAGGGTCCCAAATATAGTTTTAAAAATAAAGAAGGAAATTTACGTTCAAAAATTTAAAATTGAGATCTCCTTGCTTCTAAGTGATGTTTTAGAATATTATTGGAGATTTTCTGATGTGATATTCCTTATATTGCTTTCATTTATTGTTCTTTGTTTGCCATTAAAATTCAAAACTAAGAAATGACTTCTAGAGTGGGAGCCTCAGAACTGGCCATGACCGGAAATATAAATGGTTGGCAACATGTATGCATGCTTATGCAATTTTATTATTTTGTGCGTGCATGACCCAATGATGGTAAAAACTTTGTCTTTCTGACATTAGCTAAAATCTTATTTGGATAAGGATATTATGCTTAATCATGTTCATATTTTATTTCAATTTGGATCCTCTTTCATTGTTTAAATATATATTGATTCTATCATTGTGTTTGGATCCACATTGGTATGATTTGAATCTGTATAACAATTTGGATTTTTGCTTTGGAACTAATCGTTATTTACGATCCATATTTATTATCAGTTTTGGTTCATGAAATATTCAGATCTTAATTTGTTTGGATATTGGTTAAAAATCCATATCATGTTTATGTTGGTTAAATATATATTATTATGCTTGCTTTGTGGATATTCTTTGTCATCTTGGGTCCATGCTGACTTTAGATATGACTAGAATTTTGTTTTATATATCCATTTAGCTATTGAATTTGGATCTCACAATAAACGTTGTACTCTTTTGAAGCAAGATCTAATTGGACCAGTTTTCACCTTTTGTTCAAGATTTATATCTTGTTTATATTGGATCTAAACATATTATGATATGCATTAATTTTTTATATTTAATGATTTTACGAGTTGTACATATTCAATGTACAAGGCACTAGAGTGCCAAAAGATGAACTTATTTTGCTCCTTATGAAAGAATACTCTCTGAACAAAGATTATATTACTGTATGTTTATCCTAGTTAAAAGGAATGATTATGTTATTGTATGTTGGCATGCTAAGAAGTATAAATCAACACTCTTAGACATGGTGAGATCCATATAACATCGTGCTTGGTTCATGATTAATTTAGGTACAAACTAACTTGTTTAGATCATTGGTTCCAAATATCCATACTTACATTGAATCCAATAGATCATCATGTTTGTCTTTTGCCTGTAGTTGTAAGATAGCACTCTTAAACATTGAAAGTCATATTAAGGAATATTTTTTTTACTTGAAGATCTATTGTACTAAAAGTTCTAATACATGAAAGTTTATTTGTTCTTATTAGAAATGGCTACCTGGTATGGATTTAGATTTGCGTCACATTAAAAGTGAGAAAAAGAAAATATTTGGTGTTGACTTAAGGAACTAGATTGTTATTTGGGACGAGATATTAGTTATCTTTTTCTATTGTTGTGTATGGATATATGTTGATATGATCTAAACTTCTACATTTGAGCTGGTGAAATCTACAACATGCAAAGTTTAGGCTCAAATCTAAATTGACTTCTTCAGATATGTGGGAAAAATCCATATCCTGTTTACATTGAGTTCCAATATAAGTTGCCATGTTTGCTTTTTGATATTATCATAATGTGATATTTGTTACCGTTCTTGGTCTAAAATTATTCTAGGGAACTATTGAATAAAACTTCATTTGCTCCTTCTTTTATGAAAATAAATCTGTTTATAATACATGTCATATAACACTCTTGAACTAAAATCCATATTGGCAAGAATGTGTTTATTTGAAGCTTTATAGCACTAAAGTGCTAGTAGATGATAACTTGATTTTCTCAAAAGAAAGATGTACTAGTATTGATCCAAACTTGCATCCTTTCAAAGTAAATTTATATTAGTTGTATTGTAGATATTGCTAGTTTGGATCCATGCTAATATAATCTGAACTGTTATATTCATGTAACATTTAGTATTTGATCTGTTTTATTACTTGAGATCCACCTTACATACAGCCTTGATCCAAAATTGAATATATATATTTGGATATATGGTTAAACATCAATATCCTTCTTATATTAGGTCCAAGGATTATGCTATTTGTTCATTTGTGGATCCAACTATGCTAGTATGCTACTAAGTTTTTGTTAAAGAATGAATTTTTTTGTCCAATATTTGCATGAGGTGTAAGATAACACTCATGAATATAATGAAATCCCCACTAACTATATCCATATTGAGATATTTGGAGATCAAGAATGCATGTCAAATGTAGATATAGAAATTAAAGAATATGTTTGCAAATACATATGTATTGGATAACAAATAAAGGTAGGGTATGTGATATTTTATGCATGAGATTGAGGTGTTTGAATAATAATACAAATACAATGACTCTAATGATGATCAAGTTTGATTTATCTGACATATTAAGTAGACAAGCAACGAAGTAACTGAGAATCAATTTGACAATAAACCAACTGAAGCTTATTAAGTTCATTGATCGTCTTGTAGATCGATTTATGGATCAATTAGGGACATAACTAACTGAGTTTGATTCCTCTAATTTTTAAGACATTTCTAAGTCACAAAGGTAGAATGCTCTTTGGTTATATTTAAATTGCAGTTGAATGCATTTGTTGATGGAGCTACTTATTGACCTTGATGAAATAAATGGTAAGTCTGACATGTCAGTGAATGAGAGATTCGCTTTTGATAATGCGGAAATTTGCTTTCATATATGGTGAGTTAAATATTTGATACAAGGTTATATTGATAAAGACAGTACAAGATGAAAATCCTTGTGCAATTTAAAATAGTCATCGAGATAATTATATTTTTTTATATGCATAAAGTCACAATAATGATTGCGTATGTTGTAAATGAGTTAGATGACTATCAACATTTGAAAAATGAGAGCATGTCTGAGTATTATTGCCCCATGAATATGCCTTGCATGAGTTTAGAATGAATCTTTGAAACTCTTTGGAGCTTCTGTTGTTAAAGGAATTAATTAATTGTAGAAAACAATAAAAGGAAAATATACTCTTTGCTTTGAATGTATATTAGTTTGTGTGTTTGACTTGATACAAGCTTTCTAATTTGGCTTGTCATTATATACATTAAGAAAATCTAGGTTGGTCTTGTTTTAAGGCAGTTAAGTGTTTTCATATATATGAATAAAACAAAAGATATATTCATATGATTGCTAGCATTTTTAACAAAAAGAATTCCTAATGATTTATTTGCCAAGCAAGTAGCCCGTATGGGGCTAAGATATATCTGAAAGGTTGTGATGGGAAACCTTGCCACAAACCTTGAACAAGAATTCAAGTTATGATAGACAAACCAATTATGAAAAACCACGTAACTAAAGATTAAGGAAATCTACAAATAATAGAAGCTATTTGACGGTCTCATGGCCAAGTAAGAGATGTTGGATAGTGGCCCTGAGCCCTATCTCTACATCTTATAACTACAAGAGGGCCCACTTACTGTTATGATCTCTTGCAATTACGAGATTAAATAAGAAAACTGACCACAAATCTCTCTAGCCATAACCATTGCTGGGAATCGGAAAACCTTAGGAGGCGGTCTATAAAAGCCCAACTAATTTCACCTTAAGGCTAATGGTGAGATTACCCTAGCCGCTGCCTCCCAGAAGCAAACTCGAGAAACTATCCTAACCCTGTCTTCTCTTTTGCTTCTTCCTCTATTTATCTATCTGTCATAGTTGTTTCCTCTTACGCTAGAGATGCCACTGGTGCGTAGACTCAATGCCGATCACAAACGTCGTTCCGTGGATGAAAATCGAACATTGGCCCTTCCCTATTGACGGAAGCAAAGGGAAGGGTCAGGCCCTCCCCTGTCATCATCTGTAGAGGGAAGGGCTAAGCCCTTTAACCTGCTTCTCTGTTAGCTCCGGATGATGGCTCTGGTGCCAATGGCATAATAGGAAAGGTTCAGGCCCTCCCCTATTGAAAGATGCAAAAGGAAGGGCCCAGCCCTTCTCCTTTCTCAACCGTCTGAACGAGACACGTCATAGTGCTAATGAGGGACCAGGAAATGGTTGGGCCCTTCCGTTTGCTGCCATTGACAAAGGAGGGCCCAACCGTCCCACTATTCTGTTAATGGTATAAAAGTGAGAGGGGCACTCTTCCTCCCTACTCCACCGTCATCACTAGATGATGGCAAGATTTGTCATCATTGATGACAGTGGAGTAGGGGTCCTTTGTAGATGGCAACATAGAAGAGCACGGTCCCTCCCTACCCTTTATCTTCTACCGAAGCACATTCTGCCAATGGCAGAGAATGAAGACAAAGTCGTGTTTGATAGCAGACAAAAACAAGTTAACTTTTTTTATGTCTATTTTTTTATATTTGCCTATGAATTGTAATTACAAATATTTGTTTAACTTATTTCAACCTCCTTGATGTAGTAAAAAGCAAACTTGTTTGTTGTACACTTATTTCCACTGGATTTAAATGGACCAAGTTATTTGTTTGCCATGTCTCATATTAGAAAGTCATAAGGCATCACAATAAAGGACAGTTTATACGACATGGATGAAAAAACAACAACGATTTGTGGTTCTACTTTTATGTTATATTTTTTATTATTTCATATGTCAAAGACAAAGCCAACAACAACTTGTGCATCAATCAATTGGACTATCCTATGAAGAAAAACAGAAGACTAGAAATCAAATTATGTATAAATCATATGATGATATACAATGCTGCAATATAACATGCATGGGCATGTCAACTTTCAAAGTTATGTGATATCCTTCTACATGACGGTGGACATGTGGTACAAAACATTGTAAATTAGAAGAATAAGCTACTTTCTTCCTTATTGTGTTATCTTATACATATAAACATCGAATGGCTTAGATTTGGTTGCATCGGTCAACAAAGACACTTTCACGATATTTTCACAAATTATTGAGTTCAATTATTCTACGAAGACAAATTCATTCAACAACCTAAGGGATCAACTGTGCCAAATGAAACAATAATAGATTTTATCTATACTCACAAGCAATAAAAAAAATTAACTTATTTTTTGTACTACATAATTTGCCAATATTGCAGTAACACTTGTATTTCAAAATTGTATTGGTGTAATTGATCTAGCTGATTGGCACGAAAATGCTTCTGATTAAAGAATAATAAAAAAATGTATTGATTTAAAACAAGAAGATAAGAATTCTTATAAGTAATTGCAATTTAAAGCTTATATAATTTAATAATGTTTTGAAATATAAGCTTAACAATATGACTTGTGTTCATTGGTTTTATTAAATATTATATTGTCAATGTTGGTATTTCATTAAACCATGAATTTATTGCACACTTTATAGGTGTGGGATATTACTTGAAAGAATGTTCCAAGTGAGGCCTGCAAAATGGAAATGAGTTATTTAATATTTGACATGAGTCTTTGTGAAATCATTAAAAGATCATTTTGTGTCTTAAAGAAAAGTTTCCCACTTATGGCTAGTTGGACAAAGTCAGCCTATTCTTATAATACACAGTCAAAAATCATCTTATATATTGCACAACTTTCTTACAGGCTTTGGTCCAAATGCTAACATTATTGAAGATGTTGTTGTAGAACTTATGAATCAACCTAGTGAAAATTATTTTGTTCAAGATGATGTAGCTGAAGAGTATAGGATTGGAGAATTTACACTACAATGCATCTCTTCAACCATATGGCAACACTCTCAACTTTAAGCTTCAATACGTTGATTAACTGTGTATACAGGGCATGTTGATTTTTTTACTCTTGTATTATGTGTCATTGTAGATGTTCTTTTGATTTAATTATTTGATCTTTTGTTAATCACATGTGGTTTTTTCTTTCCATTATGTACATATTTTCTAATCTTATTTTACTCTGCATGTAGTTAAAAACAATGACGAAAAAGCATGCACATACAAATGGATAAGAGGCTAGTAAGATACAATAGAGCCAATCTATAGATGATGAGTTCATTAATATATTATTGCTTCAGCAAATAACCGGAAACAGAATGAATGGTACTTTTACTACAACTCCATGTGGTCATGTTTGACAAAGCTGAATGATAAGCTAAGCAAAAGGTTCACCAAAGTTCACATGAAAAATTGAATGAAAATGAAGTCTAAATTCAATAGCTGCTATGACCTCTTTAGAAATAGTTTGAATATATTTGGCATTGATTTAAGGACAAATACATGGACAGTTGAACCCAAAGTATAGAAGCCATTAATAGATGTATCCAATTTTATCTTTAACAATTTAACTACTTATTGGTTTGGTAAACAATTTTTTATGTTAAATATGAATTTCTCTATTGTTGTTATCTTTCTTTGTGTTTCTTTATATAGGCAAATCCAATGGCAAAAAAGTGGAGGGCAACATTTGTTCTAAACTATGAGAAGTTAGTAAATTTATTTGGTAATAATCGATCGACAAGGGAATGATCGATCACAACCAAAGAAATGCAGCCGAATTGCTTCAATGATTGAGAGTACTGACGTTACAATTCAACTTATTGATGAATGGTTTCTCAAAATTAAACAATATTACAACTATTTGTCAATCTTGGAGAAGAGTATGAACTCCAAGGTGAAGCTAGTACAGGTTCATCACTAAAGGACAAAAGGAGGAGAAGTGCAAATGAAGATGATTTGAAAGACCTTGAGAAAATGGAACACAATTTTGAGAGAGTTGATAATGCAATTGAAAAATGTAATGTTGTACACGAGCCCAAACAGTCAAATAAATACTCTAAACAATATATATTTCCAGTACTTGAAGCCATTGGTCTTGAAAAAAGTTAAAAACTGAAGCATATCTTCATCTTACTGATGATAAATACAGGATGGAAACATTTTTTGGATGTCCTTTTTCTAAGCAAAAAAGTGTCTTATTTAGCATGCGAGCTAAAGTTATCTAAGCCATGAATGTCATTTTTTTTGTTTATGTGATTTTTTTGTGGTTAAACAATTATTCAATGCAGCGACATTGTGTTTGAATGCTCTAAATTTTTGTGAAATTTACTCCTATAGATTTAAATGTCTTGTGTGTGTGGCTCCTCTTTTACTGCCTTGGATGTTAAATCTATGCTGAAAATGCTTTAGATATATATTTGATATACTTCAATTATAATGGGGAATACGAACACAGAAAGACACAATTGCTCCTATTGTGACTGATATTTTTTTTTTCATCGATAGTACATCCTATTACTTGTGAATATTGGCATGAAATATCTTGATGCTTATATATATATATGTATGTATATATGTATGTATGTATATATTAGCAACTATTTTTTTGTTCAATCTAGTATAGCTTCTAACTTAAATTTAAGCATTATTATAAAATTAAGTCCTACACAATGACAAGAAAGTCAAAATCAAGAATATATTGTTTTTCATTATTTAAAGCCATCCACATCTAAAGATTCTTTTTTTTTCTTAATTTAAAAGAATGTTTAAAAATTAAGTATTGGAAAGAACCATGTCTTTTAGCTAGGCATCATTGAGTATTTAATTTGATTATTTTTCATTAAAATAAAAAAAATTAAGCTAAGGTGTAACATAATCTTTTTAAAATTAACATGTGGCATTGTAGAATTGGGATATATAATTAAATTGAAAATACTTTTACTTGAATAATAAGTTCTTAAGTGTTGGGAGCCTTATTGTAAACCAACTTAAATTCTCTTTTTTTCTTTCCTTTATATAGTATAAACAAACATCATTCATTTCCTTTCTATCCAAATAAACTTTTATAATCATATATTTCATTTCCTTTCCTTTTCTCTCATTTCTTTTTCATTCCTTTTATTTCTTTTCCTTTCCATTCCTGCTTCATCCATTCCTTTCCTTCTTTTTCCCTGCATCCAAAAAGAACCTGGATGATCCTCTAACACCAAGGAGAAAGGCCAAGTCCCCACCTTGTACGCTTTTTCTCCAGGCATGCCACATGCTAACAAGAAGCCTAAGAGGTATTTTCGTGCTTCATTTGTACAGGCATGCCCAAGTTGTGTGTCAGGCCTGAGGAAACATTTGGAAGGGATGAATATTCGAACGTGAGAGACCGGGGGAGTCCACAAATAATCTATAATATCTCTCTCTTTCTCTTTCTATTCAAATTATAAGGTAGGAGAGAACTCGTCCAGTTGTCTGGTATCTTTTTTGCTCTTTCTTTGCACTTAGAAACGTACCTCTCCTTCTTGCAAAGTTGCAATGGCGGAACGAGGGGACGGGAACTTCCAACCGTTGCTTCCCTCCCACTTCTTCCCAAATGCGGAGCATGCAAGGTCGCTTCTCAGCCCATATTCATGGGCGGAGCCAAACGCAGTCACAGTAAAGTGCGCGTGCTTGTGCATTTGTAAGCTTTGTAATGTACGTCACTCCCTCTAGACTTCTAAGAATATTTATGCAATAAACTTGAACCGTGAACGATAGACTATAAAAGATTCCGCACATGGTATCTTGGTATTGACTGCAAATAATTAATCAAGGCAGACAGTAACGTTTCAAGAATCTTGGCTTATTACAAACAAAAGCAATGGAAGCGCTGGAAAGGTCGGCTACAGCCTACAGTCGGTGCAATCCTAACAGCTTCTATGTCTAAAATATAATGAGTGATGTCGGCCAATTTAAGGGAGCAGGATGATATTGTAGTAATTGGTAGGATCAAATATGATTGGTAAACTTACCACAATGTAGAGAGACTCGAGATTCTTCACCTAAACTGAAACATGACGTAAGCAATAACAATAGTGTTCAAATAAAGTTATTTAGACTTTGCACCAGCCATATATATCTCAGTTTTTATGAGAACCTACGCTACGGCACTCCATGGACATAACACCTGGCGGCGTCAAAGGCTGGTAAAGTTGTCATTTACACGTTAACTTTCCGCAAGGAACCAGAAGCAGGAAATTTTAGGAATGGGAGCTACTCATCTTTTCTAAGAATTTGCGAAGCGTGGACAAATTTATCTAAGATGGTTTCTTATAATACTCAAGAGTGGTGGAACAAAGGTTCAAAAAATTATTCACTGGGTTTAAACTTTTTTTCTTCTTCCATGGCTGATGGAGTGGAACTGATGCATCTATACGATGTTCAAGTGCATATTTGCCGATGTCCTAGTTGTCCCATGTTGTAAAACAGTCATACTTGATAAAAGTGTCTTCATTTGGCACAGCCCCTAAGATTGATTGAACAAAAAAGAAATATTGGAGCTCGAATTTATTGGATTTGAGGAAATAGATTGGCACGGTTAAAGAATCAAAGATAATGATTCCCCTCTCATCTTCAACCTCTTCTGCACTTTCCATTGCACGACGCTAAGAATTAACGCCAGCTAAGTCTGCAGCAGGGGTGGAGCCAGGGGTCCCGGCAGGGGCCTTGGCCACCGTAAAATTTCAAAAAAAAAAGATATATAATTTAAAAAATATTTAGCCTATATAAAAATTTTAAAAAATTATATTTTGGTTTCTGTTAAAGTTTTGAATATACACTTATGTCTTCCTAACAAAAAATTCCTGACTTCACCCCTTGTCTGCATAGCCTTTGCAAGTCGGCTCAAAACTAATGCCACAAAATTTCAGATTCAAATGGACGTCTCAATCTTTATGACAGATTCATCGAACATTAGATCATGTATCATTCATGTTACCACGCACACCTCCTTATGGATTCTGTCAAAGTAAATTGATAAGCACAAAACTTGTGAGTAATGTTGGTTAGGATTATATTGCATTCAGCTTTAAGAAGTGAGCCTTATATTGATTAATATCTGGTCTTCTAAGACCGGATCCCTCTGAGCTTGCTTTATTGGTCCTAATCCAAGGGCACCTCACGGACCCAATCCAAGGGCACTTCACAGCAATGGCTTATAGTCGCTTTCATACATGGAAACAAATACAGAATCTTCCTAAAGGTAGATCCACAGTAGTCACTAAAGGATAATCATGATGCCAGTTGCTCAAAGGCGCGACAGTCTATTGCACTATATAGTGCTTTGAGCAGATAATGTATTAAAATTTTTTTAAAAAAAAAGGAAAACGAAAGGCATAAAGAAGGCTCCTATCCTTTAGTCCGCCACCATAAAGTGAACGTGATCAATTGAACATGTAAAAGTTAATAGCATCCTCCAGTTTGACTCGTTCGAAATAATGTGTCCTTGCAGCGGGCGGGGCAGGTTAGCCGGGGAGATCAAAGTGATGTGAAGACACGGACTTTGAAAAAAGCACAAAATGGGTTTGATTCAAGCGCAGTGAATGGGAAGCACAAACAGAAGTCATTGTGAATGTTGGAATGAATAGCAGGACAAGGCAGGAGTTTCTGCTGAAGATCAGGTTGATTTCCATGGTCATAGTCAAGCTAAAGAGAAAGGTGCAAATTAGAGTCAAGGTGCTCCTTGCAACAGGCGGTCAAATACATGGTACAAACTGACCGATGCTTCTGGAGGCCGGGCTGATAGCTGGGGCGTTCGAAAGAAGAAAGGCATGTACGCCCATAGTATCAATCATAATGATATTATTGATAAAATAAATATGGCTGAAGAGCACAATAGAAGATTTCCTCTTAAAATCAAGCAGAGAATGAATTTGAAATTCAAGAGTTACCTTGTTTATCTAAATCAAGATCAACAATTATAGGATCTCTACTGTAACTCAACTATACATATTAATAATAAGCTCTCTCCAAAAGATTGAGAGTGAGAGCGAAAGTTTTCCCTTTGTCGTGGACATAGGCTGATTTTAGTCGAACCACGTTAAACTGTTTTTTGCCTTTTTGTCCTCTTCATTTTCACGTGGTATCAGAGCCACAAAGGCTGTCGTGAGGGCATGGGGAACAGAATATCTATCGCCTGACTTGTCAAGCACCTTTCCATCGAAAAAACCTGTCACGATTTTGGCTGGCGCTGTCAGTTCCGATGATGGCAGAGGTCGAGTAAGGCTCTTTGGAATCGTCTACATATGAGGAATCTCCCTGTAAAATTTCCAAATTTTTGGAGCAAGCATTGCAGAGATATGAATTTTTGAAGTGTCGCCTATCCTGTAAAACAGACAGGGAGTCGCAGAACAGAGCCAAACCCGCCTAGAACCTGTCGCGAAATTGGTCGGCGTTGTCAGCTCCAACGATGTTAGGGGTCGAGCAAGGGATCGTTGGAATCGTCTATATCTAAGGATCACTCCTACCAATTTTCAGAATTTTTGAAGTATCTGTTGCTAAGATATAGATTTGTTGTAGGCAGTTTGCTATTAAAAGTTTTGGCAGTGTGTCCTTGATATCTAAAAATACTTCCTTTACCTTAAAGAATGTACTAATGGACTGACATTACAAAAAAAACTTACTTTTTGTAGCAAAGTTTACAAAGGACAACTCTTTGCTAAATAGAATATGAATATACGGAGAGATAATGGACAGAGAACTTCTTAAAAAAAGCTTATATTCGTGTGGTCGAGTGCTCTTGGAGAAGTTGTTGCCAAGGGAGCAAGTAAAATGCAACATAAAAAGGTTGCAAAAGTTACTGTTCTATTTCACAGGGAGATATTGACACTTTTAAATTTTCTGTAGTCTATAGTCTATGTTTGTTTGATGAATAAGATGATTGCATATTTCTACATGGTTCAAGATCCCCAATATGTCAACTGCCGACGGTAGAGAGATGCAGGAAAATCGCTGCATTCCACTGCTCTTCCGCCGACCACCTTCGCTGTTGATGAAAAATTTTTCCGCCTCAACCGATTTCTGCGGCAATGAATAGTACCGTTGAGAGAGATGCAGGAAAATCGCTGCATTCCACTGCTCTTCCGCCGACCACCTTCGCTGTTGATGAAAAATTTTTCCGCCTCAACCGATTTCTGCGGCAATGAATAGCGCAGCGGGGTTCCTTTGAGGTCGACTTCCTTCGTCGGCCATCTTCATTCCCATTTCTCGATGGACCACCCACCGTCGGGGTCGGTGACTTTGGTTGTAGCGTTCCCGAGCTGTTCGCACAATTAACGGAGAAGGAAGAAGGGGTTAGCGAGCGGACAGTTTTTGGTTTGAGCCGTCGAGGTGTAACTTTTTTGGAGACGTGAATCTTAGTGATGTATATATTCATGCATGCGTAAATATTTTAATGTATATGTATAAAATAACGAATATGTATGAAATAACAAACAAGTATGAATATGTATGAAATAACAAATATGAGATAATATTTATAAGGTAACAAAAGATTTTTGAGATAATGAACAAACAAAGTATGAGTTAGTGTCAAACATAAGTGTGATACAATATTTATGAGATAATAATAAATTTATGATATAATGAGATAACATATATACGAGATAACGCAAAAATGATATCATATTTATGAAATAATAAAATATTTATGAACTAATAAGATAATAGGCGGATGAATGTATAAGATAATGCCAAACATAAATATAAGATAAAATTTATGAGATAACAAAAATTTATGAGATAAGATAATAAAGACATACATGACATAACGCAAACAGAACTATGAGATAATGTTTTTGAGATAATAAAATATTTATGAGATAATAAGATAATGAACGAATGTATGAGATAACACTAAACATAAGTATATTTATGACATAATAAAATATTTATGAAATAACGTTATAAACGAACGAAAAAACAAAAACTCTTTTTCTTAAAAATAAAAGGGAAAAAGCAGGTTGGTATATGTTCCGAAGAAGAAGTTGACAAGCAGCCAACCTCTGTTTAAACCTTCAGAGCCTCAACTCTCTACGTCTGATGCACATGTTAATGTGTGCAAGAATTTTAGGCAATGATTGTCTTAGGATGAGAATGACGAGGGGTTCAATAAAATTTTCAGATTTTTTTAGGCAGTGAAATAACCATGCTTGCTCGGAATTGGCTTATTATTTTTGGCAATGCGCCGGAGTAGGGGTGTCCTTTAGTACTTTGAAGAAAAGTTAGTATTGTTGGAGGGTTATTTACTCACCCATGCCATTGTTGACCAATACCCACTAACATGTCATACCAGTGGTAAAGAAACAAATTAATAATTGAAGAAACCAATATAAAAGTAAAGAAATAATTTTGGGTTTAGTGTAGGAAACTGCCAACATCAGCCTTGGCTCCACTACTGGCTAACACGATTATTGCAGTATTCCATCTCCCCTTCAATGGCGTAAAGAAATGGAGGGCAGTGAGGTCGCAGCATTGTGAAAATTCAAATTCTTTGGGCTATAAGAACATCAGAGAATATTTACTGGCAATCCCATCCTTCAGGGCTGCATTTTGTGGTTGTGCAGCAGGGAACGTCAGTGGCATGTACATGGTGCGCGTAGCATCAGAAAAGGTTTGACGCATCGAAGATGGTTTGACGCCAGTTCTGATGCCTTCAAAAATGTTGCAGATTTGGACACATGTAGCTTCCTTTTTCACTGAACTTGTATGAAACTCTTCACTTTGATCCACCAAAGTCTTTAACCAACAAATACTGATATGAATGGAGTCATCAACCATACTCTGTATGTGTTTGTGTATGCATGAGAACTAGAGATGGTCATGTGCACGAAGGTGCATCGTGCACAGCCTCTTGTGCATGATGTGTGAATCCCTATCCCATTTTCAGGATGGCCCTGACTCACCCTTAAGGGCATTGTGCACACAGACCTATGCACCTTTGTATTTTGCATAGGCCTACCCATGCATATGCCTTATGGCCGTACAGATGCAGATCAAGGATACATGAATGATAATGGTATAGGACATGGCAAGGAAAAATGGTTTACATAGGTGAACCGGTTTTCTTCCCCTAAACTCTATTTCATGAATCACACTGGTATATAAAAGATAGAAAGCATCCTTACTGACCATAATTTTCTTTATTTTCAGTTACATGTGATTTGATTTTGTTTCTTTTCCCTATAGCATGTTTTTTGCGCACATCATGTTGTATATTTCTGGAATCACTATCAGTTGAATTATGTTCTATTGTTTCGGAGTAAAAGATATTGATATAGTATAAAACGAGAAATAAAAAAAAAATCCAAATGAACCTAGCAATATTAGTGAAAATATTCGTGTTGGGTCAGTTGGATGAGATAGTGCTAATGCACATGAGGTGGATGTCATCAAGGATACGTTAGGATTTTACCATAATTATGAGTTCATTCAAAGTAAAGAAGAAAATGTTCCACTTAATAATGAACTTGAAGAGTATACTCCAACAATGTGTTCATCACACCTTTTCCGAAATTTGCACGGCATACGTAATTATAGGTAGATATTGATATTCATATAAATTCAAGAAAAAAAAAGGCAAGGTGTAGTCGTCTTGAGACTATCAACATGTAACAGAAAGGTATGATAAGGAAATGAAATAATGGAAAAAAATTAGACTATTAGTTTAATTTATATACCCATAACATAGGTACGTCTTGCACTCTCTATTAAACTTCAAAATGTTGAAATGTGCACAAAAATTCTATGAGCAACACAAGTTGGACTTAAAGTAGATTGATTGCGATTTGAAAACTATATTATCAAGTTTTGGACATTTGGCCACATGAAGCCGGTGAACTTTGTAATGCTTTATTTACAGAACAGTAATCAAGAGTTCCTCTAGAAATGATAGCCAAAATTTATTATCAATAAATGCGGGTATATTGTAGATTGTTTTTAAAAAAGTGAGAATCTGAATTTCAATTATATTATTTAAGTTTAACTAATGAAATAGTTTAACAAATTCTTTTGAGTAGATTAAGAAGCCGGGAGGATTATTAGATTGTTTAATTTGATACAATATATAAAATGAATAACTATTTGATGTCTTTTGCATTACTCACTAAGGTGAATCATTACGATCAATTTGGGTTGCTGTATTTTTATTCTAGATGAAAAGAGGCATAATTTACGTGGGTTTACTAAAAACTTGGAAGTAAAAAGTATTCAATTATTATAATAATTTATTCAGATCATATTATGAACTCTACAAATAAAGAATATATTTCCACATTCTGTCCACATGTTTTGTGCTTAACTTATTGATCAAAAAGTCACCAGTTATATTAACTAATTGTCTAAGCATCAACAACTTCACAATTTATGAGAGAAATGGTTGTATCAATTAAAAGGAAAATTGAATGTTTTGAAACTTTATGGGATGAGCTCATCATTTTGTTTCCCACTTTGAAAGAAGATTATTAGGTCATGAGGTTGTGGAATACTTGTGCCATATGGAATAAACTATATACACCTTCCACATTTATAGCTGGGATGTCAACAACCCAATGTACCGAAAGCATGAATAGTTCATAGTTCTTTAACGAAGTATATAAATAAGAATACCTTTTAGCATATTTCGTTGGCAAAGTTTGATTAAATTATTCAAAAGCTAAGGCATAAAGAGTTAAAGTATGCTTGCAAAATGAAGAATGAAATTGAATCTTTAGTCAACAGAGTACATTTGATCCAACAATTTTTTGTACATCTAGAAAAGAGATGATCACATAGTAGTAGAGTTGTATTTATTTGCCACGATGGTCCAAAAACATATAAAATGATTGAAAAACAAATGTATGGAAAAGTAAGAAAAGAAAATGATATTAATCTAATGAGAATTCTAAAGAATTCTCTATTTCCACATGTTTGGTACAACCATTTGGGATTCTATGTCGGTATGTTTTCTTCTATAGTGAGAGACGAACCATTTGTGAAAACTTCATCAACTTACATTCTTAAAATATGGATGGATGTGTACAAGATCATATGGGTTATTCAAGTCAATCAATTATGATTAATGAGTTGTTGATGATAAAGAAACCCATGTTATGCCTGAAAACCAATATATGAATTAGCAAAACACTTAATTCATGAGAACATTTGAACATAATCTACGATCATTTAGTGAAATTTTTACCGACCTGGAAAGTGTTTATCAAGTCTCTATGATTGGATTATTCAGGACAACAATATGAACATGTTATATAAGGATTTGACAAAGTAATTGGAAAGTATTGCTCCTGTACCATCCTGCCCTAACAAACAATCTATATGTGGGCTTGAAAATGTTACCTTGCAAAGAAGAAACTAAGAATGATGAGGTCTAACTTGCTCCAGCGATAAAGTGACATAGATTGAGGAACTTAGCCATGTGCCAGTAAGAGCAATTATACTAAAATGGTTACTCTTATTCACCATAAGATTAGTTTCTTTTCTTGAACTTAGTGAGTTGCAGCCGGTTATACTGAAATGGTTTCTCCAGCAAAAAAAGAATCTTAACAAAAACTTGATTACTCTTACACCTACTTTTCACAATTCAGAAGCGCCCTTTCAGCAGGATCAGTGCGACCTTAATAATTTCATTAGAGGAAAATACTTGTGATATCTTGTTATGCACTTCCCCATCTTCTCCATCAATATTTTGAAAATTTCATATCTGAAGCAATAGTGTAGAAGCCATGCCCTCAACTTTACATAACCAATTAATCATGGGTATAAACTCATTTTAGCCTATAGTAAGACTCTTGGCTTGATGAAATTTGTTTAAGCGGCCTCCAATTTGAAGCTTTTGCACCAGCTGGAAAGTAACTTAAATTAAATTGTATTAGAAAAGTCAGTCCAGGCCTCCAATTTGAAGTTTTTGCACCAGCTGGGAGACAACTTGAAGTAAATTGTATCAGAAAAGTCAGTCCAGGCCTTCCACCTTAAGAGTGGCTTCTATATGCAGGTGGTTTTCATCTCCCATCTAAATATCCAGCCTCTTTTGTAGCGTAGTCGTAGGGAAGCATGAAGGGAAGCAAATTGAATACCGCTCAATCAAGTCCTAACCTTTACATTTATCTTCTAAGTTTTTTATATGTTGCGCACCTTAAGTTTGGAGGCTTGCTATCATTCAGACATTGGTGCTTGTGACAAGTCGATCGTGGTGATCATTTTCTTAATTGACCATGAGAGCACAGATACAATTCAACGATGTGACGTAGCAGATCATATGGTTTGCTACCAAAACAAACAATAAAAAGATCGGCCAATATGCAACAAACCGGTGTGAGCGAGCCAGCTTAGTTCCAAATGAACACCACCATTTAAATCTCTCTCTCCTCTCCCCACCCAAAGAAACAAACTAAAACCAAATGAAATTCCAAAAATGCCAGATATCTCCGAGTCAATTAAAAATAACCACAATAGAATGGGAAATGCCCGTTAATCCCTACTCAAAAGATACTAGACCTCATTTTGTCAAACAAATGGGACCCAAATTGATTTGGAAAGCTCGCGTGCGATCGATGGCTGGGCCACATAAAAAGTCGTTCCAACAGTAGCACCAAAAAAGAAAGTTTTTGTCAAAACATAGGATATAGTTCGGCACTTCCAGCACGTTAGTCCCAGCATAGGGTTAAGAGGCTATCCAATTACATCTGTCCATCTCATTTCAAAGCAGTAACAATGAGGCGGAAGAAGAAATGATTTTCTTTAGATGCAATAATATTCATAAGCTACATTAAAAACATTACAGCAGAAGCTAGTGAAAAAATAAAAACAAAAGAAACACAAACTGGCATTTAGCAGACCAAAATAATGCTCTTATACAACGCAGTTCAATGGAAGAACAATAAATGAGGTAGCTAAACTCCTCAGTTGACTACAGATTTCCAGATGAACAAGGAGACAACTGTGATATATTGCAATTCCTGTAAAAAATGTATATATTAAGAAAAAGGGCCTACAAAGAAAAGATAGGATTTGACATTTCTCCATAGCCCCATCCAAGCAGAAGCTTTGGGGTGGGACTCCACCACTGACCTCCAAAAGCAAAGATCCTCGTCCAAGAGAATGATGGCTTTGTTCCAAATATCGCAGGGATATTAAAGGCAAATAACCGGCCATGCATCGAACATCAGCTTTAACAATAGCCTTCTCTGCTCAAATCCAATCTTGTCCTGTAGGTTATACTCATTGACCTCACTATCCATCGTCCACATTTACTGCTCCCAAGCAGCACTAGTGCAGGCATCATTTTCAGCATGCAAGATATGTCAAAAAGATAATATGTATTTTTGTGATCATTGTCTTTCACTCACAAATATATATATATATATATAGGGGGAGGGTGGTGGTGGTGTGGGGGGAGAGAGGGAGAGAGAGAGAAGAGAGATAAAACATGTGCAAACAAGATACTCCAAATTTCTTTCCAAGGGAATTTTACAAAAGCAGCAACAGCAGTAGAGCCTGCCTCTCCCGCTTCTTTTAATCTGAATGAGTGTGGTCTACTCCAAATTATATTTCGTTGAAAGCTTACATGGCAGACCAAGATGACTGGAGACAGCTTTCTGCTACTTTTCTGCTATAAAAAATCTTGACTATGAAAATATAAACAATTCTTCCAAAATTTGGAGTTGGCTTGGTTTATCTTCGAACAGATTGAGGCTGCAATGAAGATTTCGTGTTGGGCAAAGGTGGACGTTCAGGGCTCTCAGAAACTTCCAGTTGAGTAGGTAACAGGTTCAGGAAGCTTCCTTGGACCGGCTGACTGGGACTGCTTGCAGGGTCTGCACCAAAAGAAGAAATATTTTTTTATTTTCAATAGCAAGGAAATTACAAATTCAAAGCCACCAAGTACTAAATTACAAAGCAACAAACAGAATTCCATTTTGTAGAAGGCTTTGAAAACCATACCAAACAAGGACTTGATTGATGGTCTCTTTGGCTTGCTTTTCTTCTTCAGTTCTGCTGCATCAATAAAATAGAATGTTGTCAGACATTGTTGCAAGAGAAAAAAACTACACTAAATCAGTTTGCATAAGAATCAAATGGTGTTCTGTTTATATAGAGATGGAGAGAGAGACCAATGCCAGGCATATGCTGATTGTTCACAATATCAAAGTTCTTGTACGTATATCCCACAAAATTCACGTCTTTGGATGAGAGCATCTGCCAGAAGAAAAGATAACCATGTTAGTTTGCACTAAGAATGAAAGCAAGAAAAGCAATAAAGGTCTGTCCATCTTAAGCATTTGCTCATGACACAGTACCAGCCTCAAGAAGACACATTACAATGGGTGTCATGTAAGGCCCTAGATTATGGAATAAAATAAACATGCAATAAGTTGAGCATTTGTAACATAAAACCATAGAATTGGATATAATAAATAATCATCTGTGAGAATAACTTGATAAAACCTGTTTCACAGAACCACCCCTACACATCTAGCTGTGCCTCTATTTTACTAGATATTGCTTTGTCCTTGTATGTCATAATCATACAGTCAAGCTATTGGAAAATAACATTCCTAAAAGACAAACGATGGTATCTTATCCTGGTGCCAGTGTCTTGGGATCCCTTTCCCAACCCCCTGAAAAAGAAAAATGTTCCAATAGTTTCAATATTGAATGCCTGATAACTTAAAAGTCACATGAACACATGCTAGATGCAGATGTGAATGCAGCTATGATGCCAGAAAAATTATGGAGTCAAACAGTCAGCCACACCCAAATACATCTTCGAAGATATAATGCACACCCAGCTTAGGCCAATGATGAGTTAGATGCAGTCAAATGATCTTTTCGGAGAAAAGACTCGTGGATATCAACCAAGTTTATTTTTGTCCACCTCTTTAACAAAAACAACAAAAGAAATCAAATGGGGAGCATAGGGCAAGCCGCCCAGGACCCTGATTCTCTCTCTCTCTCTCTCTCTCTCTCTCTTTCTAGTGTTGTTTAATGCAATGTCACCAATATCATTTTCAAGGTTTCAACAGTGAAGTATACATGTGTATGTGTACATGTATATAAATCATTTGTTACATAGTTATTTAACTGTTTAGTAGCTTTATTTATTTATATTTATATATAATTTTTTGTATTAAAGATAATTTAGTTATGTGCACATTTAAAATGGTCAGTTTTGACCCAGTTTGGCTCACCGAACTAAATGTACTGTTTCAGAGAAGCACCAGCACCAGCATCGACACAGGTGCCGCAGCCATTTAGAAGCACCCATGTGACATAGTCAATGACTGAAGTCAAATCTTACCTTTCTCCAGGGGCCTGATTTTGAAGAAGTCTGCAATGATGGTGCTACCTGTAGAAAGATATCAGAAGCAAATTTTTAACAATGACATAAGAATAAAATTTCAATTTCAAGTATTATCAGGTAATAAAAAACTTGAATCATGATTTGGGGATTGCAAGATACACCTAATCATGCAAAGATATGCATAACAAACCAACTCCACAAAATAACTTGCATCAGGCAAAGACATGTGGCACCATTTTATGTGAAACTCTCTTTTCACTAGAAATACTATGAAATATAGAAATACCATGAAATATATTACACAAGAGCATGAGAGCAAAAGGTTTCCAGGTAGTAGGCATAGTCCGTTTTACATCAGATTCCATCTTGACATGGGGAGTGCCTTGCATGGCAGAGATATTATTTTTTTCCCACTTTTGATATGGGTATGTATCTACTTTGATCATGGAAAAGAATATCTTAGTTTGCTTCATTTGATTTGCAGCCTGTTCTTATCAGATCTTGAATTTGGACCAATAACAAATGAAAAAGAATATACATAGATTCCAGTCCATTTCAATATGTGGCCACTGACAAAAAGGTCTGACTTTCCCCCGCAGAAAGACATGGTAACTAAGCCTTACTTCTGATGCAAAATTCATTGATGAATTACCTGAGGCAGAAGAGGACCAATGTTTTAACAGCTGAACTACGAAACCAAAATAGTTCATCATTAGATTACAGTAGGTGCAGAAGTGCAGATGTTATATACAGATAGATTCTAAGGGGCTGGATTAAGAAACTTGGAGCTCAACAAGGCAGAGAACAACAGTCGCAGATGAGACAATCACCTCAACCATGTCGATCACCACTAATCTATAGTATAGTAAAATAGTATTTTACTAAAATACTTAGACAAACCAAAAGATGGACAAACAACATAAAAGTAAAACTTTATGATTCAGGGATTCAGGCAAACCCTGTAGATAGATGCCTGAGGAACCAAAGCAAAACAGGAGAGTGATGTCCTGAGTCTAAGTCAAGGCCAATATTGTAAATGTCAATGGCATTTTGGATCTGTCAAAAAAATTTGTGATAAGCTCGTTGAAACTAAATTTTAAGCATGTCAGGTGCTTGATTTTTCATGAATATTCATGATAAGAAGGAAATACACATTCAAATACTTTCTGCATTTCCTAACAAGGTAACCACCTTTTACTGCTTAAAATCAGAGCCGTCGTTTATAGGCCACGTAGTTACTGGTTTCTTCTCTCAGACCTTTCTTATTTAAGACATACAGGAAAGCTGGCAAATCTCAGTGGATCCTTTATGACATAGACATTGATATCACTCCCAGCAATTTATCATCAAGCTTTTTCTTAAGAGTGTTCTTGAAAATGTTGCTTTCAAGGGGAAATTTCAAAATTTCCTGAAAAAATTTGAAAAAATGCAAATGTATGGGAAACAATAGAAAAACTGTGAAATAACTAGTAGTTCCATGCCAGAATTAAAGAAACAATAGTAAAAAAAATACTTTAAATACAAAAGAAACAAAATTTAGAAAGCACAAACTTAAGACATGAAAAAGGAAAATTATTTCAAAGACCTATATTGTATCCCCAAGATTTGTTTCGTGATAACATTTTGAAGGTACCACATTATCTTGCTGGTACCATCAGCTGTCTCCAAACTGCCGACATAATCAAGAAATTTACAACAAATTAGAGGTATTGGTCAATATAGGTTCCAACATGAAAAGGAAGGAAGCAAGATTTGAGCTTTCACCTTATTTTTAAAGTCCTAACTCCACTATCCGCTCAAACATAATCAGTTTTCCCTTGCTTCAAGTGTTTCCAGATTTGCTTATGAAAACAATGAATCATGGCTCAACTCATCACTATCTGAAAAGAAAGGGCTATACAAGATTACACAACTAATGGTGTAGAACTAGTTAAGCAACTCAAACTTGAGTTCTGCTCAAGTTACACAAGCTAGTCCAAACTCTGCTTGGATATTTGAGTCAAGCTCAAGAAAATAGCCCAAGCTAGTTTTTCAACAAGCAGAGTCCAAAAAAGCCTGTAAAACCCATGTGTTAAGGACTTAAAAATAGTTCCATAGAGAAAATTTGGGGAAACCTTCGTTATGCCATGTCACCAGTTGTCCTGGTTTGTAGCCATTTAAAGTATGAAATATGAACTAAGCCAGCTATAAGTTGGTAGGAATCTTCCATCTTGGGAAAATACTCAAATAGGGCTCTTTTGGACCAGGGTGCCATAGTTGGTAGTTGGTATCAGAGTCATTAACACTCAGCTATGGTGCAAGAACATGTATTCCTAAAGATGGCACAATTATTAACACTAGCATCCCCATGTATCGACATAATTATAGTCCTATATTAAAAGTTCTATGAAATGTTGAAACTTGAAAGGCTCATATACCTACATCTTATACTATTGGTCTCCCTGATATATAGCTCTTTTGAGATGTGAACCAAACTTGGCTACAGGGCAAGTGAGGATCTGCCATACTGGACAACCAATGCAACTTTGAACTGGGTCATCACAAACCACCGTGGAGCTTGTTAAGGATCAAATAAGCTGTCAATTGAGCAGAAGTATTAACTATCCATGGCACTTGTCACAACTTTTATGGTTTTCCCCCAATTTTTCCATTGAATAGGTCAATGGCCTTAGCGCTTTCACAGCCAGGTCTCCTTTTGAACACTGTTTTATTGGATTTTGAAAACACACACATTTCCCATTGCCATTCCTTTTCCAGCCCAAGATACATGGTATAATTCTGATGCTTCAGCAATGGGCTACTCCATCATCCCCTAAACATGACTCCCCCTTTGCCATAAACACATTAGTTTAGTCAGACTTGCATGTCAGTACTTTCCAGAAAAGATAAATTTCCAATTATACTAGTATATATTTAGATCAATTCAATCATATCACCATGATTTTTAGTCATACAAAAGGCTAAATCAGCAAAAAATCATCTAAAGCATTGTTAAAGACATATGGTTCAATTATATCACCATGATTCCATCCTTCCGTTCTACCTATTCAGATTCTTTTTGCAACTTTGAGATACAATATAATCACCGAAATTCCCACTTACTATCCAACATTCACTCAATCCTTCCATTCCACGTATCAGATTCATAGATAGTGCAAGAGAGAACCGGTAACCACATGGAAGGATGACACTCAACACCATAGCATTCCTATCAATACTGTGGATTGTGTGTTTACAACTCTAAATCACAAGATTATCCATTCTTTCTTCCTTCACTAGATTGTGAGACTCTAACTCACTCTAACTCACAAAAGCAACCATGCTTTCATGTTTCACCCTATGATCGAGCACAGGGATGTACTTGTCTACAAGGTATCATAAAAATGAGATGCACAAAACAGAAAAGACTTGAAATGAAGTCCTTCCACTTTTGTTTTCTTTGAAACATAGTTGCAGACATGTGCAATATTCTGAAAACGTTTTAAAGCCTAGTAGCTCAGGACTCAACTCGTCCATCAACTCATGGCTCGATGGGTCAACTTAGTGCCTCAGACCGGCTCTTTTTAACTATTGGTTTTAAGATAAAAAAAATATATAATTTGTCCTTTAAACACAAAAATGTGTAAAATGACTTGATTACATGATAACTCAGAAACAAATCAACTTAACAAAAGTAAAGTAATGACTAAGTTAGATTGCCTAATGCCTAGTGATAAGAAGAAATGGGGTAATTAAGCCGCCACAGCTACTCTATAGTTGCATACTTTACCACTGAGTAACAACAATCAAAATATTAATGAAAAATAACTCAATAATACATGAGCATTAAAATCAATATATTCAACTACCAAATAGCACCAAAGTAAAGAACCCGACGCTCTAAAAATTTGAATAAACAGATAACAGTGCATGAAGTTAAGCTTAGTCAACTTTAACATTCCATTTGCAATATGCAAATTTAATAAATGAACAATAATTCTAAATTATTATATTCCAGTAAGTTAGAAGATTTATGTGAAACATAAAGTAAGTAGTTAGTAGAATAAATTGTTTATTGCCAGATTGTCCTGAGTGTAACTAGTTTTGGCTAAGTCAACCCGAGTTTTGGCCAAGTCATGTCGAGTTTCAATCAAAAACGATTATCCTCCTACTGGGTTGCCCAGGTAGGGGGTTGAGTTAAGCTGAGTAAGTCTACCAAGTCAACGAGTCCACAGCAAGTTTTAATGTACTATTGAAAACAATATATTTTTACCATCGACACAGCACAAGCCATTTTTCAAAGAAATTTTTTTTAATATTTTCAAAGCATTAAAGAGTATTTCTGGGGATCACCAGCGGTAGTAGCATGATATTTTTCCCCTTTTCATAGAAAGATTCTTTGCTTCTGTCATTTGCTGTATAATGCATATTCCACTGTCTTGTTAATTTTAAAATTTAAAAACTTCTAACATTTAAAAGCTATTTTGAATCTTCACTGATGTATCTGTAGAAACTTAGTATTAAAGCTATTTAGTTAATAATATTTTCAGTATTTTTATATTTTTAAGTTTTGAATTCCCAAGATTTCCTAACAGCTTTGCCAAAAAACACTGAGACAAAGCTCACTATAGAAACCCAAGAACCATATTTGTGTCTCTGTTTTCAAACACTTCTGCTTCAAGCAAAGCAACATAAAAAGTTGCTTCCAAAACGTTTCAATAGAAAAATACAAACCTCCTCAAACTTTTCAAAGTTTTGAGTGTCCAACTCATCATTGACCTCCGGTATGAATGCAGCTTCCATCTGATACAGCTTGTCCCACTGGACACCTTTAAACCATGGATGTGCCTATCAAATGACCAACACCTTAGTCATAGATGAGCAACTAAGAAACAAAAAATATCTGGAGGTTGAATGCAACAGACCTTTATTTCATGAGCTCCTTTAGTTCCTAGCCTTTGTTCAACATTGCATAGCAATTTACTAATAAGATCTTTTGCTTCAGCAGACAGTTTTGCTTCTTCAGGGAATTTTAAATGAGTTCTCCAATTAACGATCTGCCAAAAGATTGAGCATAAATTATGGAACTTTAGACAACACATAGTATGACATAACTGCTTACTAGCCAATTAAATGATTGAAATAATGATTACATGGTACTTGTCACTGCTGCCAGCTGGGAAATTTTTTTATGTTGCATTACCATTATTAATGCCAATGAATTGTGACAAAGTGCCCTCGCAGATTTACCAGCCAATTTCTTAAATATCACTGGATCGGCTGAATATGAACCGACTGTAAAAATGTGATTCATATTCTAAAGGGAAGTGTGACAACACAAGATATAATGGTGGTAATAACTTAGTTGTCAAGGCGCCTAGGTGTGCCTAGGTGAGCCTGGCCTAAAAACGCGTCCAATATCTAGCAGAGTAAAACTTTTACTCTGTTACTAATACTTCAGCTCTTTGATAGCTCTTCTGTAATCAAGTCATATTTAGCTAAAATTAGTTGCCATAATCAAGAATTGCATTTAGACTGTAAATGAATATGAAGAAATTTACCAATACTTAACAAATTTTTACTCTGTTACTTGTGTACTGAATATTTGATGACCATGAATTGATAAGTATATGCATCAAAGAGGATTTTTACAACATAGTAATTTAGGAAATGTTTTATGCTTCATGAGTGGACTATCATCTACATAGTTCATACTGTTTCTTTGCAGCTCCAATATCAGACTATGTTGAAGTGAGGTCAGCACGCATGTCTCTGATCACTAGACATGCACTAGACAAGAGAAACTGGTGGTCTTTTCACCATAAACCTAGGTTTTAACATAGGTAAGAAGGCTGGCATAGGTTCCACAAAATATGTTTTAGACTATGTCACATAGGTACGAGTACGGGTACCAGTACAGGTACGGGTACGGACCATTTTCAAAAAAATTGGTTGCAGGGGTACGGCCGTACACACACGAGAACATATATATATATATATATATATATATATATGTGTGTGTGTGTGTGTGTGTGTGTGTGTGTGTGTGTGTGTGTGTGTGTCAAAAAATGCTAAACATGTAAACAGAACATGCTAAACAAGTCAAACTGTAAAACAGTAAAAGTGGTACAGGCTGCAGCCAAAAAATACTGATTTAATCATTTTAATGTTAAAAAATTAAAACATAACAGTCAAAACTGGACAACTTTGGACTCAGTCAAAGTTGACCGAGTCCGAAAATGGACAAAAATGATCTGGGGTATGTTGACCGTACCCGATGCTGCGTTGACCGCACCTTTGCCGCACCCAAGGCCATACCCATACCATACCCATACCGTGCGAGTACTCCTCCTTAAGAGGAGTACCCATGTGACATAGGTTTTAGAGCACATAAGATGTATACAGAAATTCATGGTTTTATAGAAATTCGTGGTTTTATAGAATATGTTTTTAACGTATGGCTGGAACTTCCACTTGATGAGTTGATATAGAATATGTAATTAACATACAGCAAATTGTAATTAAAGAACAGAAATTATATAATATAACTGCATATAAGTGTATATGTTACAACAGTGTAAGAATAAAAGTACAGGACTTAATTTGAAGGAGACGTGACTTTTCACCTTCCCATGGACTAGGCGCGCTAGCGAGTACTCCACCCTAGGCATACATAGGAGCTAGTCTAACACCCATCGCCTAAGTAATGGACTTAGGCGACAGGTGTAGACTTATGCCTAGGTGACGCCTAGGTGACGCCTAGGTGTGGACGAGTCCACCCCTTAACAACTAAGGGTAATAATGGCTTGATAAGACAGGTAATGAGAGGCGTGTTTGAATGTGCACTAGAGTGGCTAGCAATTCTATTTTTAAGGATTAAAATTCGAAAATTAACTATTTGTTTAAATAATATTAAGATCATTATGAAAACCATTGATTTTTTAAACCTAAATATAAAACGAAATGTGTACCTATCAAATTTAGGATTACAAATATTTAATGCTCGTAATAAATTTGACAATAAATAACACTATCAAATTTCAAAGTAAATAGGTTATAACGTGTTTGCCATCTAAACATAGGTATTAATTTTTCAAATTTTTTCAGTTTGTTGCTTTTCTAAATATCAACCTTGTTAGTTACTGTTGGTAGCAATTTAAAGTAATGACCACTAAATATCAACCTTGTTAGTTACTGTTGGTAGCAATTTAAAATTTTAAAGTAATGACCACATAGTTTTTGTTTTTAAGCTTAAGACCATTAGTTGTATTTTTTGGATAGCACCACATTTTACCAATTAATTATGCTTTCTAATTTCTTCTGATTAATCCCACACAAGAAGGAATTTCTGTACCAAGTTGACCAATTTCTTTTTCCAGTTAATCACGACTTGCCTGATCATGAGATGCCCTGGTAAATGCCAAAGGCAAGTTTGGCTACTTCTGTTAGCATCAAAATCAACATGCATGAAGAAATGTTAACAGTTTCTAAACTCTAGCTTACACAAAAAACATTCAGATCTCAGCACCTAAACTAAGTAATGAAACCAATGCATTGGTAATAAAATATGGAGGAGAGGGAGAGAGAGAGAGAGAGAGAGAGAGCATTATACACATACCTTTCTACAAGTTGACATTGGTTCATCGGAATAAAATGGTGGGTAACCCACAAGCATTTCATACATGATAGCTCCTAGTGACCACCTATGAAAAATATATAGTTTTAGAAGAATACATCCAGTATATGAAAAGACATAAATAGTTTTTACCAATATAAACTCACCAATCACATTCCATCCCATAACCTTTCTTCAGCAGAACTTCAGGAGCGATGTAGTCAGGTGTGCCAACAGTAGAATATGCCTACATTGTGAGCCAAAATATATTAAGGCACTGCCATTATGACGATCAGTAAAGAAAAAAGAGTTGCACTGATTATAGCACTAACTTTCTTTTTCTCTTTATTTTTCCTTATGCTAGTAGACAAAGCTGTACATATCCCTCAGTGAAACTCAAACCGAGACCATTTAGTTAATAAAGGAAAGAAAACGTGAAAACTTTTTAACATAAGCAAGAAAATGTTAGTTCAAGTCTCACAATTCTTAGGCAGTGATGATGAAGTGCATAGCCATGTGAGCATTATATGCCCATGTTATACATATCCTACGGAACAGAGGTGTATCCTATGACATGTATCTTACCCACAAGGAAAATCTATATGACAAACTCCATTTATAGATACAAGATGGCACAACGGTACTCGAGACATTTTTCCTGATTGGGTTTTAAAAAGCCCTCTCCCCTCACTTTTAAACAATCTTAGGAGTTGACTGAACTGAAGGATAAACTCTTGTTGGTTTGAGAAAGAAAATGTCATTTTGAAGGAAGATTTGTGTGTTGGAGACCAATTTGTCATTGAAGAAAGAGGGGCTTCTGCTTTCTTTTACAAAATGTATAAATCTCTCCCTCTCGCTGTAAATTTATATTGTTTTGTGAAAACTTACATAGACTTCTATTGTTTTGTGAAGATATGGCTTCCAAGTTCCAACAGTCCCTCATAATAATGGAATTAAAGGGTGAGGAAAGCAATTGGTTGAAAATCATTTGCAAGTACCATAATTAGATGATGAATGATGAGTAGATGATAGTTGCCTATTACATTTGTTATTTGCATTGAACAATTTCATCTCGTGATGTATAAGACTTTTAACTTCATTTCTTAATGTGCTATTTTACAGTTTTACTTAATGACATTATGATTTATGATTTATGCCATGTTAAATTGATGAATGCACATTGCTTTAGGCTTATATTTAGGTCTGAGATGTTTCTTAAGGTGGAACATATTTTTCTTCATTTTTCTTGTGTTTTATCGATTTTTATTTATTTGGATCTCTCTCTCTCGCTATCTCTCTCTCTCTCTCTCTCTCACACACACACACACAAACATATATATATATATATATATATATATATATATATATATATATATACATATATGTGTGTGTGTAGAAACTTCAGGCTACATATGTAGATATGCTGTCACACACACACACACAAAACTATCTTGGATTTAACCAAATTGTTATGACCTGAATTGATGGTATAGATGTACTTGGGTTGATAAAAAACCTGAGATCAATTCTTTTTTGTTGTCACTTGACCAAAAAATATATCTTCTGAAACAGAGAAATTTATGCATTTTCAGCATTGATTTTCAGATCATCAAAAAACGATGACCCATATGAGGTATAGGTGATTCAAAAGCTGGTGTCCACTAACTCAACCCCATAGATCACAATATCACATTGTAGAATGGATTTTACGGAAAAAAAAAAAATAAAAATAAAAAACAAATAAAATGTTCAAACAGATCGTATGAAAACATTTATAGAAAATATATATCCTATATATGTGCACATTATTCATTTGTTTACTTATTAAAATATTTTCTTCATAATTTATATCCATCTAACCAGGTGACAGAAGTGCAATGTGTCTGTTAAATGTTCTGAAATATTTAACCTGGTGAGATTCACATAAGCTTGATTTTCTGGAACTAGAAAGACATTATCATTTAACAGCTATCGAGTTAAGTGATAACTCAATCACATTACTTAATGAAGATTAGCTTGGCTCTACAATGAAAGATATTTTAGCTGCCAATTATTATGGTTAGAGAAGAAGCTTCAAAACTATGGATAACTTGTTTTCTAAGTTGGGCAAGAATCAAGAGGGAAAAAACAATCAGAGGAAGAAGACTTGCCAGCATGCGCCTGTTCCTTTGCCAATGTAACAGTTGCTCCTGCTGTGTGCGTTTAGGCACTGATGAATTGTGTGAGTGCCCATCATTCTCTAAGGAGGACTTCATGTTTCGTGACAACGCAAAATCATTCTCACTAAGATTTGGTAGGCTGCTACAATCCAATGGTTTACACAATCCAAAGTCAGAAAGCTTCATATGTCCATATCTATCAAGCAACAAATTATCTGGCTTGATATCTCTGTGAAAGAAACCAATATGTTAATAGATCATCATAGGAGGAATATAATTCCCAGGAAAGTGAAAATATGACAGAATCAGCAACAAAAGAAAATATATCAAGTCAATCACAAACCTGTGTATGTAGTTATGTTTGTGTATTGACTCAATAGCCAGGACGGTTTGACCTATATAAAATCTAGCCTCATCTTCTGTCAGAATGTCTTTCCGCATAAGCAACGTCATCATATCACCACCAGGAAGATATTCCATGATCAGATACAAAAATTCTTCATCTTGAAAGGAGCAATAGAGCTTAACAATACAAGCACTGTCAACCTCCGCAAGAAGGTTTCTTTCCGCTTTAACATGCTCTACCTACGAAACGATGACCGTGAATATAGGCAAAGAAACTTTAGACCATGAACCAAGAATAGGTAATAATCTATGGATCCATGAAAAGCATACTTGGCCTCTGCGAAGCATCTCTGATTTTTTCAGCTTCTTCATAGCATAAACATTACCAGTGCTCTTTTCTCTACAAAGCCTCACCTGGAAAGAACATTAATATATCAAAATTTTACACAAAATTTGTCATCAAGGACTAATATCAGAGTAAGCTCAAAATCAATCAATAGTCAAAATAAATTAATGCCACAAGACACAAATACCATGTATACAGTGTATGGCGTCATTTCATGGACACATAAATGCCATGCCCCCAGATATTAATTTCTTACCATCTCCATACACAAATGGCACAATCCTCTCAAAGCATGAATTTTTTGCTTATTGATTCTAGAGCTTCTTTTCAAATGATCCCTCATAAATTTTATCTAAATGCACAAAATTACCACCGTTGAAACATCTTTAGACCTGGAAGCTTTTGAAAATAATAAGCAAATGTTTTGAACAAGAAATTGTTTGTACCAAATTTTAGATTAATTCCAAAATTAAATTTCAGTCTTTTATCCATCTCTCAAATTACTGACCATGGTTGTAATTCTCTTTCTTTAAATCAACAACCATACTTTTGATGATTGAACAAAGCACATTGAGATGGTTTATCATTATTTTAAAAAAAAAATTGAAAAATAACACATTGCTTCCATATGTAACAAGGGCCCCTCGAATTTGGTAGTGACACCAAACAGTTTGATTTTTGAAGGGGAGTGCTAACATATATATGTTTATAGATACTTACCTGTGATGTATACACACACACACAAAATAGAGAATGAATTCAACCAATCCTATTTTGAGATTGGATTTCCAACCCTTTTCTCTCTCTCACTCTCTCTCCTACTTTTCCTTATCCCCTTGTTTCTTATTTTCTCTTTTCACAAATATCCACTCCACCCCAGAATTGCTGAATCCTAGGGAGGGAAAGGGGCTTAAAATCCCATCCCATTTGGCACTGATTTTACTCATACACACACAAATACAAACATCTATGTGGGGTGTGTGTGTGTGTGTGTGCATGCACACCAATGTTGTTATTTGTATATATTGATGTACATATTTTTTGCTTTTCATGTAAATATTTTCTTTTTTTTTCTGTATTTTCTGTCTGGCCACAGGCATTCTAGCCCTTGGCTGTTTTAGCCATTGAGAGTGTTTAACAGCTATAGCTTACTAGCCGTTGGACACTCCAAACAGCTAGTTCAGCAGCTCGTCTAAAATAAGGAACTATCCCTCTTGTAATAGTTATGCATCATGTTTTACATTTAGGGCATATAACAAAACATTAAAACATTTTTATTAATTTCCTAATGATTGATTATATTCCCAATTCTGTTGTGACTGAGGCTGTAAGAGAATCTGCTTTGTGGTGATTCATAGAAGGAGCTTCCATTCCTAAAGCCTGAAATGGGAATAGTTGATCCATGGCAACAAATTTAGTTCTCAGACATGTCAAACTGTCGTAGAAACTAACCATACAGAGAAATGCCAACATGATCTCAACAAACAAGCTGATTTTATAGTGAACCTTTTTAGGCTTCTCAGATTCATAAACTGAATGAAATCCACATACACCCAATTGCTTGAAAAACTTTGCTAAAAATGGTGAGAATATTGAAGAAAGAGAGACACATGACTTTAAATGAAGAAACATTGGATCATATGGTAAACGTGCTACTAAAGGTCCCTGCAAGTGGGAAGATAATATATCAAAAAAAAAAAAGCAGCTGACCTTACTATTAACAAGAAGAAAATCCAATTATTTCTGTTCTCTCAAGAACATCAATCAACCATAATAAAAATGAAGTGATCCGAAAAACTTTGTTCCCAGGAAAATAAACAAGCAGAACAAATGGGAAACCGAACCGAACTCAGATTCCATTACAATGTTTGTTAGGACTTGTACAGCTATCTAGTTGAATCACCAAATTAACATTTTCTCGCGAGTTATTAACTAAGGACCAGTACAGCAGTATTAAGTCTCCTAACAGAATGAGTCAAGAGAATCACATGAGAAGGAAGGCAATCTATTTTAGCCTTCATCAAGAAAGCTAAGACATAAGAATAAGTGAAACGTGAAATCAGGGAAGTGGACAATCATAAACATTGTGTCATCAGTGAATGTTAAAATAATTAAAATGTATGGTTTTCGTCATAACAACTTTAACACAATGTTAGCCGGAATATCTTCAAATATCACAAGAATTAAACCTATTTCAAATGAATTTAAAACCCAACGATGCAAACCAAACCTTAAACAGGATGACACTGAGCTTTATCTCACCAGATGCATGCTTCAAGAAAAATCACTTGCTTCACCCATGAATGTGTCAATCTGTGTACAGATGACTGACCAAAATTGGGTTATAAGATGGCCCTGTTTCTGCTCAAAAACCAGGTTTTTCCCAACATTCTTTTTTCAGAAAGGATGTCTATGAACATGATTGTGACAATAATAACAATAACAACGACAGTAATAATTATCATTAATGCCATTGTTAGCGTTATTGATCTTGTTTCTGTCAGTCTGTCATTAAATAAAATATTAATATATTTCTTAACTAGTCAGTTAAAAGTTAAAACACCATTAAAGGCGAAGAGAAGTTACTCCTATCTAAAACTTCAAAGCTAGTCTCTTATTTTTAGATTTTTCAATGGTTCCACTCTTTTATTTATTGATAAGAAAATAAATATTCCAGGCTTGAGCCTGGGATTGACACAACATCACCATTCGTTGCTTCAGATGACTAAACCATCTTTGCTGTGCCTTATGCTGTTGTAACTTTCTAAATGTATAGACTGGAAAAGGAAGAATACCTCCCCAAATGCTCCCCGTCCAATGATGGTGAGGAGATCGAAGTCATCTACTCCCATTTTGTGCCTCTGAAGTCGCATATACTCTGTTTCCTTTTTCTCCAGATACTTGAGAAGGTTGTACTGCTCTTCTTCAGATACTTCTGCATCAGCCAACTTCCTCTCTAGAATCCAACGCCTGAAAAACAGACATGAGGGATAGATTTTAATAGAAAAACCTCTGTTACTAGACATTTCAAAAAATAAGCTAGTTCACATGCTAGATTGCAGGCAATACCACTCAAGCGTTCAGAACATGAAGGCAATCTTAAGCACTTTTTTGATATTCATGCTAAGACCCTTTTTAAAGAAGACCAGTGGCATAGCAGATTATTCACCAGTAACAGCTTTTAGTATAGCAGTGAATAGGTTCACACTTATCTAGGAGAACTAAAATTAACCCAACAAGTCCTAATCAAAATTTGGTAGGAGACATGTCAAAGTGTTGTAGTATGATTCTTTAAGCATTAGCAAATCCACCATGGCTGTATCAAGTTCTATATGTACTTTTCCTGACCTAGGTAGAGTAGACTAGTGTGCAAAGGCACTATTAAACTGTCCATGTTTAACTCAAGCAAAACACATGTTCTTTTGACTTCAAAATGAAAAATTTAAGAACAAAATGTACACGTAACAATTTGGTTAACATGGTGCCTCTGATGGCAAGAAAACAGTCTACGGAGAAAATACAAGGTTCAAAACAGGCAGTAGGTGCCCATCTACCGATGATATTGGAAAAGTAAGTCCTCGCTGAACGAGATCACATAATTTCAGCCACTTCAGGATTACTCAAAGCCTAATTCCACCTTGATGCTTGAGCTGCTATGTTTCTTCATACCCAGAAATTAGCTGCATTTTGCAAAATGTCTTCAGAGTTCAGACTCACCCAGCCATCAAAAAACCGTTGTTAGAGACTCAGATACCATAACTTCAATCTGGTATGTTCAAATGCCAAGGTACCTGATGTGATTAACTTTTGCAAATCTTGCTTTCAGCTGTTATCATACCCCAGGAAAAGGAAACTCTTGCTATTGTCTTTCCATAGACATGTCCTCTGGTAAGTATTATTACTACCTAAGACTTTTTATCAGAAATGATGCAATTTAAAACCTAGAAACACGGCCATTATTATTCTATAAGCAAGAGAACGTAATCCTTGAACAATAGAACTTCTAAAAATACCATCTAGAGTCCTAGAGTGAACTTAAATGATAAATCTCAAGCAACAAAAGGACAATTAAAGGGTTATATGCAAGCCAAAAGCGAAACCAGGCTACAGGCCTTTTTAGCATACCTAAAAACCTGCTAAGTCAAAAATATATGAAAAAAAAGGAAAGTCACGAATAAAGATCATGACAGTGCGTCGTTATACAAATCCTTGCCTCTCCTTCCTCTCTTGCAAGCTCTTCATCTGTGCCTTATAATGATTCTCAATATACTGCTTTGCTGCTGCAACTTTCTGCTTCGTCATGTTGGAAGGTGCCTCGTCGCAAGCCTGCCTCTGATTATCCTTCCCACCCTCCATTTCCTTCTTCTTTGCCGAATCCTTCGTCTTGTCCCTCCTAGGCTGCCATTTCCGGAACCAACTCCTCGCCGACTCCATCAAAACACCATAGCAGTCCAGTATCAACCGAGCGCCCAAATTCTCCTCCTCCGCTGGGAAGAACCCAAAAGAAGCGAATCACAACTTGCAAAAAACCGATATTTCCACTGAAAATCTACTCTGTCAAGCAAGTAACAAGCAAAATTACTTCACAAACTAGCAAAAAGTTCGTTCGGTTCACAAAAAGCAAAACAAACAACAAGGCATTAGAAATCAACTGCATCGCGAGTCGATATCGACAAGCCAAACAAGACGAATTCCCCAATAAAACTTAATCACCTCCAAAGTAACCCTTTACCATCCAAAGGGATGTGAAAATCCCATCTCAAAACCTTAAATTAGCAAACCCCTCGATCCCGAAACAGGAGAACATCAAATTCCCGCCCAAAAGCGTCCTGCAAGGGCCAGCCCAGACACCCCAAAAAAAAGAAGGAACGTAGAACTCCAAGTTTACACCCAAATAGAATTCCGATAATAAACACTCAAAATCCCAAAATAAGCAGGTGTATAGGCGGAAGGAAAGATACCAAGCCAAAGCGGAGAGAAGGTCCTGTCAAGATACTGAAAGTACCGTAGATCGGAACGTCCAGTGACCCAATCGAGACCGATCAAAAGGGGTGGAGAGGAAGAGGAACGCTAAACTTACGGAAAGAAAGAGTGTGCGTGTGGGGCCGATCAAACAGCAGTTACTTAGAGGAGCAGAGATCGTCGTCTCGTCCAGCGGAGATTTCGGCTCTCTATCTGTTGCGCGTCCTTCTGGGAAGCTTCTGAGCTTTTTACAATTACGACAATAGCCTCATCAACATAGCATATGATCCCCGTGTCATTTTATTCAGCGTACCTTTATACCCTTCCCTTTTTTTAAAAAAAAAAAAAAAAGTGTCCAATTGTCAACCCCTAGCAAAGTAGTTGAAAATGTAAGAGGCGCCGAATTCGGTCGACAAAACGAGCTAGGCATGGTGAAAGCTGCGGTCCTTCCATGATCATCTTAATGTGGTTTCAAATATTACAATTGCGTCATATTTTATGAGCCATTTTTATAGAAAAGTTATTTAGCCATTTTTGTATAAAATATATTTAAAATAAATCTTTCAACTAAGCAGTTTTTAATAAAAACTGCTTATACTTTTAAATGATAAAATTACCCTTAGTAATTTTCAAAATTCCATGTTTTTTAAATAAAAACTGCTTATACTTTTAAATGATAAAACTACCCTCTCCTTTTCCAATCGTTGCCACACTACTCAATTTCTCCCTATTTGTGGGTTTTTCAATTAGAACCTAAATTCTATCCCGCGACCCTTGGATTTGAAGGATGAGGATACACTTTCTATATGAAACCACTTACACTTTGTTTGGATTGGATGGAGGGAAAGGGAAGGAAAAGGAGGAATGAAAAAGGAAATGAAAGGAAAGCAAGGGAAAGAGAATGAGAAACTAATGGAATGAAAAGGGAAAAAAAAAGATTGAAGTGATTATAAAGGATGATTTTACTCTCATTTATTGGTTGGAGAATGATTTTGCCACCAATTGCTCGAACTATCATACTCCTTGGTGTTTCAATTCATTCGAGTGAGAGAGCATACCATTAAGAGTGAGACGACATAGGCAAACGAAGCTGGTGAGGACATTGGGCTAGTGGCATTGGCCACCAACTTAGTGAAGAAGAGTTTCAGCGAATGCAGTACTGAAGATATTTATGTCATAACTTGGTGTGATTCTCCTTCTGTCTGCTCATGTAAATTGTTCATTTGCAAGTTGCTTGCTATAGTACCAACAAGTAGATTGAAAGAGTTTATGAAGTCAGTTAGCCAACTCAAAGAAGAATCGTCAAAATGTAGTTGGAACCATGACTTCAACTAACGCTAGGCACCAGGCCAGGCCATCAACAGGTTCCAGTAGGCCCAACAATTTTTTTTCACTTAAAAAAAATTAAGTACAATTAAAAAGTAAACTGCAAAAGTTTTTAACTTTCATTTTGGTGCAGATCGGGCTTTTGTTTGGGAAAAACCCACCTGGCCCATTAGTCGCAAAAAAATGATCCAACCCAAGGCCTGATAAGCTGCCGAGTCGGCCCGTCCCAGCCCAGCCCAGTCTATTTTTAAAGGGCCAGGCCTTGGGCTGGTGTTTAGACTCCTTAATCTGGCCACCCAATCGGATGCCCGGCGCCAACTATAAGCCGCAAGACATTTAAACATTAACTTGCATATGTGGTGAGTACTATAAGTTGGATATGAATATGATGGGCATTTTGTTAATGTCTCTACCCTTTTAAAGCACAAAAGAAGCAAATACCATAGGCAGTTAGGAAGTCCCCAACCATGGGGGAGGAGGATGCTGCAATAATAGATGAAGATCTTGTTGGTGAGCTCATGAGTAGACAAAGGAGCAAAGGTCTGACAAAATTTTGTTGGTGAGGCCTAGAAGCAACCATAGATGTATAAGTGTTCAACATCATAGCAAAAAAAAAAAAAAAAAACTCTCTATTGCCACCCTCTTGGCAGTTGAACCAAATTTTGTTGGTGATAGCTAATAGGCCCCAATGGTTGAATTAATGATGACACATGGAAAAAATGGTGCAGCAATAGTTAAACATCCTATCAAAAATCACTTAGATGAGGTTAAGATGTCGCTGAAGGAGCAAAAGTGTTTGTTGTTAATAGTAGTCAAGAACTTGTCATCCGTCAAACAAGTCGTACGTTAGTGAATGCTTATATACAACTGGAAAAGTAGAGACCTTTGCATTAGAGTCCAACAAGGTAGCAGTCATCAAGCATGTAGTAAATGTAATTTGTGTTTAGGCACAACCAAAGGAGCAGAAGTCCTTATTGCCATCCATAGCTAGCAAGGCTTCATTCATCAAGCATAAAAAAGGGTGCTTGACATGGCCGCAGAGGAATTGTTGCTCACAACAAAAAGCAAAGGGTCACTCTATAGAGAAAACACCATCACAAAATTTTTCATTCAGCTATTGATTAGCCATGATAGTTGGAGAGAGACGTGAGTTCCTCAAAGCAAAAACAAAAAATGAAGCTTAAGGTGAGGGAAGTGAAGGAAAAAAAAAGTAGAAGAAGAGAATACATGGATGTGAACTATGAAGAATATGAGTATAACAACGATGAAGAAGGTGAGAAAAATGTGGAAAAGATGAGGACACAAAGCTTGAATGAAAGAGATGATAAATTTTAAGTTTTGAGAGAGCAGAGAAGGAAGAGTCATGTTGTTGATGGGGATCCTTGAAGAGGAAAATAGTTGGCAGTGAGACATGAGGGCAACGAGAATTCTGAAGAGGTGGATCATCGATGATTTCTTTATAATAGTATCTCTCTAACTCCATGTTTATTGTTCTTGTTTGTCACAATATGTTATTAGTCTCTTTTGTTGGTTGTCACTTATAATTTTGTTGCCAATATGAGCAATTAGTAATTGCATTTAGAATGTAACTAATGTTGTGTGTGATGTTGTAAACATCATTGTCATTTTTGTGTTGCTGGTTATGTTGTCTATTGCCTACAACTTTTTTTTTTCCATTATATTTTTTTGCCTTTGGCAAATACAGGGGGTTCTTATCAATGTTTTTACACATGCTTATTTTTTATACTAAAGTTGTTTACTTGTATGAGTTCAACATTACTTTTTCTGGCTTGTTCTATGGGTGCAGGTGCGAGGAACAAACAATGTTGATTGTTCTTTCTGTGATAGAACCTATGGTCCAAAGATGATTTTTTAAGTTATTAGAGCTTTTGTATACACACACACACACACACACACACACACATATATATATATATATATATATATATATATATATATATATATATATATGTATGTATGTATGTATGTATGTATGTGTGTGTGTGTGTGTGTGTGTGTGTGTGTGTATATATATATATATATATATATATATATATATATATATATATATATATATATATATATATATATATAATGAGCACATAAAGTTCATGCGTTTTGGTAGCATTTTGGAAGGAAAAATGTCACAAGCAGTTCTATTAATTATACCCATATACCAAAGCATTTTAGCTTAGAGACTTTTAAATGGTTATCACATTAGAAGATGTATGTATGATGTATTGTTTAACTAAAGTATGATGGTTCACCTGCGATTGGCATAATGTAGTTCAATTAGTGCAACTGAATATTTAAGAGTTGAAGAGGATGATTGGGCAAAGGCTGTGAAGTAAAAAACTGCATGTTGTAGTAATGTTGGGTTCCTGAAGAAACCATTTCAGTTAGAAATCCCCATAACATATCCAAGGTAGTGTTGATGTTTGAAAACAAGACCTTGAAATTTCAGGTACTTTGTACCAACAAAATGTGCAATAGAAGTTTAAGTCCACTTTCTAACTTGGTTGTATGTTCACTACCAAAAAAAAAAGCATTACCAACGACCAGAAAATGTTAGTGAAACAAGGACACGTGTCAGTCATGTTTTTACTGACGTTTTGTGATATTGTTGGTGAAGATTGTGCCGGTAATAATCACCACCGATACACAAAACCAGTGCATCGATGTAGAATATCACCAACACGGTCTACACATAGGTAAATATTGACTATTAGCAACGTCTGACCGTGCTAGAAATCCCCATAATCAATCATTTTCGACTTCTTAGAGGCCGTCAGTAAAAACTATATCGACAATGGACATGAATGTCGGTAAAAACTATATCGACAATGGACACATATAACCAAACATCAATAAATTTTTTTATCGACAAACCACTAGACGTTGGTAAAACTTTAACCGACATTCAACTAATGTCGCTATTACTATTTATCAATGAAAATTTACACGTTGGTGAATGTCTTTTAAGTTTTTTTTTCCTATTCGAGTATGACAAATATATTACAACATACTTGCTTACATTTTCAGTCTACCAAAAGAAACAATTACATGTTCATGAACCAAACATATATGTGTAACAAATGTTCACATTTATATTACAATACAACTGATTTACTATAGTTCAAAGTTACAAAAACATTTTTAACAAATGTTAAACAAAGTTTGGCAGTGTTGGCGTGTTTATAATGAACATTAAGAAAGTATGTTTGGGAATTGAGACAACCAAATAATATCTGGTATATATTGATTTCCGTGATCATGGTTTTTCTAATTCGTAATAATACATATAGGTATATAAATATCATAAATAATGTAACTATAAATTTAAATACATACAAGCATATGTATGAACCATATATGCTTTCAAACCAATATGAAAATTTAAATACATACAAGCATATGTATGACATTGACATAAGTCATGCATTGTTTGGTAATCAACCTCAAGTGTTGCCTAAAACACAATTGATGTAATAACATCCTAATATATTATATGAACATACAAATATGAAGTATATAATATTGCAATATATGATAGAACAACCTTGTGATTGGATAATATGTACGTATGCATTTGCTGGCGAGTTAATGTCATACATTTATCTACCAAAGAGCCCATCGCAATCGACCCTTTTTGGTTAACTTCTATTGCATGCATACCTCTTCAACTTAAATAAGTATCTCATATAAGCATAAAGTAATAATACGAAGACATGTTCGTTCATTAACAAATTTCTTTGTATAAAAAATTAAAACAGAAACATATCTTTTAATGCACATACAAGGTGGCAAATTATATCACTAGCACCACATGCCTTATGCTGTAGGTTGAACTTAAATTTTCAGATAGGTTGAACCATTACTAGCTAAACCCAAGCATACATTTTGAGCTTCAAGTGCAATTGATAGGCGCATCTCGTCAAAGTTCTTCCATGTTGCACATATGTTGGGTGTCTAAGGACTCCATCCTCTACATGTTGGTCATTGTGTCATGTCATATGTTTCACAATCTCAATCATTGTGAACATTCTCTTCAACCGTGCAGTGAGAGAAAAATATCGCAGAGGCGTCATTGATATCTTCTGATGTTGATCGACTTTTGTTGTCTGTTCGTGTTCATTTTCCTTTCATCATGAAGTACCACATTTATCACATGTATCTTTAGTTGCGTCTTCATTCCTGAATAACATATAATTATTAGGAGACATCAATTTTTTGGCAATCAAACCCCAACTCTCCAATGATCTTCTTTGCCTCATAAACTGCTTATGTAGTTTTACTCTTGTAGGAAATACATCGATTAACAACTCAAGTAACAAACTAAAGCTTTTGTCGGTCCACCCACATAAATTTTTTATACGAAACAACTATATTAAAAACCTCATCTTCATAAATTTGTTGCACCTTGGATACAGTGGATGTTTATCATCTCTAATCAATCTTTCATAGTCATTGTTGATATGACCATTTTTGTATTATTTGTCATATGAGAAGATGATGCATCTGGTTGTGCATGGAACATGTCTGATAGCTACCTTTGAATGTTTTCTACAACTGTTCCTGATGTACATTCATATGAACTTCTTCTTTCCTCCTGATATTTTCAACAAAAATACGTATGTACAAAACCATTACATATGATGTGATCGATGGCATCTCATTCTTCCATTCACTATCACATTATGTGCGATAATATAATAAAAAATTGATTCACACCAGTTATATATTCTAAATTGTCTCTTTTGTTTGTAATCCAAGTTCAATTACCTATCTTTTAATAAGTCTATACAATCAACTTTAATATGATCAACTCTTCATATTGTCAATGCTAAATGTCAACCATTTGGTTTACAATTCACGCAAATGAATACTCGTTGGATAACTCATCATGCAATTTTTGAAACAAGTACCTAAACATTTTATTTGTTTAATCATACATCCTTCAAACAACTTCAAAAAGTGACACATATATCATACAGGCAACATAAATATCATATTATTCATAACTCAAATATCATCAGCAAAAGATTAATTGCACCATGCGATGATATAATATGCAAAATAATTCCTAAATGACACTCGAACTCGAACTCAAGCAGTTCAAGAAAAATATAATTTTTCACTTGTTTAAACAATACCTCAAACAATTAGTGGGTGGCTAAAAAGGCTAGGAACTGGAAACATTCAAACATAAAAAAAAACATTCAAATGACAACTAATCAAACTAATATTCTGCAAATAAGTATATGTATACTTAAATTAGACATAGTTCAAATTTGAAAACTGGAATCCAGCTACAATGCACCGGAATCTGGTGATGACAAAAAGTAGAGAAAAAATGAGGGTTTGTGATTGTGTAAAGATTTTATGCAATTAATATATCAAACTGAAGGTACTAAAGTCAACATGTTTACGAAGTTTCACAACTTAATATTACTGGAAAAAGATGATATCTTGGCGAAAAAATTTGGATATATACCCTACGAGCATGTTATAACTTCAAATCATATATAATTAGACAAAATGGTACAGATGAATGAGGAACAACCTTTTCAAGCTTCAAGCAGTCCAAAAACACATTGAAGAAAAAAAGCTCACGAAAAAATTGTCAAAAAATTGCCGATGGGAGGAAGAGGGAAGAGAAAAGAGAAGAGAAAAGAAGAAGAAAAGAGAAATGGGGTTCAGGATGAGGTAATAAGTCGGGGAAGACTCTACCAATGTGTGAGACACATCAGTAAAGATATTACTTAAACATTGACCAATGTCTAATGCATGTATGTGAAAAAGGCAGTAGCAACGTCTGTAGCCAACAAGTCAATCAAAGTAGAGTTTTCAGCGACGCGCGATACTCACAACAGGAGTGTTTCAATGGAGATACATTTCAACGATGTAAAGAATATAACGTGTCGGTAAAAATTAGATCGATACATGTGCTTTTTACCAACACACTGGACGTCGATAATCTTCAACATCGAAAACTTTCATTGACGCTAGCACCGTAACTGTGAAACTTCAATGACACAATAGCTTCACACATTGATGAAGTCTTCTTTTAACCAATATCTTCCTCTGGACGTCAGTGAAAATTTATACTTACAAACATTTAGCTCTGAATGTTTGCAAGACTCCATAAAAGGGGAGAAAAAATTTGAGCTGGAACTGTTGAGATGGGATGAAGCCACTAGGGAAAAATTTTGTCAATAATCCTAAGGATGAGAGGTATTGCTTGTTGAGGCCCTCGAGACATAATGCTGCTGCTGCTTGAGATAGGATAAGTCCTTATCAAGGAGGGAGGTGCAGTAGTCGAACTACTTGTCCTCTTGTTAGGTCTCCTATTGTGGGGGCTCAAGTGAATGCAACAGAGGTCTGCCTATGGTTGGAATGAACAATGCATGGACTAGACATGATACAATGGATAGGGGAAGAAAATTCCTAATGGGAAAAAAATTCCTAGAACTAAAATCATGACATTAGAGTGCAGCATTGATTTTTGAACCAAAACACAAGCTTTTATCTTTGTGTTTGCTAAAAAAGGTTGAATCGTAATTTCAGTTAAACAGTGGAATTCCATTGTTTGAAATGTTACCCAGCCTTGATAGAGAGTTGTTCTCCTTTGTCTTGCTTCCTTTTTTCTACAGTTAGCTATTCACTGAAATTTTGAAAAGGAAAATACATGCATGATTTATTTCAGTCCTTGAATATGTTGATGCAGGGGCGAGATACTAGGGGTCTCTATGGGGCATATGCTCCACGGAGCCCAATCTAAAACTTCAAATTTACATGTTGGACCTGCGTGAACCTGGCCCAGTTATATAAGGTAAACCCGAGTCACTGCATCAAGGTCAATTGAAAATTTGTTATATTTAGTGCCCCACGAAAAAAAAAATCTGGCCCCACCCCCACGTTGATGCAACTATTTCTAGGGTGTAACTACATTGGTCCATCTATGCAACCAAATGTGTGAGACACATATTGATGTGGCTTTGTGTTGAACATATTTTAAGAATATGATGTCATTAAAAACTAGTGGAGATACACTAGATTATAATCTTTCTGACATCTATTGAAGCAGTGAAATTAAATTCTTAAAATAATCACCATACTTTTTAATAAATTGTAACTTTATTCATCAACTAAGAATGTAATTCAAACAATAGAATGTACCAATGTTCACTTAATAGCACTTAGAAAGAAGCGGAGCTAGGATTTTTTTTTGGTGAGGGACACTTGAGTCACTGACCCAGGTTTGATGTGGGCACCGCATATAGACCTAAGTTCAGCTTCCTCTTAATATAATTTCTTATGAGCTGGTGTGGGCAGTGGCCGTACCAACCCACAAGTAGCTCTGTTACTGCATTGAGACATCAAATATCGTTCAAACACTTGCAAACACCAAAGCTATAAAATTCTAAACTAAACTCTGCTAGTGACTTTTCCATGCCAAACATGCACTCGTTGTGCGCAAACAAGGAAAATAACAAACTATTATATGATTTCCTAAGCTCTTACCCTTAAGACGTGTATAACTTACTCTATATAACTAACTTATAAACAAAAATACATACCGATGCATGTGGAATATTGATTATGCACCCTGAGAAGTGTATTGACATTTTAAAATCAACCTGAGTTTTAACACTTTCGCTTAACGTTAAACTGTGTAATCACTATGGTTTATATGTGAAGCCAAGAGCAGTTTGACAGATTTTATTATCGTTGGTTGTGTTTCCTCAAAATTTGACCTACTAAGTCTACTCATTTTCGAGCATTTTATAAGATCTAGCACTTGTCTTACTTATTCTCTTGTACCCTTCCATGTAAAGAGAAAAAAAAAAAACAACAACAACAAGAAGAAAGACTAAGTAATCTTTACATTCTAAGGACACCGTGGCTGGGTCGTCCATCCATTCAAATCAGAGCTCAGACCTCTCGTCCGGGTTCCAGAAAGGTCACGTGATTTACTAAATCCAAATTTTGTTTTTATCAAGAAGGCATAAACAACAAGTTTGATATGTGTGAAGATAAAGATATACAGCAAGCTGTGGAGGGAGAGGCGGTGGGGGTTGAAAATTTCAAATTTACCTGTTAATTTAAAAAAAAAAATTAATTTGGCCCCAATGAAATATTTGAAAAAACAAAAGTTGATTCCTGTTAAAAATTTTCAATTTTTTTTGTCTCAAAATTGTTCGGCGTTCCCTAAACATAAAACCTTACATACAGCAGACATTAGGGGGCCTTAGCCCTTGCCGCCTTAGTCAAAGCATGTGCCGATGTGAAGAAGCGAGGCTTTTTTGTACATCACTTCTAAAAGAAGGACTAGTTTAATAATTTAAAGAAGCCATCAACCAAAAGCAGCAAAGGGTATTATGGTCACTTACTTTCAAAACGGCAGAGATAACATTTGACAACGTCGACGGCTAGGGCTAAGTCTTGCCGGCAGAGCGTCCAAAGCTGGGCTGACGTCGGCAGTGGAAAACGGCACTGGCGCCAGAAGGAGGACGCTGGACGCCGCCGAGCGCGTCTGCCTGTGTAGGCGGGGCTCCACTCAGGCCTCTTTATCCAAGGGCGTGTGGCCCACTCCCAAACTGCGGCCACGTCGTCAAACGGTCAGTGCTGTGTATCGCGGACCACGCGCTTTCGAGCCAGCTGGGAACTCGGGTACGACGTGGCGCTCCGCGATAAAGAGGAGGGCCGCCAAATACAGCGCGTTGCTGCGTTGAAAAAGGGCGCTCCTGGAACCCGGGCAGCCGCCTGGCGGGTTTCGCGGCAAAGTGGTTGGACCCGTGAGACCAAATTGTGCCGTATCAGCCAAATCACGCTTTCAAGTTGATCGCCAATCACTGCTTCATCCCGACGACATAAGATTACTAACGATATAACATATACATAGCTTTGCATTTTCTTTTGAAGGCCTAAAAAGAAACTATGACAACTGTTATCTGCTAATAAAACCACTTAGATTGCATTTGGATGACATTTACTTTGAAAAAGTGGCTTTTGTAAAAACTTGTTTTTGTGAAAACCTTTCGTTTTAGTGAGTTTTGAAAACCTGCTTTATGTGTTTGGATAAAATGATAAAAACCAGGTTTTCATTTTCTAAAACCTAGTTTTTTGTTTGGAAGACAAAAAAGGAAGTTTTAGATGGTGCTTTTAAAAACTATATGAAAACTTTTAATATTGTCTATAAGATATTATCTTTATATTATTATCGTTTAATAATACAACAAATGGGAAATGGGAACAGGCTGAACGGTGCCATGGTGATGCCTAAAGGCTCTCTACGTTGCTCGGAGTTTAGAAGTCGAAGCTGTGAGACGTATATATATATAATCATCTCAAATACTCATATGATAAGAAAAACACGAATGTGAATTAATTTAGTAAAAAAGGAATTAAAGTTCAGTGTGTTAAAATGCATCAAACTTCATGGCATTGACAACTATGGTACATTAATAAGTAAACATCACCATAACATGATTAAAGGCTGTTTTAATTTCAATAATAATAATGAAAACGATATGATGTGCCCCAAAAAGTCGTTTTGGATGAAAAAAACTGGGTTTTTAGAAACATCGTGATTCAAAAATGTTGGGATTTCTCCCCTTCATGCATACACAAATGCTATTCCCTAAAACAGGATCATGCTCATGCTAAATCATTGAATTAAACAAAACCTTAAACTGAAGCGGAAGCGTACCTGAATCCATCTGAAGTGCACAAACAGTAGATCACGGTAGGATCTTCCAGGGTACGTACAGTGCGCATCAGGTATCTCTCAGATGAGGAAGAGAAAACCCTAGAAACCAAAAGCAACTATATGCACGATCCCAGGGGACCACTACCATTATATAATGAGGACAATTACAGATTCAACCCATCAAAGAGTCTGTAATTGCGTACTGGTATCTATATATTTCAGAATTACCCTATACCATCTAAAATAACGTAATATCCCAAAATGCAATCACTTAAGCGGATATTTACGTTAAGACAGTCATAGTGTCTGAAATTCCTCATAGATATATGCCGGCCCACCAAATGGTCTTACAATCTCTCACTTGGGCCAAATATGTCTTTATACATTCAGTCATTACATAAAACCTTAGGAGCTCATAACTGCTATCTTATTAAACGTCATTTTCACCAATCTCGTCCATGATCATATCAACACAGAACCAAAACGGCTTTCGCTATATCAAAATTAGCTAAACCTTTAATGATCACAAATGTTAACATAATCAATGACATAGATCTGATATGGATGTATAGCATGAGAATTGCATGTAATGTGATTACAACATGTCTATTCTCAACTGGTCCAACTTTAAAATCTTATGGAGATCAAAACACAAACACATAAACACAGAATAGAACCAAAGAACTTTAAACTTTATTCTGTAGAAAACTGAATATGTGTCCATACATAAGAGCAAACAAAATACAAACTCTCACTAAACCAACACATCATCCAAGGATAACACCCCAATACGAACAACATGTTCGGGAAAGACCTTAGGTGTTAAACCCTTAGTAAGCGGATCCGCAATCATGGAGTTTGTCCCAATATGCTCTAGACACCTAACCATTCTGTATCCTCTCTTTAACAGCCCAAAAAACTTAATGTCGATGTGGTTCGACTTTGACAAATTGTGGCTGTTATTAGAGTATATGACTGCTGAATTATTGTCACATAACAACCTTAGTGGTCTTTCTACACCATACATAATGCACAGCCCTGTGACAAAATTCCGCAATCATAAAACATGATTGGATGCCTCGTAACATGCTATGCTACTGTCTTGGCACTCAGCAAAGTCAGAATCTAAGTACCCAATGATCTCCTATTGGTCTGACTTCATGTATGTGAGCATAAAACCTTTTGTTCTTTCTAAGTCCCTCAATACCCTTTTGGCTGCTTTCTAACAATCCATACTAGGATCACTTAAGTATCTGCATAACATTCTAACGATAAATGCAATATCCGAACGAGTACAAACCTGAGCATACATAATGCTTCCCACAACAGACGAATAGGGAATCCTTTTCATTTTTCTTAGATTCGATTTCACTTTTAGGGCACTGTTTGAGACAAAACTTGTCATCCTTAGCAACTGGAGTATCTCCTAGTTTATAATGCTTCATGCCATATCACTGAAGCACCTTATCAATGTAGGCCTTTTGTGATAATCCAAGAATACCCCGAGAACGATCTCAAAATATTTGGATCCCCAATACAAAAGATGCACAACCAAGATCCTTCATGTCAAACTTTGTTGACAAAAAAAATACTTAGTTTCATGCAATATGCCCACATCATTACTTGCAAGCAATATATCATCGACATATAAAACCAGAAAGATAAATTTACCCCCACTGAACTTTTGGTATACAATTCATCAACCATATTAATCTCGAAACCAAATGAAACTATAACTTGATGAAATTTGTAATACCACTGACGGGAAGTTTGTTTTAGCCCATAGATGAATTTCTTGAGTTTGCAGACCATTTTCTTTGCATCACCTAAAACAAAGTTTTCTGGTTGCACCATATATATCGTTTCATCAATGTCTCTATTTAGAAACGCTGTCTTAACATCCATCTGATGCAGCTCTAAGTCAAAATGAGCTACAAGTGTCATTATAGTCCTGAAAGAGTCTTTCGACAAACCGGAGAGAAAGTCTCTATATAATCAATGCCTTCCTTTTGAGTAAAGTCCTTTGCAACAAGAAGTGTCTTATACCTTTCGATGTTTCCTAATGAATCCCTCTTGGTTTTAAATATTCATTTACAACCAATGGGTTTCACACCTTCAAGTAAGGGAGCAACTTCCCATACGTCATTGTCCATCATAGACTTTATTTCTTCATTCATGGCATCTATCCACTTATGAGATTTAGAACTCTTTATTGCTTGCTGGAAGTTAATAGGATCATCTTCCATTAAGCCCATATCAACATCATGTTCTTGGAGATAGACAAAATCATTTGAAATTGACTTCTCCTCTCTATAGTGGATCTCCTCAGTGACACCTCTACTTGATTTTCTTGAGGTTGTTGAGTTTGTTTTTCAATAGGGAGACCGACATCATAGTCTTCTTCTGAATATGTTGATGGAACAATGACATGAACAAAGACTTGACTATTGCTTACAACATCTGTATGAGTAGACTCACGTCTCTCTTCAAAGACAATATGTTTAACCTAATCACCTCTCCAAACTCAATATCCTCAAAGAAATGGACATTTTCCGTTTCAAAGAAAGGCTTACTAATTGGATTATAAAACTTATAACCTCTTAATGTTTGTTCATTTTCTCTTTATACTTTCAATGCAAACATTAAAGTCTGCAAAATCAAGGGACTCAAGAATTCCATTCGACATAAGCCTTTTTATTCTCTTTTCAGAGATATGTCCTAAGCGCCTATGCCATAACATAGCAAAATTCTCATTGACTAATTTTCTTGTAGTACCACTAGACGTAACATGCAAGGTTTCATTATATGAAGCAACCGTATCAAGCAAATAGAGGTTATCGCTACCAGACAAAGAACCAGCGGTAATCAAATTTGAGTGCAGAAACAACTTAAATTTACTTCCTCCAAATGAACAATAATAACCAAATTTGTCTAATGAGGAAATAGAAACTAAATTACGTCTAAAAGACGACACCACATAAGTTTCTGTCAAATTCAAATAACAACCAGTCTTTAACAATAACCGAAAATCTGCTGTTGCTTCAACTTTTGCCTTCTTGCCATTGCCCACATAGATGAATCTTTTAGCATCATTTGGCGTTCGACAATTTAGGCAACCTTGCATAGAGACACTTATGTGAGTAGTAGCACCTGAATCTACTCACCAAGTGTTTCCGGGTACTGAAGTTAAATTAACCTCAGAACAAACCAAAGTGAGAAGTGTACCATTCTTTTCACGCCATGCGTGATACTCAGTACAATCCTCCTTCATATGACATTCACCCTTACAAAAGAAGCAGCCTAATAGGCCTTCCTTATGCTTCTTCTGTTTCTTAATGGATGATTGGTCAACGGCAACTTCCTTAACAGTCTTTCTTTTCTTACTTATAAGAATCGAATCATTCATCTCAGTAATAGTACTTAAATTTGTAAATATCATGGAAGCAGAACTCACTGTACAAAGAACAAAAATACCACACATGCTCAGAATCAAAACATGTACAAAGATGAAATAACAAATATAAATGAATTTAAATACAATGGCCTAAATCCCATCACAAGGTACCGGTGCAACATTAATATCCAATCTTTGGATTGAAATACTAACTGCAAGTGATATTCTTGGTCAACAATAAATATAGATAATTAACACTGTCAAACAACGAGCCTATCTTTGGATTGACTCGCTATTCACATGAAAACCTAAAAAATTATCACATATTCTTTGCCCTGTATACTTAAACCTGACCAAGCAACAATCCTCCTTTAGGTTGATCATTGCCCGCATGGATCAAGTATACTATCATCTAATGTTCAAAACAGGCAAATTCGTACAACAGAGGTCACTTTGGCGACATAAAGTACAAACATACTCATCTCGAACAACAGACATGGCCAAAGTTCAAATTCACATTCCAAACATTCATCTAAAGTACACCCACAAATTAACAATATGCAAAACATGATGCTTAAACCAAATTACATGCAAAATTTTGCCCTACATTAAATCCAAATGATTCAATGATGTGATACATAAAAAATTACCTTACATTGAATCCAAAACCAAATGATTCAATGATATGGGCCCAAAACAGTCCAAAATTTCATGAACCGGTACCATAATTATGTTTAAATGGGTCAAGAACCACTGAATCGACCTTAAAATGGCCCGTATTGGTCTTAAACCACAACAAAAACACCCACATAGCCCTAAACAGGATTGAACCGGTCCAAAAACTGGGCGAACCGTTCAAAATTAGACCATATCGGTTCCAAAACCTAATGAACCGGTTAAAAATGGCAAAAATAAGTTCTAAAACTCAATGAACCGGTCTGAAAAGCCCTGAATAGGTTTGAAAATGGTCTGAATTGTTTCAAAACTGAATGAACCGGTTTGGAAAAGGCCGAATCGGTTTCAAAACTAAATGAATCGGTCCCAAATTGGTCTGAATCGTGTTTTAAATGTCCGAATCGGTTCTGAAACTGAATGAACCGGTCCACCAAATGTCTGAATCGGTCCCCAAAAGTGTGAGCCAGTTCTAAAAGGATTCGAACCGGTCTGAAAACCAATTGAACCGGTCCAGAAAGGATCTGAATCGGTCTGCCAAAAGGTCCGAACCAGTTTTGAATCGAGTTGAATCGGTCTGTAACCGAATGAACCGGTTCGACTCTTTTCAGAACCGGTTTGACAAAAATGAACCATTTTTCAAAAGTTAAACCGCATGGATACGGGTCGGGTCCGATAGGACCCGACCCGGTCCGAAAAATTAAACGCAGAGGCGCGGGCGGCAAAAAAAGAAGGGGTTTTGTTATCCTTATGGATCCGGATCGGGTCTGTCAAGACCTGACCCGGTCCAACCCAGCTCGACCGCCCGAGTGCGTCGCCTCCACCGCTCGCATGCCGAACGGGAGGCGGGCGGTGAAGCTCCACTAGCAGGCCACCCAACACTGTGGGTGGCCACCGGCGGGTGCTGCCAGGGCCACCGGCCGTCGCCCGCCACGATGGCCGGACGACGCCTGCCGGAAACCGGCCGATTCTGGCCGGTTTCCCCTTCTTCTTCATTCTGCCCCCTTTCATGATTTCCGCCCCTTTCGACTGGAATGGGCGGCTGTAACGACAGTAGGCACGCCACTGGCAGGTTGCGGGTGGGCACCGGTGGGTCGCACGGCGCCGTCCGGTTTCTGGCAGGGAGACTGCCGCTCGGTCAGGCAAGCACCAAATGGCAGACCGATCGGCAGATCTGCACCGGTAGGGCTCCGTATGACTTGGGTGGGCGCCGGTGGGTCGCACGGTGCCGTCCGACGACGGCGAACCCGCCGGTGGCCTCCCTTCCCTGTCGTCGCCCATCAACGGAAGGCCAACGCCTTCCATCGGCTCCCCTTTTCCCTCTCCCTGTTCTTTTGTTCTGGCTGCGACGGAAGCCCAATGGCTTCCATCGCTCACAATGGAGGTCCGACGGCCGGTGGGTCGCACGGTCCCTTCCGGCGACAGTGACCTCGCAGGCCGTCGCCCCTCCCTTTGCCTCTCTCTGCTGCTGCGATGGAAGCCCGACGGCTTCCATCGCCCATTCCTTCGGTCGCCGCTTGTCCCCGTTCCTCATTGTGTGGCTTCAATGGAAGCCCGACGGCTTCCATCTTCCATCGCCCACAGCAAGGGACACGCGCGCCAGTGATGCAGATTTTTTGACATAATCGAACGAAAGAGAAAATCCGAAAGGGAAGAACGCACAAAATTACAAAAAATTCAATGATTCAACAATGAACATGGTCTCTGATACCAAATGTTGGGATTTCTTCCCTTCATGCATACACAAACGCTATACCCTAAAACAGGATCATACTCATGTTAAATAATTGAATTAAACAAAACCTTAAACTGAAGCGGTAGCGTACCTGAATCCATCTAAAGTGCACAGACAGTAGATCACGGTAGGATCTTCCAGAGTACGTGCAGTGCGCGTCAGGTCTCTCTCAGATGGGGAAGAGAAAACCCTAGAAACCAAAAGCAACTATATGCACGACCCCAGGAACCACTACCATTATATAATGAGGATAATTATAGATTCAACCCATCAAAGAGTCCGTAATTGCGTACTGGTATCTATACATTTCAAAATTACCCCATACCATCTAAAATGACGTAATATCCCAAATTGCAAGCACTTAAGCGGATATTTACGTTAAGACAACCATAATGTCTGAAATTCCTTATAGACATATGCCGGCCCACCAAATGATCTTACAAAAAATCCTCAAAATGGCGTTTGGAAAGCAAAATACTGTTTTCCTTCTCAAACGTCGTTTTGAGGGGGCATCCAAACACACCCTTAGTTTTTCTTAGCTAGATTACTTGTGAGCCTTTGGTTAGGGATGTCAATAAATCCTATTTAAATCGAATATCAGATCAAACTACATAGAAAAAATAGAATATGAACAGAATTTTGACATCCGATTAAGAATCAGATCATGATATACCGAATGACATTCATTCTGATTCAGATTTAAGTAAATATTTGATCAGATTGGGATTTAAATTCGGAATGGATATACTTTTAAATAAATATCCTATCATCAAGGTCCATAATATGGTATGTATTTACTTTAAAAATCAGATTCAGATTATGGATTTGGATATGATATAAGACTTGGTCTTCATAAAAAAAATTGGAATCCAAATATATAGATATATGAGAAAATGGATATAATAAAATATATATCGGATTCATTGGCATCCCTGCCTTTAGTTATGAGAAGTTGAATGAGATTATAATCAGATCCGGTGGCATATATTATTTTTATTAATATATAATTTCAACCTATGCTTGAATCGCTCAACAATTCGAATCAAATATGACCTAATCCTGCTAAAGTTACAGAAGAAATGGGAGAACTGATTGCAGACCCTACTACATGGAGGGAAGTCATCAGAAGAGAAGCTCAACGGCTTAATTGTCAAGGTTTTGGTGTGAATGCTCTTTGTCCAATCAGAGAGAGGGTGATTTTGCAGCAAAGGAATGCTGATTGTTTTGTCTTAAAGCTTCTTTGTTTTTAGGTTCCCCTAAATTTTGTTAAGAGGATGGGATCGACCTGCTGAAGCTTGATTTTATAATGAACTCAACCTTTGATAACATTCTATCTTTATTTTTTTGTATAGTTTTTTGGTAACTACAATTTTTTGGCAACAAAAATCACGGGAAACCCCCAACCAGCTTGCATCGGATATTCAGGTGAACATAAAATGTCCATGAGAATGTTTACTTTTTCAGCACTTGCATTTAAGAGATAATTTCATTGTCTTACTGTTGTTACATAATCTTCTTGTCTTTCTGTTGTTATAACATTTTCTTTTTCATTTCTTGAAGAATCAAGCAGACACCTAATTCGTAATTCCTGTGAATGATCCATCAGAAGTTGTTAGGTTCCAAAAAATTTTATATGAAATTTAACCCTCCAGGCAAGTTGTCCATCTCGCCTATGCTAGGGCTTCTATGGTCAAGAGGCCATTCCTCTAAGCTACTTCTAAAGCAAGTTATATTTGCCACTGTGACAATTATTGTTTTCCATTTTTCAACTCATTCAGGTCCTATCTCGTTTGAGAATATTGCTTCCATGCCAACGTCTAACGTGTTTCGGACAAGAATAGCTACATGCTTGAGCATACATGGTCATCATTAATGCACATCTATGAGCAAGTTTGTAGATTGAATAAACCATTGTTCAAACCACTATGATACGTTTGGAGCTTAACAAGAATGCAATTGGAGCTCTGGTGGAAAACTTGTTTGAGCGATAGTTACTAGTTCAGAACTTTTAAGCCATTTTGAAGCCTTTTCCAAAACTTGTTCCTACATCATGCCAACTGACTTCTTCCTAAGGTTTGCAGTTACTCCACTACTCAACAATTTAAAGCCTTTCTGATGCGGTATCCAAATTATTTTCCTACATTATGCCGACAGACATCTTCCTGTGGTTTGCAGTTACTCTGTGTAACATGAGTCGATGATTTACCAGTTTGGTATGAAGCTGGAGTAGTAAATTTTGATTTCGCCAACACACGAACACTATTTATTGTTCAACTGATTCTAATGGGGTAGATTGACTTGCGACCCTCTAAACATCCAAGCAAATAACTATGGATCGTCTAATCCCGTTGTCCTTTTGTAGGTTTGTTGAGACTATGAGATACATGGATTTCATTACCCCTGGATCACAAGCAAAAGAAGGATCCTTCTTCGGTTTAGAACCTACATTCAATGGTTTAGCACTAGGGTGAGTTCTCTGCCAAACATTCATAAATCAAATGAATGAATGGTTAGTCTCTCTATCAGAATAAATGCACCATATATAGATATTGCTGATTACTGCTTAATATGTGTTGTTCCTTGTTACAGGAAAATTGGCATTGGTGACAATGCAGGGCATTTTTTGCAAGCTTCTATGACGCACACAGGTCCTATATACAATCTGGTAGCCCGCCTCTCAAATCCATGGCATACAACTTTTGTTCAAACACTCTCTTCCATGACATCATAAACGAGTGAGAGAGAGAAAGAAAGAGAGCCGATAAACTGGGAATGTATAATAAAATTTGGGGACAAAAAGTCCCCAAGATAGAAGAATAAACCGTAAAAATAAAATAAAAGAATGAAATATACAAGACAACAACAATAAAACAAAATAAGGAGGGTGGGGAGAGAGTGGATAGACGAAGCAATACAATCACTCAGCAGAAAATGAAAGATGGTGTCGTAGCTGAATACCAAAGTGGACATCGCGTGCCACAGAATCTAGCGATGAGAAGGTGCCCCTGAATACCCTGTTATTGCGCTCCTCCCAAATGTGCTACCAAGAGTATATAAGCCACAACTTTCAAACACGACTCTAGGAAAATGGTAAGTGGGGGGAAGGATAATAGAGGGAAAGAAGGCAAATTGAGGGCAGGTATAGAGGCTTTGAACAAATGAAGACCATACAGAGATAAGAACACTATAGAAGAAAGGGCATGAAGAAAAAAGGTGAACCTGAAACTCAGCAGCGGCGGGATGGAAGGGACACTGGTTAGTTAAACTAATGTCAATGTGTTGTACGTATAGACCTAAGTAGTCCATAGGCAGGCCAGTAGCCCTATACTCAAAGGAAGCTTATGCAAGAACTATCGTGGTCGGATCCGCGTGAATGAGAGAAATGTAACATTTGGAGCAATTAATAAAAAGACCCGAGATGAACTCCAAAACTCGAAGGATGAGCAATGTTTTCACAATATGTTGGCAAGAAGCAGTGTCAAATAGGAGAAAGTCGTCAGCATACTGGAGGGTGGAGAATGCTTGTAAGTGGTGGAGTGAATGTGGTGTGAGGAAGCCAATGACCGTAGCGTGATGAAATAAGACAGAAAAGCACTCGACAACTAAGTTAAAAAGCAATGGTGATAACAGACAACCCTGACGACCGAGATAGAAGAATTCACCACACATCCCATTGAAGGAGACCACAAGCTGGGCCCTAGTGACAAACAAAATGATCTACTGCCGAAACGACATACCAAAAGCAAGGTGGGTGAAGAGGTCAAATAGAAACTTTCAACTAACTGAATCAAAGGTCTTAGAGATGTCCAACTTAAGGATGAATGAAGGAAGACGTAAATAATAGAGGGAGTGAACAATCTCATTGGTTAAGACAAAGGAAGCTTATGCAAATGTCGACCTTTGATAAATGCAACCTGGAAGGGGTATATGATAGAAGGCATAACAGACGCAAGCCGCTTGAAAAGTAACTTAGTGATAATCGTGTAGGGTGCACCTAAGATGAAGACTGGGCAAAAGTGACTGACGACCATAGGATTAGGATGCTTAGGTACCAAGACACAGGTGACATGATTAAATTCCTTAAAAAAGGCAGAGTTGAAAGTCAATTTGTTATAAAAGGTGAGCACATCAATGCTATAAGCCTCCTAAAAGGTGCGAGGTGAATGTCTGACAATGGGGTACAAAAGCGAAGAAGCTTAGAGTAGAAATCACGAAAATGAACAGTCAAAGCTAGGAGAATGTCAACACCAAGAAATACCTTGTGCCCAATAACCATGGAGTGGAGTAACGTCTGACGGCACCTTTGAGAGGCAGCCAAGTGGAAGAACCTAAAGTTTTGATCTCCATACGAAAGCCAACCCAACCTTGAATGTTGCTACCAGTGGATGGACTCCCTAATCCGCCACTCCTGAGCAATGCACTGGAGACATAAGAGAATGAAAGACTGATAAATAGATAAATTGTCAGTTGACTGGAGAGAAAGGATTTTCTCATCCCAAGTAATCACCTTAGAAAACTTGTCGATCCAAAAAATGCATTTCTAGGCAATAACCTCCCTCCTAATGCAATGCAGCTTACGTGAGAGCCTAAAAGCACCCAACTGCCTTTGATGGTGCGAGCCCACCACCTAGGGACGACAGATACAAAGGACTCGTTCCAGAGCCACCAAAGCTCAAAGCGGAACTAGGTGCGCTTGGTTCTTACCCTACCCTGAAGAAGTGAAAGGAGCAGCGGAGCATGATCAGACAAGTGTCTTAGTCCAATAACTAAGGATGATGATGGAAAAACGGAGAACAACTCAGGTGAGAGGAAGACACGGTCCAGCCTATGGAGAATGGGAGGATTCCTATTGTTGGACCAAGTAAATGTCTCATTATTCAGAGGCACGTCGAAAAGGCCAAACTCATCAACAAATGAGTGAAAGACAGACATAGACGAACCAAAAGTGATAGGGGAGGATGAGTTAGCAGGACTAAGTAGACAATTGAAGTCCGCTGCCAAAAGCCATGGTGAAGAAGCAAGCTCACGAGCAAGATGAAGCTCAGCCCACAGCTAGTCACGCATGGCCCCAATGCAAGGGCCACAAACCGTAGTTACTAAGACCGAGCTATTGGGCCAGAGACCATTGAGGATAGTCAAGATAGAATACTTACCAACATGCACAACAACCCCTGTAAGAAGCAGAGACCGTGCCAACAGAATGCTGCTAGCAGGACCATTAGCTGGAAGGTACCCAAAGGACGATTAACACAATAAGGTACAAATGCAGACATGAGAGACCATAGACAACTTGGTCTCCAACATGATAAGCAAGTAAGACCCATGCTGATGGACCCAAGAAGAGAGGTATCTATGCCAATAACGGGCATTAAGGCCATGCACATTCTAGCAAGCAACCCTCATAGGGAAACCATGTGAAGCGATGTTTGCCTAGCCATCCTAGTAGCACAGGGAGGGAGGATGGAAAATGCGGAAGCCCCGATCCTTCGTGTTTCCTGCCACAACCTGACAAAGCTAGAGTTGGAGGTCGACACAACAATGGCAACAAAAGATGAATACAAGAAGTCGAGTTGATTTTGTGGAAGTGAAACCCTAAGAGAGGCAAGCACATATGGAAGGGGAATGCCCAATTTAGCATCTAACAAGGGAGAAATAGGTGGCAACCTACTGGGTGGGAGAGGACAAACAGAGGGTATGGTGGTGGAACCAGGCAACCGAGCAAGAGATGGAAGGGAGGCAGGGGTGGACGTAGAATTAGAACCCAGAGCTGAGAAAACAATGTTAATGCAAGGGATGTTGGGGAGGGCAAGGCAAGAGGAGGGGGTGGGGAACAAGCAAGTGGGGGTGTAAGGACAGTTGCAATTGAGTGTAGGGCGTAGTGCATGCAAGGAGACTAAGTAGGTGGCAATAATCCTATCAAGGAAAATGGAAGAAGATCGAAGCAGGTGGGCAAAGGAGGAGGTCCCAGTTGGTAGAGGGGGCAAAGTGGGGCCCGTAACATGGGTAAAGGGCAAGGTAAAGGCAACAAAGGGAGATGAACTGACAAGAGGTAATGTATCGACAAAGGGAAAGCAACCGTGGTCGCAGTAGAAGAAGAGTGAGCAACAACAGTGACCTCAAGGGGGCGACCCGCAGTCGATAGAAGCACATGGGAAGATAAATAAGTGGGGGAGATCGAGTAAGGTTGGTCCATCGGGGCATAGGGTGGCGAATCATCCAATGGGTGGGCAGCCGACTGTGAAGGCGCAAAAGACCGGATGTCACCAAGAGCAGATAGAGCAGCAAGCAACATCGAGTTGGGGCATCCCAAGGCGGTCCAATGTGAACCCCCAGCTCGCAAAGAAGAAAAAGGAAGGGGCAAGTAAGGTACCTCAGGGGAGCGCAGCAGAGAGTAGACAGGGCACCACCGAGGAGGCAAGGTCGGCTTCCGCAGTGAGGGAAGCAAGGGCAGGAGCTGTGATGGCAGGAGCTTGGCATGCAAGGAGAATTGGTTTGGCCATCCACTTGGTCAAATCACTTAAGGAACCTCTGCCGAGAAAGGCATACCCCTTTCTGTTAGGAAAAGTAGGCCCAGGCCAAGGAAGTCAGATATAGCCAAAGTAAATAGACTTACATGAGAAGTAGGCTACTGAGGGGTAGCTGGTAGAGGAACCTGAATCCATAAGGAGGAAAAGACCACAAAGCCGTGCCACTGACTGCTAAGTCATTGATCACTCTGTCAAGCAGGAAAGCAGCAGCGCAAACACGTGGCAGCCTGATGGCCGTTCAAGGTAGTACACCTCTGACACCACCATTGACCCCATCTGATGTGGATAGAAGCAACAGATCGAAGTAGGTGGTGAAGCCTAGAAGCACGATGAGAAGAGGGGGCACACCAAACTGAGGGGGCCGGCCGACCAATAGAGACTACCTTGGGGTGCCTCGGCTACAAGGAATAGTCACCCATCTGCAAGAGGAGAAACTCACAGCGTGCAGGTGGGAGGAAGACTTGGAGAAGGCCACGAGTGTCCTGGGGCTAAAGTGAGCTGGTGAAAACACAATTGAATATGGTATACTGCCAGTTGAATGACAATGACAAAGCTTGATGAGCCGCCTCAGACGAGCAAAGAAAACTGACAACAGCACGACGAAGCAAGCGATTTATGGGGAAGTGGTTGCTTGGCCGAATATGACAAAGACGGGGACCATCAACCCAAGCGCTATGCGGTGGATGCAATGGCAGAGGAGGAGGGAGGGTGGCCATGGCACCAAACTTGCCGAGGCCCCCCAAACCCTCCCAGGGCTATGACCGGGGATAAGATGCACCGCCGTAAAGAAGGAGAAGCCTCTAGAGGGTCTGCATGATCATGTGTAAGAACAAAAAGGCCAACCAAAAGCAACAATGCCAAGTACATGGGTGTGTCCACGCACTACTAAGGGCAGTTGCATCCGAACCCACTCAAAACTAAAGTTGAGCACCGCCCCACAAGCTGGTGAGGCACAACTTAGTACAACGTGAGGGCAAAACACCGAAGGAGGACCAGGCAACTAATAATAGGCTCCAAAGGTAGGTGTGGGGAGCATAAGTTGTAGTGGCGGCTACAGCAGTGGTTTGCAAGGCTGTTGAAGACAAAACAATAAATGCCACAGGCTATAGTGGTGGACAATTGGTAGAACATGCCCTACGAGTGATGCCACACATCAGGACACGTTATTCCGGTGATGCAGGACACTTAAGCAGGAAACTGCTGACCGAACTATCGAGATCACTAGAAAAAGCTGGTTTGGCAGGAATTATTGCTGGATTTCGTCTTCTTCAGGACAAAACTTTGGAGATAGATTCCTCAAACATTCCTTCACTGTTTAACGATCGTTCGCTCACCAGGAATGTGCAGGAAAGTTGCTCAAGATGATTGGGTCAACAAAAAAACTGATTTGGGCAAGTTCTTGCAATATAGCCAACCCTCAAATGGACACACCGACCATCTCGCTTTGGAGCTAGAGCTGCAACATTTGGCTCTAGCATAACCAAAAAAAGGATGTGAAAAGGGAAGATGTTCACTACACAATTCAAGCAATATCAGATTCACCACCACCCTATTGATGGTGGTAGCGAACCAGGTTCTCCAACATGATGCTAGGATGCACAGAAGGTGTTTGAGAAAATGCCTTAGAGAAACATCTACCTTTGAAACCCCATGGTCAAATGAGAATCCCAGGAAGAGTGAGGAAGTTGGTGGAGCAAGTTGCAAATCGGTCGCTGTCATCTTCAAAAACATCGTCTGATGGTAGAGATACCATCATCCGGCCATTAGTGGAGTGAGGGCCGAAAGGTTCACTGAATGACACTTGGAGAGCTGAATGAAGAGAGAGCATGTGTTGCCTTCTTCCTTCTTTTTCTCCTAACGAGAGAGGTGAGAAACCTTCTTTTCTTGTGCTGGTCGTTGGTAGGGAATGCGGCAGCAGCTGCTGCGAGAGGCAAGTTGAAGAGAAGGCCAGAGAGAGAAAGAGAGAGAGAGCAGAGAGAGAGAGTAGAGAGAGAGATGAATAGTTGCAATGTTTCAGTTGTAATAATCACTGAAATTTACTTGCACATGTCCATCAGTTCCAAATTTTGATGTCAAACTGAAGATATCTTTTGGAATTCAACTCAATGACTTTAGTTTCATTCTCCTTGTCTTCAAATCAAGCTGTACCTTGATGTTCTAATGGATTATGTGAATCTAAACCTTCTCAATTCTGACAATTTTTTGTGGGAAAATTTGTAGATAATGGTAATGTCCACCATGGCTGCAAATAATGATTGATAAAAAGTGAAAAAAAGAAAACCAAAATACACAAAGTGCAAGGGCATCAGCCATGGGATTGTCGATGCGAACCAAATGAACAAGAGGGCAAGGAAAGAAAAGTCGGCCATAGGAGGGCCAAAAGCAAAGAGGGATGCAAACCATAGAAAGGAGGAATCTCTTTTGCTCGCCCCTGTCATTGAATCACCATTCAAAGCTAGGCCGGTCGTCTCTTGTTGGTAAGATGGTCGTCCCTGGTGGTGCTCTCCATCAACTAATGAGGATGACAAAGGGCAAGGAGATTGGTGTGAGGGAGGAGAAAGGGAGAGAGCGGGAGGGAGAGGAGAGAGAGAGAGAGAGGTAAGGTAAAAAAAAAGGAGGAAATGGCTTCGGATGCAGGGACCCCTTGAGGGCATTTTTTCTACGACGTCAGAGCCTTTCAACAAAGACGCGTCCAACAGCCTTGATGGCATTTGTCCAATACATTGGAAGGGCAATAGATTATACGTCTCTTCCAATGTTCTCTCTCTCTCTCTCTCATCTGTTCCAAATATAACCTGTCATCCCCTAGTGATTGGAATATTTCCATCTCTCGCACTTCTCCCTCGTACTTTTGGTGCAGCCTGCTTTCTACCTTCCGCTTTTCCTCTACCTTGTTGACCTCCCATCGCTCGCCCCCCATCTTGGCCTCCTTCGCCTTCACATGGTTTTACTTTTTCTTCTTGCTACCTGGCTTCCTTTGGTTCTTCCACTGCGATGCTCCCACAACGGTCCCTTTGGTCTCCTGACCCCTCTCCTCAAGCCATTATTTTTGTCTGGCTTCTTCTTGCTAGTCGCATCAATACATTTGACCACTTATAGTGCATTAGCATTAGTTTAGCTAACCAATGTCTCATCTGTCTCGTTGTGGCTGAGTCTCGGGTTCACCTTTTTACCTCATGCCCTTTTTTTTAATGTGTTCCTGCCTCTGTATGACATTTATTTGTTAGTAGCCTTCCAGACCCGCCCTCCATTCACCTTCTTCTCCTCTTTTGTCCTTCCCCCACATACCCTTTTCTTGGGGTCGTGTTTGGAGGTTGTGGCTCATATCTTCTTTGTAGTGCATTTGGAAGGAGCACAACAATAGGGTCTTCAGGGACACCTTCTCATCGCTGGATTCTATGGCACGCCTTGTGCAGAGAGATGTCCACTTTGCTATTCAGCTATGACACCATCTTCTGTTTGTTGCTGGGTGATCTACCGCTCCCTTTATCCACTCTCTCAACTCCTCTTATTATGTTTTATTGTGTAGTTGTCTTGTATATTTCCTTCTTCCATTTTGTTTGCGGTTTGTTCTTGCATCTATAAGACTTCTTCTTCCCAAATTTTGTTATGCCTTCCCATTTTATTGGCTCTCTCTCTCTCTCTCTCTCTCTCTATATATATATATATATATATATATATATATATATATATATATATATATATATATTTATTTATTTATTTATTTCTTTATCTGCAGAAATATTGATTGCAGCCTCTTGCAATACATGCACCTTTAATACTTTATTAAGAGTATGAAATTTTCAACAATATTTTGGATAGTACGAGGCTTAATTTTGTGCCTAGAGCATATCAAACAATAACATTTTGCCAACTAATAGGTAACCTATCTGTTGCCCGCAAGTTCCACTCTTCAAAAGATCTACATTCCCACAGCCAAAATGTAATCAGAGGATAAGTTTTGGGATGGATTCTGGCCATGGCCTATGCAGAGTTTGTATTTGAGGAATCATATTTAGGGATAAATGGGTCTGGACCTAGTTGGATATTAGTTGTGGATGCAAAGTTTTATACCAAGTTAAAATCTAACAAACAATGGAATGGTGCTTGTTTTTCTTTCACAAACAAGACTAAGTAAACATCGACATAGTTAGCCAAAATCAAGTAAAACAATACTATTGACATCTCTAATACTCCTTTTTAAGTCCAACATATATAGGCATTGAGACATATAACATTGGTGGAAAAATGGAAAGAAGTTGTGGAATGGGAGATGCAACAAAAATATTAATTCTCAATGGCACTGGTCAAGTGTCACTAAAAGCATTTATTGGGAAAACTATTGAGTCGTAGAAATTGCCACTGAAAGTAGATCATGTGATTCTCTTGAGTGACATTATTTACGTATGCTATGTATATATGTAGATCATCATGCAAAAAGAGTGTGACATTGGAAACCTTCTATCGATGCTTAAATGTGTCACTGTAGATTTTGAGAGGTTCATAGCAATACACTCAAAAACTTTTGTGCAAGTCAGAGCAATGTGCAACTTGGAAGGTTAGTGACACTACAACAATATTGTCATCTACTGTATTCGCTACTATGGCAATTGCCGATAATTCCAAGCCAAACTTGGGTGAACACAAGTCAAGGTGTGAAGAAGATCAATATTTTAGGAAGAGCTTCAATTTTGTTCATTGAACACGGTTACCATATCATGCACAAGGAAATTGACAATATTAGACTTTAGGCTGTGTTTGATTGAGAGGAAGTATTTTGCATGGTAAAATTTCTAGGGAAAAAAAATGTAGGAAAAAAGTCTAGCTGGAATAATTTAATTTTTGACAAATCCAGGCCATGTTTGATGGCCTGCATTTTTTTTTCTTAAGAAAAAAAACTTCACAGTTTGTTAACCGTGGATAAATTTATGGATCATTGCTTATATGGCCGCATGGTATATTTGGGCTATCATTGCTCATACATCCCAATGACAATGTTGTTGTTTACAAAAAAAATCAATGAACCAGGTTGATTGATTTTGTTTTTGGTAAAATCAACAAACTAGATGTTGTTTTCAGGAAAGAATTGGTTCTTGATTGATATCCCCACTGGTTGAAAGAGCCTCCTTGAACATGGGGTCCATCCTGGGCTGCTTCAACTACACCAGACAAAAAAGATGATGCATACCTGGAAGGAGAGCAACATGAACAACAACAAATTGGTGCAGACATGCAACGAAATGCCTTTTGTTTCAAATCCACAAGTGAATGCTCAACCATGAAAATTTCACACAATGAGAGCTCAGAAACTTTGATCTTTTAGGAGCTCCAGAACGAGGACCCAACAACCATCTTCTTGAAATCTGTTTCTTATGAGAATGAGCAAACAAGCTTCCCGGAAGTAAAAAAAACCAACAACCATGACTCACAAGAAATACCTTAAAAGCAACTACATGTATATAATTTATACCATTGATAACAAAAAAAAAACCACAAAATTTTGATCCTTGATAACCAAGAGAAACACACAAACAAAATCTATCTATTCATCTGAGAGATAGAGAAAGGGTCAGAATAAGAGAGATTCATGAAGGAGCTGGAGTTGTTACTTGGAAAATGGGAGTGAGATTTGTGAATGCTGGAGTTGTTATCCGGATGGTGCTGCTGAAGAAGGTACGCTGAGGAAGAGAAGAGGCAGAGAGAGAGAGAGAGCATCTAGACTAAGCCCTAGTGGGCAGAAAAAAAAAATCATTGTTAAAAATGTAGGGGTGGAATTTCACCAAATCTAGTAGTCTAAGCGAGGATTTTTTTGGTGTTTGATGATGCACAGATAATCCATACAAGGTATCTTTCCTATGATGCACAGTAATTTTCCTATGCATTAAACATTCCCTATTAAAATAAGAAATATTAAGAGTTTCAAATATCGGTGGACACCGAACTGGGTACCCAAGGGGTATAAAGTTGACGATCGGGCCTTGGCCTGATAACTAAGTGCGTTGGGATCGGGCTGCCAACAAAGGCTTCGAGCCAGCCCAAGCCTGAATTTGTTGAGCTTTGGGCCACCTTGGCCCGGCCCGATGACCAGCCTTATTGCTCATACAGCCCAACGACATTGTTGTTTACAAAAAAATCAATGAACCAGCTTGATTGATTTTGTTTTGGTAAAATCAACAAACTAGCTATGGTTTTCAAGAAGGAAATGGTTCTTGATTGATATCTCCACTGGTTGAAAGAAGCTCCTTGTACATGGGGTTAACGTCATACCATCTTGGGCTGCTTCAACTATACCAGATGAAGAAGATGATGCATACTTGGAAGGAGAGCAACATGAACAACAACAAGTAGGTGCAGACATGCAACAAAATGTCTCTTGTTTCAAATCCACAAGTGAATTTTCAACCATGAAAATTTCACACAATGGGAGCTCAAAAACTTTGACCTCTCAGGAGCTCCAGAACGAGGACCCAACAAACATCTTTTTAAAATCCATTTCTTACAAGAATCATCAAACAATCTTCCCAAAAGTAAAAAAACCAACAACCAAGACTCACAATAAATACCCTAAAAGCAGCTACAAGTATATAACTTATACCATTGATAACAAAAAAAAAAACCCCACAATTGGTCCTTGATAACCAAGAGAAGCACACAAATGAAATGTATCCAGTCATCTGTAGAGAAAGGGTGAGAGGGAGACAGATTCATGAAGAAGTTGGAGTTGTTACCTGGATAACTGGAGTGAGATTCATGAATGCTGAATTTGTTACCTGGATGGCGCTAATGAAGTTACCGAATGGTGCTGCTGAAGAAGGTACGCTGAGGAAGAGAAGTGGCAGTGAGAGAGAGCATCCGGACGAAGCCCTAATGGGCAGAAAAAATAATCATTGTTAAAAGGTTAGGCCCCATGGTCTGACTTTTTTTTGGGTGAAATTTCACCAAATCTAGTAGTCTAAGCGAGTGTAAGAATGCGAATCCGAAGCTCTTTTATATATGACATTGTAATTTGTGCTAAGAGTAAGAATGGAAACTAAGAAGCTCTACCTTCTTGTGGATGTAGGCATGAAAAGCCGAACGACGTATGACGTGATTTTTTCTTTTGACCTTACTTGAGCATTTCATATTATTCTTGTCTTCATGGTATCCAAGAAAGGTTCCATACTGTGCTTTGACTTGGTTTCATGGCATCCTAATTGCAAAATACTGGTGGAGAAAGCAATGATCAGAATTGAAAGCATTGTGGAATACCAGATGGTGTTAATACTACATTAAAGATCACCTCAGAACCCCCAAATCAGTTCAATTACTTGAGTTGGGCAAAATCTGCGAAGTTGTTTCTTAGCGGCAAATCCAAGCTAGTCCATGTTACTAGAAGCAAACTAAGGCCAGCTGATGGAGATCCAAAAAATAGAAGAATGAGAATCCAACGATCATACTATCATTTCATAGTTAATTACTTTCATGGACAAGAAGATCGCATGTAGTTTCTTCTTTCTACAAACGACAAAAGAAGTATGGGATGCTGCTTGTGAAATGTTTAGCCAACAATATAATGTGGCTAGAAGATTCCATATTACTCAAGAAATTAACAAACTGAATCAGGGAGATACAGCATTTTGTGAGTACATGAGTCAATTGTGAGCTTCATGGGATGAGTGGGAAGCATATACCCCCACAGCCACCTTGCAGAAAAATCACGAACACGAAAAAATAATGAAAATGCTGGCTGCTCTTTGCTCAAAATATGAACCTTTTGCAGCTAGGTACTTATAACTGATGACATACCAAAATGAAACACTATATGTTCTATTATTATGCGTGAATAGTGTAGAAGACAGGTCATGAACCTGTCCACCAAGGACACCAATACTAGTGACTCCAATACTGCTCTTGTGAGCAAGAAAGAATCAAGACAAAGTACAAGCAAAAATACTAAGGAATAGAAAGAAAAAACTATTCTGCAGTTACTGCAAAAAGGAGAACCATGCGAGAGATAAGTGTTGGAAATTGACCAAGAGACCTAATGATGGAGGAAAACTCAAAGTTGCTCCTCCCACTGGCTATAGAAGACCTAAAATGTATGTGAACTCATCTAAGAGGGGGTGTCATGTCTCCAAAAGAGAACCTAAATATGGACATGTACGGGTTCCACATCTCAGCCAATGCATAAACCAAATGTTTATTGATCTGACATCCTGCTAATAAGGTCTTGAGACCACAGTCATCTAGGTGATGGGGGAAGACCTCCATGAGTAGGGAAACACAACTTGAGCTCAACTCAAACTCGCTTGTCTAAAACTCCACCAATTTATAAACAAATCGAGCTCAAGTCCAAATGAATGCTCAAAATGTTAAATAGTCGAGTTTGAGTTGTAAGAACTCGACTCGACTACATAATGGATGTTAAATCATAATGAGAAAATAATTAAATAGGTAGCAACTAGATTAGTTAATCAAGCTAAACAAGATAATGATTTAAAAGAAACAAAACATGCTTAACATAAATGAGTTCGAGTCGAGTTTTTTAAGTCAAATCGAGCTCGAGCTGGCCCAAGTCAAGCTCGACTCGACTCATGTGCAACCCTATCCTTGGACTGCTCAAACCGCTGTGGATACCAGCCTGACACGGTCCATTTGCTAGGATAGATGTGGTATATGGGTTACCTTTAAGAATAGAGTGTATAATGTGTCATTGAAGGAACATCATGATCATGGTGATTGACAAAAATGACATGATGGAGGTCTAGGTCAAACATGCAAATGAACATACAAATAGGGAATGGCTAGACTAGGTAATGAAATTGTGTCAGTCAAGGTTGACCTAATAGGAGGTTTCAATTGAAAATGACAATTTTGACCTTGACAAGTAGAAGAGACCCTACATGATGACATTCAAAAGGAAAATTCTAGATGATTTTGACAATGAAAAACAATGCTTTTGAACAATCCATCTAGTTTTTGATGAAAAAATTGGTGCATACTAGTAAATAAAGTGCAAAGAAATAAACGTATAATCAAACAAGATATACACAAATTACTTCAAGCTTCACCTCTAACGACACATCTCTATCCTGCAAATAATTGAAATCAGTTTGGTCACCTAAAATTGGATATCTTAGGATTATTTCAAATCTTTAGTTGTTGCATATACTAGATATTCCTATATACATGAACAATAGGCCCATAGTCTGTGGCATAGACTCCTCCAAATGGAGTTCTAAGAGGGTAAGTTTCTTCATTCTTCTTGGTCACTCACCAATATACCAGGCTAATGCCTTAGTACAGGTGAGGGGAGGGCCAATACCGAATTCTAGTGGGCTAGTTTAGCCATTGGACCAACCTAAGCTAATGCATACAAGGAGTATTATGCAATGTGAGGACCAAGACACATAGGTGAGAAGAAATTTTTAAATATGACATCAGATGCACAAGCTATTGGCTTTAATATAGTGCGGCTTAAGATAGATCTTAAAATCAAAGAGAAAAGTAAACATTGTATCAAACAACTTCTGAATTGAGAGAGGTAGTATGTAATCATATATTTATGTGAACATAAAAAATCTATCAATTCAATGTCTTAATACACATCAGAAATATATACATACATCAAATGAAGATACCTAGATGGCTTTAAGGATGAGATGACATTTAAAACTTAGAAAAGTAGTTAGACATTGACATGTTCCATCATGGTTGCCACTTTTGTTTACATGTGAAATTTTTTAATATCACGTGAAGACTGTAATAAATGAGATATCATTACCTGTACTTGCCTCTATTTTTCTTGTGCAGGATTTCTAGAGACAGAACTCAACCTATCAGTATGATGTTTGACCGTTCCTAGCACCTTTATCAGAGGTAATCAAGTCAAGGATTAAACTAAATGTCGACCAAAACCTAAGAAAGCAAACATACCCTAATTTTTGAAAGCATGCATGTTTTAAAATCTGACTAGATCTAAAAAGTGGACTGATGAACAATAAGAAATTAATTTGAAGTCTATTCATGTTCTGATCATCATGGATCAATGCAATTTGAGATCCTAAATTTAATATGATGTGCAGAAAAACTTAGTCATGTAGACCTGGAATCTGGTCTCTACTAGGACTAAAGTGTAGGATGTTGACCAAATAAGGGAAATCTAGATTTGAATCCAAAAATTGAAATCATTGAGATTTATAACAAGTTTAAAATGGGAGATACAATAAAAATCAAAAATCTCATATCATGCAATGGGACTCTCGATCCAAAGTATAATGTGATAAATCCGGTAGGTTTGCATCCATTATTGGATCTCTTAAGATCCCAACTCTTGAAAGGGTAGATCCAAATCTGATGATTACATGGTTTAATATCCTATATTTTGGTCTGATTATGTAGGAACTGGTCACAAGTTTATGTTCAAACATTCATTTGCTTTGACATTTGATCCAAGATCCAAGATTTGAAATTTAAAATATGAAATCCAGTATCCAAAATCTAGAGTTTGAAATCTAAAATTTATAAACCCAATATCCATGATCTAAGTTTTATGATTTGAGACTCATATATGAAATCTGAATCAAAATCTAAAGTCTGAAATTCAAGATCCAAAGTACAAGATCCATAATCAAACTTCCATAGTCCATGATCCACAATCTATGATCTATAATCCAATATTTGAGATCTAAAATATAATCCTTGAGATTGAAAATCAAATGTAATAGAATTAGGTTTAGTATCAATCTTTGGATCAATATAAGGTTAATGATTTAAATCCAAATGCTACAATTTAGTCTTACCTACGCTAGGTTTAAACCTATCTAAGGCTAGGTTTGGTTGTAGTGAATATGTTTGGCCTTGGTCAAACCATGTGATATATGATATGTACTCATTCATTTCATATGAATGTGCGTTTAAAGGAGTTTGGCTAAATCTAGGTTATGGGACTAGCTTCATATGTAGTGAGCTTTAAGGTTAGTTTGAAATAGGTCTTAGAGAATTGAGTTAGGTTTGGACTTCATGCATGCATGACCTAGGGTTTTTAGAATCATTTAAAGAAGTTGATTTCCGAAAATATTTTGGAAAACTATGATTTTGAAATGGTTCTTGTATGAAACTAGGCTAGATTCAAGTTTTCACATACTTGGGCTGATGTACATATGGTATGCTACTTTGTTAACCTAATCTGGTTTCAAACAAGGGTACATGTGGGTGCAAGGTGGTTTAGTGCATGTTAAAACATAAGTACAATGCATTATTAAAGAAAACATGAAAGAAAACTATATTTTATATGCATGCTTTAAGTAAAACTAAGTAATCTTTAAGTAAAACTAAATAATCAAAAACAAAGAATTTAAAAGAAAGAGACAAGGAAGAGAGGGGCATATCTAACCACCATGCTTACCCTAAAGACATTAAAATAAATCTAATATAAAAAATAAACATGCTAAAACACAATAAACTAAGAAAAATAAACTAAGATTGACATGCTAAAATAAAAAAGGAGAACTAAACTGAACATGCTAAAAGAGAAAGGAAAATTAAACTAAACATACATATAGAAAAACCACTAAATTGCAAATAATAAAAGAAAGACAAGGAAAAAAGAAATTACTTGAAGCTATCACCTTGGTTAAGCCCGATCCCACGACCCCTCCACCGAGTCTGGTTGGGTCTAGGTTGACGTTAATGCATCCCAAACCAAGACTTGACAAAGACTCTAAAAATTTAACTTGTTTTCAGTTAATCCTTTTTTGAGTATCTAGTTGAAATTTTACCAACTTTATGGGCTTCTCTAAAAATAGCTCAAGTTTGTAGTGCCAAAGAGGAGGGAGAGAAGTGACAATTTTTTTTGTGACCATCGATGCATGACAAAACATTTGCACAGTCTCTCTCCTCTCTCAACACAAAACCATGGTTAAAAGTATATTTTCAATTGAATTTTGCTTGTTGGGATCTAGCCCAGACTCCAAATTTGATTGCATAAAAAGCCATGCGTGTATGGACAAGTGCTGATTGATTATTGATAAAATATTCTGATTGACACCGAGCATGAAGAATGAATGACACAAGAATATGAAGAGGAGAAAACACACTTTTAAACCTTATTCTAAAACTTGGTATAAGTCAAAAAAATGTTTTTTGCAGGCATATATGGATACCAACTTCAATTCTGTATGCACCATAATACTTAGCAAAGAATTTCACATGTTTCTAGTGCTTATGTGTGAATTGACATTAAGCATGTTACATTTTTTAGATATAGTGTGCATTAGGCTCCCATGTGGACCCTAGATCCAGGTTTGATGTTGAGAACCAAATCAAGGTCAAGTATCCAAGGAAAATTCTATAAGATGATGGATCCAGTTATGGTATTAGAATTTGGATTTTGAATGGATGTCCATGATTTGAAATGAAAATAATGGAACTAGTTCTATAAAGATAGATTAGATCCGAGGCTTGGATATGAGATCAAGACATGGAAATAATACTTGCATACGTAATTTAAAAAATATGAAATAGAGATCTAAAAATAGCATGGAACTATACCCTAAGTTTATGGAGAAAAATATGGCTCAAACAAGAAATAACCATTTTGCCCATGTATTCTTTTTTTTTGAGTTTTAGATGAATTTTCTCAATCTGACTAAATTAGTATGTGGCCAGGCAAGTACCCACTCGACGACCGGCAAAAGGCAATATGGTTTCCCCCATTTTTACCACACAAAAATAAAAACAAAAACCCTCACAACAAAAAGGGCATCGGGCATGCAAGGGTTTTATTGGCTGAAACCCTCAACTGAGAGGATGGAGGTCTTACAGGGTTCACTGGTCACCAGAGAATACTGCTTATTGGCAAGGCAGACATCTCTACTCTCAACCCTTCAAGAAAAGAGGGAGAACATGACTATGAACCAATGGATCTGTTGTATAAAAGTTTCACATTTGCCCCCACATAATTGCCAACCGTTCATTCATTTTCTCATCCTTCATGCCCATCAAATATGGAAACTTCTTTCCAAAGAAATGGTTCCACAAAATGCAAATTGACCAGGTTTTGGAAAATGGCATCCTCTTCCCCATTTCATCAGTACCAGTGTCAAAATTCTAGAGTTGGCCCTCTAATTTTTTATTATGAGGAGCAAACACTACCTAATTGAAATATCCAAGAAACTTATGTTCTTGAGAACCAAAAATAGGCAAATCTCATGACTTATGTGGTGAATCCATTAAAGAAGTGGGTGACAGTCTTTTGTGCATATGTTCTCATATTCTAGCTTTAATTTAGTTTCCATAGATATATGCATAGATAGTATATACATGTGCAATTTATCATGTTTCACATCCCAGTGGAGGGGCCAATCTCCGTATGAAGTCTTTCATTAGATGAAAGTAGTAGCCAATGGTTCTATGCAAGTTAGCAGATCAATCCAGCTCTTGGATGCTCTCACTCCATCATAGTAAATTACACAATAGTTGAATTGTCAATTGAATGAACTTCATTGAAATTACAACAAGTATTAGCATTTGGGTATAGGTTTCAACGTTTATTTTACTTTGTTTTTCTTGCATAAGTTCTTTTCTGTGAGCAAAAAGATATATTTGCTGAGAAATTGTGGTGTCCTTCATTTGATTGTGGCCTTCCATTAAGCTTTTGGAAAACCAAAAATGGTACTTTGATAATATAAGTAGCTCCCGTCAAGTTCATTTCTTTTTTATCTTGATTGGCTTTTGATGCCAGCAAACTTTCATGCAATTTAAATTTAATTTTGAAGTTTTTATGGTCCCAATTGATGCACTCAATTTTCTAATTTTGTAGAGATATGTCCTGATTAATTGTCTTTATTTTTTTAAAGACTTATTTGCAATCTCTCAATGTGCAGATTGAAGATTAGAGGTTGAAGCATGTTTAGAAGCATAATTTCGCTATCTTGCACATGACCAGTCATATGGAAAAAAAAAAAATCTTGCCTCCTTATCTATGGTGAGAAATTACAAGAGATAGGATCCGACCAGAAAGAATGAGATCTCATAATTTCTAGCGCCTTCACCAAGGGTAATCAGATCAAGGACTAGACTATGTGTTCGAGCTTAGGAGTTATGATTGCCATATTGATTATAATGTGCCCTAATTATGGAAAATTGAGTTTTTAGTAAAAAGACCACTATAAATTAGAGTGCATGAACTAAAAGAAAATAATTTGGTTCCCAAGATGTAGTTCATGATTTGTATCATCATAAATTCTTGCAACAGTTCATAGATCTAATATGAAAGGATGCAAACTCAGTCTAGACATACTTGAGATCTGGTTTCTAAGGTTTTTGCAATATGGAAATAAAGAAATCTATGATTTGAAATTCAAATTATTGAGGTCCAAATTTAATTTCAAGATCTGATTCAAGAAAAATCCAAATTTGTACTTTTGATCCAATTCAGAGATCTAAACTTGAACATTAGACATTGAGGTTTTGGAGGGTTCTGTATGATTAGCTCTGTGCATGAGCGGTGATAATTTAGGGTCAACTAAGGTTGAGATCTAAGTTCAATTCTAAAATTCAAACTTGTATGATATGAGTTCTTGATCTGAATAACATAGAGGTCTAAAATCCAAAATCCAAATTAGGATCTAATCCTATAAGGTTGGAAATTTTGATCCAAATTCAAAGATCTGAGATCCAAAGTTCTAGATTAGATATAGTATCCAAAACCCAAATGGAACCCAATTTTGTATAAGATCCAAAATCATGATCCAAGTTACTTGAAATCTAGATCTGACGTTCCAAATGCAATATCAAAATTAAGATCAAAATTGTAAATCCAGATTTAATTAGATCTAAGTTCATATTCAAAGATCTAAAATCCAATTCATGAGATCTAGAACCATTCTAGGTTGCACGATGAAACTTACCTTGGTTCAAAAGGACTTAGATAAACCTAGCTATAATGATGGTTTTAGCCTAGTTCCAACATGGGATAGGGTTTACATTCTAATCATATCTAAGCTTAGGATTTTGGAAAACATGTTTGAAAACAGGTTTAATTTTGAATTGTATAGTTCAAGGACATGTTTTTGAAAACATGTATCCTTCTGAAGGTTAATATAGACAAATTGCATGCGATGACTATTATCGCATGCATGTAGCTAATAATCCGACTTGATTCTCAAATGGACCTACTTCTAGGTGTAGTGTTTAATATTGAGTGCATGATGTAAAGTGAAGGTAAAAAACATGAATGTACATCAAACATAATATAACACAACACATCTAATTATAACATGCATGACTTTTGAAAATTGAATCCATGTAAGGGTGAGGCTAAATTAAAAATACACATGAAAGCATGATTGTCATGAATCAAGTGATGAGTAAGCTCGAGTTTCTTAGTGAATTCGGATGCAAATTTGAAATCAAATGAACATTGTGATATTAAAATCAAACACAATATTCATAATAACTGGAACATAAATTAACATGTTAAATTAAGATTTGCAAGCCTAGATAACTTAGACAAAAATTAGTATATGTTACAAACCATAACTATGTTTAAAACACAAAAGAAATCAAGGATAGACACTTAAGTCGGATTGGACCTAGTCTAGTCACCTAAAGCATGAAAATTCGGTTGTCTAAAAAACATGAGAACATTACTTAGTGGGTGACTTGGACGTTTCAAAAACTATGTTGACCATATTAGATGGACACAAAATTTGGAAGGGAGATTTTTATACATGAGATAATCAGCTCCAAATGATGGATTTGAAAAACCTTTTTGGATCTAAAAGATATAGGACTAAAAACCTATGATAAAAATATGAAATTGTAGAAAACATAGTCCAAAAAATAGGTCAAGCAGCTACATTTGGTCCAACTAAAATCCTATCAAATCAACTTGGATTGATATGTAGAATCTCTGCATAACAGAGAAACAATAAGAGTTTACAGAGTAGAAAAGCATTCACGTGGTAAAAGGTTATGGCATTGGAAAGAGCAGAAATATAAATGACAAAATTATAAAACAAAATTGGCTTAATGACTCAATGACCACATTTGGAACGACTAAAATGGTATCAAATTGACTTGGTTTGCCTTGAAAATTGGTTTATATATTCTTTTCATAACAAAAATCAACAAAAAATCATAGAAATAGAAAACATAAAAGAATCAAGAAGTTATGATCTGACAAAGATAGAGCAGAAATTTGATACATATAGAAATTACAGGAAAACAAGTTAAATGGCTAACTTCACAATAGGGGTTTGATTGCATTAGAGATATCCCCTTGATCTGAAAATTTGGGGATATATTCTTAACATGACTAAAAACAACAGGCATTGAAAGTTTTGAAAAAGTTAAATAGAGAGGAAGAGATGATATCACGAAGTTGGCAAGAAACACAATTCTGCAAAAAAGCTGTAGAAAAATCATTCCAAGTAAATCATCTATTTGACGAGCCAAATTAGCTTGGAATTAGCTATTGGTGGAGAAAATCTAGACACATAAGTATAACTTCTGGCTTTTACAGAATGTAAATTGGCATTCCCAAACAAAAGTTATAAATTTTACAATTTAGACAAATTTCATAATCAGATTTCTACAGTTTGAAAGTTGTAAAAAAATGGACTTTGAGAAAATAACCAAATATAGAAGGACCAAACACTTAGAATTTGATGAAATTTGGAAAAAAAATTAGGTATGTAGGAGAAACTCGTGGTTCTTACAGATCATCAATCTGATTTCTAGTTAGAAAGATATAGCTTTCTGAAGTTACTCAAAATTCTAAATTTTTCGCATATCCAAATTTTGCATGAACTCAAAAAGTTATATTTTTAAGACTAGAAAACACATAGAATCTCAAATGTCATGACCTAAACCTTACAAATCATTAATTCAAGTATGTTTAAACTTGAAAAACATAATCAAAATAGAAAACTAAGAGAGGGAGCATCCATTGACCCTTGAAACTTGAGCATGAGAGATTTCAGATGGGTTGTCCACCTCCTAGGGCTTCTCTATTTATTGAGAATTAGAAAGTCCCAAATGTGATGGAGTCTCTAAGATTCTGACCCATGTCAGAATTATAAAGAATTTAGGCTTGTGTCATCATTATAAAAAGTTAGATGGGTGACATGTGTCATCCATCTAAAAGGTTAAATGCTTGACATATGTCAGTACCAAATTAATTTGGATGTGAATATTGGATTCTAATGCATATTCAAATTATGATATAGATTTGGAAGAGATATGAATTGAGATTTGGAGAAGAATTTGGACCTAGGAGTTGGATTAAAAGTCTATATCATTACTTGAATTGAGGATTTAGCTATGTTGATCTAAACTTGAAGTTTGGATTGATCTGAGTTCTGGTATTATGATTTGAATCAATGACATGAGATCTGGCCGCCCAAACAAGACTAAGTGTGGTACTTGTGGGCTCATACTTAGTGTTCAATAGGTAGACTTAGGCTTGATCTAGGTCTGGACTCAGCTGGATGCAAATCAGATTGGGCTCAAGTCAAACAAGCTCAACTAAGTTTGAAGCTAGTTGAGCTCTTCTCTAGGCAGGCCCAGACCCTACATGAGCCTTACTGGGCTCAGGCCTTGCATAGGAATACCCTGGGTTAGTTTTTGTAACTTTAAACTTAGGTTTATACAGCAATAATGCACGTATATATAAATAATAAATTTGCCCTTTGCACAAAACTGAGCTTTATGAGGCTAGGTAGGTAGTTTGGCCATACCAGAGAGTAGAGTGAGTTCAGCTTAGTGGGCATGCCAAGTTTGACTAAAAGTTCCTTTAATTTGCCTAAAGTGTGTGCTTTAGGCACATTGTGAGCACCACACTTATGCATGCACCTCACACCAAGGAGGCACACATATTAGATAAAGGTACACCTCAATATAACATATGAAGTACATTTTGTGGTGGTGCACTTGAAGCATCCGGTTCACACCTCAAAGTGCATGCACTTAACAACATTGTGGGGTGCCATTTCTTAGAAATGGTTACACTTAAATTTAAGCTTGAAAGCTAGAAATGTAGTTGGAAATACTTGCTAACACTTGAGAGGGCCTATTGCAAGTCTAATATGGTCCACAAGTGTTATGATGATGAGAAATGGTGAAAAATAATAAGAAATGGGCCATTTCAAGACTATTTGAACCAAATGTAAAATGTAGACTTGTTTGGAGGGTTTTCGATGACTTGTGGAATGGAAACATCCTTGATTAATCTTGTGTAAAACAATTCTTATGATAGACATGACTTCTCTAAAAGAACAGATGAAAATGGGACAATTAGGGGCAAATTTAATCATTTTTTTAGGTGGCAACAACTTGGGGTGATCTGAGTCATGGTGTCTGATATCGAGAGCATATGATTTGATTTGATGTAGTTCATGACTTCAAAATTTGAAAGTCTTTTAGAAAACTAGTTCAAAATCCCATTTATGAGGGTAAAATGACAGCTTCAACTTGTGAAAATTTGGGGTGTCTACGAAGCAAAAGGACAAAAAAGAGTTCATAGGCATTACCTCCAGATCTGTAGGATGAATATGTCAATAGTTTGTTCAATACAAATGGATTTGACATGTGTTGATGAAGCCTCTTTTAGACACTCAAATGTGATGCGTTAAACACAAATCACTGTTCAAATTTGGATTCAAGAATGTACAATATTGTCACTTTGATGCAGCCATTTATTATTTTTTCCATTACAAAATGATACATTGAATCATGTAATAGAAGTGCACATGAAACACCTATCTCTACAGTTATATCATTGAAGCATGACAACTACTCGTATTGGCCATTGTGCACTTATATTACATGACTCAGCAAGCTATTCAGATATTTTTTATATTTCTTGCTATCAAATGAGGTTCTAGATCTAATTTATGTCATAAGTGGGTTGTATTTGTAGAAGAGGTAACTGGAGTTGCTTATTCTCCAGCTTATGGAAGTACAATCAAAGTTTGTGAAAGCACTTGAATTCACTTGTAACAATACTCTTATACTAAGATATTTCACCACATACCCGACATCCTTCTGAATCATGCAATTGGCAACATGATTGTTTACTAATGTTTGATTCTTTCATGTAATTCAAAAGTGATGTAGAACATGGTTGTTGATATACGTCTATGTATACTTCTATTTTGTCCACTCATGGCTATTATGGATCAAGGATTCAACATAAACATGATCTTCATGTGAATGCACGAATTATTTCTTTTGTTTCCTACTTTGAAGGTAGGCCTAACACTTGAACTTGCTAAGGTTACGAAAGATTGCAATAAACATATATCATTTTATTGAATGCACCTTGTGATCTCGACAGCCACTTTTTTCAGTTTGTGAAGGTTAGCCTGTGAATTGTTCATTTGAAAATTTAATTGGCCAATTCATGTTAATAATTTTTTATTGTAAATAACAACATTGTCTTTGTTGTACATATTATCAATAGGAGCTTAAGTTCATTTTTCGTAGCACACAAGAAATAAACTATGGGAATCAATTTAGCTTTTGATCCACTATATCAATAAGGGCCCGTTTGATGCACAAGAAGAATTTAACGTGGTAAATTTACCATGGTAAATTTTTTTGAAAAAATTTACAGGATGAAATTTCTCCTCCTTCTAATCTGAGGCTCTATTTGATGCACAGGAAGAATTTAACATGGTAAGTTTAACCATGTTTGATGCACATGAAGAATTTTACGTGGTAAATTTAACCTTGTTTGATGCACAGGGTAGATCATCTTCCAAAACAACAAAATGTTGAGGGTGTATTCCCTACCATCCAGAAAACAACAAGACGCACAGGGTACCAACAACAATTTTATGTAAAAGAAAAAATAACACAATTAAAAGCATGACATCAAACAATGCAATATAGTTGATGAAATCTAGCATGAAGAACAGTTGTTTTGTACAATGTATGATGCAATACATTATATAGTGAATCTCCTAGTAGTTCATGCATGCTACATGAAGAATGCAACCATAAACATAGAAAAAAGGGGACTTTGGAACCATACATGGCAGGCTCAAATGTTAAAAAAATTAGAAAATAGGAAGGCAAGTGACCACAGGAAGCCGGTGGTACAAAATCAAGAGTAAACTCCATTTTTTACAGTAAAAGATACACATATTGGGAACTAACTCTATAAGTTGACAGCAAAAGACAAATTTTGAATGGAAAGCCATTAACTTTACAACAAACGTTTTTGGGGAGAAAGATTCCATAATGTGACAGTGTTAGAAATCCATGAAGACGTGGAGTTTCTTAGCACATTATTGGTTATCCTTCAACTTGGAAGTTTTGAGTTGTCTTATTCAGGTGGGCAGAGCTCCTGTTGGCATAAACACATTCCTTTATTCCATACAATAGTTATAAGTACTCTGCAACTCTAAGCAGATGTTGCATCAATTTACAATCATAATCTCCAAAAACATGTGGAGTATTTGGGGCATAACAGGTTCACAAGCAGTTCCTTTCAGATGATGAAAGTTTATGCTCAGAGATCAAAAACATCTAATAACAACATACTCTACATTAAGAAATTAGCCCAAAGTAGACTTTACAACATGTTGAAGTAGCATAAAGTGGATATGTTAACTTCAATTCGACATGACTGCTCTGGATAATGTAAGATACATTCATTAAATGTGTTGCATCACTGAAAAGCTAAGATCAGGTAAATCCATCTCAGTGCCAAGTTTACAGAAAAGAAAACATAACACCAAATATATATTGCGAAATAGAACACCAAGTAGCATGAAGTTAGCATCACAAAGATCACTGTGTCTTACGAAAGAAAACAGAACTTGGTATTTCTCCACTGATAAGCAAGAGAAGCTAAAGAAATCAAGAAACAAAGCAAAAGTTAAAGGAAATTACCTTTTCTATTGTTAACAAGACACTTTCTACCTCCTTCGATGCTGGTGAACAATGACTATATTAAACAAGAAGAAAAAGGTGTTATCAGCACGATACAAGAAAAACAGAAGTTTGAAGAATAATAGAACATAATCATGTAAAAGCACCTCAAAACATTAACATAAAATGAGCACTTTGTACAGGATACAAGTTTGCATTTTACGAACAAGAACTAAAAACTTGGATAGCAGCTAAAAAAATGCACAATTGTAATACATAAAAACCTTAAATAACCAGCAGGAAAACACCAAATATATATTATTGACTTGTCATCTATGACAACTGAGGAAGAATGTTGGGCACACGCACAAATTCCAAACATGGTTGTGTCATGTGTGGCTTATCTAAAAAGCCTCTGATCTTCCATGCACAGCATCAGTCTAAGATATTCCAAACATGGTTTTGGTGGTCTTAATGCATGGAACCATGTTGTTTAGCAAAACATATGCAGCAAATTAGCAAAACAGAGAACTAACAGTTAAAAAAAAAATCATACATGTTGTTTAGGATATCCCCCTGTTGCAGAAGAGAAAGGAAAGAAGAGAGGGAGGAGCAGAGCTAATTTGTCGGTTGTGAGAGGCATACCTGAATGAAGGAGCAGCGAAGAGGGATTAACCCAGATCTCATGTTGCAGAAGAAGGCCTGTGAATACAAAACAGTTAAAGGAGAGATGGGTTTTCACCAACAAGCGTGTGAGAGAGCGACAAGATCATGGACTCACTTGTTGCTGCAAGCAGGCGACGTCGGGAAAAGAGAGGAGGAACAAGAGAGCGAGAGAGGAGAGGAAGGAGAGAGCAAGATAACAACAAGAGAAGAGAGGACCGATAGAGCGAGAGAAGAAAGAACAGCGAGAGAGGAAAGGCAGCGAGAGAGGAGAGGAACGAGAGAGCGAGAGAGGTGAGGCAGCGAGAGAGGTGAGGCAGCGAGCGAGAGAGGAAAGGGGAAGAAGGCCGTCGACGAAGAGGGAAAAGAGGGGAAAATGGGCGTGAGATGGAAAAAATCGAGCGGGTGAAATTTCACCCGCTTGCTTTAACGAAAAATGGGTGAAATTTCACGCCGTTTGGTACAGCGTGAGACGGGCGGGTGAAATTTCACGCAGTTTGGTACAGCGTGAGACGGGCGGGTGAAATTTCACCCGTCCATATAGATTTCATCCCCTCCTTCAAATTTCACCAGACAATCAAACGGGCCCTAAACGAAACATAGATTGTGATATTTTTACCAGATTGTGCTCTAGAGGTCATTTTTTAGGCTATTCCAAAAATTGTTCTAACTTGTTGCTTGTAACGATGAATTAGCATTACCGAAGATGATTCCTAACTTGAATATAACTTCAATAGATGTGATATAGCACCAATGTTTATGACGTGCCAGATATAGTTATGGTATTTATAGACAAATTTGCTAGATAGTGGAGACTTCTACCACTACAATAATTAGGTTTCGCTGCCATGGCCCCTCCTTAGGGAAAAAGCCATGATGGATAATAACCCACAAAACTTTTTATGTTTTGAATAACGTCTCATCACTTGAAACTTTTCAATCAAGCATTTCATGTGCAAGACAGTTTTTGCTAGAGGATTGTATCGCCTTACTACTAGAGAACCAGACTATCCAGCAGAGCAATCTACTTGCCATATAAGTGACCTACTGAGTCATATAGCTTCAGGGTGGTGCAAGAGGAGTTTAGGGATTCCGAAGGATGGAGGGATGCAAGGTGCTCACCACCCCCTCTTCCTCCTCCACAATCCCCCATCTCTCCTTTCTTCTTTTTGTTTGTCTATTTGTCTGTAATTTTTTTAGTATATAAACTTGAACAATGGAAGATGTTGTGGCCTTATTCTTCCTTCTTTTCCTTTTCCATTTGTCCACTTATGTGAATTTACTCGTAAACAATCATATAAATGTGGATCTTCTATCGTGACCACAAACCTAATCTGTTGAATTTAGTTTCTAGTGATTGTTTACACAACTCTATTATCATATCAAGCTTTTTATGCTTCTGGGCAAGAAGTTCAGCTATCAACAGAAGTAACTATTCAAACTTTGTGGTTATGTCTAGGATCTGATTGAAGCATTAATCTACAACATTGAACCTGCATGAAAACAACAATGCACAAAAAATGACAAAGCAGAGGATAGAGAGAGATTAATAGGGAAAACAAAGTGAGTTTGTAGGATTTTGCTGGGTTGCTTCAAGGAACCACCTGCATAAACCAATTAGTCTCTATGGCAAAAAGTGAATGTTGGGCATAAATAAACGGCTACCTTCGATTCCCCATATGTCCATACGTAGCAATTATAGGCTAGTAGGTAACTCCTTTTTAGTTTTATTTGTAATTGCTTCAATAAAGTAGTAACAAACCTCATAATGGATGAGCAGGCCCTCTCATGCACTATGGGCCATGGATATGGCTCATGGCCACTGACTAACATCTTTTATTTGGTCACGAAACTATCTGCTCGTTACCACTATCATGGGTTTCCTGTGAAATAGTTACATGGTTTTCTATATATTAGTTTCCCAATGCAACTCACACACTTAAGCATGAACTGATACGAGTTTTTCCATATATAAGTTTTCTCATCATGACATGTTAACAAATACTTTTCAAATGTATTTTTCATCATGAAATCCTTTATGGGAATGCTAGAAATCATATAAATATATCTTTTGTTCTTTTCATATTTCTAAATATTCTTTTATTGTTTACTATGATACCAAACTAGATTTTGCTAATAATCAATTAATAAGACCAAACAAAAGCTTACGGTCTTGTACACAACATAATATAAATATCATATTCCATCAATCTAAGCACATGGTATATTTAACTTTGTTCTCCTCAACCTGGACAATCACTATGGCTCAAATTAATTATGTTGCACAAAAATTTTCAACTTGAACATGTTATCTTTATTAATATATGCTTCTATAAAAATAATTTTGTCCAACTCATCACTTAGGAAAACAATTTACATATCCAACTACCAATATCCAGGTCATAGTATGTGAGTTAATCATTTGCTAGCATGTCAGAATATCAATCCCATCGAGAAGATATATTGAAAAGAAAAATATAACTCAGTCAATAGATATGCACAATAGTCATTCAGACATGCTGAGAACCTGTAGACCTTTATGACCTATTAAGGTTTATGAACTAGAGATATTGGACTTGGTTATTTACCTAATTGAGCCATAAACCGATCCACCAGATGATCATTGAATTCATTATTAAGCTTCAGTTGGTTCATTGCCAAATTGATCCACAGTGGCTCATTACCAGATTGTTCATTAAAATATTCAACGGATCAAACTTCATCATTAATAGGATCACCATATTTGGATTCTTGAAAGAATTATACATCTCTACTCTCAATCAATCACATATAAGAAACACTATAGATCATTTTGGATCTTTAGGTACTCACATTTTACAAACATGGTAGTCAATTTTTGAATGTAGATTTTTACGTGCACTATAAAATTCTATCTTTTAGATAGTGCAGATGAAAAGCCATACTTGTTCATTATTCATAAAAGCAAATAAAATTACACACACTAGCACTTCAGTGCTACATATTTCCGAATAAGAATATTCCTACTAATATAGACTTCGTCATGTTCAAGAGTGTTATCTTGCACTCCATGAGTAGATATTGAAGTCAAATCCATTTCAATAGAAAACAAACAATAAAGTATTATTCAATAGATGTTTAGAATGATTGGATCAAAAGGTCAAACCACATAATATAGTGGATCCATTATAAATGGGATACATATTTGCAGCCAAAGATGAAAAAACAAGGCAATCTAAATGTGAATATATAATGAACCTAACTGAATGCAAATGTGGATCTCAAATAATGTTTAGATCCAAAACCAACTTCCAAATAGATATAGAGATTCACTTCATGTGAACATGGATTTGAGCTCAAATAATGTCAAAATATAACATGTATGGACGTAGAACATGCACAAATCCAAATTCAAATATTATATGAACATGATGTAATAATAATATCTAGACCCAAATAAATTTTTTTATTATTCTTGTAAGATAAGACAAAATGAAACATTTAATATAAAATTTTCATGCAACAGATCAAGATGGCACATGCAGATCCATGACACATTTGTATCTAGACACCAACAAATGCCACTCTAGTTAAATTCATGCACGAGACAAATTTTTTCCATTATATGTTCGAAAGACAGCAATGAAGTTTGCAGCATTGATAGAACTCCCACTTGACCAATACAAGTAGAAGAGATTGGCACAATTGGATATCTTGGATAAGAAAAAGTTACGAGCAACCGAACATGTTGAAGCTTATCGGTAAAGAATTGCAAAGCAATATAACAAGGCCGCTATTGAAAGAAGATTTTGAGTCAATAACTTGGTATTGGGATTGGCAGCTCAACGAGTAACCACGAAAAGTGGGCATCAAACTGAGAAAGACCATATGCTGAAAGTCTTACCCAACAACTCTATCAGCTAATTGATGCCGATCGGGTTAAGATTCCTGATCCGATGAATGTTCTTTATCTCAAAAAATTTTATACTTGAGCACATTGTATTCTCAATCTCAAATATTGAAGGATCCTTCGGCCTAGCTTTTTGGAGTTTTCGTTTTTGCTCAAGTCCGTTGACACCACTACCGACCCATTGCTCAAGTCCAGATCCACGTGGATTCGAACCGTGATCCCGGTCCACTAAGCCCTGGGAGTGTCAAGCATGTTTTCCCGATACTAGCCAGAAAGCGTGGGAGTGAGAGAGAGGGAGAGAGGGGGCGCGATGTCGTTCCTCTGGGAGAAGAGCGCGACGTGGCGGTGGCTCGTTCGGAGAACGCGCGAATCGAAGCCCTTCTTCTTCTCCTTCGCGATGGCCTGCGGTGTCGTCCCCGCGGTCATTGGCTACGGCATCATGCAACTCACCAGCTCCCGCAATGAGCAGTTGGAGGCCCAACTGAGGAAGACAGCTCGACCCGAATCTCTTGTACTGTCCCTCCTTTCTCCTTCTTTCCCACTTTCATTTTTCGTTGCTATGATCATGGCTGAGATTATTATTATTATGTTGCTGTTGGTCTTGGGTTGGTGTTAACTTTGCGTTGCAGGCTCCATCGCTTTTAACATTGTAAATCCCAGTCTAGTTTAATTAGTGATTTTGGTGGCAGTTTATAGATGGGTAGTTGATTTATTTGGGTTAAACTTATGTTACTGATGAATCCAGTTGATTGATTGGTAACTTTTTGCTATTTTCACCTATTGATCATGGTTGATTGTTGCAAAGTTTCATCGACATTCACATGTTGTTGGTTAAACAATCAACAATATGTGATGGCTATTTTGTGGTGTTGGAAATTATTGTCTTCCAGTCCACTAGCCTTTGTTTTCTTTTTGTGGATAGAGAAAATTGGGGACTCCCTCCATCCTCTATTTTTTCTAATAAAATTTATTGCTTATTGCTGATCTAGTGGGGCTTGTAAAATTTGCTTTTAGTGCAAAAAAGAATGAGGATAGTAATTTTGGAAGAATGTCCAATCAGGTGTAGCCAGACTCAAGTCCATTGAAAACTTAAAATGAGAAAAATGGAAAAAGAGGGTTCCAAGATTTAATATCTGAGAATGCTGCATGTAGCTTTGCTTTCATCCTATGGCTGACCTAAACAGCTTGGTAGCACAATTATACGTTTTTACTGTTGAGGCTTTAAGGGTCCAAGTTGCATAGCCTTCAAAGACCAGAAGGGCAAGAATCTTTCTGGCACAGACTACAAACACTTCAATGAATTGGTTATTTGCCTTATAGAGGAAGAACTAAATGTCAGGAGCTTTTCAAAACAAAATGAAGAAGATGATGGATGAGTGAAACAATTTTTTTCATCATATGCTACGTCAGGTATAGGAGAAATGAATGGGAAGATTCATGGAAAACCTTAGACACTCTGGAATATCTTTGGGCATTTCCAAAATTTAGTTGAGTCAAAGGCTTGCTTGAATCATTCTCTTTCCGAACCGATGTTGTGAAAGGTGCAGTTAGTCTCCCAAGCCAACTGTTGCTTAGTTGTCTAGGACTACCAAGGTTAAAGGCAACCGAGGCATTTTGACTAAAAGAATTAAAAAGTTTGACTTGCATTTTTTTTTTCTTCTTATGTGTTTTGGTTCTTTCCCTTTTCCTTTCTGCCTTTTTTCATTACTGTCCCTTTTTTCTTCCATGTTTTTGCTCTTTTCCTTTCTTTTTTCCCTCTTATGTTATCTTGTCTTTTTTCCTCTTCTTGTACACAATGTTGTTAAAAGCATTAGGCAGAGCCCCTCGGTATTGGTTTGTATGTAGGCAGAACTAGGTACAACAAGAAGATAAAACTAATAAATTGCAACATTAAATGTTTACATTCCACAAACAAATCAAACCTTTTTTTGTGAAATCAATCAACTTATAATAACATAATATAATAGTGTTCAATATGATCTCGACAAGTGATATCCATCGCATTCAGCACCCTGTCTCTCTCACCTTCAAGCAGGTCTCCGATTGCAGCCACACAAAAATTCCATTTAATGCTACAAACAAGCTGATCATGGGTCTCAGTATGCAGCTAGCTGGCTGGCTTAACGCAGCATTCCCACCTAAACAGAGGTCCCTCATAGTCTGCCGAACAGGTTCCAACCTTCTTGGTTTCACGTGATGCCTCTTCATGAGCTAAAATAGTATCTATCTCTTCCATGGTATCACTAGGAACATTTTCAATAATGGTCACTAGAACAATGTTAATTCCAAAACCCAGATGAGGTTCATTTTCCCTTCCAATTTTTACCTCTGTGTTATTGGGTGACTCATTATTAGTGTCATTCTAAGCTCTTGAGTACCCCATGGTTTTGCGTCTGACAGAGTATAGGTGCACCCATTTTTTGGGCATCCATGTGTAGTATATATGCACTTTGGAGCAAATAGAAGCAGAAAACATGGCCACTGTTTGAACCTATCAACTAAAACTCTGTTGATTTTCTGCCTTGGGTTTGATTCTTTGCAAGCTCTCTCACTTTTCCGGTTTCTTCCTTAGAGCAAGCAAGAGGAAGAGAATCCTTTCCTCTTGCCCCTTCTTTATTGATCATATTAAAGTTAAACTCCCTGTTTCCATAATGTTCAGTGGAAGCAATCTTTTTATTGTACCTGAATATTGAAGGACCTAGCAAAGTAACACACCTTTAACTGCCCCTACATCAGCAAACATTGCTCCAGCACCTTAGTTGCACATGCAAGTAGCTTCCCGCTCTCTCCAAGTAAGAGGTGGAGGACAAACTTCTGCCCCCTCTTGATCTGTCTCATCAGATGTGAGAACTTCTTCTTATAGCCCATCTTGTAGGGTCGTGAAGCCTCACAACGGAGGGATGTTATCCACCTTCCTACTTGATTCCAAAAGTCCCTTTTCCCCTTGTGTGCGTTCCTTCTTGAAATTCTTAGCTGTTCTTGATGTAAGAGGCCACATCACTCGTGGTTCCATGGCTTCCAACCAGGAGGGCTTTTGCTCGACCCTTCCTCCCTTTCCCCATTGCATTTGCCTTCATGCAAAACAAGATTCTGGATTCCCAATAGGGAGTAATCTTGTTGACGACATCTAGGGTTTCCTCCTTTGAGAGCCAGGTGAACCTTATTGGTTGCTCACTGCTATTAGGAATCAAGTGTGGGGGATGGCGTAACATCCCTCGTGGGCCTTGTGACCACTAACATGATGCAGGACCATGACTATGTGGGACCCGAATGAGTTCATCAATGAAACCCTATAGTCGGAGAATGTCAATATCGTCGTTAAGTAACCATGGGGGCTTCCCTGGTTGCGTCACCTGCCCATTATCCCAATCTCGGGTATCCTCCTCCGCCTGCTGTGCTGGACTTTGGATGAAGAATCGCTCGCTTCTAGCCCACTTGCCTCTTGAATGTCTAGTCGTTTGCAGGTCCCATAGTTGCCGATATGTGAACAACGATGTAGGCTACCCCCCCTCTGATTTAGATGGCATTGAGGTCATATGGTGTATCCATGGAGGTTTCCATTGCATACCCTGTTTATCGCGATGGCAGAGGATTGCTCTCTTAGAGTGGAATGGGACTGGAGAGTCACCATCTGTTTCGTCTACATCTCTTGAGAACTCGCCTCTAGCTTCAACATTCTTGTTATCGTCTCTGATTTGGTGCTTGTCTACACGATCAATCGTCCGTTGTGGCAAGACTCGAAGTGGAAGAACAGTGACTTCATCCTTCTGAACTGCGCGATGTTTCCTTCTAGTGTTGCCTACGAGCACAATTTTTGACCCAACACTTGGAGCATCTTCTTCAGATTTGCCATCTAAAAACTCTTCTAGCATCAGATGCGTCCGCCTGTATTATGCTATCATAGTCTCCCACATCTCATTTACGCCATCTCGTTTTTGGTCAATCCTTGCAATTGTACTCTCCATCTTCTACGATCGACACTCTCTAGTCTCTAGTACTTGAGGTTTGAAGGTTACTTTGATGAAGAGCTTCTCGCAGCAGCATCACTAGAGCTTATTTCCCTGTGAAGATCGCGTTGAGTCTAACATCAATGCCCTCCATCCGTTGCTCAAGTTTCTGAATTCTTCCATCCGCTGCTCCTATCTCCTTTTCCATGTGCACGCGATAGGCATCCACAGCTGCCACAGACTCTCGAGCCGTGACTTTGTCTGCTATGGCTGCCGTCGTCTTCCCAACGCTTTGATACCTTGTTAGCCCCTGCTAACTCACCAACCCTTTACAAGAAAACCCAAGATGACAAACGGACACCCACACCCTCATCCCAGATTAGGGCTTCTTCCTCCTAGAGGTAAGACGCTCTCAAAGCTGCGATCAACACTAATCTGGCCTTACTGACCTTACTTATGGAGGTTATCAGGTCCGTCCAATTGGCCCGGCCTGTGATCCCATATTCGATATCTAACAGTATCATATACGCATACATATATAACATATAAGTTACTCACAAGTCATTAACATATAATAACATTATATATGTGTGTGTCATGGATTGCCATGGCCAGCGTTTGGTCATAGGAATTCCATGACATCCACATGCCCCTATATGCATTGCATGGGGCGCTTATGCAAGTAAAGGCCTCCCATGGATAATGGCAGGAGGATTAGGATAATAAAAAGCCTATAACATAGGCTTTTGACATGAATTTGCCTAGGTGAGCCCAGGTGATGGCCTGCGCTTTCAGTACTCATTGCCTAGACCAATTCATCCTAGGCAATGAACACTACCTGGCATGCCCAGGCCCACCTAGGCGCACCATTTACAATATAGCTTTTAGCCTTTTACACTTTATAAATCCTTTTTCTTCCTTTTCCTTTCTTCTTCCAATTTTTAGATTTTTTTTTTCCTTTTTCTTCTCATTCTTTATGCAATTTATGGCTATATGCATTAGGCCTTCCAATTATTTTTCATAATCTTTACACATATTTGATATTTGATATGTATTAGTATGTAATGTGTGTGCATACACATTAAACTGCAAATACTTAAAATATTAAAATATTAGTATACCTAAACTTGCTCTTATGAACATTGAGGAGCTTTTTGATAAATAATCCTGTTTCCTAAATGTGTTGATTTATATAATTATGTTTTATTATCATGTTATGAACTAAATTTGATATTAGTTTCATCTGTATTTTAGTTTTTGACTTGTAAGTTGATAGCCATATGCTTTTCATTTACAAATGCTTCAGTTTTGTTGTTAATCTTCACCTTTGATATACGCTTTGTTAGTTTCGTCCCCCCACCCCACCTTCGTGGACCACCCAATGCTGCTTAGGTCTATGTAGTCCCCCCAGGCTTTGTGCTCAAATTATCATCTAGGTTACATCTGGTGCTTTTGACAACATAGGTACTAACAATGTCGGAAAGTGGGATACCTCCTCTAGGAGTATGTTATGGTACACCAAAAAGATGCCTTGGTTGCATAGATTAAGCCATTCAGATCACTTGGTTTCCACTTTCCGTGATTTTCTTTTGCTATATCATACTGCTATAAGGCTTGTAAATAAGGCTATTAAAAGTTACACTTGTGCGTGGAAACATTGCATAATGAATATTTGTGAGTGATCTGCATAATCTATGCTTTAGAATTATGAACATATAAATTAAATAGTAATGTTGACCTTTGCATCCAATGCACGTGCACTTTACTGGATCAAGGGTATTCCTGCTTGAGAGAGCCAGGTGGTGGTAAGGTTCCTAGAGTGCAAGTTGACTCCTTCGACCATGAGTTTTAACTTTTAAAAGGACCTACTGTCTAGACCTAAGGTGTTGGGACAAACAACAACTGTCATAGTGTTTCAGTGCCAAGCAAAAGAGGAGTGTCAAACTCAGGAATAATATATAATTGTTATGAACACCTTCTAGAAATCTTCCAATTCTGGTTACATTAAATCATAGTCACAGAAAACACATTGAAAACACAAAAAATGAGTCAGCTGAAAAAAGTGGCAAAAAACGCCGTTTTTTTGGAAAAAAACAACAAAATGGAAAAACACATTTCCCCCTTTTTTTACTTGATATATTTTTTTTCACATTTTTTTAATGCCAAGCTGCTTGTTTCCATTTTGTAATTTTTATTTGTTGCTTATCTACTTGTTATTTTGATGTTGTCTTAAAGGTTTGTCGTTTATTTTATTTTCCCTAATTTTTTAAGATTTTTTTATTTTTTTTAAATTTACCTTATTTTTCACCTTTTTTCTCATTTAGTAGTTATATGTTTTTAATTGTACATTTTTGTGAACGTTTGAAATGCTCTGAGGTCGTATTACGTCCTAAGGAGAGTTGCTTTTCGCTTAAAGTATGGTTGACCTTCAAAATGCTGTGAATCCCTTTTTTATGTCATGATTACTTATTTAAGTGATGTGTATGTGAATGTGTTTTATGATTTCTGTGAATAACATTAGCATGTAATCTGTTACACTCTTAAAACAAAGTTCCTCATGGTTCTTACATTAGATTTTTTAAAACGATGTCTCAGAAAGATGATTTTTCCATAAGATTTGTGAAGTGTTATTAGTTGTAGTTCTTTTCCTTTTCATTTTTTTCCCCTATGTATGGGTTCTAAAAACTATAGAAAGTCCAAACCTGGTTGTTTAGGGCCCGTTTGATTGCCCGGGCAAAATGAGAAAAGCGGGTGAAATCTGTACGGACGGGTAAAATTTCACCCGCCCATCTCACGATGTATCAAACGGCGTGAAATTTCACCCGTTTTTCCTTTAATCGAGTGGGTGAAATTTCACCCGCTCGATCTTTTCCCTCTCACGCCCATCTTCCCCAAAATAGTCCTCTGGCACCGCGAGCTTAAAATCCCAGAGCCCCAACACCTCCTCAACGCTCTCCTGGCCGCAAATCTGCTCCAACACTGGCTCGGCGAAGGAGCTCCGCTTGATGGGGCCGGCCTTGGGGAAGGTTGGCGTGGAATTTGGAGACGAATCGGGTAGATTTCCAGCCGCAGAAGTCGGAACCAAGATGGGTGCTGGAGGAGAGAGATTGCAATTGCGGGGAAAGCGAGTGGGTACCTGGTAAGGGCACGGCAGGTGCGGCAGCGGCGGTGGCTGACGGCGGTCTCGGAGCGAGCTTCTATGAGGAGGTCTTTCCATTGGTGTTGGCTTTGCTGGTGCTGGTGATGGTTGTGAAAATTGCTCTGGTGGTGGTGGTTGTTTTGAAGATGGTGGTTCTGGTAGACTTGGGATGCCTTTGCTGGGGTGACAGAATACTGGGGCGCCGAAGGCCCATTAATGGAGGACGCCATGGCAAAGAGAGCAAGAGGGAGACTCTTCCTGTCTATCTTCTCATCCGCATACTATTGGGATTTGCCTGAGTGGACATGGAAGGAGCAGCAGGAACCCCCTAAATTTGGAGGAGATGCCAGCCCGCTGCTGCTCAGCAGGGATTGCTCTCTCTCTCTCTCTCTCTCTCTGCCTTTGGATTTTCTTATCCGATGACTCGGAGAAGAGCAGAGAAGAGGAGGAGGTCAGCTTATTCGTGGCTTAAAGAGGGAATCGTCAGATAAGTAGAGAACCAATTATTAATTGGCTCGAAACAATTCTCCGAAGAATCGGCTTGAAACAATTGCATAAATTGTTAAGTTAAGAACACATGAACCTTTTTATTTTCTTTCTGCTAATAAAAAATCTAGTTAATTTGTATTGTTAAAATCTAATAAGTATCTTCAGCAGGAATCGCTGTTTGAATGAGATATCATATGATCAAGAGAAGTAAAAAAATAGATGGGAAAAGCATGTCATGTTAGGAATCCAATTACCAACTTCATGGCTGACCATTAGGTCGCACCATGACGGCATCGAGTTTCGAATCTACTCTCTTATGCTCTTTCCTTTTATTGGGGAGGAGAAGAAAAAAAAAAAAAACAACTACTAACAGTTCTGAAAAAATTCTCTTCATTTTTCTACCCTGTGCATCAAACATGGTTAAATTTACCACGTTAAATTCTTTCTGCGCATCAAACAGGGCCTCAGATTGGAAGAGAGAGAAATTTCATCCTGTAAATTTTTCTAAAAAAATTTACCATGGTAAATTTACCATGTTAAATTCTTACCTTAGGCCACGTTTGATGGCCTGGATTTTTTTGAGGGGAAATTTTTTCAAGGAAAATTCTCCACGGTAAACTGAAAAGAGGGTAAATTTTTCTTTTCCTTGTTTCAGGCCATGTTTGATGGCCTGGAATTTTTTTAAAGGGTAAAATATTCAATGTTTGGTATGCAAGAAAACTTTTTCATGGACAAAAAAATTGACCGTTGCATTATCAAAGTTGTTATCGTTGCTGTCACTACAAGCCTGAAAAGAAATCCTCCTACCTGCAGGTAACTTGGTATTTTGACATTAATAAGAAGAAAATGTGTTCGGGAAGCTGGAGAGATCTAACATAAGCTAAGCAGAACAAGAATAAAGTTTACGTTTTTCTTGGCTAGCAAAAAAAAACCTCACAGAAACACAGAATCGTGATGATTCTTTTCCCCATAACATCAGAAAAAATTATTCAAACTAAAAGCATCATGTGCAGCAAATGTTTTGAACTGGACACTATGTCACAACTACTGGGAATAAATCATATAACACAATCCGCTAGTAATGCAGCAGTAACAGAACCCCCATCCTTGAAAGCTGACCGAAGCTTCCTTAGTTTTGCAGAAAAGATACATGAGCAGGCAGTAATCGAAGCCAGCAGAGTAAAAGAGTGATTCATATACTGTTACAAGGCTCTCCCACACTCATCACTCAATTTTTCTTCATATCGAAAGGAAAACCCCAAAATTTACCCAACGTACTAATTTTTCTAGGTCACAAAACTCATGCCATCAATTGTTAAAACTGGAATTCCTTTATTCAGATGGGCAAGCTAATTGCCCAAACCATTAATCCAAAAGAAAAATTAACGATTAAAAGAAAAAATTGAAAATCTCAAACGATTTTACCATTACTATTAGTGCCCTTCTTCTTCCTCGCGTTCCTCTCTCTCTCTCTATCCCCCCCTCTTCTCTTCCGTCCCCCTTCCTCGTCTCTCGTGCTCCCTTTCTCACTCTTTCATTCTCTCTCTCGCTCTCTTTGGCTCTCATTCTCTCCCTTCCTCATTCTCTCTTAACTCCTCCTCTATTCACCAGATGAGCAAGAAGAGAGGCGGTAGGGTTCCCAAACAGCCCATCTTAACACGGGCATAACAAATAGAGCCTCACCTGGATCAGCCGCACGTTGCAGGAGAACTTTTTGTCGCAGGAAAAGCAAGTGGTCGCCGGAGAGTGAGTTCCCCTGCGCGGAGAGGGAGACTTCGCAGGCTGTCCACTGCGAAAATGAAAATGGAGAAGCCAGGGTGGAATCGCCGGTGGCTGCTCCATCGCGTGCGGCGTGAGAACAGACAAAGCCCGAACGGGCAAAAAAAAAATCCACGGTAAAAAGTCGGACCCTCCAGGGTCCGACTTTTTTTCAGGGTAAATTTACCCTGCTCCATCGGTTTCGGCGAGGAGATTTTTACTGCGTTTGATTGCATCACGAAAAGCCGTACAAAATCGGCAATTTTACCCTGATGCACAGTAAAATCCCTGTGCTTCAAACGTGGCCTTAGTGACAGCCTACTTTTCCAGAAATTGGACTAGTTTTGCATTTCAAGCTGTGGTGTAGCTTAAGCAAATTGGCCTTTACCACTTAATGTGGCTGATCCGTCTGCTGCATGGTTCAGCATTTGTGCTGGTATTTCGTTTTTTTGTTCTCTAATCAAGTCTTCTGCACATTAGAGGTCTGTGTGTATCCAATACCTCTATGTAAAACTGCAAGGAAAGTTATCTAATTCTAGCACCTTATGCCCTGTGAAGCGTGGAAAAATGTAGTTCTTGCATGATATATGCAGTTTCTGTATCATATGGCCATTTGTGTTGAATAATTAACAAGCATGCAGGAAGGCTTTAATTCGTGCAAACATGAAATCCTGCCAAATGGAAATTAAAAAGAAAGTATGCGAAAAGTTCGTTCCTTACTGTGTGTACCTCGTACTCCAATGCAACCAAACAGCACATTGATTTGTATGAATAGTTTATTTAACTGTATTATTTAAGGGAATCAAGTGTAGAATTTTAATTTTAAATGTTAATCTAGTCTCCATGCATCTTGGTTATTGTATTCATGGTAGGTTTGGTTCTAGCTGAATGTTTTGTTCTACTGGGTCAAAGTTTGCATGCTGTCTTGCTCTTTAGACACTAGAGCTTCACTGGTTGTGAATACAGTTAAAATAGTGCAGTCTTTTCAATAGTTCAGAGATTACTTTATAAGATCTGAAAGCAAGGTTTTTCATTAATTTGTAAACTGCCATTCCTAGTCCTCTCCAGGTTAAGTTCGTTATTTTTGCATTAACTTGGTTTCCCTGTCAACACATCCTTATGCACTTGGACTGCTTTTTTTTGCTCGCAATTTTGTACATCATCCATCCCTTTCCCTGGATTAAGCTGTGATCCATCCTAATGGAACTTGATGAGTTGGAGCATGTTTGATGGGCAAGATAACTGTTTTGGTGGATGGTTTTCCGCTCTGGACAGCTGTGTCCAGAACATGGTAAAATATTACTACCGAGATTGGCATTGTGGACTTCCATTTTTACATGGAAAAGGATTGGAACCCTGGTCAGTTAATCTAGGACATTGGGACCCTGGATGATTTCCCCATAGAACACACCCTTGGCTTCTTAGTAGAAGTTGTCTGTTGACTCCTTGCTTGGGATTAACTTTTGTGGTGAATTGGCACCCCAAGCACATGAATTATTTGCAGCTCATAGTATCGATCATTAGAAAATTTCAATTGAAATGTTCTTAGTCTAGGCTGGTTACCATTTGGATGGCAAAAGTCTGCATTTCTCACTGCATTAGAACCATGTCGAGTGTCTCATGTTGTTAATCTATGTCACACAGGTACGGGTATGGGTACGGGTATGGGTGCCGGTACGGGTACCGGTGTGGGTACGGGTACGGACCATTTTCAAAAAATTTGGGTGCGGGGGTACGGCCATATGCACACGCGACATATATATATATATATATATATATATATATATATATATATATATATATATTATGTCAAGAAATTTCAAACAAAATTACATATTCACACACACACACACACACACATATATATATATATATATATATATATATATATATATATATATATATATATATATATATATATATAAATTACAAACTACAAACAGAATAGCATATTCATAAATCATGATCCAAAACATAGTATGGAAGTAACTAACATACAAATATATTAGCATACAAACACGGAACAGGAAAAAAAAAACGAACAAAAAAAAGGGAACCGACTGCAGACGACTAAAAATATACTGCTCAACAAAAAATGAAAAGGGAACCGACTGCAAAAATTCACTTGTTTTAAACTAAACACGGTTTCCCTCCAAGAATTGTCTTGTTTTACACTAAACAAGACAATGGCAATCACAGCAGAAGCTCAAAAAATTACAAACAACGTGCTTAACATAAGTAACATGACAAAGAAAAGAGGAAACACAGAACAGAAAAAAAAAAACGAACGAAAAAAAGGGAACCGACTGCAGGCAACGAACAAAAAAGAGGATTCAGAAAAAGGTTGCTGTTTGCCGCTTGAAAATGAACGAGAAAATGAGAAAACGATGAAAAAAATCAAATACCATCGCTGTTCGGCGCTTGCCATCGCCGAAGATAGTCTGACGTTGTCGTTCGTCGCCTGCAGCAGCCGGTCTCCGCCCCTGCCTTCGCCGGGCGCCGTCAGTGGTCGTCGGTGAGAGAAGAAAAAACACACGAAATGAAACGAAACGAAAAAGGGTTTTAGGGTTTCGATTTATTTAACGTTAAATTTTTTAAAACGTGAAAATGTAAAAAAGGTTAACATTAAAATTGAACGGAAATGGACTCGGTCAACTTTGACCGAGTCTGAAATAGGTCGAAAATGACCTTGGGTGCGTTGACCGTACCTGGTACGGTCAACGCAGCACCCTGCGGCACCCACGGGCGTATCGGTACCCATACCGGTACTGGTACGAGTACGGTCAATGCAGCACCCTGCGACACCCACGGGCGTACCGGTACCGTACCCGTACCGTGCGGGTACTCCTCCTTAAGAGGAGTACCCGTGTGACATAGTTGTTAATTAACAACCTATAAGAGCACTAACTAAAAATCTGAGATTCCGAGAGGACTTACCGTTTGTGACTTAATAAAGCTACCATGGATGATGCATTGGGTATAATGCTGCAGAGTATACTTAATTTTTTGCTTCCACCTCAGTTTTCCATCATGAATTTCTAAAAAATGGAAAAAACTATAATAAAGGAGCGGATGCACCTCTAAAGAATTCTGCACGAATAAGAGACGAGGTATATGGTGTCGTTAGGAAATCTATGCGCAGAACTAATGAACTACACATGGATTACTGTGCTAGATCTTTAATGTTCTTGATAAGGAACTCTTTCTGTCTTCTCCCTCACGTTTGACGTGCAAAACCAAACCTATGCTCAACCGGCAATTTCAGTAGTCCGACTGATCCACCTTTTTGGTTTCTCTTGTTGTTTCAGGGTTAGTTTGCAATCAAACGTTTCACTTTCTATCTGATTTAATCTACTGAGGTGTTCCATTGCCCTAACTAACTGCTAAAGCCTAAACCTGTTTTGCATGACATTTGACAAGTGTTAACGTATGCTTCTCTTCTCAGTTCTGTTATATTGGTCCCGATGTTTTCTCTTCCCTATTAGAAGCACAATGCCCTGAAGTACATGCTATTTATCGATGATTTCCTATAATTGGTCGCTGAAATTTGTGTGCATCTGATACTTTATATGGTGAGAGGTAGATATCGTACGTCCTGCCTCTGGAAAGATGACCACCCTTTGAAAAGATGACAACCAAATCATGGCCTTTTTGCTTTGTAAGAAAAATATTTTTTTCAAGGCACATGAAAAATTATAATCTGGTTTTCGGGTTTCATATGTGCATCCAGACTTTGCTATTAGTGAGCATGGTTTCCTGTAGTGAGCATGGCTTGTTTATGACTGCATCAACGTTCTTGCTCGAGCAAAATATTGTCAGGTTGAAACTTGTCATTACCTCGTCCATCTCTGCTTCCACTGAGGATGGTCTTGTGTACTTTGTAACTAGATGATGGGACAAACCAACAAAGAGAGACTAGCTGAGTTTTTGGGGGAGTTGCAGCGGAAGGAGGACACAAATGATCGGTATGTGGCTGCTTTGAGAGGTGAAACACTGACTAGAAAACCTTATGTTAGGATTCAACCAGTCCCCAAGGAAAGTGGCGGGCCAGCTGAGAAAAATTCAGACTAGCTCAAGAGCAATGTAATTCTCTGACTTGCATGTTATTCTGTGTAATATAGACTCTAGTTGGGATCATGTATCTGGTTCAGTTTTTTTTGGTTAACCTTTCCAAAAAGTTGCACATTTTTCGGGCAGATCTTGTGTAATATACAATGCACAGAGTTTGCTTTTAGTAATCATTTGCTTTTTCTGCTTCTATTTTATAATAAAATTATTTTATTCCACTCTGACGTGAAAAGAATTAGGCAGTTTCAAGTGGTAAACCTCGTCTAGGAAATGGGAAGAATTAAGGGGGAAGCAGCTTTAGGCAGTCCTAGAGAAAATGCAAATAAATAAGTTCATGAATAAATGGGAAAACCTTTGACGTGGCATATACAATATGGCAAGTACATAAAACGCAACGTATTCAAACATATCTAAGAAATGATCTAAAGAAAAGCAACGCGGATTTAAATCTAACGTGTATATGCATATTCAAACCTCATAAAAAATACCATTCACACATTGTGGCATACATGCAAAAGGCATGAAGAACGTGACAGGTTTGTTGGTACATTAATCTGGAAAAGAAAAGAAATGAAGATTAGACATATTCATAGCTCTACAAAACGAAAATATGCATATTACGTAATTGAGACTCCATGCCATGTCTTAAGAGAAATGGAAGAAAACTGAAGACATATAAGCATTTAAGACTAAAACAACGACTAATAATGTGAAACAAGATCCATACTGAGGACACAAAATTTGACCAATATATTATTTCAAAATCACCATATTTGACTAATATTATCAAATGACTGAATATGCGTAGTTTGACAGCAACTACACAAGAAATGCATTAGCAAAAACCATTAAATCAACTTAAAAGAAACACAAAAAGGATAGGAAGAAAAAACTGATGTAGCAACAAACAACAAGAAGAATATATGTTAGGAACAGAAAAGGGAAAGGAGAGGAGGGTGAAGAGGAAAATGAGAAAGGGGATGGTACCTCGTTTTTTGTTTTATTGGAACTCAAACTGACACTATAAATAAGGGAGTTGATTTTCTGATTCTGTGGGACCTGACTTTGAAATTCATTCTTTGTACTATTATATTGGTTATAAATCATATTTAAGAAGTTCCTAACAGCCCATATGCTGCAGATGTGTGATACATAACTAAAATTCAAGGTGCTTCTAATACAATATTAAGGAAACATACTGCTCTTTTTTAAGATAGAAGCTTGAGATTCCTTCTACCTATCACAGTGGATGAGTCGGGAAGGACTTGTAGCAGTAGGAACAGTTTGGAAAACACACTTGAGATCGTCTTGCCTCTTGACAAACATAAATATTCATTCACTGGAGCTTGATGAACCATGGAAGATTTCATTAGCCTGCCGACCTCTGATTATCAACGAAGAGAGGTGCTGTCAATGCAATGCAAATTGTCAAATATATCATTTTCTTTCAAAATGCATGATCTATTGTGAAGCCCACCTGCTCCAATTGCCAGACCAAATCAGGGCGACATTGCATGATGCAAGAAGATTTCTGAGACCAAAATGTATCTATCAAACCATGCTTGAGAAGATTTTCGAAGACCATAAAGTGTCCGATATAACTTGCAAACATAATGAGGCTTATAAGGGTCTTCAAATCCCTGCGGCTGCTTCATAAAAGCTGGTTCAATCAAAGTCACATGTAAGAAGGCATTTTTTTATATCAAATTGCTTAATTGGTCATTCGTCATGTAAAGCAATTGTTAAAACCCCACGTACAGTTGTGGGTTTAATCACTTGGGAAAAAGTTTCTATAAAATCCATGTCAGGCACTTGAATGAATCCACATGCCACTAACAGTGCCTTAAGATGATCCAAGCTTCCATGGGCTTTAATTTTTGTTTTGAAATCCCATTCACATGAAACAATATTCATGTTCTTGGATTTTGAGGCAAGATCCCAAGAACAATATTCATGTTCATGAAATCCCATTCACATGAAACAATAGAGGTCGCCTCTCCTTCGCCCAGTTGTTATCACTTGTGGTGTGGTCCTGTCCTTTACCTTAAAATGGTCATTATAGAACTCGAACATTAGGTTCATATCTGATGTCTTTGACCAACAGATAAGAGATTCTTCTTGATATCAAGAACAACAAGAACATCTTGTAAATGAATAAAGCCATTTTCAAGTTGTAGTGTTGTCTCACCAAACATGAAATATTTTTAATTGGTAACCATTTCCAACCATAATTTTTGAGATCCATTAAATGGAGAAATATTAGGGAGAATACTGGGTTAGCTGTTCAATGGAAAGTTGCATCGGTATCCGGAAACCAAGCATGATCTTGACCACCTGAAATTTGCAATGCAACCAAAGCCTGTGGAATAACTCCAGCTTGATAAGTCTGGTTGAACCTGTGATAACACTTGATAGCTGTATGATTAGGCTTAAAGCATATCTGACATATCACTTTATCCTTAGGTCCTGATTGGACATTGTATTGATGATTTTCTTGCGACATTTGGTGAGACGATTGCTGACCATGAGTAGTGAGCCCACGACCTTTAGAAGAAGATAAATTAGAATGGCCTCCACGCTTATTGTTAAAGCTTGTTTGGTTTCCTTGTCGTTGGCCATACTATGGTTTGGAGAGTTTAATGACGACTCAAAAGATTGAAAAGACTTAAGTCTCATGGCTTTGGAGAAGTGCCACAACTTGTTTGTATGATGGAATAGGAGGATTCATCATGAAAGTGATGAAAGCGTCATATGAAGGGCCAAAGCCATTAAGCAGGGAAAAAACCATTGATTTGTCATTAACTGGTCTCCTAATTGCAGTAAGCTCGTCACAAGTGCATTTAAAAGCACTAATGTGCTCAGCAAGAGTTTGACTTCCCTTTTTTAATGACTGGAACTTTTGAAGTAAAAAACATTCACGTTCTTGAGAGTCGAAAGCAAAGGTTTCTTTCAAAAAGGTCCATACCTGTAATGCAACGTTAAAACCTACAACAAAGCCTAGTACTTCTTCAGATAAAGTTCCAGTAATCCATCATCGGAGCAGATGATCTGATTTTCTCCATGATGCATAATATGGATTTTCTACTTGGACACATTGCTGATGATGAACCTTTCTGGAATGGGGCTTTGTTTGGTAATAAATGACTGCAAGTCTTGGCTTCAATAAGTCCAAGCAATTGTGCACGTCATAGCAGGTAATTGGAGTGAGTCAATTTGATTGAGACAAAATTGGCAACATTTAAAGTTGCTGGGTAGGGAAATTTTGGAGAAGATGACGAAGTTGAAGAACTTGATCCTGCCATTACTACAACTTAGAATGGAACAGCTCTGATACCATAATACAAAAAGGTAACAAGAGAAAAAACAAAGGCAACATGATTTGATACTTTTGCCTACATCCACATAAGGAAAGGAATTCTTTTTCATATTGAAAGATTCCTCTAAATACAAGCATATTTATACATATTTTCTCAACCGTAATTAACTCCCATTTTAATTTCCTCTTTGTTGGGGCCAATGCTTTCATTAAAACATGCAACATTTACCCTCTCCAATGCTCTCGATATGGTTTGCTGCACCATCTTTAATGGCATTTTCTTTATTTTTTCTTTATCGTCTACAAATGCTCCTTCATTACTAACTGCCTCATTATTGCTTCTATCTTCAATGGCTTCTTCTATAATTTTATTGCCTTCACTTTCACTTTGGTCTCCACGAGGCTGAGCTTTCATTTTATGAGGCTGGCCTTGACTATTACTAACGGCGGGGTAATCTCAAGTAATTTCCCTGGTTTGAGTCAATGAGAAATTAGCTAGAGTAATGATAAAATATCCATTAGTGGCATCAGACCGCAAAAACCGGTAGTATGGCGATCACTTTATCCTATAAGAAGTCAAATGAGATGCTCATTCTTGCAGTGACATATGAGACAGTGGTAGAGGTACATGGGCGCTGATGTGGGCCACTGACCACACTAATCCATTAAATTTTCATTGAAATGCTTAAAATTAGAACATGGTAACTGAAGAATTACATAAGGTGCCTATGCCAGACCTGGGCTGGTGACTCTAGTGCCTCTCAGCCAGAAAAGAAAATCCTGGTTCTGCCATTGATATGAGATCAAACTGTCTGGCAAGTTTTTCGACACCCCCTTCACTTCTTCTAAGTAGATAACTAATTAAAAGATTGATGTTGCATCAAGTTTATCAGATTTGCTAAATCTTGTGTGGCATTTGATTGAGAAGGACTAGGATGTAACTTAATCAAAGTCTTGCAGGTCTAAAACAAACCATAGTGGAAGCAAGATATTCATGACATGAGTTTGAATTCATGTTAAAGAAAATAATACTATCCAATCGAAATAAGTGAGTACTAATGGCATTTGTTTGTCAAGTCTTCAATTAGTAAGCACAGGAAATAGTCAAAGCCAGCCTTCTGGATTTCCTAGAGAAGATACAACAGGACATGGCCCCCGATCGGTGGCGCTCATGACTGTGGCAAATCCACCATATGAATTATCCGATAACAAGCAAAATAAACTGCACAGAACAAGAGCAACACACCAATCAAAGTTCTACGTGGTTTGGCTTATATGCCTACATCTACGGGCAAAGGAGTAGCATGATAGCCCAATTAATCAAGTTAAATAGAAGATACAAAGAGGGAATATATGAAGCCTCAAAACCCAAATCGAGTAAAGCCCTAAAGGAAACAACTTTTCTCTCTTAAAAAGGAAAAATATAAAAAAATACCTCAAGCAAATTGCATCTGAATCAAAGATGGAGTCTTCATCGGAAGTGGGCCAAAGCTTTTCTTCCACTCACTTTTTTTTTTTAAAAAAGAAAGAAACTCCCACACCCTACTGCATAAGGGGGAAACTCCCACACTCAAATCTGAAAAGTATTTCTGTTCTCATGTAGGGTTCAAGGCACGCACAACAAATCTCTACCTTGACTTGAACACCATCATAGTTTTTACAGAATAGCTAGCATACTCTACCTTCACCAAAATAGCCCGAAAAAGGACTCGTCTCAAGGAGTAAAAAATACCAATCAAGTTCAAGCATTGCTTGAATTTGGTAATTGGAACTGGTTTGGTTAAAGCATCGACAAGATTATTAGCAGTACTAATCTTCTTCACAATAATTTCACAATATGCAATAATATCTCAAATAAAATAGTACCTGATCTTGAGGGACTTTGACTGTCACAATAAATAATAATTAGCAATACAAATATCTTTGGCCAAGTGAATGACACTTTGACTATCACAATAAATAATATGTTTTGTTTGACTTATATAAAGTTCAGATAACATATCTCTCAACCAAATACCTTCTTTAACTACCTCATTGATTGTCATATACTTGGCTTCTATAGTGGATAATGCAACAGTAGATTGTAAAGTAGCTTTCCAATTGATAGGACTACTTTCAAGAGAGAAAAATCAACATCACCTACATAATATGAATCAACATAACTAACCAAGCCCTCACTACTCTTGCCAGACTCTAAACAAGTCTCTGATGTACCCTTTACATATTTGAGAATCCACTTCACAACTTGCCAACTTTCTTCATCTCAAACTCATTGGCTAACTTTCAACTTTTTAATTTCTAAAATATCTTTTGCTGTAATCAATATATCATCAATGTAAAGCAATAAATAGATAAAAGAACTATTTTGAAGCCTTCAATAGTTGACAAAACTATCATACTAACTTCTGCAATAACCAAAATTTAACATAGAGGAATCAAATCTTTTATACCATTCCTAGGGAACTGTTTCAAGCCATACAATGATATATTTAGAAACCATATATGGTCTTCTTTTTTTTGGACAACAAAACCTTCATATAAAGCAAGTAGAGCACATAGAGAACTACTTTTCACAACAAGAGAAAATATATCGTTAAAATCAATTCCTTCTATCTGACTATAGCATTTTGCGGCTAACCATGCTTTATACCTTGCATCTGCAAATCCTAATGTACCTTTTTTTTAAAGACCCATTTGCAACCAATTATTTTCTTGTCTTTAGGTGGTTTTGCAAGCTTCCATGTTTGATTATTATGAAGAGTAATTTCTTCATGCATCAGAACCAACTATTAGGAGAATCAGTGCAATTCATTGCTTTTGAAAATGATGAGGGCTCTTCATTAACAATTGACTCTGCAACTAATAAAGCATAAGCGAATATATCATATTACACATAAAATTGTGGAGTTTAGATCTTTCCTTTACCAGCATTTAGCAATACATTTCTTTGTTTGCTCATGATTTTGATGGACTTCATCAGCTTCATCTTGAATGAAATGCTACACTGAAGGTGCATGTGCAGAAGTTAGTGACCGATCATGGGTTGGAATTCAAACTTCAAAATTTATAATTTTTCTTGAACAAGTTGTATTTTGTATTTCCGCTGGTTCCACTCAGTAGAAGATTCACATTTTTTATGTAAAAAAGGTGATTAATCAAAGATTACATAAATACTAAAAATAAGTTTGAGAGACTTACAATCATCACACCAAAGCATATATCCCTTTACTCTAGATGTATAGCCAAGAAAAATATACTTTATAGCTCTAGGCTTAAGTTTTCCTTGATCAAAATGAATATATGCAGAACAACCAAATATTCTTAAATTAGAATAATCTGTAAAAGAACTTTTTTTTTTGTCTTGCATTTAATTGAAGTATTAGGAGATTGATTTTTACCACATAGTAGACCATACTAATTGTTTTGGCCCAAAACTTCTTTCCAAATTCTACGTTAGATAACATAAGATATGTCTTTTTCAATGAAATTCTATTCATATGATCAGCTACCCCCATTCTATTGGGGAGTTTTAGCAACAGTGCATTGCTGATCAATGCCCTCATCTCTACAATAGTCAATAAACTCATTAATGCAAAACTTAAGTCCACTATCACTAGGAAATCTTTTAATTTGATTCTCAGTTTATTTTTCAATTAAGATTTTCTATCTCTTGAAGATCACAAATACCTCATTTTTAATCATAAAAAAAGTGAGCATATAATGAGCACCACCTTTGAAGTCACCTATGCAGGACCACACAAATCTGAGTAATGTAATCCAAAGTGCCTTTTGTTCTATGCACTACAACAACAAAACCAATTCTTTTATACTTACTAAACACACAATGTTCACAAAAGTTCATCTTTCCTATTCTTTGACCACAAAGAAGACCTATTTTGCTCAAAATACTCACTCATTTCTCACTCATGTGACTAAGCCTCATGTGTCTAATTTGGTGATGTCTGACTCTCATATGGAAGCTATGACAACTGAATTCTATCACTGTGGAACCCTGCAAAACATATAAACTTTCAATTTTCTTCTCTTTCATTATAATGAGGGCACCTTTGTTGACTTTTACAACTCTACCTTTAGCTGAGTACCTGCAACCATTTTCATCAAAAGTACCCAAAGAAATAAGATTCTTCTTTAAATTAAGGGATAACTTACATTAGACAATGTTCTAATCATGCCATTGTGCATTACATTTACCATTAATTTTACATGATGCATTATTACCCATCAAAACAGAACCACCGTCAACAAGTGCATAAGTAGAAAACCATTTTCTGTTAGGTCACATGTGAAAAGAACAACCAAAGTCAAGAATCCATTGATCTTGAGACCATTTCTCTCACCTATTGCAACAAAGACATCAACATCATTGTTATCTTTTTCAATACTAGCCTCTACTTGAATCTCTTACCTTTTCTTCTCCTTCTTTTCTCCTTTTTATTGCTTATTCTTCAACTTATAATAATTGAAAATCTCATGCTCCTTTTTGCGACAATAATTACAAAGCAAAGTTTTACCTCTTGACTTGGATCGGAATTTCCATTTTCACGTTTCATTATTTGTTCTCCCTCTAGGAGCCAAACCAACAGTTGGCTCATTGCCATCTGTGACTGTCAACTCCTTGTCAACTTTTTCTTTGCTCATAGGCATTGTTTTGGCCTCATCAATGGGAATCGACTCTCAGCCACAAATTTTGGTTTTTCTAAAATTTTTGTAGGATAGTGACAGAGAGCACAATAACAAGCTTGTTCTTTATCTTCAATTTTCACATCTATATTTTGCAACTTCATAATAATAGAACTAAATTCATTGAGAGAGTTTTAATAGACAGACCTTCTAACTTGCAAAGGGTATATAAACGCTACTTTAGGGCCAATTGATTTGTGAGGGACTTTGTTAAATATAGCTCTGATAGTTTTTTCCAAAGGCTTGCGACAATCATTTCTAGCATAACCTCTTGGAGAATATCAATAGTCAAACAAAGCTGAATGACAACAAGAGCTTTATCGTCTAATTCATTGCAATCATCTTCACTCATGGTAGGCAATCTTTTTGCTTTTTCAAATAATGCTTTCTTCAACCCATGTCGACTCAATATAGCGAGCATCTGTACTTTTCATAAACTAAAACTTATAATGCTATCAAAATTTTCAATATCAAACTTCATTTTTGATAACATAGTCGTTCAATCAATCCAACTAAACTCTGATACCATTTTGTTAAAGCAAATAATATTATTTGATAAAAATAATCCACCATAGAAATTATCAAACAAGAAGCAAAATAAACTGCAAGGAACAAGAGTAACACACCAACATAACGTATAGGTGCTTCATCAGCATGCCTACATTCACATGCAAAGGAAGAGCATGATTCCACTATTAATGAAGTCAAATAGAGGCTAAAAGAGACAATATAATAAATCTCTCAAAACTCAAATTGGCAAAGCCCAAAAGGGAACAACAAGAAAAGAGAAAACCCAAAAAGAAGAAGACAATAGCTTTCTCTCTCTTAAACTAGAAAAATATAAGAAAGTACCTCAAGAAAATAGCTTAAATCAAAGATGGGGTCTTCATCGGAAGTGAAAAGCAAAAGCCTTTCTTTCTCTTACTTTTTTTTTAAGGAAAGAAACTCCCACAACCTAATGCATAAAGGGGAGAGTCCCATTTATGGTTTCTTTTTTTCTTTATGACTCCACAAACTTTGGTTTATTCTTTAAATCCTCAAATGTGAATTTTTTTTTCTCACGTAGGGTTCAAGGCACACAACAATTCATGACAATGTCATGACAGCAAAACATGAAATCAACACATGTCTCAAATTCATCTTACATCCCTTTGATATTTTTTAAGGAAATGACGGAAGAATTTGATGTTGTTTTCAAATTTCTGATATCATGTTCCATTTGATGCATCATTGCTTAGATACAATATCACCCTCATGTGGTTTAGCTTTTGCAAATTGAAATGGCAAATTGTATGGGTATCTTCACTTCAAATGTCCACACAGGTTTGGAAGCAACCACTAACACCATGAAATACCATGACTACTCAAAAATAGAAATGGGTATCGAGCCAAGTACTCGACAGGCTTTTAACTACCCTGCTTGGACTGTGAAAATAGTATCAGGCTTTGATGGCCAGGCCCAAGCCCAACACGGGGCTCAACTAATGAGTTGGCCCAAGCCCCTCTTCAGAGTTGGCTGGGCCGTCCCGATGCCCAGCCCTACTTGAAAACCACAATGTGCTTCTTATGTCGATTAAAAATGGCTATTAGAAGATGTTTCTAACATGAATGACAAACCTGTTGAATAAATAAGAGTTGAACATATTTGTCAACCTAAATATTTAAAATTTGGCATGTGGAGGCCATATGCATAGGACTATTTTTTTTTGAAACCACAAGCTCATCACATTTAATTAGTGAAGCATTCATTCACAAATGAACATGCAAACTAGTAAAGGGAAAAGATATGTTGGGGATGGACTACTGATTTAAAGAATCCTCCTACGCCAACAACTCAAGGAGATCAAAGAGAAAGTGCGAGAGCATTAAACAAAAAAGCTTTTCACTTTTTAGAATTTATTTTAAGGGTTACTTTGTAAGGCTTGTATGCATCAATCTTCATGTGCCTCGTAGAAAGTGTTTAGTGAGACATAAACTAGCATTTTGGATTCACCTACCAAACTTGGTAGGTTTTGTTCTAGATTAGTGAAAATTTATTTTCTAACACCATTTTATTAGAAACGTCCAAAAGTTTGTTTCATGGCGAATGAGTGGGACCTCACATATATTATAAGATGGTTAAGTTATGGTTCATGGCTGTAATCTAACATCTCTCACATGAATATGAAATCAACTTTTAATTTTACTCTTGCTATTGTATGTTTTTTTCAAATACAATTACAAGGTTTTCCATACAATTGTTGATTGACATGTCATTCCAAAGCTAGGAAGCCAAAGATGTTGCCAGCAGGATATTCATGAACTGTTGTCCTTTAAATCAACACATAGAGAGATGAATTCAAAGTTGTTTCCTCCAATTATTAAAAGCTCATCTATACAACGTTCTGGACACATCCATTCCATGATAAAAATTCAAAACCCATTCTTCCACATTTTAGTACAAGTGCACATCTGAGTCTAGAAATTTTAATTATCACATTTTGAAATAAAAAACTCAAACATAGATTCTATATCTTTTAAGTAGTGAAACTTAAATACAAAGCTTTCACCATCTTCTAGGTAATGGAACTTAAAGATGGGGATTTTACCTATTGCCTATTGATGCATGTGACTATAGTTAACAATGAAGCTCTATGGTACTTCTTGGGCAAGGAAAATTATTCTAGAACCATTCAAACATCAACAAATGAATATCATTATAATAGATTTATACAACTATGAGCAAAGTATAAATAAGAAACTTATCTTCAAGCATCAACATTGAATGACAAAAAGGTGATGCACAAGTCAAACAAAAAGTTTATGCTACAATTGATGGATAATCATAGATATCATTTTCCATTGATTAGCTAAACAGAAAATGCTTACTTGTTGTGAAGAATTAGAGACTTTCTCAAGGTAATTATACCATCCTCGCTATTCATACGATGACAAATAGATGTGTCTATTTACCGATTGTTCATCAAGATCCCAATTCAACTCCCTGGATCAATTTATTAAATGATAAACAAAACAATAATGGAAGCATAACAAATGAACATTGTATGGCCTCTAGCTGCTAAATATTCAATGACACAATACAAACAAACAAAAAATTTATATTACAATTGATGGATAATCATAGATCTCATTTTCCATTGATTAGCTAAACAGAAAATTCTTACTTGTTGTGAAGTATTAGAGGCTTTCTCAAGGTAATTATAGCATCCTCGCTGTTCATCCCATGACAAATAAATGTGTGCATTTACCAATTGTTCATCAAGATGCCAATTCAGCTCCTTGGATCAATTTATTAAATGATATACAAAATAATCATGAAAGCATATCAAATCGACATTGTATGGCCTCTAGCTGCTAAATATTCAATGCCATAATACAATTTCTGCACAACGTGCTCCTTGTTTAGAGCTAAACTCCTCTCCTATACTTTGGAGCACTCCATACTCGTCTACGCAGGACCCTGTTGCATAAAATGAAAATCGTTACCATCAGTTCCACACTCAAGCATATAGATTATGAAGCAATCAAGCAACACATAGATGTCTATCTTTCTCTCGATTTGTAGCTGTTGAAGAGACAGTTTCTTCTTTGTAGCTTCCAACCTTAAAGCCTCTTTCCATGCAGTTAGTGACAGATCCACATGGCACAAAATTTGTTTATTTTTATATTTTTGTTTTGAAATATTTGATTATTTATATATATAAGTTCTCTTGAAAGGTCGAACTAGTGCCCCTCCAGCCAAATTTTCTAGCTCTATCAACACATGCAGTCCTTCCCTTCACCATAGATAGTTGTGAGACAATCAATTTCTCTTGCATCCATATCAGCTAATCATAAGAAGCTGGACCATGAATCATGAAATAGATTGGAAAGCCTACAAGTAAAAATTATGTTATGGACTCACCTTCAAATGAGGCAAAATCAGCAAAAAAGGCCTTTCCCGACATTTATTAAGAGCCACGAGAGGAGTTTCCTGGTGTTAAACTAGCATCGGCCATGAACACATTGGAACACTTTCACTGGTGCTTGGGATGAGAGAAGTAAAGAAAATGGTCACCTTTTCACAAATGATGGCAAAACTCCCTTCATAAAGCACAAAACATCCCTATTGTAGTAGTAGCTAACTGTTGCTGCACCTACTACCAATAGATAGCTGTTGCAACTGTTGGCAGCCCAAATGATTCAAATGCAATATACAATCATTTTAAATATATGATATGAATTATTATGAGATACCAATTACACATCTCCAAAAGAGAATTAAGGCACATGTTAACATAATGTGAAAGGGCTATGGTGATGGCCATGTTAGAAACTTGGAACACAAATAAAATACCGAAAATCTAAAACTACCTATCTAGTGGCTTATCTCATGTTCTAATTGTTCCAATCTTGAAAGAAATGGTTGGATAAGAATAAAATGATTGAGTTTGTCCAGAACTCACATGATCATCATAAATGGCAATATCTTGTAATTGCACAACCATGAAAAACCAACAAGTTAATCCTTGAAGACAAAACATTTAATTCTTCTACAAACAAGTTAATTTAAGGAATAGAAATACACAAGTAAAACGGCTCCACCAAGTTGTTAGCTTTTAAAACTTCTACGTGGCACAAATTAAAAAGAAAAAGGTAGTTGATTGAATTAATAGGAGGTGCGATCAAAATTTCAACTTAAACGCAAATTATTTCATCCAAACCATCACCCATACTTTATGAAAGGTGTAAAATGATTCCAAATACTTGCAAAGTGATGAAGCATCACTCAAAACTTGAAGAGGCTTAAGAAGATTTATGAGGACAATATATTAGATAATACAATAATCATTCCTCCACCTATTAAAGGATGACACAAATTAAATGCATCTCCTAGAAGTATGAAACCAGGAGTGGAAGCTTATAGTCATCAACACAAAGGCAACAATGTGAGAAGGCACATCGACCTACAAAGATGACAAAATAGTTTAAATGATACAAGAATTCACTCAAAAATACCAGAAATGCATGTATACAAGACAAATTCACAATGCATAGCAAAGTAATCCACATGTAAACATAGCATGTTGCAAGAAAACAGTCCTATATGTTTTGTCATCTTCAAAGATGATCTGTTGACCATTCATTGCTTGTTTAGGTGAAAGACTTTGTTAAATTTATTTTAACATAGAAAAATGACCTTGTACTTTCTTTATTCTTCAACATTAATAAGTGCTTTAGACATCAATATCTTTCACTTATTCATTTACATGTTAGACAAGCAAAATTGGGAACAACGTCAATACTCAAGAAAATCACTTGAGAAATTGTAAACCATCTCATTTAACCACATTTAGGTATATGGTTAATAGATATTCTCAACTCCATGAACCATGTACAGTCAAGTAAAGGGCGTATTATAAAAAAATTCTATTTTATAACACATTTCCCTTATGCACACACACACACACACACACACATTATATATGTGTGTGTGTGTGTATGTGAGGAAACAAAGTCAGCCAGCCAACATCCATTGCTTGATGGGTAAAACTAAATTTTGTGATGTTAAAAAGTATCACAAATGGTGCATTCACTGAAATCAACCAGCCAACGTCTATTGCTGGATGGGTAAAACTAAATTTTGTGATGTTAAAAAAAATGTCACAAATGGTGGATTCTGCACTAGCCAATCTCTGGTCATCAATTATTTTTAGCATTGAAAAATAAAAATTCATGTGTGTGTGTGTGTGTGTGTGTGTGTGTGTGTGTGTATATATATATATATATATATATATGGAAGCCATGTGTTAGCCAAATGACATAATCACACTATTTTCACTGAAATCAACCAGCCAACGTCTATGGATGGGTAAAACTAAATTTTGTGATGTTAAAAAAAATGTCACAAATGGTGGATTCCGCACTAGCCAATCTCTGGTCATGGTTTGGACAACTAAATGCATGATTTGCAATTGTTTTTAGCATTGAAAAATAAAAGTTCATGTGTGTGTGTATATATATATATATATATATATGTATACATATATATACATACATACATATATATATATATATATATATATATATATATATATATATATATATATATATATATATATATATATATATGAATACATGTGGAAGCCATGTGTTAGCCAAATGACATAATCACACTATTTTCTGTATAACAAAAATATAGTATTCTTGAAAGTAATGTTAGGAACATGTATTCTAATAATGCATTATTCATCTTATCAAATGAACTTATAGCTTACTAAACAGTAAGTTACTAGAGACAAAATAAAAAGATACAGCATAGTGTCTGAGTGTTGTTATGTGCATGAAACAATATTAAAAGAATGTATTTCTATCTCCTCTATTGGTTGAAAAATAGAACAAAAGTAACAGCCTAAATCTGTTCATAGTTGTTGAAGAATAAGCCATTTAATTTATAATTTTATTTGCCTTTTGTTTTGATGTCATTGACTAATGATTTTTTTCCCTAATGTTGCTTGTTTTCCAATAAATATTGCATCACTTAATATCGAACTACATCCCCATGGAAGATCTTCTCTTGTTGTAAGGTTCCTATGCACTGCTTTTAATTTTTTGGGTAAGCTTGTGAAAGCATTGGATCTGATATCCTCTAAAGATTAGCATATAGAGGCTTCATACATGGGGAATCTTACCATAACTAATTACATACATTTTCATAAATAAATGTATCATTAAAAAGCAGAGACATTGTATGCAAGTAGATTCAACAATTGGTCTACTCTCCATAAGAATACAAACTCAACAAATCCAAAGCAGCTACTTACCCCATTCTCTAAATTCAGATTCACAATATCACCAATTCGGTTCCAACCATTGCCCGAGTCTGTGCTTTGAGCCTTCACTCCACTTCTTCATCAATTAAATTGAGGTCAAGACCTAGCCTTGCCACTCTATGGCATTCAGATGCAACATCTATGATTACAAAGTCAATGAGATCACCAAAAAGATTAGATGTGAGCTGCAGCAACAATTGAAATCATAAGTTAACAAATTGAAAGATTGAAACTGCAAAATAAGTTTCAGAGATGGGACATGGTAACAAAGAACATTAGCTATCATTTAAGATTGTTCCAAACAATCAAGAAAGGTTTTAAGTTGCCTTCATAGAATTGAAGCCAATTTGAGGGTTCCATTTTTTTATGCCACAAACTGGATATTATGCATGTGCAGTTTCTAACATGGCCAGAAATAATTAATAAAAAAGGGACAGTTTTAAAAGGAATAGAGTTCCAGTATTAGTTAAGAGGAATGCAATAGTTACTACAAAAGGCAACACATTAATAAATGTGTAGAAGATAGTATTATTCAAATCAGAATTGGCTTAAGCATGGGAAGTTGCATTCTCATTGTTAGGAGAAAACATTCTATCTCAAGATTGGAGCCAGAAGTCTGATATTGTTTCATGTCAATAGTTTCTTTGCTGAACAGATGCAATGATTATAATATTTGCAAATTAATTTTAAGCTTTAGCTTTGCAAACGTGAATTAATAAAATGCACATACATCGAATAAGAGGGCAACAAAAATTCAACCTTAGGATCTATTCTAGTCAAATGGTTTGCTTTCCATAAGAACACAAATGCAACAAATCTAAAGCAGCTACTGAACAATTTAAGTGAAATATGCAGGTAAGGCAGCAAAAAGGTCAAGAATGAATCAACATTCGGAACTTTTCTCCACCTGGATGAAGCTCATGTCCAAACATCCAATATTGGAGAATATTCTATAAAAAATCAGCTATGTGGTAACCACCAGCTAGTAGTGGATATCTTTACAAGAAATCAAGAACACAACTCACACAAACTGCTCCACTTAGAGAGCAAAGATTAGTGTAAAACTCGTTTTCCACTTAAAGAACATTCTTCATTAAAAGTTCATGCAAAAACTTTGGGTTCACCCAACCATAAGATTCATAGGGTAAGAATCAGGGTGCGTATTAAAAGTCCCAATCCACTGAGTATACGCCTTACCTATTACATTCTATCTGTGTTCAGTAACTGAGAGCATGGATTGCTAACACTATGCATTTCCCTCACTGCGTCCTTCTGCCTCCATGAACAACTCTAGATACCACAGTCTTTGCTCAAGTGCCTTTTTCTGCAACATAAGTGATCTTTTGCTTGTCTTAGATCCATCAATATCTTGAACATGTGCACCGTGCTCATATGTATGAGCACACCTACCAAAGTCCTTTGGGAGCTCTTGAGAAAACACATCAATACTATGGCTTGGCATTTCATGTGCATCCACTAGCCATTTTGAAGCTTCTTCTCTAATTTTATTACGAAAATACAAGAAAAACTTCAATCAGCATATAGTCATTTATTGTGAAAAATAAATAGTTGTGAAAAAGCTCTACTTATCCATATGAGAACAGTGCTTTCAATCCCATTCAAAGATCCCATGCTCGTGTGAGTTTTCAGGTTGAGGCACATCAATGCCCATATGTGGGCTATATAATTAGCATAATGTTAATAAATGATTGACAATATCACGTAATGAAATAAGTACAAACTTAAAAACAAAAACAATTTTTGTATAAAAGAAACTTGTTCTACGTAGAAACATGCGAAACTCTTTGTCCACAAAGTGTGAAGAACTTTTGATGTGCACCATTGTTTGCATTTGTAAAGCTTTATGCCTACAAATAATAAATTATGAAATGTTAGTAATAAATTAAGTAAATGTTATTGTCATTTAAATATAGGACTCACTTTTGACTTCTTGGAATCAAAGTGTTTCATGAGAGAGTTCCACTTATCTTGAGGAATCTCGTTGGTGCAGGGTTGCAAGCATGCATGTTGGGTATCATAAGTGTAGTAAGCATTCCAAACTATGTTTCTAATCAGCCAACTTTCTCTTGACTGAGTCCATCACATAACATCAAAAGCCTATGGAAGATTCTCTTGTACGGAGTTTAAATTTGTTATGTATCACAAAAATTATCACTAGGCATTTTTCTTAAAATTCAAAGTAAGAAATGCTTATGAAAATGCCCTAAGTGAAATGAATACCTGACATGCATCCTTACATTATCTTTATAACTATTATGCAACTCATTCTATGTACAATAAATAAGTAGTGCCTTATCTAAATCTCGACCTATAACTCCTAAATAGCATGACAAGTCTTTGTCATGTGATATGTATGACTGCCCTAACCTATTAATATAAAGAGAGAACTTCACTAGGAGGTAACTTTATAACAGCTGGAGCTTGATTTGGACCCCTTGACTTCTTCTACTATGCATCTAAAATGTGACTAGATGAGTTCTCAATCTAAAGGGACTAGCTTGTGGCCCCACTTCTAGATTGGCTTTGGTTAAAATTTCATTGAAAAATCTTTTTAAATTGTTCTAAAAATCATTTTTTTCTAAAATTTCTAAGCTGTAAATGTAATATTTATATAGGAAAATTGAGGGGTCTAGAAAAATCAGGTTATCGTTGGAATTTTCACTGGTAGAGTTGGCTGTGCTTAGATCCATCACTTACTAGTCAAAATATGTTGAAAAATCGATTTTTTTTTATCAAATTTAGTTGTATTGAGCTCAACAAATGTTTATAGAGTATAGCAAGAACGAGGAGGAGACCTTTGGGACTAAAATGAATTCGGACTGATATGAATGAACTCAAACTGAGATAAAGGAAGATAGTTTTATAAATTATAAACATGATCCTACCTTAGTTCAAGCTAACTCAATCCAATTGAATGGAAATTCAGCTTGAACCCTACTAAATAGGAGGAAGATTGATCTAGTGGAAACATGCAAATTATTCTAGACCTGAAATTTGGGCTTGATAACCCAAAGTAATTGGAATAATACTTTTTTCTACTAAGAACCTTAGCTTAGTTTCAACTCACTTCATCAAGTTGAGCTCAAATTCGGCTCAAACCCTTAAAATCAAGAAAGAGAGTGAACTCTGGGACTTTCAAAATTGTATTGAGCTTAGGCCAAGATGAATGGATTCAAACCAAATTAAGAAAAGATAGATTTGTATATGATAAACATGATCCGAACTTGGTTTTAGCTCTTTCGTCAGGTTGAGCTCAAAGTAAGTTTAAACCCCTGAAAACAAGAGAGGGAGTAAGTTTTAAGACCTTTAGAACTGAATTGAACTCAAACAAAGATGAATGAACTCAAACCAAAGTAAGGAAGGATAGATTTATAAATGATAAACATGATCCTAACTTGGTTTTAGCTCACCCCGTTAGGTTCAACTCCAATTCAGCTCAAACCCCTAAAAAGAAAATAAAGAATGAGCTTGGGGACTTTCAGAACTATATTAACCCTGATCAGGATGGGTGAACTCAAGTTGAACTAAAGAAAAAACAGATTTATACATGATAAACATGATCCTAGCTTTGTTTTAGCTTAGTCCATTAGGTTAAGCTCAAATTCAGCCTAGACTCTTGAAAAGAGGAGAGTGAGTGAGCTCTGGATCCTTTGGAACTGAATTGAACTCAGATTGGGATGAATGAACTCAAACTGAACTATAGGAAGATAGATTTATCCTTGATAAATTTGATCCTAGTTCATTTGGACCTAACTCAATTCAACTAAATGGAACTTCAACTCAGACCTTGCTAAATAGTAGAGAGAGAAACAACCACTACAAGAAAAAGTGTCTGTACTGGTCAACACAAATCACTTCTATGGATTTCAGGTCTATTCTGTAGTGGTTCATATTTTCAACAGCATAAAAAAGCTAAGGCTCTGTTTGGATGACAACATGGTTTTAAAACCAAATTTTTATGTTTGGATATGAAGACAAAAACCATGTTTTTCTTAAAACCTAGTTTTGGTTTGGATGACAAAAACCTGATTTTAACTATAGCTCTACAAACAAGTTTCAACTAAATATTGACAATTAGTTGCAGCTAGATAAATAATAAACAACTATGAAACATAAAGATTATCACGACCTGTTAGATTGGATCCAACATAAAATCAGAACAACTTGATATTCAATCATATGTCATCTAGGCTCACTTTAACTAAACCAATAAGGTAACTCACATGCTACTCAAAACTCACCAACGATGGTAAAGAAATGAATAACAATAACATACAACCGAGAATCTGAAAAAGGAACAATGTTCAATAAAACATTTTCCTACCTTTTTAGCACTACGCAACATCTCCAGATCCACTTTTTCAAGGTTCGTTCGCAGGTCTTTAGTTATGAGCTACATGAAAAATAACAAGAATGAAACACCAGAATATAAGAGTTGCGAGGAAAATTATAAGAAGCAGGATGCAAGAAAAATGAAATGGGAATATTTAAACAAAAAAAGAAGGATAAGAAGAATATCAATCTGGCCTCTAGTAAGTGTGGCTAGATTCTGCATGGTTGCTTTCCAATTTTCACCAAAAGCAGGAGCTTTAATGACACAAACCTATAAAAAAATTGGAAGGACATAAACATGCTTTATAAAAAAAACTCATGCAAAAACCAAATGCCAACAAAAAAACATGCGAGCAAGTAGACATAGGGGAAAAGAAGGAAAATGTGAAACAATGGAAAATAGTAAACAAGACAAAAGCACTGTTATGCCAACACGAAGCTTATTTAGAGTTAGAGTTTAATATCTGTTTATGCCCAGCACGAAGCAAACGAAGAGTTTTATATCTGTTTAGGAAAAAATTCAATTGAAATGTTATTGTAAAGAACAAAAGAACCATGATCCTTACTCTATCGAAGGATAAACTAAAGTTTGTGTTCTACCAAGAGGAAAATTAACAATTACACTTGTTTTCTCAATGAAAAAATGAACTGACAAATTATATCCCATGCTTTTCACTCAACATAACAATTTCAGGAAGCTCAAGTCCCTGCAGAAAAATAGAATAGACAATCTAAAACTATAGGGAGGATTGAGTACAAGAAAATAAGAAAATAGTACTAGCAGTTCTACAACAGCAGAAGACAGGAAATTGAATGAGTCTTTGCTTTACAGCAAAGATTTATTTGCCAAATGAAGATCATCACCTTAGTCCCAAGCCGTTTGTTTAGTGGTTCATTCCACATATTAGCAGCATAATAGGTCAGATCCAATTCCACCATGAAAACATTAGAGTAATCACTTTTTGACCAGAGATAGGATTGAAAAGAATAAATCTCAAAGCCAATGGCTGCAATGTTCTATAACATTTTTTTTTTGCATACCAAGGCCACCAAATGCATTTCATCAAGTGGCTTCCATGTTGATGCTTGCCCTAATGCACACATATGTGTGTGTCTACTCAAAGGGTAGCAGAATCAAATAAATATACACATACAAACACATAATAGGTGTGTATATATATATATATATATATATATTGAATGGTTGGTGGCTATGGCTATCTCGAGTCACTCATCTTACTCATGAGAGCTATCTGATCCATTGTGTTGGACAGTTGAGAGAAAAATAAAGAGAAAAGTGTGTAAACTAAGACTAGATGATGAAATTGTTCATCACAATTTTTGGTCCTCGTTTTTCTTTAATCAAACATTATGAAGGATCAAGCAGCCTCTTAAGTGAGTTTGGTGACTTTTGTTAGACAATATATATATATATAAGAATTGAAATCATCAAAATACTTCCATGGCAGACTAGATATTTTTTATATCAATAAAAACAGCCACAAAGGTGCATTTACAATGTTCAGTTGCTTGCCTGTAGTTTTTAGTAATGGAACATACTTTTCATGATGTCTTTTAGAGATATACAATATAAAAATAACCATCTGGCAATAAAGCTAGCTAACTAATTCAATACACACACACACACACACACACATGTTATGCACCACCCCCATTATACCTGTTACGATGGAGGTGGTCCGTCCGATCACCTCTAATCAGATGGCCCTTGGTTTATCAATTTGTTTTTTAAAAAATGAAAGACTGCCCTGACCATGGTCAAGCTTCATTTCCATTGTATTGATAAAAGGAGAACTGACACAACCATCTATGACAGAACATTTATGAATTTATTCCAATTTTTATGACATATTCATAAAACATAAATAGTTTAAATTCTATCTTTGTTCATCAGAACCCTAGACAGAGTACCTCATTGATCATATTATATAGTTTATTTTTAGGTTTGGATATTCTTATAGAAGGTCTACCGTTTACTCTATTTACTAAAAACTACTTAATTTTCCACAGTGAAGGATGCTAGCAGGTGAATATCCTAGGTTATCTCATATCTCTGCATAAGATGGTGCTGCAAGTGTTATTGAGGTTTCACCCATCATCATTACTTGGTTGTCTTTTAATCTTCATTTCTAAAAATATCCAGATAAGATGATAATATATATCTTCTTGCGACCATGGTTTGTTTTGTGTGTATGAGAGAGAGAAAGAGAGAGAGGTTTTATGTCTTTCTTGAGGTCCTAATAATCAAATTTTTCTCTAAGGCTATAAGAGTGATGGCAAGCTCATCTATGTACCAGTTGTTCCATTGTAGATGTGGACAAGTAGCATGGTTCAAATCGTACGACATGGACTGAATGTTGGCGGAGTCATTCATAAGTACAAAAACATGGTATGTCGAGTAGATATGAATCAACATGTGATTTGTTGTTTTGATAAAATAATATTGTCATATATTTTTGTTTCAATACTATTGTTACAGGGAACCAGCAACGGTTGTTGCTAAAGAAAATGGTCAGCCCATGCAAAAAGAACAAAAATTGCCTTTTTGGTGAATAAACTAAACCATATGTTGAAATAGATCATACATTTAAACAAGGTTATTAAAGAATTGCATGAAGCTACAGTATCATGTATAAAAGAGCAAGAATTGGTTGAAGCTATCGGTTGCCTTAGATTAACACTACAAATATTAATATAAATTTTTGATGCTTACATAGGGGGATCCTTTGGAAATGTGTCAATTGGTGTCCCATTAGTTATTTCAAGTAGCCATGCACCATGCAACAGTTTGTAGAATGTTGAGACTTGAGAAAAGTCATGAAACATTCTAAGTTTATTAAGTGCTGTAATCTATCTTATATTTTCTGATTTGCCTCATAACTGAACAAATATTTTGATAACGATTACACATTTCTTGCATATACTGTCATATCCTTAAGATTAGACAAAGCACCAAATTAAGACCACTCTCACATATTGGACCCTACTTAATCTCTTAAACTTGGAGGTCTTAACTCCAAACCCTAGCTTGGAGATTTATTTGCATAAATACATAATACGAAGTGATTCACCAAATAGTTTGATTTGATTATAAAATGATCTTTATAATTCTGATTTTGCATATTCTCTTCTTTATTCTCCTTTCTGATTTTATGTCTTAATTTGTGGTTCAGCCATATATGTAATTTTACTTCTCAACTATCTCTCCTAGCTAAGTGATTCAATAGTGGATGTTTGTTTGTAAGATCCAAATGTCTTTCTATTGGTAGATTCTAGCATTGAAAGAGAGAACTGAATTGGAATACTTCTAATTGTCACGAACTAGACTAACAAGAGTACAATAACCAGCAAGGAGGTCAAGGGTATAATAACGAGCATGTATCCCTTTCTTTTCTACAACCAAGGCATGATCCCTTCATTTTCTGGATGGAAAAAGCAAAGGTCTACATAACCCAACTTTCTGTCAAAAAAATAAGACTAAATTACCAAATATATTAAGAACAAGTATATATTATTCTATGATATGACATTCAACAATTACAAAACAAATCAAAGTACCCAACAAAGCTTGACCAACACAGTCTAAACAATCATCACTTATATATGCATTGGGTAGCCAGTAATACAAGAATAAGAGTTCAAATGTCAATAAGCTTAAACGCAAACACCTTTTTCCAACAACGCAAATTTGGTGTTCAGATAATAATTTCAACTGAAAAAGAAAAAATTCATCACTTAATCATTAATTCTCCAATTGTTCATAAACCATAATCAAGTAAAAACAATTCAGTACTTAATCATTAGTTTTCCAAACATTCATAAACCATAATCAAGTAAAAATAAATACATAAATTGGTAAATAAATTGAACAACAAGATACGACAATATGTCTATACCATATCAAATGAGGTCTAGTTTTGATGTTTCAATTTTGGAGAATCTCTTATCATGACCCGTTCCTCAACTTTTGCAGCAGGTTCTTTGTTTCACTAAATCATAATCATCAATTGAATTAATCCTGCATAGAGTTGTAATTAGCAAACAAATCATAATGTGTCTAATACATATGATTAATTAGTTATGACTTTACCTTGATTTTATCTTCAGATTGCACATGCGGTAACAATGGCCCTATCTCTGGTGAGTTGCGCACAACCTTTGAGCCTTCAATTCCTCTTTTCCATATAAGATTCAATTTGCAGCTCCCTTAGCACAAATAAGTGAAAGGATTGTCACATTGACAACATCATTTGTTTCACCAATGCTATTGATGTACACATTTTGTAATTCTTACTTATAATTATGTTCACCAGTTTCCATCCTCTTAGCATTTCAATCCTACATATCTTCTAATAGTATAGCAAACACACCTAATGTGTGCTTGTAACATGCATTGCCTGACAATGCTTTATTGATATGCATGTCTGTCTTTGTCTAAAGAGCATTTTATTTACCATGAAAGGCAAATCATCCTCTAGTAACACTGCTGAAATAGATTCCAACGCATTTCTTGGCATGTTTCATCCATCTTTAAGTATATAAGTTGGAAGTTTCTTTATTCCTTTTGCTTTCATTACAGTAAGGTTATGGCAGCAAACCACACACCTTTGGCTCTGATAATTTGCATCAACAACTTAACAAATGTTGACTGGTATGGTCAAATGAAATTGTGTACTTTTCCATCCTCCATCATCTACTTCATGCTGTCATCTAACTATTCTCCAAGCAAATTAGGTGTGTATCTTAAGCATGCCAAGAACTATCGTTTGAAATATTTTCTATATATTATGGGACAAAATATATCTTGCAAATGCAACTCTAGTGAAAGACATGCATTAATAGCTACAATGAAGTCCAATTCTTTCTCAATGTGACGTTATCTCTCAACTGCCTTTTACATCTTTTAACAAAATCACTCAAAGAGTATGCAAGTTGGCCCAATTCTTGAAATGTTTGTTCGTATTTTCACTTTGTTGGGCTGTAGATATTCATGCCATAAAAGTATTATTAGTATGTGACTTTACCATATCTCCCTTTCTTTCCATAAATTTGTCACTTAAACAATAGTTGTAGCTGATGATATCTCTTTATTATTTCTTCCCTTCTACTCTCAAATTCTTCAACAATCACAAATTTAAAGAACCACATATACTACAAGCATTTAAATCGACAATTCTATTTCTATAGGTTTCCAACATTTAGCAATGTAAATATATGCTAATTGCAGTAACTATGTACTATAGTTGGAAAGACTTCCTTGATAGTTACCCTCATTGCAAGTTCCTAACTACTCAAAAATGATTTTGGAGCTTGTCCACCTATGCAATGGAGCCACTCTTCAAACAACTACTTAAATATTTATTTTGTATCATCAACCAACAATTCATAAAAAAAATGATACTATTACCATAATCATTTACACCTATTAATATAGTGAAAAGTATGTGGTGCTTTCTTTCTTTATATATCGTATCAAACGACACCACATCACCAAAATTACTTGGGCTGTGGCATCTGCCAAAAAAAATTAAATAAAATTTGCCTGATCTCATTAATTTGAATGGTATAATAAATTGTGAGTTTTTAGTTGTCTTGAAGAATCATTTTTTGTGCATCTCTTCTATAGCAACTATTCATAATTCTATGTATATGCTGATATAACTTCTACATAGTAAATTTCACATTCCCCATTTCACTAGATTCATGTTTGAAAACATCAATGCCTTTCGATGGTCTTACTCCAAAGTCAAACATAAGATTCACTACATTCCTTCGAGGAGTATACATCTTCTTTGATGTCCTATGAAACAAAAATTTGATGGACAATGCAAGTAGTGATTGTGTGTGAATTGAATATTACATGCATGCCACTTTTTGTATTAGAGTTAAGTTCAAGGGTCATACATGTCTTACAATCACACCTAATGTTTTCATGTTCTCTTGTCTAATCTTCTCTTCATTTCTTGAATCCTTCCTTCTTGTAGGCAAACTGCTTGTATCAAATGATGCCATCTATTCTTTTAGAGTCATGTATACATGTATCAAAACTGTCTAGCTTTGCATAAAAGTTATAAAAATCTGATCCTTCTCTATCACTATCAAACTCCAATCCAGCATAAGGCACAAACTTACTATCAACATTAGGAATTAAATTTGTTTCCTCACAAGTAAGATCAATGTTGGTGGATTTCATAATCTCTTCATCCACATTAATATTTTCATCTACGTTAATCTTTTCATTGACATTAATCTCTTCATCATCTACATAAAATTTTCCATCCATATATGTCTCATCATCCATATTAATATGTTCATCCACATCCATTAATCCATCTATATTCATCTCTCTTTCCATATTCAGTCTTTCATCCATATTCATCTCTCCATTTGCATGTGAAGCTGCATACTATCTTGTGCCTATAAACATTTGCAGCTTCTAAGTGGCTGGTTTGGAATTAAATGCATGATGCAAAACAAAAGCAAACTATAAATGCACATCAACATCCAAAACATCGAATTATAGTATGCATCATTTTCAAAACTGAACCCATGTAGGAGCAAGCTAGATCAACAATACACGTGCATGGATATTGTCTCGAGGCATGTGTTGAGCTATCTTGAATTTTCTATTAATTCAAATGCAAATTTGAAATCAAATGTTGCATTATGGTATTAAAAACCAAACACAAGATGCATAATAATAAGAACATAAACTAATTTGTCAAATTATGATTTGCAAGCATAGACACAATAGGTTATAGTAAGATACAAAACCCTAACTATGTTTGAGATGCAAGAAAAGCCGAAGTTAAACTCTAAACTTGGATTGAACCTAGGCTAACAAGCTGAAACATGAAAATTTGGTCAAGCCTGGAAAACATGACAGTACGACTTTGTAACTGACTTTAACGAATTCAAAACTAGGTTAACTATGTTGGATTGACACGAAATTTGGTAGAAAGACTCTCTACACAAGCAACAATCAACTACAAGTGATAGATTTGAAAAACATTTTTGGATCTAAAAGATAAAGGAGTGAAAACCTGATATAGAAATTAGAAATTACAGAAAACATAGTAAAGCGGTACATTTGGTTTGACCAAAACCCTATCAATCTAACTCTAATTGATCTAAAAAAATGAGTTTCTATGGTCTCTGCATAATAAAATATCAACAAGATTTTACAAATATGAAAAACATGCACATGATAACAAGTTATGACTTTGAAAACTTAGAGCAAAGACATGAACAGTAGAAAATAACAAAAATATAACTGGTTCCATGAATCCATGACTATAGTTGGAAGGATGAATAGGGTGGCAACTCAATTTGGTTATTCTTCACAATTGGTCTACAGATTCATTGCACAATAGATAATCAATAGGAGTTAAAAATTTCAAAAACAATTAAACAAAGGGAGATAAACAACATCACAAAATTGACAAAAAATAAGATTCTATAGTACTCTAGAGAAAGTTGAGGAAAAATAGTTCGCAGTAAATAATCTAATGGACTGGTCCAATCAATTTAGAATGGGCTAAATTTTAGTGGAAGCTAACTAGACACATAGATCTAACTTTGGTTTTCACAGAACATAAATTGGATTTCCAATCAAAAGTTAGGAAGTTGACAAGTTAGACAAAATCCAGTACCTGATTTTCATAGTTTGGAAGTTGTAGAAAACAAACTTTGGGAAAACGACCAAATGTAGGACCAAAATAGTCATGTACGAGAAATGTGTGGTTTTTATGGATCATCAATATGGTTTCTGGTTAGAGAGATATATCTTTTTGACGTGAAGCAAAATTCTAGAATTTCTATGATTCTAAATTTTGCATGAACTCAAGAATTTACATCTCTAAAGTTAGAAACATGTAAAATTTTACAAATTTTATGACCTAAAGCTTTCAAGCCATTAATTTAAACATGTTAAAACCTAAAAAGAAAAATCGAAATAGAAAACAAAGAGAGAGGGAGCATACCTACAATCTTGGAGCTTGAGCCTACGAGACTTCAGCTGGGGTCTCCCCCTAGGGCCTCTCTATTGATAAAAAATTAGAGACTCCCAAATGTGATGGAGTCTATACAATTGTGATAGCTATCAAAATTCTAAGAATGGAAGAGTCCCAAATATGGTGGACTTTTAGGATTGTGACATGTATCCTTTAATATTTGGATATGAGATTGGATTGTGACACATGTCCTTGAGAGTGAGTGATTTAGTAGCATTATGACATGTGTCCTTAAGAGTGGAAGACTTAATAGAATTATGATGTGTGTCTGCATCCAGCCATTTTGGATATGAACCTTGGATTTTGGTACATGTTACTATTAGTATTTGGATTGAGATCTGAATGATAATTGAGATCTTGGACTTAGATCAAAGTATAGATGGAGATCTGAATTGAGAAATTTAGATATGGAGAACGTAAATTAAGATTTGGATCTGAATCAAAGCATATTATAGATACGAGATAAACTTGGGTTGGTGTGGGTCTTGTGGGCTCAAATTCAATATTCATGAGAAGTACTTGGGCTTGGTATAGGTCTAAACTTAGTTGTGTGTAGGTCAAATTGGGTTTAGGTCAAACTCGGTTTAGTTTTGGTCAAAAAGGTACAAGTAGGTTCGAACCTAGTTGAGCTCATTTCCTAGCTAGTTTAGACCCTGTGTAAGCCTTATAATGCTCAGGTCTGGTGCAGGAATGTCCTACATTTGGTTCATGTAACTCCAAAGTTATGTTTATATAAAAATAAAGCATGCATGTGCAAATGATGATTTTATCCTTGGCACAAAACTAGGCATTTGCGAAGCAGGTAAGTAGTCTGACCACACTGGTACATGGGTTTGGCTTAGTCTTAGGGGTCTGCCAAATTTGGTGGAAAAATTTCTCAAATTGCCCATAAAAATCACATTTTTCAAAATTGACTAAGCTAAAATTGATCTTGTAAATGCTAATGTGAATGGTAAAATGGGAAACTTGCATTTTGAATTTGTTTGTGGGAAATGAACAAATTAATACTTTCCTTGATTAACACTGAATCCATCTGTGTGTTGGACTTGGAAACTAGCATCATGAATCTCTTGAAAATTAGTTAAGAAGTCACTAGTGATGATGTTCAGACATTGACACTGTAAGAATGATTGGAAAATTACAATTGTGCTCAACCAGAGATTAAATTGTCCAAATGGAAGTTAAGAATAGCCAAACCCAATACTGAGAATATGAACGTTGCTGATTTGGGCTGGCTAGCATGAATCAAGCAGAAACTATGACCAGACATGTGGAAAAGAGAAAATGGGACAATTTCTTGGAAATGCTTGCTATAACACCAGAATTGAAGTTTGAAAATTGAAAATGGAGGTGGAAATAGTCTATTGGCATTGGAAAGAAACTATCATGGGCTAAGTCAGGTCTTTAGGTATTCTTATAATAAAAAATGGTGGAACATTGAAGAAATGAGCCATTTTGTGACCATTTCTAACAAAATGTACGCTGGTCAATTTGTTATAATGATAATTGATGCCTTGTGGATGTTGAAATAACTCTAATTGATATTGGATAAAACAATTTTCATGATTTCCATTACTGTTCTTACAAAATTGGAGTAAAAATGAGGCAAAATAGGGTGATCAATGGTAAGATGGTCATTTTTCTTGTGGCGACAACTTGAGGTGAACTGGGTCTTGTGTCTGATGCATAGAGCACAAGATTTGATTTAGTTTAGTTCATGGCCCCTAAATTTGAAATTCTCTTGTAAAATTAGTTCAAAATCCTCTTTGTGAGGGGCAAAATGGTCATTTTCTCTTGCAAAAAATTTGGAGGTCTACCAATGCCCCCTCTTTGCTACTAAGCTGGTGCAAAGTTCTGCTTAGTGGCAAATACAAGACATGCTAAATAAAATAAAATGCCCCTATAGGAGGACAATTCCTGGTCTATAAAATTGCAATTAATGTTCTCAAGAGTTCCTAGTTTAAAAAACTTTTCAGGTCTTGTGAAAGTCCGACAACAAAGCCTTTGGTGCTTTTGAAAATTAAAGACGCCCTACCTTGAAAACTGGGAAAACATGGCAAAAGTTTCTTGTTCAAGACATTATGATCCTCTGAGATTAAGTTATAAGCATTGTGTGCCCATGAAAATGAGTTCTAAACATCATGTGTTTGTGAGGATGAGTTCATTGTGAAACATAGCATTTGTGACAAAGTTGTGCATGCCTTGAACTTAGTATCCTTTTGGAGACCCATTATGATGATTTCGCATCTTTGAGAGTTAGAGTTTCTCTAATCACATTTCCTAGTTCTCTAAAGCAAGTCCATTTTCATCATCATTGCATGATTTATCGAAAGGTATGCTCTCCATAAAGGCCTTTGTAAAAGAGCAACGATTAACTTGGTAGTTTCTAAACCATGACGAATTTTATGTTATTTGTAGAAGAACTTCTAATCTGAGTAGTTCTTGCTTCTCAAAAAGGCACTTTTCATTTCTTTTCTTCTCTTGTTTCTTTTCATTGTTGCAGCTGCTTTGGCATTTGCTTTTCTTTTTGCTTTTTTCCCCTTTTCTCAGTCTAAACTTTACCTATAGAGGAAATTCCCCACCACCCTATAGGTACTACAGAGCCCTACTGCTTTGGTGGTAATATATAGTTTTGTCATGTACAATATCATGTTTATTGGGCTTTCTACTTAACCATGTAGTGTGCTTCCAAGTCGGCATCTTCCAGACCAGTTATTCTTAAGTTAGTAGGTGTATAACACCTTTCAAACGTACTTACTCGAGTTCACAATACTTTAAGAGATATAACTAGACAGAAATTTAAGAATCACATAACTTCACATAACAGATGCAAATCAAGCTTATCGCCTACCTGGTTTTCCTAAGTATTGATCCAAAGGAATTTCTATGCTCACCTTGTGCCCATCCCTCAACACTCATTTTGCAATGTCCTTGCTTCATTGGCTCGAAGCAGTTCAGATCATTGTTCTTGTACAAATGATATTAAATTTTTTGTGGCCTTTTAGTCAAGCCAGATTAATGAAATTTTCTAAAGCTTGGCTGCCTCTATGCCATCGAGTTTCTCTTTCTCATATCATATCATGGTTTTGTCAAGGTCTTTGCTCTTTGAATTCCTTCAACCAATGGTTAGAGATTATTCTTCTCTTGAAAATGCCATGATCTCACAAGCAAGTCTTAATTTGGATACTTAGTTTGAATTTTACATAATTGTTTGCCATTAAATGATGGATGTTCTAGTGTGTGCTCAAACATGAGTTGTAATGTGTCCACATGCTCCTATATACATGTGAGTATGAGTTTTGAATGTGATTATGTGTTCTTGTATGCACCAGAGTACGAGTTTCAAAGTTTGTGGTCATGGGTTCTTGTATGCTCATAAACACTAGTTCAAAGATTTGTGCTCAGTATGCGCATGAGTACGAGTTGTAACTTGCAAAAGTTTATCATCATGAGGCAAGTTCTAAAAGGTGTGTTGGAGATTCGTGTTCGTGGTACTAAACTGCTGGATGCCTTATAATGGGAATTTTGACCAATGCAATCCTAGTTTGCAGAAGGTGCATCAAAGATGTGAATTTAATGTATGCTACATGAGTTTAATACAATTACTTCTTCATGTATGCATGTGAGTATGGTTTCGAGTGTGCACAAAGCATGAGTTCAAAAGGTTTGTGCTTATGTGTTTTTCTATACATGTGAGCATGAATTCAATGTGCATCATGTGAGTTCTGTTTTGTAGGATTCTTGTGAAGGTTGCATTGAAGCACAAGGTGCACACACTATATGTGGGTGCTCGAGTGTTCATGCATCAAAGCGTGAACTTCATGCACTCTGTGCAAGTGTTTAAGTGTTTCAATACTTGTGGTGTATTATGAATGTTTGTATGCTTGTAGGTCTCATATTATGAGTGCCTATGTCCCGGTGGGTCTTCCACAAACGTGTATTTGTATGCTTGTGGGTTTCATGTGAAAGTACGAGTGTTTGAATGATTGAAGATCTCATACAAATGTAAGAGTGGTTGTATTCTTGTAGATTACGAGTGTTTGAATGATTGTAGATCTCATACAAATGTAAGAGTGGTTGTATGCTTGTACATATTGTATAAAAGTGTCAGTGCTTGTACGCTTGTAGATCATGTATAAATGTACGACTGCTTTTATGCTTGGAGATCTTATACAAAATTATGAATGCTTGTATGGTTGTAGGTCTCACACAAATGTATAGGTGCTTGTATGCTTATAGGTCTCACACAAATGTACAAGTGCTTGTATGCTTGTCAATCTCATAAGGTACTAGTGCTTGTATGCTTGTGGATCTCATATAAAAGTATAAATGCTTGTATGCTTGTGAAATCCACATACCAATGCATGTGTGCTTGATGCTTGTGATTGCTTTCATGATGCTTGTAAATTGTGATAAGTACTTGTGTACATTTGCACTTCAAAATTGCCAATTTAAAATTCCCTGAAATTTTTACTTGAAGGTTTAAAACTTCCTAAAACTTCTGAAACTTTGTTTTGAAAATTTTTCCTACTTGAAAGATTTTGAAAACAAATGTTTCAAAAATCCTTTTGCAATCATGCAGTTGTTTATCTTAACATTAAAAGAGTCCTCCAATATAAGGGCTGCAACGGGGATGTTGGCATCATGGAAAATAGATAAGTCTGGCCACCAAAGAATAGACAGAAATGCTTGGACATAAAAGACACACACACACACACACACACAGATATATATATATATATATATATATATATATATATATATATATATATATATATAGAGAGAGAGAGAGAGAGAGACTTGATTCAATGAAAAGACAACTTAACTGATGAAAGGATTGATGAGCGACCCCCATTGTCACTACAATGCACAAAAAAGAACAAAAACAAAACAATAGCAAGTTAAACTTAGCTCCAGTATTTTTGTCAAGAATCTTCTCTTTCACCAAATGCCCCTTGTCCATGTAGTCTTGTGTAATGTGCTAGAGAGAGATATAGGCTTTAGTGTTGTGGCTAAGACTCATGTGAAATTTACATAATTGGTCTTTGTATTTTGCTTACACCTCAGGAGGATCTGCCACCTTAGGGAGTTTGCATAGTTTATGGGATAGCAGAACTCCAAGAACTCTTCTCTGTTTTGTTCTGTGAGGGTAAATTTTACATCTCTCGTCCACCCTATGTATCATTTGTTGTCTCCCTTGGATGACTATGTATTATTGTTTTGTTTTTTCCTGCCATTTTGTTGGTTTTTCTATAGTTAGCTTTGACATCTACCTTGTGTTGTATTGGCCTAAGCCGAAGATAGTGCATGGACTTGAGACTTGGTTGACTTCTTGTTATCGTCCTTCTTGTGATAGCTCTGACCAGTTTTCGCTTTGAGATACCATACTTTGAAGGCTTCCTTTATATGCTATACTTTCTTGGCTAGTTGTAGAATGACTCGTGCTTAAGTTGTACAAGGTGATATTTGATGTGCTCTTGGAAACCACCAAGAATCATATTAAGGGCATGGTCCTCTACCATCAGAGTTCTCATTTTATTGCTTACATATTTTCAACACTGAATATAATCCTAAGTTGATTCTTTGCATTCACGGTGCACCCTCATAAGAGTATCAATAGTGAGGACCTCAAAACAATTGAAATTGTATTTGTAATTGAATGTGTTTACAACCTCATCAAAGTCCTTCATTTTGGAGGGATTTATATGTTTCATACATCATTGTGCCACCTCCCCTTCTATTCTCCTTGGGAGACATACAAAGAGCGTTGTCATCGTCTCGAAATTTACTGCACTCAGCAAAGAAAATGCTCAGGTGTAGATATGGGTTCTTAGTCTCTTTGAACTTGCTGAACTTCCTAGGAAGTTCTTCCAAGTCTTTATCATCAAAACCTTCATAGAAATTCTTTTTTATGGCTCCATGTGGTATATGGCTTGCCCTATATGCTCGATACAAGATTGCATGGTCTTAGCTGATTTGCCAGAGTCTCCATCGATTGAAGCTCCCCTACTCTTGTTACTATATGACCTAGCTTCTCCACTCTCCTTCATTATCTTTTCAAACATCTTGTGAAATTGGGTGAAGGTCTCTCAATCGATCTGTCATCATCCTTTTCTATTCAAGTTGTTCATCCTCTGAGCTATTAAACCCTTCATGGTACTCTAGCTCAGTCTCTTATTTCTCTGGCTTGACATTCTTTTTTGATCTGGTTCTAGGGACTATAGTGTCTTGTTAATGCTTGGTTCCTATGAAATAGATATAATTCTGAAAAATATCATTGTACAGACATGGTGGGGTCAAGACAAACCAATCAGACAAAATGAAAGATGACTAGACTTAATGTACTAAGCTTAATTTCATCGACCCAATTAGAGGAGGTATTGACAACATGATGTACAAGTTTGACCCAAAATAGGCAAAAAGAGACATCCTAAGAGGTGGATCATCTAAAATTGGATTAGGTATGATACTTGGATGGTTTTGATGAGTAAAATATGATGACTTCTTTTGAAATGCATGTCTAGTTTCTGAAAATTTTTAAAAAGCAGAGATGCATGAAATGAGGGAAACAGAGAGTCACATGTTCATTTGAAAATGGACTCTTAAATTGGTTCCTCTAAAGTTCATGATTAGCAGTTGTTTTATTCAACTTTTGCATGTATACTTGGATAAAATATAATTTACATGGCATATGCTCCTCCTTAGGTTATTTAGTTTACAATTCCCAGATCTCTTTGAACCTTACTGATATACGAGACTATTGTCTGATTACATAATAAGGGGAGGGCCAATACCCACCTCTAGTAGGTTGTTTCAGCCATTAAATCACTGTAGACTATTACTTAACAAGGAAATCCTATGACATGATGATCAGGACTTACATAGGTTCAAGAAAAGGTTTGAAAACCTGAGAAAATTACAAACTAAGGGCTCTAATGCAGATCTTAAGAAGGAAGTTTAAATGATTAAAGAGAAGCAAACATGATTTTCAAAAAAATCTAATTGAGATGAGTTACATTTGATCTTAGATTTATGTGAAAATGTAAAATTCGTCTCAATTTCAAGTTTTAATGCAAAAAACAAATGCACACATAACATGAGAACACCTAGATGACTCTATGGTTCGGAAGACAATCAGAACCTAGTAATTTGAAACATTTGATCTAATCAAAGAAGAGACAGGTCCCATCATGGTCACCACTTCTATTTACATGCAACATTTTGCAATCTTAAATATAACCATTCACATGGAAAAAGTTCAAAGAAAATATACTCACCTCCTTATCTCTTGCAAGAAATTACAAGAGATACGATCTGACTTGTCGATACAAGATCTACATGTTCCTGGTGTCTTCACAACGGGTAATTAGATTAAGGACTAGATTAAATGCTTTAAATTCTAAGTTGTGATTGTGCACCCCATTCTAAGTTCCCTCAATTTGAAAAAAATGATGTTTTGAATGATCTAAGAGTATCATCATAAATTCGAGTGCATGAACTAAAAGAGTATATATATATATGGAACCTAAGGACATAGTTCATGATCCATGTCACTATCTATCCATGTAAAGAATCCTATATCTAATATGAATGCATGTGAACTGAGTCCAAATATGATTGAACTTAGGTTTCTAAGGTTCTGGGGATATGAACCTAAAGAAATCTGTGATCAAGATCCAAATTATTAAGATCCAAATTTGAGCTCTAGATCTGAATCAGGAAAATATAAATTTGAACTTTATGATCTGATTCGAAGATCTAAATCTCAAGATTTGAAATTGGGGTTTGGATCTAAAGGGACCACTATGGTTAAGAACTGAGTCTGAAACCCATAGTTTAAATTAGTATATGATCTTCTCAGGACTGAAATTATGATCCAAATAACATAGGGATCTGAAATCCATAGTTTAAATTAGTATATGATCTTCTCAGGTCGGAAATTATGATCCAAATTCTAACATCTAAGATCTAAAGTTGTAAATATAATGTGCAAAATCCAAATTTGAATCCAATTTTGGGTTAGATCCAAAATCATGATTCAAGCTTCTTAAAGTCTAGATCGGATGCTTTCAGTGTACTATCCAAATTAGGATCTAATTATCTAAACCCAGATTTAATTAGATCTAAATTAAAAGATCTAAAATCCAATTCACAAGATCTAGATTACTTCTAGGTTTAGATGACTCATTTGGGTTCAAAGGGGTGACTTAGGTAAACTTAGTTAGGACTAGGTTTCAACTGGGTTCCAACATGGATTAATAGCAGGTTCATTGCAGTGGGCTCAATGTTGGGCCTTGACTAAGGCATCTAAGAAACCTAAAGTGGTTTTAGATAGGTTCAATATATGTTTTAAATCTTAGTCATGCTTGAACCTAGTGTTTTGGAAACTGGGTTTGAAAATAGGTTCAATTTTAAAAATGTGAAACATGTATCCTTATAAAATTCATTTAGAATCAAGTGCATGCAAGGACTATTGTCACATGCATGTATATGATAAACTAACCTATTTTACATGGATCTAATTCTAAGTACATGGTTTGAGATTAAATGCATGATGCAATGCGAAAGCTAACAATTAAATGCACATCAACATCATAGAACATAACAAAATATCTAATTATAGTATGCATGATTTTGAAAACTAAATGCACATTCAAGAGTGCATGAATCTGAATGCAAATTTGAAATCAAATGTGACATTATGATATTAGAAAGCAAACACAATATGCATAATAACAAGAACATAAATTAACATGCTAAATTATGATTTGCAATCATAAATACCGTAAGTTAGAGATACGACATGTGTCAAAATCCTAACTATATTAAAACATAGGAGGAATTAAAGTTAAACTCAAAAAAACAGATTGAATTGAGGCTAAAAACCTGAAACAAGAAAATTCGACAAAATCTGGTAAACATGACAATATGACTTGGTAGCAGACTTTAACAAATTCAAAAACTAGGTTAACTATGTTGGATTGACTCTACACGAGACAAACAACTAAAGGAGATAGATTTGAAAGCCTTTTAGGATATAAAAGATATATGACGGGAAGCCTATGATATAAGTCAAAAAGTGCACAAAATAGTCTGAAAATAGGTTGAGGAGGTACATTTGGTCCAACCAAAACCCTAACAAATCAACATGTCTTCATCTGAAAATGGGTTTGTAGATTCTCTGCATAACCGAAAACCAAAAGGATTTTGCATACTACAAAAATGTTTATAGGGTAAAATAGTTACGACTTTGGTAGCTTAGAGCAAATATATGAACAGCAGAAAATAACAGAAACAAAATTGACTTTATTACTCCATGACTATATTTGGAATGACGAACATGGTAGCAAATCAATGTCGTCCTTTATACAAATTGGTCTATAGATTTTTTGCATAAAGGAGAATTAGTAGAAGTTGAAAGTTTCAAAAAACATTAAATAGGAAGAGAGAGAGAAACAACATCACGAAGTTGGAGAAAAACAAAAATTGTAGAAAGTTATAGAAAAATAGTTTTGAGTAAATAAGCTAATTGATTCAACTTGGAACCTATTAAATTTTGGTGGGAAGTAACTAAACACATAGATCTACCTTCTAGATTTTACAAAGTGCAAATCGGAATTCCCAATCAAAAGTTACGAAGTTCACAAGTTAGACAAATTTCAGAATTTGATTTTTGCAATTTGGAAGATGTAGAAAATAAACTTTGGGAAAAAAGACCAAATGTAGGACCAAACGAGCATAGAATCTGATTTAATTTGGAAAAAAAAAGTAGGCATGTAGGAGAAACATGTGGTTTTTATTGATCATAAATACAATTTCTGTTTAGAGAGACATAACTTTTTGAAATTAGGCAAAATTATGGAATTTCTACAATTCTAAATTTTGCACAAACTCAAAAAGTCACATCTCTAAAGTCACAAAATGTGAAAGATCCCAAATGTCACTACTTAAAGCTTGTAATCTGTTAATTTAAGTACGTTTAAACTTAAATAAAAGAACAAAGTAGAAAACAAAGAGAGATGGGGCATACATGCGACCATGGAGCTTCAATGCAAGAGAGTTTAAATGGGATATCCCCCCATGGTCTCTCTATTTATAGAGAATTAGAGACTCTCAAAGGTGATGTAGCCTCTAGGATAGTGACAAATGTCAACAATGTAAGAGTGAAAAACTTCCAAATGTGGTGCAATTTTTAGGATTGAGACACATATCCTTTGATGCTGAGAGATCATATAAGATTGTGACACACAACCTTGAGAGTGGGAGATTCAATAGCACTATAGTGTGTGTCCTTGAGAGTGGAAGATTCAATAGGATTATGACATGTGTCTGCATCTAGCCATTTTGGATCTAAACCTTATATTCAAATATAGGTTTATTTTAAATTGTATTGAGATCCAAATGAGAAATTGGATCTAGGACTTTGAACAAATTCTAGATCGATATTTTAATTAAGATTTAGATATGGATATCTAAAGTTAAGATTTGGATATGAATCAAGGCATATTATATATTTGAGTTGAACTTGCCTCAGTGTGGGTCCTGTAAGCTCAGACTGAGTGTTCAAGAGATGGACTTGGGCTTGATCTAGGACTGGACTTAATTGGAGCATGTCAGAATGGATAAGGTCAATTGGTTTTAGTTTTGGCCAAACAAGTTCAACTAGGTTTGAAACTTAGCTCAGATTTGGCGTAGAAATGTCCTAGTTTTGATCACGTAACTCCATAGTTAGGTTTATACAAAAAAAATTCATGCATGTGCAAAATGATGATTTTATCCTTGGCAAAAAACTAGTCTCCGCAAGGCTGGGTAAGCATTCTGACCACACTAGGACGTGGGTTATGCTAAATCCTAGGGTTGTGCCAAGTTCGGTGGGAAAATTCCTCAATTTGCCATCAGAAAATCACATTTACTAAAATTCACCAAGCTAAAATCAACCTTATAAATAGAAATATAAATAGTAAAATGGGAAACATAGCTTTCAATCTTGTCTATGGGGAATGAGCGAATTGATACTTTCCTCAAGTGATGTTGAATCCATCTATGCACTCCGATTGAAAATTTGTACTTATGATCTCTTAGAAATTAGTTTAGAAGTCACTAGTGATGATGTTCGGTTGCAAACACTCCAAGAGTGACTAGAAAATTACAACTGTGATCAATCTGAGGTAGAATTATTCAAAATGTAGCTTAAAAATAGTCAGCTCCAGCACTAAAGAATATGATCCTTGGTCAATTTTGGCTGATTCACATGAATCAAGCACAAATGGTGATCTGACGTGCGAAAATGACGAAATAGGACATCATTTCTTATAAATGGTAGCTCTAACACTGAAATTCGAGCTTAAAAACTGGAAATAATCTGCTGACACTAGAGAGAAATCATGGGCTAGGTCAGGCCTGCAGGTGTTTCGATAATGAGAAATGGTGGAAAATTGGAGAAATGGGTTATTTCTGGACCATGAATGACCAAATGTAAGCTAGTAAATTTGTTTTGATGAAAAATGATGACTTGTAGAGATGGAAATAACTCTAATTGACCTTGAGTCAAACAAAATTCTTACAAAATTAGAGTAAAAATGGGCAAAATGGCTGACCAATGGCAAAACGGTCAGGTTTCTAGGTGAGGACAACCTGCGGTGATATGGGTCTTGGTGTTTGATGCCTAGAGTACATGACTTAATCCGGTGTATTTCACGGCCCCTAGATTTGAAATTCTCTAAGAAAATCAGCTCAAAATCATCTTTGTCAAGGGTAAAATGATTATTTTTGTTTGTTTGTAAAAATTTGAGGTCTCCTAATATATTGCATCGAATGGTGTGTTGTAAGAGGCTGGAGGACTTTTCCATCTAAATCTAGATTGAATAGAGAACACCATATATATATATATCATGAAATTGAAATCAATTTGCCAACGTCCATTGCAAGATGGGATTTTATATTTTGGGGTGCTAAACATTGTCGCAATTATTGTGTTTCATGGTTAAAGATTGTAGCCAATGAACGGCCATCGTGGAATGTACCATTTGTGACAATTTTTAGCATCGCAAAATATAGAAAAACTCTTCTAGAAATTGACATTGGTGGGATGATTTGAAAAAATATAAATATATATATATATATATATATGGTAAGTCAGGAAGAACGTAGGTGTTATGATCTAAAAGATAATTAAACATACTTACACACATAAGATTGATGGATCAAACATGCAAAAATGTATATGAATTCCAAGCAGTTGACCGATTTTTAACTTTATAATTTATTATTCCTATGTGTGACCCAAACTAGCGTTAGTTGGCATGAGTGGCTGGGTATCCATTGACACAAGCTCCACCTCAAGACAGCCATATGCATGCCAGGCATATTAAGTTTGCCATTCGCGATAGGCCGACTGATGGTCAACAGGAATAACTGCTCCCCCATAAAAGCGAACTGAGGGAAGGTAGGACCTCAAGCGATTTGATTGTGGACCATTTGGTAAGATCCCTATTGATAACCACATTAGTTGCGATTAAGGGTGGGCAATGGGCTGGGTACCCAACCCGATGGGTAGTCAGGTACCCAACCCCTGATGGGCTGGATATTTGATATTCGAGCCAGCCCGATAATTAACGGGTACTGGGCGCTCTACCTGGCCCGATATATGTATTTAAAAATTTTCTCTATAATTTTTTTTTGTTTTTTCTCTTCTATTCTCTCTCTCTCTCTCTCTCTCTCTCTATATATATATATATATATATATATATATATATATATATATATATCAACATGATGTCAGCATACAAACTTTTGGTGCATCGCTGATGGCTTTCTTAGAAACTTTTTGTGTGCACTTATGGCTCTCGTAGAAATACATAATACCAGTTGCGGAGCCAGAAATTTCTCACTTAGGAGCACTTCAAACCTAAATTTCAAATCTCCAGTGGCAGTCATATATAAAAATCTGAAAATTAATGAAGTTCTTGTATGTAAATAATGTAATTTTTTGTGCTGGTGTGGGCAAATATGAAGTTCTTGCATGTAAATAATGTAATTCTTTTGTGCTGGTGTGGGAAATTAGCCACACCAGCAATCATGTAGCTCCACGTCTCCTGATACATTGATATGTGTTCTGAAATACTAAAAAATGAAATGTTAAGAGTTTCAAATAAGGGAAGTTGATGGTAAAGCTGATATAACTAAGCAGGCCGGGCTTGGGCTGCCACCAAAGTCTTTGGGTCAGTCCGAGCCTAACTTTGTCGAGCCTTGGGTTAGCCCGATGCCCAATCTTTGCGACCGGTCCCTAATCTTTATATGTATGGGTTTCGTTTTTTCTTCGTCAAAGAATGCGCTTGAACTTTGAATTTGATCATTTGAACTCCATGCATGAAAGAGAGTGTATCAAACTTTTGAGAAGAATTTCTTCAAATTTCAGGACGCATGAGTTTTTATGGTGCGGCTATGGATAAGTATTTTGTATTGAGTTTGGAACCGAAAATGTATGATCTCCATGTGGAAGGATCCAAATCTATATAACTAGATCCAAATTGAACGAGATCTATACAACTAGATCCAGAATCAAGGATCCAATATTTTCCCTTTATAAAAAGGATCTTAAGCAATAAAATGCAAGATCTCCATGTGGAAGGATCCACATCTGTATAACTAGATCCAAATTGAACAAGAACTATACAACCAGATCCAAAATCAAGGATCCAATATTTTCCCTTTATAAAAAGGATCCTAAGTGATAAAATGCAAACAGTTCTGAGGTATTGAAATGAAACTTTCCTTCAATTAATTTCCCATATTCCTGTTTAATTTTTGCGTTGATCTTCTTTATTTCCAGTTTTATTTAGCATTTCTTTTGTTTCTTCCTTAGTTTAGTATCAGTAGCTATTTCAGAGCAAAAGACTACATCAAACTGCTATCAGAGCAAGGTTCTGCTTGATTCTTCAATGATGCCATTAGAGGAGAGAGGAAATATGGCACAGAAGCAGACGCTGATGAATTCCCAACGTGCATGACTGAGACGATAGCAAGTCTTCGAATAAACATGGCTCGCCAAGAACGAGATCATGGAAGCGGCATGAACAAAGCCGCATGTATCAAGGTCTAAGCCCTTTTCAAAGACTTGCTTATTGAATGAAACCAACACAGACCCAGCTCAAATCATGACTCGACCCAGTTATCATTTTGGGCAGAGTCAAACCTATCGCCATTAAGATTGTCCAACTTAGATCGAGTGCGGACCAAGCTTACTATCCACGAAACTCAACCCAGCATCCAACCTAAATCAATTTGGGTCTGATGAGTTGTTCAGAAACCTACCCAATCCACATCTAATCAGGTCCAACCCCCTGCCTAAATTAAAACATGTTTCTTATCCTAACTCATAACCTATCCACATCTATATCTAAATCCAAACTCAAATTTACTTTGTATCCAAACCCAAACTATTATCCAAATCTATATCCATAGCCAAACCAATTTAAGTCCTTGTCCAGACCTATATCCAAATCTCAATTTTAATTGAGATCCAAACCCAATTAGCCGCCAATTCAACCAAACCCAAAACTTTCTTCCCCTAGATACATTCACGGAACCTCCATTTCCGCAGGCTGCTCAGCAAAAGGGTAACGAAGAGAGGCGCAGAGGAGCCACCTGAAACTGCCACCGACATGGCAGCTTACGCAGTACAGTTCTTTTTTCGAGCCTGACAGAGTGCTGTTAATTTAAACTGGGTTGAGAGGATGAGCTTAGACCTGGTGGTTTGACCGGCACAAGTCACATGACTGGTTATGTTTAAGGATGTCAATATATCCAATCCAATTTTGATCAGATGTCAAATCTTGTTCTAAAAAAAAATCGGCTATGAAAAAAAAATATATATCTGATTAAGCAATCAAATTGAATGCATATTTAAGAAATGACGTCCTACTGGATTCAGGTTTAAAAATAAATAAATATCTGATCTGGTTAGGATTCGGATTGGACTTAGTTCTAAATAAATATTCTATTTCCAATGCTCGTACATTTTGAAAATCAATCAGATTGGGTTCAAAATTTAGACTCCGATTGAATTCATATTGCAAAATTGAATTTATATTCGGGTCGGATATGTCTTTTTTTATTCATATTTGAATTTGAATATGTAAATATTTGAAAAATTAGATACAATTAAAGGTACATTCAATTCAAATTTGATATGTTGACATCTCTAGCAATGCAATATCAGGAACCAGTATTAGGGGTGGAGCCAAAAAAATTTTGGTAGTGATAAAATTTTAAATTTTTATGGGGCACTAATATGAAAACGAGGAAAATTTTCCCAAAATACCTATATAAAAATAGGAATTTTTTATGGGTATGTGTGGGCATAAACCCAAATCTTTCTCTACTTTGCTAGCTAAAAGCAAACAGCAGTCCATAGTATCAGGTCTAAAACCCACAACGTCAACCAATCATTTTCAAATTTTTAAATGCCATGAACTACGTCATAGGGCATCTAATTGTCCTACCCATATTAAAGAGGCCATTTAGCATAAGGGCTGCACACGATACGAGCTGAGCTCAAGCTGGGGTCAGTTTGAGCTCGGCTCGACTAAAGAAAAACTCAACCTTGAACTAATTGGCTCAAACTTGAATCAAATTCCACAGAACAGGTTCAAGCTCTAACTCAACAATATACCATCAAGCTAAAGCTAAACTAGCTTAACTCATTTTTACTAATCTCATCTCATTTTTTTTAACTCATTTAGTTGCTACTTGTTTATTTATGTAGTCAAGCCAAGTCGAGTTTAAGCAGGTTGAATTCTTACAACTCAAACATTTAACATTCTGAACTCGAGCTCGACTTGTTTATAAATGAGTCGAGTTTTGACAAGTGATTCAAGTCAAGGTCGAGCTGCTGACTCGACTTATTGTGCAGCCTTACCATTTAGTAGAACCTCTCGGTGAAGTAGGGAGACAAAATCAGAATCACACAAACAGCAGAAAACATTGTTCCAAAATTTCCTTTGAATACCTCCTGTTATAAATTTATGGTTCGAGTACCAATCTGTTTGAGTCTACCTACATTCAAATATATCTACTTGCTTTAGCTATTTTGTTTATTAGTTTAGTTAGGTTCTATAAATTCATCGGAGTTGGCTTCTTTCCAACCAGCGGACCAGAGACGTACCTGACCCGATGCGGCTGATGGCATGGAGAAGCATTCCGTATTTAGGTTGTTATTTTGGAATATGATTTGTTGTTTTATTCGTGTAGTAGCGGATCCAAATCTAATATAACTTGGTTCAGACCAATCGAAATCCATACAACAAAAATCCAGAACCATAGATCCATTTTCCCATCGCAAAATGGATCGTGGTGTCAAATATAAACAGTTCCGAGCTATAGAAATGAAACCTTTTTTTCTGTTAGTTGTCCTTATTTCCAGTTAAGCTTCTTTATTTCTCATTTCCTTCACCCGTTTTCTTTCGCGGCTTCCTTAATTTTGCATCAGTAGCTATTAATTTTTAGAGCACATTAACCACTGAATAAATAATTTTCTTTCTATAAAAGAGAAGTGCTGATGAACATATTTGCTAAGAGACCTGTGAAATGAAAAGATTAATTTAGTTGAGGTTTACAGTATGAATTCAGTTTAATAGTTGGATTTTGTAAAAAGATTCTCATTTCATTTTTAACCAAGTGCTTGTAAACTTTAATCAGATGCAGATATATATGATACGGAATCTTCTTTACTATAAGTGATTGGTAGATACCAGACCACATCCGTAAGGGATAAAAAACCAGACCTCTTATATTCGTGTTAAATAGTGTTTTAAAGAAAGTCTGATCCCTCTAGTGTATTTATAAACACTAACTTAATATAAACCAGCTTTAGTTCAAGCCATTTTTTGTTAAAAAAAAATGAACTTTCTTCTATCTTGATGTTATAAGAGCCATTTTTTTTATTATTAAAAAATATTATTTAAGTAAGAAAATGACTAATTTAATATTTTTTTTACCAAATCACTCTTAAGATCATTTCCATAAAGTTTTTTAAATTGCAAAAAATATATTCTAATAATTAATTTTAATAGGTCTGATTTTTCGTTTCGACTCTGGTTTTTATCAACTTTCCTTGGTATCTAACACTATATATATATATATATATATATATATATATATATATATATAAAATAAATGGAAAGGTATTAGTTTTATTTGGATACGGCCCCAGGACCAACCCAGTCTGTCGGAACAAAGGCAAACCTCACCATGAGCCTAGCTAGCTAACTTGAGGGAATCTAGAGGCAGAACTGTTTAACTCGGTAACTTGTGTGATTTACCTTGTGTAAATGACCCTCCCTCATCAAAGATGGATGACAACCAAGGCCATTTGTCATGCACGTTAGTTGGTGGGTTCGTGTCAGTTTTACTCCCCCCTCGAAGGAGGCAGTTAACTTTTTTTCTCCTGATGTGAGACCAGTGAAATAAGAAAATAAAAGTGGTGTCAAATCAACCGCCCTTTGGTGGAGCAACTGATGTAAATGTCCATCTTAAAAGCTAAATGGCTATGTGACTTTTCCTTACTCCTTTTCATAAAAAAATTCAGACTTTTCAAGTTCAATCCCCATACGAAGGGTCATTGACAAGTTCGTCCCAGCTATTTTCTCAATTTACCATGGCACTTTTTTTTTTTTTTTAGTAGAAATGGCAGTGAGTGCTCTGAATAAGACAAATAAATAATGAACTCAAGGAAGGCATGGAAGTGTTTGCAAAATTAATGACACAAACACCTTTTTTGTCAGCATAACAATAACAAATTACTAAATGTGACAAACTATCAGATCAAATCTGAATGTTTTGCTCAAACCGCAAGTTAATTTAATTTGTTGATGGAAATATCATCATGAGTGGCAAGAAGGTAAGGATGTGCCTTTACGAATTTTCTATAACTGGAAGATGAACTTGGAAAAAAATGACCCCATTTCTTTTTCTTAAGAAAAAAAGCATCAAGCGAGATAATGTTGAATAATGACCCTAAATGGGGCAAAATATCAGATAAAAGCTGAATCTTTTGATGAAAGCGCAAGTTAATTTAATTTCATGTTGATGGGTATCATCATGAGTCGCAGGAAAGCAAGGATGTGCCTTTACGAATTTTGTATAAGTGGAAGACGGATTTGGGGAAAAGGACCCCATTTCTTTTTCTTAGAAAAAAAAAAAAAAAAAGCATCAAGCAAGATAATCTTGAATAATGACCCTAAATCGGATCCTCAGTTTTATTGGCGCGCGCGTTCATGGTAATTGGGTCCACCATGAAACTTGTGGGCAGATGGCCTACCAAGATAAGTCCAACGTTTAACATCTTGGGGTACTACAGATCATTAGGGATGATTGTCCTGTCTCGTATTCAATTCAATTATTCATTCATATATATATATATATATATATATATATATATATATATATATATATATATATATATATATATATATATATATATATATATATGTTGGTAGTTGATTATTCAAATACGGTCTGCCCTTGTAGACTTAATTTTCCTTTATATCATTCATGTATTCTTGATCTGCTCTTCTTTCATAGTTGCCTTTTCTTTCATGCATTTCATGACATGGGAATGGTCCTTCATGCATATACATGAACCTGAATTTAACTTCACATGTACGTAACAGATATGACTACAATTAAAGATTCTGTCATATATTGCTTATTTCTCGTAGATAATTTGAATTTGAACCATATAATGTCGCTTTTTCTATAATACTAGGGCCTGCAAGCTTCCTAATCTTTCTTCGAAAAGTTGACTGTCAGTGTCTTCGATCCGGCGCTTGGTTAATTAGATCGAACATCTTCATACCTTTAAATTGAAAGAGGTCAAGAATCAGATAAAGTTTTGTAATCGACAACTGGTACCTATGGGATTAATTAAACATCATTATACATTAACAGACTCCGAAGGTCGTAATGCACCATTATGTAGTCCTATATATATATATATATATATAATCTACCTGATCAATGGTCCTCTAAATCCAAAATTGTTGTCACTATCGGATTTCTTACCATTACCAAAAGCTAACGAGATACAATTTTAGTCAATGTCCTTAGAGCCCAGCCCGTATCCGTCATTTGAAATTATTTTAAAATTTCAAAAAACAAAAAATCATTTATTATTTTATTCAAAATATAGACCGGTCAATATGGCCCAATAATTCGCTTCACATTGACCAATATATGAGGACTCCTACATTGTTTTGAAGAGAGGTTAATACAATGCTTATCATATGGCCTTGTAACTAGCTATTAAATAAACTAATACACATTTTGCAGCTTCAAGGCTCTCCCTAAGGGTTTATTAGGCAGTTGGAACACTATTTTTAGGATCGCTTTAAGAACACTAGAACTAATATTACATAAATCATTGGAACAGATTTATAGAGCACTTAAAAAGGGTTCCAGCTGCCAAACAACCTTGACGAGTCTCACTCAATAAAAAAAAAAAAAAAAAAAAAAAAAACAGCAATGTCATCCCAATAGTTGATTTCGTTTCGTTTCGTTAGCCTGTTTAATTTAACCATTTTTAAAAAAAAAAAAAAAATGAGGCAGAGCTCTTAATGGCCTGAATTCCGTTACAAACCAAATGACGCAATGAATGCACGAGGTCTTCAAGAGAGGACTAAAAGAAGAAAAGAAAAACATTCAGTTAATTAAGAGTACGCAGGGACCATTTCCTTGTAAAAGGAAAAAGGCAAAAAATAAAAAGCTACAAATTCTTTGAAAGCCGGTCTCCAGTCTTCCTCTCCGATTATTGCACACCGTCGTTGATCGTGTAGGCATGAAATATATACCATTGTAAGAGATACTCAATTCATCCTCTAATTGATCCGATCGGACTTCTTTGAACGGCCATTGAGTGCAGCACACAAACCAAGTTGAGCTCGATTGGGCCAACTCGATTTCAAGTCAGATTCAAAAAAACTCAAGGTAGAGCTTGGTTCGAACTCGAGTCAACTACCATAAAACAAGCTTGAGCTCAACTTCATTATACAATGTCGACCTTCATCTCGACTTGATTAACCTGTTTTGTTTATTTTAACTCATTTTCTTGTTAACTCTTTAACTCATCAACTTATTTAACACATTCAACTATAACGAACCGATTTTATACAATTGAGCCGAGTCATTACAATTCAAACTCAACTTGTTTAACATATCATATCGAGTATAAATTTAAAGCTGGAGTTTCTTTCGAGCACTCTGACTTAAAATTTTTCATGTAAATTTGAGTCAAACTTCTACTCGTTGTCCAACTCTACATATAATATAAAGTTCATGCTTCTTTCTATAGAAGAAAAAGAAAAAAAGTGACCAATTGCAGCTGATATTATCGGAGATAGCCCACAAGTATGCAAATGTCTGGGGCCGCAGCAAGTAGGAGGAGACACATACGTGTACCTAATTTAGGCCGTTGCCAAATTCTCCTTACTACTGTTTGTTTGTTTGTTTCATCTTTGGGGCGGGGCGGGGCGGGGCGGGGCGGCGAGGGGAAAAAAAAGTTGCTCCTGAGAAAATGGGTAATCAATCATAGGGGGAGAATTAAAACCCAGCACTATTTCAAAATTGAAATATGGCATCAGACAATTTATGGCCTCCCTTATGATGGTTTGAAAAAGTTTGCAGTCTCTTAGGGGGAGAGAGAGAGAGAGCAGGTGAAGGTTGAAGTGACGTTTATGAATTGATCGTCAGACTTTCATCACCCCCCACGCGCTAGATGTCAAGTGTGGGCCCTCACCTGTCTGTCTAGTCCCTTCCCCCTCCCACCACTACCTTGTCTTTCCCCCTTCTCGTCCTTCTCACTTCTTCTTCCCTTTCGTATTTATAAACACGCTTCCTCCGTCATTCTTATTTTATCTTGCCCCCCCTCTCTTTCTCTCTCCCTTGATCACCGTCTCCTTCCTTTTCCCTTCTTCTTCTTCTTCTCTACAGATTTTGAAAACTATTTTCCTGCAAATTAAATAAACATCCCCATCTCTGTGTAGCCAACTTTTCTAAAATTGCATGCCCTCTCATGGATTTCAAGTAAGAGTTTTAAAGATCAGATAGCACGAGTTTGTCTTGCTTCTCTTTTCTCCCTTCCTGTTTCGTTTTCTGGTCGACTAAACTGCATTTGTGCACGCTACCCACTTCAAATCTCTGAATCCCCATCTTGGAAAAACAAGTAAAAGTCGATCTGTGGTCAGTTTACTTTGTATATCTGTAAGTTTTCTCTTCCTTTTTGTGGTCGATAAGGAAGCAAGATTTTAATTGAACAAGCGTCAACATGCTTATGGAAATCGCACAAGGAGGAGGAGGAGGAGGAAGCAGCAGCAGCAGCACCAGTAATGGCAGAGCGGCCAAGGATCCGTCGTCTGCGCCCAGCAGGTACGAATCACAGAAAAGGAGAGACTGGAATACCTTCGGGCAGTACCTCAAGAACCACCGGCCACCTCTGACCCTGTCCAGGTGTAGCGGCGCCCACGTCCTGGAGTTCCTTAGGTACCTTGATCAGTTCGGCAAGACCAAAGTCCACAACCCCATATGCCCCTTCTTCGGCCATCCCATGCCGCCAGCGCCCTGCCCCTGTCCTCTCCGGCAGGCTTGGGGCAGCCTCGACGCACTTATCGGCCGCCTCCGCGCTGCCTTCGAGGAGAACGGCGGCCAGCCTGAGGCCAACCCCTTCGGCGCGCGGGCCGTCCGGCTCTACCTCCGCGAGGTGCGCGAGCACCAGGCGAAGGCGAGGGGAATCGCCTACGAGAAGAAGAAGCGCAGGCCTCCGACGGCGGGGGGGACGAGCAAGGCAATGCCGCTCCAACTGTCGACGACGTCGTCCTCCTCCTCCTCGTGCTCTTCTTCTTCGTCGGCTTCCCCGTCGTCGACATCTACTGCTCCGCCATTAATGGGCGTGCCGCAGAGTCACCAGGGCTTCCATCACCATCACCAGATCCTTGTGGGCGCGCCCGTCGGTGTTGGCGACGGCAGCCTCGGCGTCGGGTCGTCGACGATGGTGGTGGGGGCGTCTGGTTCAGGTGGGGCGATGATTCCCTTGTCAGTGCTGAACTAGCCAGCTCGCTAGGCTCGGCTTTGGAGGACCACCGCATCTTTAGTTCAATCCTGTTACGTGGACCGGAAGATGTTCTTGAAATCCAAGGTACCATCCATGGCAGATCTCTCTTAATCCGAGGCTGTATCAGTTCCTTTCCTTTTCTTCTTCTTTTATCTTTCTCTGAGTTTGGGAATTAGGAAGATAGTAAGATGTATATGGCGGTCGATAGAACTCTTTTCCCTACGTATTAGCTAGGATTATAGCAGCTATGGTACTCTTCTGAGAAATATGTGGACGATATTCGAGACTTGCTTGTTCCTAATTCCTCTCTCCATCTCTCTCTCTCTCTCTCCCTCGACGATTCATGGTTGTTGATATGTTGTCTGCGGTAGCTTCATATTGCGTCCTCAACCTCCTGATCATGGCACGTTTGATAATAAAAGGAAATCTATCACGGCTTATTTGTTATCTGCGAGGAGTTTCTTACGCAGCTCTCATGGCAAAAGAGAGATGGAGAGGGTCTTGTTCGTGTTTCTTAACAGCATGATAAATCTCTCTCTCTCTCTCCATGTGTGGATTCTGCGAGCAACTTGATGTGGAGTCGGGATAACGTGCATCTACTGAATTGTCTTCTGAATGTTGAACAGCCATGACGTTATATTTACACCTCTCTCTCTCTCTCTCTCCCTCTTCAATAAAGCGCGGGGACAACGAAGGCAGTCGAGAACTCTCGTTGCAATCTGATGGCTGCATGATACCAAGCAATTCAAAGATTCAGATACGGCATGGGTCTGCTTGGGTTGGTTATCTATTCACAATCAGAAGTACTTTCTTGAGTATATGGAGAATTTGTGTAGAACCTCTCTCTCTCTATCTCTGTCTGCGTCTGCAAAATTTGTTGGTGAAGCAGGATGAGTAATCGTATCTTTAATCAAAATTTCTCCTCCCGGTTGTAACGTAAGCCAGACAAGTGGAAAGAACGTAATGCCATCTCCAAGACACCATAAAATTTGCTCGCCAACAAAACGTTAGATAATGTGTTGCAAAACAAGAAAATTATCTATTTTTAGTGCAATGATGCTAGTAAGCATTGTTTACGGTAACAAATTTTTAATATGTTGTTGATTATTCTGGCTGGCTTTAAAATTTAGTGCCATTACCTTTTACAAGATAGTGTAAGCATTCCTCCAATCTCCCGCGAGGCACCGCCTGTTTGTTTCGTCTTTATGCCCTTGAGAACTTCAAAATGCCACTGTGGTGCCTGATTTAGAAAATTTATAATATTGTGTGTACAATCTCAATAGCTCATGTGTACTTTTTATCTTTTTCTTAAAATAACAATTTTAGTCCTTTTCTGAATTCGTAGGACCCTTTCTAGACAATTGATGTCTATGCTTTATAGCGCTTCAAGTACTGTGTGATCGAGAAACTCATTGGTAGTCTTTCCGCCCGAGAGAGAGAGAGAGGGAGAGAAAAATATTTGAGAACTATTGGGGTTTAATTTGAATGTGTGATTTTACTTCTCTTTTTCATTCAAAGTTTCTCCCTTTAGCAGTAAATTAAAAGATAAATAAACCAACTTGCTAACAAGTCAGAATTTGATTAATAAAACCTCTGGGGGTGTACATGTTTGTTAAATAAAATAATTTATCATAATTTTGGTAGTATATATATATATATGAGAAGCCTTCATGTACGGGACCTAAATGCATGACGTATTAACCATGGTAGAACCGGCACTCAAACCTAAAGTGATGGGAATATCTTTATTGACAGTTGAGCCTCATTGTGCGTGAACGAAGATATAAAACACCTTTCTCGAAAGTATGCGACCATTAACCCCCTGCTATTTCTTCACGATTAAAAAGCTTTCTCTCTCTCTCTCTCTCTCTCTCTCTCTCTCTCTCTCTCTATATATATATATATATATATATATATAAATATATATATATATATATATATATATATATATAATTGATTAATTTTAAAAAATTTTAACAATGCAAATATATAAACAGACCACCCCTATTAAGATTTTCATAATACACTATCCTTTAACGATTTTTTCTCACTCTACGCTCTACGTGCTTTATGTGAATCACTATGAAAGTTAATATGCAAATGAAATATTATGATATTTTTATGACATGGCTTATCTGTTTTATTTTTTATCAATAGCCATTCCCCCACTTCTTTTACAACATCAAATTCTTCTTTAATTTTTGAAGTCAAATTTTCTTCTGACATTTCCCTTAATTTCTAGTGTTAAAAATCATCCTTTGATTTCCCTTGGACATAGAATATTGTTTGTAGTGTTGAAATTGGAAATTTGAGTACATTCTTACTTGAGTATGCGACAGGTAAACCTTGTAAACCTTAATGTAGGTTGATATAAGCAAAGTCCTATACATATGTAGGCCTGTCACAAGGCCTCGAGCCGTCAACGGTTCTACTCCCCGGATTCCTTCATACTTGAAAGAAAGCTTTTTCTGAGGCCCGTTAAAAATATAGCATTAAAAATCAATTTATATTTTTAATATTAAAAAATTTTAGTAAAACAAAAAAATGCGTTTTTAACTTGAATAAAATCAATAGACAAAGTGATTCTTCTCTCTCTCTCTCTCTCTCTCTCTCTCTCTCTCTGATCAGCTTTGAGATGGTTAATCAGAATCTTAAAAAATTCCACGTACTTGAATTTTTCTTTTTTGAACTGAGGTATATAGATATATTACGAGTGCCAATTTATTAAACATTATTTTGTTTGAATGGATTCGATCAGAATTTTATTTGTTATCTTGAAAATACTTCAACCACTCAAATGACACTTTTAAATTTACAATTTGCTGCAGTATGTTATTATACATATTGTTTTCCTTTGTAGCAACATACATATTTATAAGGGATATACATATTGTTTCACTTTATAGTAATAATGTTTAGGAGTAGCTGGTCGAGTTAGTAAAGCAGCCTGATCATCAATTTAATTCCTACAAGCCCTGCTTTCCTTTAAAGGGTTGCAAGTGCTACTCTCAAACTAAAAAGAATAATGACAGTTCGTCTGGTTCTAACACAGTTCTAAACTTTTGAAAGAGAAAGTCGAAGTGAGACTTCGACCCGTGGCTGAGGAATATGGGGACAACATGGAAGTAGAAAAGGAGATTACAGAAAATCATTTTGGGTCACGCCCAGCGGACAACTGGCGCTCACGCTTTGCTCCATTGGCCAAGGCAATCGGCTGCTCAGGCCACGGCCAAATCCGGCTAACAAAAGGATAGCGCCCACTTATTTTGGAGCTGTCATATCGTGCAGCAGTTGTCGCCCCTGAGGTGGAACAGTCCAGGTATTAATCGGCCTCCTTATGACGCTGCAAGGAGAGAAAACTCGATCGATGGGAGGCCCTGCCTTGCCTGGACACAAAAAGAAGCAAGCAATGGCGTTGCGTTCGGAGAGCCTGGCTTTTACTATTTTCGGCAGAACATGTGGTTCAGGCAGAAACTATTTCATCTACACAGACGCCACTGTTCACCTGTCGTCTTTGGCCAAAATGCATTTAGTTTGTATGATTTGTCTATGAGTTTTGGGGTTAAGTGGCCCTCATTTCATGAATATTTCATTGATATGTTTTGTGTTTCTGTATGCCCCCGCCCCTCAATTTTTTTTGTTTCTGTTGATTCTAGTGTGGATTGCTCTCAACTCTCCTGCTATCTCTTCTGTTTTGTGTTTGGCTCTCGCTCTCTTTCTCTCTCTCAAAGGGCTTGCAATGGTACCGTCAAAATAGCCGTAGCATTCCTATAGCCCGTCAGTGCATGAGCCCAAGGGAAATGCACGGGGGCGCATGCACTAAGGAATGTGAACCATTTATGCCATCGATTCTAAGCAAAAAAAAAAAAAAAAAGGTAAGTTTACTTTTCGAGGAAACTTATTTCTAAGCAAAACTTAGTATGCAAACAAGTGTACTTTTTTAAGGAAACTTATTTCTTACCTTTTTTTTTTTATCAAACTCTCTCTCCTCCTTAGGCGTATTTTAGTCTTTTGAAAAACAACTTGACTTCAATATTTTTTACTTAATTTCTGTGGTGTGCTTTTCATTAGAAGAAATGGTTAGGATGAATTAAATCTGGTAGCACCTATTTTTCAATATATATATATATATAATGTACCATACAAGGAAAATTTAAATCTTTGCAACTATAACAAATAAATTTTGAAAATGAAAATTTGACACCTAAATCAGATTTTTGCGAGCCAAAAAGCTAAATAACTAATGTTAGAGCGCTTAAAAATATACATCTATGAATAAGATGTATTGTTTTTTACGTATAATTTTGGATAATCAGCATTTATTCTTACAATAAGTGCAGAAAATAGTCAACAAAAGAAGATAGTCCACAGACCATAAAATATTGGATGAAACCTCTTAGTCTCCAGGTATGTGGGTAATATATATCGTGGCCACCAATTATAATAAACTTGACTTTTTAATTTATCTTTCCTTCTTTTTTTTTTCTTTAAATATGATTTAAGAAGCACAAAGTGAAGAAGTGTTAGACAAAAGAGTTAACGATTGTAGGAGTTTATGATGTAATTTCTATGCATATATTAGATTGTTTATATCTCTCTTAATTTAATGTGCATTTAATGAGAAAGGAAAACACATACATATACATTAATAATAAGGATACAAAACTAGATCATGAGACTTTTCATGTTTGTAACCATTTCAAAAATTTGTCGCTAAAAAATAGTCACTACATTGGCATTAGAAATAGTTTATAGTGCAACGATAGTTTATGGTGATTGTTGTCTTTTTAGGAGAAATTTGATGGCCTTGAATTTTGATTCTAAAAACAAAATTCCACCTCAAATTGGTCATTTGTGTTTGATAGTGTGGAATTTTGATTTCAAAATTGAAAATGACAGGTTTGGTAAAACATGAATTAAAATTCTAAAATTAATGAATTGAAACCACCATAACATGTGCCCTAAAGAGAGATGAAAAAATTTTTAAAATTCTGAAATCATAATTCCACCCCATTGGGTAAAAACACAATTCTGGAATTTTGATTCAAGAATGAGACTATAATTTTGTAATCAAAATTGTTTGTTTGATATCATAATTCTCATTTCATAAATAATGAGGATTTTAATTCTAGAATTCCACAATTCTAGCCTCATCAAACATCTAGCAACAAACTTTTTAAATTTTGGCCGACAATTATCGCTGACAATTATCGAACATCCAGTAGCATTGATTTTTCCTACAAATTTATCCCAGTAGGCATAATTTATAAGCCAAAACCAGACCTCTCGAAATTGATTATCAAGCTTTTTTTTGTGTGTGTTATAGTTATAAATATGACCCTCAGAAGGATCCGATAGAAAAACATGTAGACAGATCAAAACCATTACTTTAATTTATTTTGTTAATAATCGAAAGATTAACAACCATAACATCAAAATTTTGATGGAAAAAAGTTCAACATTTTTCAAAAGCAACTTCAACTAAAGCATACTTGCTGTTCATATGCATGATTAGGATGTTAATATTTTGTTCAAAATATTTTTTAGCACAAATTTATAGGGTCTAAATTTTATCAGTGACATATGTAATGTGGGATACACTGATATTTGCATTTTGTTCAAAATATTTTCCCGTAAAAATTTAAGGGGTTTAGTTTTCGTCCGTAGCCAAAATAGCTAGTATGAGATATACCAGTTCCTACACACATACAATTGAAGGTCAATCAAGTGCATGAAGCCTTATCATAACAATAGTAGAAGAATTTTGGCAGCACAATCACAAGGTTGAGACTTGATGACTCGTCTTGAGAATTTAGCCTCTATAGTTTAGGATTATTTGACATAAGCTCATTGCATCATAGACAACTAGTATGGGTTCGATTTCAATACTAATAACTCTTACAACACCACTTGAAACAAGTGTGGAACCAAGGGTTCCCCCCCCCCCCCCCCCCCTTCAAACTTTGGCAAAACAAAATCTCTTTGTAAGTTTAAAAAAATTTCATTTTTACATTGTAATATTTTGAAAAAAAAAAAAACATTTGACAAGTATAAGTTGGCCCTCCTCAAGGGAATTTTCTAGGTCTGCCGTTAATTTGACACACGAGCTGGAAGAGAAGGTGAAGCACTGAAATATCCCCTCCATGTAGGGCTTTTCTCATTCAGTATCATATTGTGAAAGATGAAGAAACAACTCAACCTTCTTTTCTGGATTGCCAAGAAAAGCTCACGTCTGCCGCTTTCTTGGCTAGACCTCCAATGTTCAACAAAAGGAAGTTTATGACAATATGGACATTTATGACTTCTTAGAGAGGAAACTATGCAAGCTTCATTGTCCCCTTGATTCTCTTGTAGCTTTTGCTTCAACTTGAGCCCTTGCTCACTAATCAAGCTTTTTCTTCTCCCTCAAGGAAATTGAGACCCGATCAAGGTAGCTTGAATTTCCAACCTTTTTTAGAGCATGCTTGCTATGAGTGCCTTTGCTCCTCATCCTCTACTTAAAGGGTACCTAGTTACCCTCCTATTGACCTTTTCTTTGTCTAGAGTCATCCTTGTTCACTCCCTTTCTTGACATTACCAACAGTGCTTTCCTTCTGCAAAGATTTAGACACGTTCTCTCAAGTGTTCTTAAGCTTCACCGTACGGGCATTTGGTACCCAATTTCCAACATTTTGAGTCAACTTGTAAAATTGAAAATCAATTTCCTAGGAGGGCCTATGTTTTTGCTAGGTAACCTCTATGCATAGATGATCATAACCACCTCTATGCATAGTTGATCATCCTCCTTGCCATGCATCTCCAGACAAATCTCATATGGCCCATCTAGCCAGCTCTAACACTAACATGTTAAAGATAGGGACTTTGAGGGTCCATGTAGGTAGGCAACATTCATGTCTTTGGGGGGTGGGGTTAGGGGGAACCTTTTATGGCCATCATGGATAAGGGGTTGAGAGACCACCTATCCAATCCCACCACAACATCTATTTCTTTGAAAAGTTAGGTTTCAGGTGGGGGTCAACACAAATTTTGGCACACCTAAAATATCACTAGGTTCTTTTTTGCAAGTCTCTAATAATTCGAATTTCATGTTAACCATGATGCCTTTGAACACAAATGCATTTTACTACTTAGGGGCTAGATTGGGGAGGTCGATCTACAGTAGTGTAGATGCAAATGCTTCCACTTTTGGAAGCATCCCTACTTATCATCTATTGCCAACAAGCTTTTCCTAGAGATGCACCAAGCTCTCCTCAACAAGATGCACTGAAGTTGCTCCTTATTGTCTACTTTGATGAAAAATAAATTATTTGCTACTATGATAAAACCTTATATTAGCCTTGCTTCCTAAAGTTTTCCTTATTCATAAATCATATGCTAATGGTTGAAAGCTACCTTGAGGAAACCATAAGAGGCATGCAATAGTAATCCATTATAGCAGCTTCAACATCCTCTTGTAATCTTTTGAAATGATGAGAATCGTGATTCCACCATCCACCTTTTCTAATTTGAGAGGATTTCATGATTCTTTCATTAATATTGCATCATTTAAAACTATAGATACTCATGTAGAGAAGGAAAATTTAATACTCTCATATTAGATTCACTAATGAGCATTGGATGTCTGCTTCTTTACCTATGAGGTTTGCTTCTTAAGACCTTGAGATAGAAATTCCACCGTCCACATCAACTTCCATACCCTAGAGAGATGGATTGTGACTCCCACCCTTTCTAAGGGCCCACCCCACTTGAAACCACCAAATGAAAGCGTCAAATATGCTAAAGAATAGAAAATAACAAGAGTAATGGGAAGAGAAAAGAAACACCATATGCATAGTGGTTCGACACAAAGTTCGCCATATCCATTGCTCCTCTCACCTTCTTAACTGTTCTCACAAGTGAGAGTTTATTTTATTATCATTAGAAGAGGATATGCACATATCCACTTTTTTGGATTTTGATTGATTCTGTTACAACCATAATTAATATAGATATTGCTAAAATATCTCATCGACATTTTATGCACTTATGATGCTCTTCTTCCTCAATTGTCGGCTTGCTCTCTTGAGAATCATAACGGCAGGCTGGAGGATCCTTATCTCCAATAGAAAGGGACACTTAACTCATGTTCTAGTATGGGCAAATAATAACCATATTTTTCACAAGTGGGGAATATGTGGGACAACGATCTTAAAGGTAAGCATTAAACATTGTAATAGTTAGAAATTAACCATTGCATTCATCAATTAGAAAGCAGACTTGTCTAAACTACTTCAGTAAATTGTTGTTTGTTAATGATTGAACTTAAGAAAATGTGAGTTGCCTCTATATTCTGACAAAATTTCAAATTTTTATTAGCCAACATGCCCACTGCAAAAATAAGAGAAATAAGTTCATTCAATCAACAATCTACTCTTCATATCTGGATTGAGCACTTCAACTTAGCCTTCCTTTGGGCACAACTACTTGTGATTATTAGCATGTGGTTGATTAAGTTCACTCCTTGACCTATTTATGTTTGCTTAAACATTTTAAGTCCCTAAGACTTAGAATGTTTGATTATGCATGAACAACAACATATTTTAATTGCTAAATATGTGTTTACCTCATGCTTTGGATGTTAAAATTCCATGTTTATTTCATTTTTGATGCAAAGGTCATTAGTTTGAATAACATTGAAAGCAATGTTAAATTGATGTAGTGATGCATGTTTTGGTAGATTTAGGCAATATCACATGAGAATTTGCATCCAAATTCACTATGAAGAGGACAAAATGTATGTTGGACCAGATCCGGACAAATCCAAGCCCAAGAATGATGCAAGGGTGGAGATTTGATAAAGTACTTCAAAAATGCCATCAGAAAATATGACCGATTGCATAGAGACATTTTTGTATTTTCAACAATAGACAAGAGCATTTTCATCAAATTGATGATATTTAAGAAGTCATTGATACATTCACCATTATTTTGCAATTGTCTAGTAGTTAAAAGAAAATCTATAATACTAGAAATATAACATCTCAAATATAATGGCTGTACCATTCTTGTATAGGTCCATCAGTTGAAGCCGATTGGAAAGTAAAAAGCTTTATTCTTTGTTTTTTCACACTTTACATATTTTTAACAAGAATTCCAATGTGCGAATAAGTTATAGGTACATCCAATTCATCAAAGACTTGAATAAGTGAACAACTGTGCATATGGTGCTACCACGCTAGTCCGTCTATTTAGCCAAATTTACCTTTCAAAATGGGAACTCAATCTATTAGAGGATGTTTGCATTATATAGGTAAAATACTTACTGATTAAATAGTTTCTTTTTTAAAACTTAGATATATCATTGTGAAATGATAGCATACTACATGTCATTTTCTTATCTATGGATATGGAAACACATACCCTATGTCTAATGGCTGTCCCCATAAAGCCAGTCAATTTCTCAAAGATTTGTTAGTGAGACCTACAATTGAGAAGAATTACTTTGATTATTATGATGACATGAAAGTTATAGATAATATAAGAAGATAACATATGTCCATGCAAAGCTAATTTGATCAATATTGTATGACCTAAATAATTTAATGGTTAATTTTCTTTGCTTTATTTGTTGACACACCATAAGACCATAGTTGTTGTATGATGTCACTCTTTTATAGTAGTATTTAGCTGTTGTATGATTTAGTTGTTGTATATCATAACTCTTGATATTATCCAATTTTATTATTATATAATACTATTGTGAAATAATGAAAACTTGTTATATAATTTTGTTATGAAAGTGAGGGTGAAAACTAATCGTTAGAGGACTTATTACTTCCGGCTGCCATCTTTGGTAACTCTACTATCAATTTTGTATTCCAATGCATTATATATTTCATGGCCATTCAACTCTTTCTGTGCATCATTAAAATCAAGTTGCATAATTTTGTTGTTGTCATACAATATTTAGTGAGTTCTTGTACAATTTTGTTTTCATATGATATATTTAGTTATTGGATGATTTTATTGCGAATGCAATTTAGTGTGCAATTCATATAAAATGATTGAACTCACAATATATTTTTTAATTGATTTTATGTACATTGAGTCATGATCGTTAATGTATAGGCTATGTGGAGACTATATAATGAGAGGGGAACATGAAGATAGAAAAGTGGTCATTGATGTTGCGAATAGGTTGTAAAAAGATGCCTGATTGTTGTGCATAAATGAGGTCGAGATGGAGCATGGTAATCGAGTGCTCCTGCATGTTAGACTAGGCCATCAATTCTAAAGCCACCAAAACTACATAACATAATAAAGAAACATGAGTTCCAAAGTAAAAATAATTGCCATGTTTGATTTGCTAAGGAATTGATGAATTATGAGCACAAATGTGTCGAGGTGATGGTAGATGATAGGAATGGGTCATCACAAGAGTTATATGTCTAGTATTTAGAACAAGTACATCACCAACATGTTCATCATCCTAATAAAAGTGGTAGTGCAGAAGTGTCATCACTGGTAGGCATATCCTCCTATTGAAAGCGATAGCATTGAGGTTCCTCACCACAACATAGAAGTCAATGTAAGTAGGTTCATCCTCACACTAAATGTAATCTTAGTGTGGTCATTTGTGTAAGGAGTCAGTGCCAGTGTACCATTGTCCCCTAGGCTCCCACCTAAATTACAACTTAGACTTGTCATAGTACTATAGCTTAGATACCCCCTACGTTGTAATTTAGATTTCCTATCCAGCCTAGGGTCTCATCCACACAATAATTTTGACTCTTTGGAAAGACATTGGACAAACATTGTCGGATGACAAAGATAATATTACTGATATTGATTGGAAAACAAAAGATGAATCACGATCTAAAAGAGATAAATGTTTGTCTAAATAAGAAGAAACAATAATAATGTGTGTAAAATATTTATATATTCACAATCTATAATATTAATTATTTAAATAATAAAGTAATTGTACCATTGACCTTTGGACATTATTGTATTGTACCAATAACCTTTGAATATTATTGTGTTCTTAAATTAATCCATTAAAAAATTGTTGTGTTGTAGCATTGAACATGTTTGCAACATCAACTGTTGTTATAGACTGAACCACTTTACCAAGTCATATTATTAGTGACCTATTAATACAACGATATCACAAAAATACTACTTACACAACTTGCAATACACACAAGCAATATATCAATTTGTGCAAATGGTTTGCCAAAAAACATTTGAGTGATGAGCAATGCATAATTACTTTTTGTCCAAAAAATTAACATTGGTAGATATTGGTAATATATATTACTACGCTAGTTTGGAGGACATAAGTGCATTACATTAACTGCTCAATATCTTCATGCAAAAGGACATGCAAGGATGGTTTTGTATATTGCACGTGAGAAAGAAAACATGTAAAAAATTGAACTTTCATATAGTCAATTGAGTGATGCATGATCAAACAAATTATTACTATTTTCTATTAACCAATTACTATCAGTTATCGACCAAAATCTGCCACTACATATCAATAATAAGCAAAACATAAGAAATAAAAGATCACTATTTGTTAATGAACAATACATGCATATATATTTGGTAACATTTGTTATTGTACATCGTAAACCAAAGAGGATGCATAGGAAAATGATTGACCAACATTTGAATATAAAGTTTACAAAAAAAAAATACATTTCATTATGCATATGCATGTGATAAAATATTAGAACCTACTAAAAAGTAACTTTATTGAGTCTCTAGCATGATAATATTTGATATTTATTTCAATTTAAGTGTTGAGATATACTTGAGAAAACAAAGATAAACACAATTGGTAGTGCATATAAACAATTGGTTGATGAGAAAAGAATGAATACTGCTGATTATCCAACAAATGCTTTTATCAATGCATTAACGAAACAACCCATTGATGCATGTGAAAACTTACAACTAATATGTGAACATAAGGTGAAAAATAGACAAATGCATGGTTAGGTGAGGAACTATATGTGGACAAGAGCAAGCACAAATTGATTAAATATGCAGACAGAAGGGGCAAATGTATATATCATATTGTAGTGTGTGTATAAAAAGAGTTATAGTGTCAACACATATACATTGTTGAGCAATGAATTGAAAACAAACAAATAGAACATTAGATATGTGTATAAACAATTGAATCGTATAGGAAAAATGAACGAGTACTATTTTTGAAAAGTGATTTGTGTAATAAGAAATATGTATTACCATCTCTATTTCATTAATTACTCAAAATTTTCATAAAAATGGGCATATAAAGACAATCAATAAACCTTCTACAAAGGTATGTGATATGCACAACAACCCTTGGAACAAAAATTTTGCCATTGCATGTTAAGTGACATTTTAAAAGGAAGGTTAATCCATGAGAGAAAGAGCAATAATGGAGAAGCAATTCAATGAGTTCCTAAGTGGACAATATTATTTGTGCCAATTAAAGCATGTGGCAGGGGGATATCCTTGGATAGAGCCACTAGTATTTCAAGTTTATGCATCTTTCATAGATAATAAAAAAATAATATACTAGTGGCTCTCTCTAGGCAAATCCACTCACCACATATTTTAATTGTCCTAAAAGCACTTCTACATTTGTCAACTCAATGAATCATTTTACTTCCATTACTCTTTCTTTGCGTCATGAATCCTCCATCTAGATATATCAATCTACATATAATGGTAAAATAATGTTATTAACTAGACAATCACAAAATAGAGAACAAAAATGTAGCCATGGATAGTCTTTGGCCACTTATGCCCTCTTTCTTTACCTTCCTTTCCATCATTTCATTTTCTTGCGATTTGCCATAGCCTTTTTCTGTCATTATTCACTACAACCATAACTAATGTCACCATAACCACTAAAGTATTTCTTGTTTGCCTCTCCCCAAATTGCTGCTTCAGTCCCCTCCCATTCTTGCTGCCAAAGGCTCTATCCTTCAAGGTGGAATGCCATGAACTTACAAGCACCAATCGATTGAAAAGCCATTATTGCATTATGCTCCAATAGTTGACACATCTATTTGACGATGGACTACCATGATTATCATCAATTGTTGATCATTACAATGTCAATGATAATAAATGCCCAATCATTAGGGAGTCGTTATATTCAACCGTCGATTATTATCATTATGGTGATTCTTAACTTCATTTTAAATTATGTTAGAGAAAATGAATGCTTACTGACTATTAGTGAGTGAAAATTGTTAGCGGAAAATAAAAATGATTAATGCACATAATGAGAAATTCAATATATATATTGTATCATGAAACACATGGCTATCTAGTCGCTGTTGTGATAAATTTTGACAATAATAGCAGTGCATGAGAAAACAAATAATTACTATTCATTGATGAGATATGCATGCATACATACTACATACTGGTAACATGCATACATCTGTTTTCACATATACAACCTAAGTCGATGAATGAGACATGGAAAAATGGTATACACAACATGTATATAGTTGGTCTATAAACAAAATATTTACATTTCATTATGCCCACATGATTATGTTTCTTCAAATTGTTATGCATATGTGCTTACATTATAAACATGAGAGTTCCAAGCTATATAAAAGATAAATATATGGTTGTACATGTGATGTATGCCTAGATCGTCATCGTGCACCTCGTCACTGACTACAATTCTTAGGAATATCTTTTTGTGCTCTTATATTCTCACTGTTCAAGTGATTCGTGTTTTTGTGTTCAATGAGGACATTGCATTGCTTGTTCAAGAAACAAGGTATATCATCTTAGGAAAATTTTGGTTTATGTTCATTGTAGAGTTCTTCCTTATACTTTGTCACAAAAGCACCCAATCATTGTCATTTAGTTGCCAACAATATTTTTTGTGAAAAAATAAATATTACGAGAGATCTATAGCTATTCTACTCATCAAAAAAACATACTATAGATGGAACACTACAAGTCAAAATAATATATTGTAGAAAATTACAATATTCCAAATGAAATACATATATTAAATAACTAACAAAGTCATATTGTTTGTAATGCCCCACATTGAGAAGTTTAGTCTCGTATTGAAGATTGTGAGAGATCTTTAAAGATTTATAAAGGAGGTTGTTAAGTAGTTAGTTGAGATATGATAGATTTGGAGCCTGAGCCTGGTGTGGGAATGGATCGGGTTGAGACATTTGGTATCAAAGCCGGTTCGATGCTCGGATCTACATTCCCACACACGGGAATGTGTATGATTTAGGGAGGTGGATTCTAACACTATGCTAAAAAGTTTAATCACATATATAAGATTTTTAACAAATTTGGGAAACTTATAAAGGGTTTGTTAAGTGATTGGTTGCCATTTTTTTAGTTTTTTTAATGCTTAAAACAAAGATGTTAAGGGGCTGGCTGAGATCTGCTAATCAAGTCATTACATTGTCGCATTGTATACTTCTTGTTTTCAGCCAATACCATGCTAGTACTTGTAAAACCATAAAAATTTTGTTCATGTTGTTGATCACAAATATCACCCAATGTTTAGATTGAGTTCATAAACAATGAAGAATGATATGAAATATTTCGACAAGTAGATTTTTCTTAACAAATTGTACTCTTAAAATAAGTTCACTTAGCACAAGCATATCTTTTAGATTGAAAGAACCATCGTACACTTTACTATTCTCCAAATTATTAGTTATTGCAAACACAGTTTCATCTATGAATACTAATATAACATGACTTGGTTGGCCATATAAACCAAAGTTACCATGTTATACCATGAATAACAAGTCGAACAAAAAAAAAACTATAGTTAGAAATAGGAAGATATACCATAAAAAACGTGGTCATGGTCATTCGAATAAGATTTTCTTGATTTCATTTCTATAATTTCACAAAATTGTAAAAAACCTATGTAGTAAGAATGAAATCATATACATGTATTACCCATACAGGTAAGGTTCCATTCATAGTCACCAAATTATTAATCGTAGAATCCCTTGAACTATTTTCAAATATTAGTTATACAATAGATATATTCCCAAGTATTTGATTGGCTAGACTTCTTTCAATCATTTCAACTGTGCTACAATTATAAGAGAAGAGGTATATACAAAATGATAACATAAATGAACTTGGATAGGGACCCAATTAAACACAATATTAGACAAAATTAAATAAACCAAATATTATGAAATTGTGCATACATAAAATAATCTTTAGAATACCGAGGACAATAAATAACATCGAGCTCTAAAAGGATAGGATTAAAGAAACATAAACTCTCGCATTCATCCTCTTCCTCTGTTTACCATTTTCCTCTTTTGTTGCCTTTTTCTTTTATCACTTCCTTCCTCTCCCTTCATCACCGACCACGTTCATTTCTAACCTTCCCCAACTGCCCTTAGTCATACTGTAATGTGTGTTGCACAATGAAGCAACCCATGGATGTCATATTATTACACTCAACAACATGCCATATTATAGGATGTGCAATTATTATCTAATATGTGTTTTATTGTGTAATGTATTCTACATATGTATATTGTATATTGTATTAGGCAATGTATTTATCATATTATATGTATGTTTTAAATAATAATCTATAACATATGTATATAGTGTATATAGATTGACTACATTGTATTGCAATGAATATTATAATTGCATTATGTTGCATATTGCTGATTGTGTATTGTATTGTACATTTTAAAACATTTATTGTATAATGTATTATATGGTATGTATGTTAAAAAGTTTAATTTGTCATGTATATGAGTATGCATGTGAGTTGTCTCATGAATGTATCATGTGGTTGTTGTATAATATTTGTGGTACCAGTTTATATCATAATTATTGCACTTGAAAGGTAACGATAGCATGCATTTTGTCATGGTATACCTGCTTGTTATTTTAGATATTATATCAAATCTTGTTATGCATGTGTGTGAACTATTGCTTATTTTTGTGAACAAAGTTCAGACCACCGTGTGCCTTTCAGTCCTGATTTCGAGCAAGCATGAAAAGATCAAACAATCCCCATCTATTCACAACATATGAACAGCCAACGCCCAAGTGATTGATCAACAATTCACTTTGAATGTGTGCAATTTTTTTACTAGATTGTACTTGGTGATTTTTTATAGATCTTACTTCCCACATTGTGAGAAGAGTAACCATTTGGTACTACATGTACTAGATGCAGAACACAAAATTATGATGTAATAAAATAATGAAAATGCATGATCTGCTACAACTTGACGTGTTTGCATATTGAGGGATTCTGAACTTATGGTGGGTCAACTTTGGCGATTTACACATACAAAGAAAGCTCACTGTCAGGATAATGGCTATGATTATAGTGTATTTGTCATCAAATATGCAGTGACAATGTATGAGGCTAGAAACCGAAATTTCATTGCGCTAGTAACTTGTCTAAATAACTATGTGATGATCAAAATTTTCAATATTGCAATTGTGCTTTTTCACAAGGATGCACCTCTATCCAGAGAGTGAATATGTGGGAACATAGTGAAGAATATAATGTCAAAGTTGAATAAGGAATAGGAAAACATGAGCACGTGTACGACATAGCAATTTCTTGTCAAGACTTAGACTTTGGTATTTTCTATCAAAGCAGTTTTGATATACATATGTAATACGTACATAATCAGTGAATGTAAATCATTCAATTTTTTGTAATCTCATATGTGTTTGAAATGTTATTAAAAGATGGACAACATGTCAACTATCTTCTTTTATGGAAGGTCAATTTAACATTATTATTAAGTGCTTGCGTGAAAAATGAGCATGACTACTATTTGGTCATATGTAATTATGATGCATAAAGACAAGTGCATAAACTGCAAATTTCTTTAGGGCAAAAGTGTTTTCAAATGCATCTCTATTGGCAAGAGTGTAGTGAGACTGTTCAAGGTTTTATAAAACAATCAACTCTCAGCGAAATTTAATGTTGTCATGTTGTTATTGATGGATGTACAACAGATCAGCTAATTTTCCGTTTTAATGGTCAATGTTACATTCAACTCTGTGTAGGCATGCTTGTTGATGAAATTACACTCTGGTTGAATCTTAACACCTTTACCATCTAGTAATCACTTCCACCTAGTAATCACACATTTCTTTCAATGCATCAACTTTGTTAGTTATTTTCATGCATTGACTGCTAAACATGTTGTATAAATGTGTATAGACATACTTGTTTTTCCACTAACAATAATGAAGTATTAATGAATGTGTCATCCATTTACTCATGCATTGCGACTTTATATTTGTTTGTTTTCGCTTACATCAATTTATTCTGACATTAGTTTCTTTTTGTACGATTATCATAGATATCGGAAAAGACTATTGTTTTCCCATTCAAGAATGTCAAATTGGTAATAGAGACTTCTACTATTCCCATATGTTGATTTATCCTGATATTAACTACTCGTTTGATGATCAATGGATCTCCAGTGAATACTCTTGTTTTCCATTTCAATAATGTCAAATTGCTAATAAATTATGAGAAACAATTTTGTTACTAACTAATGCTAGATCTACTAGTCATGATTAATAGTTCACAGTGACATCTCATTTTCACTCAATGGTTGTTTACTCCAGATGGTGTTAGTTTTCCATTTCGTTAACATGAAATAAATTAAGGAACTTAATTCTATTAATGCCTTTCGCTTAATATGTTATCCACGATATGGTTCATAATGTGTCCTCATTTTTACTTGATTATAGTTCACCATAAATATCCTCAACACTTCAAGTAACCCCGTTTGTATATTCTTGAGAGCTAGAACTCATTCGTCCATTTGTAGGTTTTTGGAGACACTAGTGATTTGGAGAAGAGACACTCTCTAGCCACTATTCTCTTTATGCCATGCTTGTTGTCTAACTTAATTACTCATGACCAAATATTAATTCTACTAATCTATCCATGCATTAGCATTAGTTACAATGTTCATTTGACTTTTGAAAAGGAATATTAGCTGACCTACTATACATTTTTCAACAACACTTCAATAACATTATATTCCATACAAAGTTGAATGGTTTATGAAAGTTTGAATGATCACACAACTATACCCTTGCAAATAGAAATTAACCATTTGTTATCTCAAATGCATCAATAATTGTTGCTCATGTCATAACTAGTAGGTCCACTAGTCTTTTCACATAGACTCGGTGCAAATCCTTAAGTAACATTTCAATAGCATGAGATCTTAGAGCAAAGTCGAATGTAACACCCTAGACTGCAGGTACTTTTCAAGCCTATATTTTTATATTCTTGAGCTGCTTGTTATATGTTGCTAGTTGTGGTGGCCAACTTTCTCATGATTGGAGTCTCTAGATGAGACTAGCATGGTTGAATAGAGTTTATGACCACTCTTCAAGGACACTAACTGTGTTCAGATTGGACTATGTATGGAAAAGAACTGGTCTATGGAAGTCTCAGCTCTTTTGAGAATTCTAGAAAACTTAAATGCAGTTATTAAGGACTGGTGAAATACTTATCTGTTAATTTTAGGTAAAGGAATTTAACTGCAAGATAGTAGGTGGATTAATAAATTGGTTAACCATGATATTAGTTATCCTAAGCAGGATTAGACACCTTTAGTGATGGTTTAATCATGGATTAATGCCAATTAATCAAGAAGATTAACCACTAATCAGATTACTAATTCCTAGAGACTAAATTGATTTTTTTGAACCATTGAGAGATAGTTTGAAATTTGTCATGATTAAAAGAGAGGCTTGAGCAAAACTCGTTCCCTAGAGAGAAATAGTGAGAAAGAGAAAAACATGGGGGACAAATAGAGGAAGAAAAAGAAAGACAAAAAGGGGGAGGAGTTGGCTGCTCAACAGCAATGCATACACTAATGATTGTGAAAACATTATACTATCATTCACAACTATGCTCCAATTAACCATTAATGTTGATTTATGTCACAAACACATGTAAAAACCAATTTACCTTTACAAAATTGACCAATATGTAAGCTTGGATGTATGCGACTTAATTGCACATGACCACCCAATAATCTTATCCATGTGTCACCATTAGTTACAATATTGAATCAACCTTTAAAAAGGAAAATTAGCTCACTCGCTATTTATCCATCAATTACAACTCAACCAACAGTAGATCTCTCATAACATTGAAAATTTTACAAAATTTTGAATGTTTTCACAACTATAGCTTTGTGAATAGAAATTAACTATTCATAATTTCATTCATTGCTCAATAGTTCACATCCTTCGCTCATGTCACAACTAGTAAGTAAACTAGTATTTCTACACATATATAGGGTAAAATAAGATTTCAGATCTTATAGAAAACTTGAATGAAAGCACCAAATATAGTTAAGAAGTTGAATAATTTTTTACGATTTCCTACCAATTAATAGTTACAGGTATTTACTGGCACGTGGGAAAAGTCACATCAGTAAACATTCATCTTTATTGATATTTTAAATTGAACTTCAGTAAAAGGGAATCATTAATGACATGTACATCATAGTCATTTAAACTTCTTTCCTTTTAGCGTTCATATATAGAATCCTTTAGCTGTATAGGTCTATTGCAGTGCAAACTTTCAATGACACATAAAAAATGTTAATGTAGGTAAATCATTATTAACGAGCATGGATCCATGTCATTGAAAAATCATTCTTTTTTTTTATGTGAAGAAGACTACAGCAGTGACACTATTCATAAATATAGGTCTACAACAACGAAAACATTCAAAAACATGAAGTAAATGTCAATAAAGGTTAATTTTTTAAGTTTTCCCTTGTCCTTTCTTTTTTGTTCATATATAAATCTCCGGCTGCTTTATAAAAATAGTTGTCTTATTCTCATTTCCATATCTTTTCTTCTTCATTTCCTCCTTCCTACATGCTCAAAAGTATGCCTCTCTCTCTCTCTCTCTCTCTCTCTCTCCACTTCTTTTCATATAACCTCACTCCCCTCCTTCTCTCTTTCTTTCTTTCTTTCTATCTATGCATTTTACATGCCTATTTCTTTTTTATGTTCATCTTCCTTTTAGATTATATTGCAAGAAAGAGGGCCAAATGCCACTTCAACTATGGATGCTAAAATTTGTCATGAGTTTCTTTTTTCTTTTGTTCTTCATTTTCTTGTTTTTCATTTTCCTTATTCTTATTAGTTTTATTAATTATTATTTTTATTTTTACTTTTTTGCCTAAGCTACCAGCTAAGTAGATGAAAATCAACAACCCCATTATTGAGAATAATTATTACATGATTTTTGAATAATTTAAGGGACACAATTTAGTGACACAATTTTTGCATCAGTAAAAGGAACATATATAAAACGTCAAAAATCAATCATCAGTAAAAGTTAAATTTTATTTATGTACTATGAAAATATCAGTAGAAGTATTAGCGAGAGTACTTTTAGTAATGTTCATAAGAAAATGTCAGCAAAACTTTATTGATCTGTTGGTTATTTTTTGTTGACGTTTTTCTCGCGTCGGTAAAAACTCCTTTTTTGTAGTTGTCATAACTAGTAACCACACTAGTCTTTCCATGTTGATTCAGTGTAAATCCTTAAGTAACTTTTCTACAATATGAATCTTACAAAAAACTTGACAATTTAAAATTCATTTACCAATGACAGTGAAGGCATTGAATAATTATTCAGGACTATCCCACCAATTAATAGTTTGTTGTTCATTTATGTCACAATTGTTTGAGAAAACTAATTCATCCTTATGTAATTTGTCACTTATAAGCTTGTCTACAAGCTACGTAATCGCATATGACCAAATAGTAATTGCTCTTGTCTGTACATGTATCACCACTAGTTATGATGTTCAATCAACATTTAAAAAGGAAGATCAGCTGACTTGTGGTAAAATTCATCAAAAACATTTTAACAACATTACATCTCACATAAAGTTGAACAATTTGCAAGACTTTCAATGATCTCACAACTATACCTTTGCCAAAAAAAATTAACCATTCATTATCTTATGCATCCATAAATAGTTTTTATCTTTCCCTCACATAGTAACTAGTAACCACATTAGTCCTATCTTACAAAAGACTTAAAACAATTTTCAGCCCATTCACCAACAGTAGTGAAGATCTTGAATAATAATAATTCACAACTATTTGTCAACTAATCATTGTTGTTCATTTATGTCACAAATGGATGTGAAAATCAATTCACACTTATCAAGTTCTCTAATTATACGCTTGTCTATGTACAACTTAAACTCTTAAGACCAAATAATAGCTATGCACATCTATCCATGCATCACTATTAATTACAATGTTAATCCATTTAGGTTTGTGACAATAAAAAATGTTAACTTTAGATCAATGTGCACACATGTTTAATAATAAAAAGTTTGTTATGAATGAGTATCAAAGTTTAACAACTTACCAAGAAATCAGCAAAACTACCATCATCATATAACTGATATAAGAGGTTAGATGACTTGCATGTTTCAACTCCATGATGCTATATATGTATAAAATCATGTAAATTACTTGGCTGTTCTTGTGGATGGCTTGGTTGTTTCTTATTCATTCCCTTGCTAAAAGTCTCCAATGGACTCTTTGTTTTGTTGCAATTGAGGTTAGGTCATGGATTCCTTTTTATAGCTTTTGGTGTATATATCGATTAATTGTGTGGTTTACAATATTGACTTCTAAGTTGATAAAGAAGATATTTACATTTGGTTGATGCTTCTGTGGAAGGTTTAGGGTTTAAGATTTACTTTTTGAACTAGTATTTGCACTCATTGCAAAGTGAAAACATTTTCTAATGCTTCATTATCAACTGCTTCATATATTCATTTGCTTTGTCATATCTGAAATGTGCACAAGCAAACATCCTTATTTGTATGAATCTTAAGACTTATTCTCAGCATTTCCAACTTTGTGTTTTTTTTTTCACCTTGTTCTCTAATGTTATTTTGATCAAGTGACTTCAGTGCATAACAATATAAAATACCTTTAATTTTATATTTTCTGCATATATAATTTAACAACACTGGTATCAACATAATAAGTAACATATACTTGACTTCTTTTAGTAGGCTCTTATCCCCACAACATCACATTGTACATGAACATCAGACATAATCATGTGTATCTAGAATGCAAAAGCACCAAAAAAGAAATGTGATGTCATGGTGTTATGATCTAGATAATAAACATTAGTCAGGGTATGTATGTTTCTCCATTTCTATAGTTCCCTTTGAATGTTTTGGAGTGAGTCACATATTGATTTCAAGATACATAGGTTTCTCCATTTCTATAGTTTATTTTGAATCTTCTCAAGTGATAATACATTAACTTCAAATAGCCCTTGAATAAAGTGACACTGCAATTATATATGCATTGCCCTTGCATGGAACACCAGATTTATTGTCAACTGATTTGCAGTTTGAATGTCACATTAAATGACACGGCTACCATGTTCTATATCCAACTCCTTTAAGAGATTCTTTAGCTAGATCATTACTTTACTTGCCATAGTTTGCTTCAATGGTAGATAGTTCAGCAATCTTCTAAACTTGAGGCACCCAAATTGCATTTGTACCACCCAAAGTATATATGTATCCAATAGTACTATTATCAATGACACCACCTAAAACTGCATCAACAAAGCTTGTAAAGATAAATTATGTTCCCTGAAATAAAATGTCATACCTGAAGTTCTCTTCAAGTATGTCAAAATTCTTTTTACAACTTTCCAATGCTTATTTTCTAGATCCAATATGTACCAACTCAGACAACCCATAACATGTGCAATGTTTTCCCTACAACAAACCATAGCATGAATTAAACTATATATAGCCGAAGCATAAGGAATCTTGGACATGGTTTCATGCTCTATTCGTGTCTTAGGTGGAAATTCTTTTGAGAGTTTAAAGTGGATTGCCAAAGGAATGCTTACAACATTTGCATCCTATATTTTAAATGCGTATTAAGATTTTATGAATATAACTTTCTTGATATAATTTTAAAGTACTAGCCTACTTATTCATTATTAATCTCATTAAAAGGATTTGTCCTACATCACCTAAGTGCTTCATGGCAAACTCCTTTGGTAGTTGTTTTTTCATTATATTGATCTTTTATAAGTTGAATCCATAATAAACACATCAAATATATAATAGCAAAATAATATAACAAGTATAAAATATTTTAAGGTAACAAAAATTGTTAATGCCACCTCCTAAAATAGTTTCTTTCCATAAAGCTATCATTTTTTTTAACATACTACCTTGAATATTATGAGAGATCTTCAATGACTTATAACATGAGTTGTTAAGTAGTTGGTTGTGATCCGCCAAACCAAAAGACCGAGCCTTGTGTAGGAATGGTCGGGTTGTGGCATTTGGTATTAGAACCAGTTTAACACTAGGACTTGGAGTTCAACATGTATAGGCACATGTGGCTGAAGGAGAGTGGATTGTAACACCCCATTAAAAAGTTCAATCTCATATATAAGATTGTGAAGAATCTTTGGGGACTTATAAAGGGGAATTATTAAGTGGCTGGTTGTCCTAGTTCCTAGCCTTTTTAATACTTGACCCAAAACTGTTATAGGACAAGTTGGGATCCATCATTTGGGTCTTACATTGTCACATCATATACTTATTGTTCTCGGGCAATATCATGCTAGAAATTATAGAAGCATAAACATTTTCTTTCAGTTATTGGTCCCATATGGCACCCAATGTGTGGACTGGTAACACAAACAAAGAAGAATGATATGGGATATTTCGACAAGTGGAATTTGGTTGTTCTCTTAAAATAAGTTCACTTAACACAAACATATCTTTTACATTAAAAGAAACCATCATATACTTTACTCGTCTCTAAACAATTGATTAGTTAAAAATAGGAAGATATTATCATTAAAAGGAGGTCATGGTAATCCTAGTATGATTTGCTTGATTTCATTCCACAGTTCCACAAAACATCAAAACCTATGTAATAAGAATGAGATCATACACATGTGTTGCCTTTACATTTAAGGTTCCATTTATAATTACCAAATTATTTATCCAAGATTTTCCTTGAACTCTTTTCAAAGATTAGTTATTGCCCACTATCCTATTTCAACAAGATAATGTCTCCCCAATTTGGTGTGTTATTAGCCTATGAGAGGGAACTAAGAGCTTAGTACTGGTTCCACAGAAATAGAGACCTTAGTGCTGGTTCCACAAAAATAGAGACCATACCTCTTGGCAAGGTGATTTGTAGTCTTTTTATATCGTAAAAGCCTTCAATACCTAGTGAATCAAGAGATCTTCTCCCTAAAGAAGCATAAATCGAGTACAAAACTCATGGGATATGATTTATCATTAATTATAAGAGGGAGCTGAAAACTTAGCCGCATATGCCCCCTCTAGGCATGAGGAACTAGTAGAGACCAACAGCTTTTTCTCCCTATCGACTCCTTAGTTCACATTCTGGACAGAACTTATAGAAGAATACAATTTCTCCTCTAGTTATCGCAGTCTATTCAAGGTGCTACAGGTGACCAGTTCAATTGGTCATAAAATAGATTTACCTCAAGATTCAAGGATACACCTAGTGTTTCTTGTATCGTGCCAAAAAGAATTAGAGGTAAATGACGAAACTGTACCATTACCCATCCCTCCAAGGCTAGAGAATTCTGAAGACCCCCAACACTTTAAGGTCCTAGATGAGAGAAAAATCAGAATAAATGGCAAACTGACTACTGAATGGCTGATTGAATGGAGAAGTGATGCGGAGGAGACGCCCACTGGGAGAATTTTGCTGACATACAATAGCATTTCTCTCATTGCACACCTTGAGGAAAAGGTGGCTCTTAAGGGAGAGAGATGATGCAAGTAGACTGTTGAGAGAATAAGGTTGGGTAACCGTTGGGAGCCATAGATGGGGATACAATAGTCCTTGGTAGTTAAATGTTTTTCCCTTAAAAGTTGGGTAACTTACTGAATCAGGTTTGGAGCAGCCCTAGTGGGAAATCCAATGCCCATACTGTGTCTCCCTATAAATGTGTAATTAGGATTTAGGAAGATATAAAGTTTAATGAGGGGTTCAGTTATAGTGGAGGAAATTCTTCCTCAAATTGGAAGGCTTTACTCTGAGTCTGTGTGTGAGATTCTTTGTTTTTGCTACTGTGACCCTGTTGTAGGCAGTGAGTTTTCCCCCAAAAACATGGTTGTAGGTCTTGAGACGATAATTAACAACAAGTCACTTTTTACATTGGTGCCAAACTTCTCACAAGTAGTTGTGAACATCGACATCAACCATCATCTTGGCTCGATTAGTGTTCCTGCTTTCTTTTTTTCCATTAACTAGTAAGGTAAACAATTGCACAATAGGTCATTTTTGAATCAAACAAACACTTTTTATACTAGCATTGAGCACCTAGACCCAAATCACCTAAGTCACTCAATCTTGAAATGAACATTTTGCCCTTGCCTCCTCGCATCTTGATATGGAAAGTAACAATTTTTACCAAATTTCTACAAATTGCCTAACATTTGATCAATTAGGTCATTTCTCACCTTTTCATGACCTCAAGAGTTGTTAGGGTTAGCTTACTAGGGTTATCTCAGCTCAAAGTCAACTCACTTTAGCTCAAACTACTCACTAAACGCAACCACCTATGAATTTTGGAGCACCAAAACCATGTCAATCCAAATTAAGCTGAACATAAGCTCTCCTCAATGCATATAGAGTATCACCTCAATTACTTTTAGTTTGAAAGGCTTTGGAGATCTTTTTGTCTTTTGTTTTCAGGGGTTTGTGCTCAACCTGATAGAGTGAACTGGAATCATGCTAAGATTGTGTTTATCATGTCTAAATCAATCTTTCTGTTTTCAGAAGTTTAAGCAAAATTTGAGCTCAACTTGATAGAGTGAGCTGAAAAGCTAGGATAATGTTTATCATGTATAAATCAACCTTTTTTAATTCAGTTTGAATTTGTTCCCCTCAGTTTGGGTTTGATTCAGTTCTAAAGGCCTGGAAGCTCTTTCTCTCTCTATTTTTGGGGGTTCGAGTGAATTTGAGCTTAACCAAATAGAGTTAGCTGAAACCAAGCTAGGATCATGTATCATGTACAAATAAATATTTCTTTAGTTTGGTTTGAGTTCATTCGTCACAGTTTGAGTTCAATTCAATTCAAAGGACCATGAAGCTCATTCCTAGTACTTGTTATATTATGTAAATTGTTGTCGAGCTCAATTTACCAGAAGTTGATCAATTTTTTTCAATCTTTCATCATATCCTTACAGACACATAGCTTATCAAAGCACCATAAGCTCTGTTAGTGAAAATTCTAATACAAATCAAACTTTTGTAGCCTCTTCGGTTTTCTTTATAAATATGATGTTTAAGCTTGATAAATTTTTAAATTTATTTTTAGAGCAATTTGAGTGGAATTTTTCAACAAGATTTTAACCAAAACCGATCTAAAAGTATGCTCACAAGCTGGTTTAGCCAGAACAAGAAAACTCATTTGGAACTTAAAATTACACATAAGGGTAAAACTATCATTTTTTTTTAACCATATTCTTCTACATAAACATAGGGCATTGAACACACAAACCTTGGTTTATGGCTTTCTTTGGTTTCTAGAACCTGAGTCCAAACTAGCATGTTTATTTGAATTTTGGTCATCTACTACCATGCATGTATTTTCCATAAAACCTAACGTAGGAGCTACATGAACCTAAGTTAGCTTTTCATGTACTTTCACACGAATCTAGTAGGCTTGAGCCCAGCCTCAGCCTAACACAATTTCTCATTAAACTAGGATTTTTCAAAAATAGCACTAAAGTTGAGCTCAATAACCCCCCACCCAATCTTGGTTTGAATCCAGTTTTCAAAATTGAACCTAGCCCAGGTCCAGTTCATGTCATACATCCTGAACCCATAAAAAGTGGATTTCATTTCAAAGTACAATTTGTATATCTAGATCTCATATCCAACTCTCAGATCTGAGATATGTTTTTGGAGTCCCAAATACATTATTCCAAAATTCAAATCCCAGATATCAAATCATGATCCAGACCACATTATCATATCTAGGTCCATATTCTAGTCTATTCTTTGGAACCAGTGCCAGATTTAGGTCCTAGTATCAAACCGAAATTCAGGATCCACATGTGATTTTAGTGCACATTATATTCCAAAAATCCATCATGATTTTTTTAGTCCATGCTTAATGTTAATGTGCACAAAAGAACTTGAAACATGCAGAATTCTTTGATGAACACACTGATGTAGACGAAACTGAAATCAGTATCAGTATGTGGTCAGAATGAACATTTTTCTATTTAGTTTAAAACTATTGTTTTAATATGTGTTTTCGCCACTTCATATTCTTGAATCGTTCATTCTCCTTGCTCAATGTCAATATGAATCCTTCACCAAGAATCGATTAACACTTCTATGCATGATTGCTTTTTGCATAATTGAATTCAGATCATGGAAGAGATCACACAAACTTTTTTCTGATTGAAAACACATTTTATAATATAGTTTTGGTGTTTTGAGAGGAGAGAGAAGGGAACAAAAGTTTAGTCATGCATCACAAATCTCAAGGGGGTTCCCCCTCTCTCACCTATAAATAGGGCCTCATAACCCCTCTCTTTCGTCACACTAAGAGCTGCCAAATTGAAGCTGAAATAATTTGGTAAAATTTTAGTTGGGTACTCAAAAAGCCTTGGTCCAAATGAAGTTAAATATTTGAGTGTTTGATCTATGTATTGGTTCAGGCTGCATTAGCACTTAACTTAGACCCCCCAACCAGGCTCACTATAAAGGTCATGGGATTGGTCTTGGTCAGCTTTCCAGGTTCAGGTAATATCTTTTTTCTTCTTCTATCTTTTCTTATTTGCATTTTAGTGCTTTTTTCTTTGTTTTCTTTCTTTTAGGCATGTTTTAGTTTTTTTTTTTTTTTTTTTTTGCTTAGAGCATGCTTAGCTTAGTTTTAGGTCCTAGATTTTTCTCATTTGCTTTAATAATATTGTGGTGTAGCATATTATGTTTTAGAATAGATTTATTTTAATGTCTCTAGGCTAGGTGCAGGGGTCAGGTATGCCCCTCTCATCCTTGTCACTCTCTTTTAATTCAATGTTTTTGCTCATTTAGTTTTTGCTTAAACCATGCATTTAGAATTCAGTTCTTTTGTATTTCTATTAGTCATGCATTGTACATTTATTTTAAAATGCACTTGGACCATCCTACGCCCGCATGCACCCCCTATTTGAAACTAGACTAGGTCAGTGTAGTAACATAACCTGTGGCTTTAGTCTAGTAAGATAATGTGAATCTAGTTTGGTCATCACACAAGAATAATTTCAAAATCATAGTTTTATCTAAAATGTTTTCAAAATCAATTTCTTTAAATGATTTCAGAAACCCTAGCTCATGCAAGTAAGGAGTCCGGACCTATCTTAGTTTTTAAAATACAGTCCACCACCTATGAACCTAGTCAACTCCTTTAAAACCTCATTCATATGAAATGAAAAATAACATGAACTACATGATCTTATTAGGATTAAACCAATCCATCTCAATTAGGCTCGTTCTAAATAGATTCAAACCTAGTTTAGACAAGACCAAACTCAGTTCTTTTGACTGGCCTGGTCCGATCGGATTTGATTGATCTTGAGTTGATACTGAGCCTAAATCTAGCCTATTCAAATATGGATCTCAAGGGTGAGACCATATGTGTTGAAGATTTCATATATAACATAGCTCAAAACATGTCCCAATATGAGGGTAAAAAATATAGAATGAAATTTTGATGTTTTGAGCAATTTTTAAAATTTTTCAAGGCATTTTGAGGAGAGTGAAAAGTAGTTCTGAAGTTTCTCTCATAAATAGAGTGTACCCTAGAAAAGAACCTTGTATTTGGCTGGTAGAGTTCTAGCGGTTCTTCCTTCCTCAAGCTCGTGAAAGAGGTTTCTTATCATCAAGCTGGTGATAGCCTTGTGACTGCTGCATCGTTTTTTCTTCAGATATGTAAAATTCTAATTCCATTTTTTTGGTGTTTTGATTTTCTTTAGTTCTAAGTTGATTTGTAAAATAGTTTTGCTGTGTCTAGAATAGGTTTAAGTTATATTTAGTCAACTTTTTACGTTTGCAATAAGTTCTGTTTTATTGTGATTTATTTTGATTTGTTTGGTTCAACCATTCATGTAAGTCACCATCAACATGTTTAGTTGTTAGCTGGAGCCAATGTATTTTGGATTTCTACATATAGTTAAATTGACTGTAGTAGCATGAATCTGACCATGCATCATGTGCTATATGTATAGAAAAAATTAAAATAAGTCAGCTACCTCTATGACCGGATTTATTTTATTTTATATTGCTAAAAACTGTTGCAAATGGTGTATTCCATTGCTTAAAACTATGGACAAGCAACTAGCTGTCTCAAATGCACATTTTGCAATGGTTTTTAACGACATAAAATAAAAAAAATAATCATTTGTCCATAGCATCAAAGTCTAATTTCAACATATATATATATATATATATATATATATATATATATATATATATATATAAATATATATATATATATACATACATACATACATACATCAGAACCTGATTTAGGGCATGGTCTTTGCTATATTCTCATTTTCATCACATATAGATTCTTATGTTGCATGATACATTCTGCACTTGGCCGAACTATATATTGAATTTCGGCCGAGCACCATGGACGCCGGCCATGGAAGTCTTTACTCATAGCCAATGGTGATTGGATGGTAAGGACATGTGTGGTATTCGGTGAAAAGTCTACAGGAATAGGATGAATAGTGATTTCCTAATGTGATTATCAATGACCTACAAGTTAACAGACTATTAGAAATTTTTGCTTTAGGAAGTTATTCAAGGAAGATTTAAGATTTTCCTAATGAACACTTTTTTTTATAATAAGCATTACTTGAGTCGTGTGTCATACTAGCTTCTTTATGGAAGATTTTTTTTTTGGCATCATGTGCATATTAGTTAGGTGTTATAATTAGTGCATGCATATAGATATAAACTTTAATGCATAATTAATGTGGGATAGAGAGAGAGAATCCTCTTTCTATCACGTCAGCCAGAGTATATTTACTCATTTAATTTTTCCCGTATTTTTAGGATGGTGAGTTAGGTAACAGATTTGACACAAGTTAATGTTTAGAAAGACAAATCAGCTTTAAAGAAAACAAAATGAATCTTCTTGGAAACAAGCAACTCTCCTAATTAGTTGGAGAGGCTAATTTGGGTTGACGTCAATTTAAGCAACTCCTAAATGGCTTAGGAAATGTTTTGAATTTTGGCTTTCAAGATTTGGTTACCTAGTTAATTAGGTAATCAATTTAAAATTTATATGTTTTAAGGTTTTAATTCTTTTGACATAATTCAATTAGGATAGGACGTCCAAGGTGGTTGGATCACACCATGTTTGATGTAGCCATCATGCTGGATTCCCTTGGAGCCACAAATAAAGAACCCTAGTTGGCAACCTTAATTTTTTTTCTTATCTTAATTAAGTAACCAGCTAAGTAATTAAGACATTAACATAGATAATATGCATGGATGGTAGGTCATATCAAGGTCATGCCATGTGTGGGCTCCTGCCATATTTGTCATGCATGATTTCATGCATCTATCATGCATATACATATACTCATATATATATATATATCACATACCACCCATAAACATAACATGCTCCCATTTCACATCTATGACTTATGCATAACATTGAATGTCCATCATGTTGTCATGCATATCCATGTCGTATTTGGACTTTTAACCATCATGCATTTAACTATTCATGCATGCCATACATCAAGCATTACGTAGTCTAAAATAGGGGAATCATATACATGCATTCAAATTCATCATCAGTTTGCATGCTTATGCAGACGTCCATATTCTTATATGCAACATCCATTCATCCATTACATGGTTAAGTATTGATCCATAAGTCATACAGCACGTATAAAATTTAATTTCTTCACATCATGCATTTGTGGTTGGTAATGGTTCTCTTCTCCCAATTTCGCATGTTGGACATATCATTCTTGCAAGAAATCATCACAAATTCACTTTAAATTGTACTTTTTCATATTACAAAAATTAAAAAGTACATTTTCTCACAAAGAATATACTTGTTGTTCACTTTAGTTGATGACTTTTCTCCATTCTCTTGGTTGTTTCTATTAAACATAAGAGGAAAATTTGTTACGTGCATGTCACCTGATCATCTATTATTGAATCTCAATTGCATGTAAAAATAAAAATCTTTCAGGTAGATAATGGAGGAAAATTCACTAGTAGTTGCCTTGAGTCATATCTTACAAAACTTAACATCTATCATCAGGTTTTTGGTCTGCTCACACATAAACAAAATAAGGTTGTATAATGAAGATATTGCCATGTGGTTGAAATGGAGCTAACCATGCTCAACAATGCACAATTGTCTCACAAGTTTTAGTACATATCTTTTAAATTGTAGTCTATATCATCAATCAGCATGATTCATCAAACATCATATTACAAGTTTCTTCTTACATTTTGAGCTATTTTTCATCCTCTTTTAACACTTCATAGCTCAAATAAGCTTCAACCTAAGACCAAACCATGTTGGTTTATTGATTATGGGGGCACAAGGGCTCTTGCTGCTATAATCCCATCCAAGCCCACATTTATGTATTACGCAATGTTTTCTTCCATGGATGAGGAGGTGTGAAATGCACGAGTCAGATGTCAATAGTCTAAAGGAATGGGGATGAGTTATTCAGCTATTGTTTGTTACTACTTGTTCATTATCTACGACTATTGGGTTGTCCCCCGAGCTACCAGCATTATTGGTTCATCTTTGCTGTTTGCTTGTGTCTAACCAAAATAGTCCTTTAACATGCCATATAACTCTAAAATCATGGTACTAATTGAACCTATTTTAAGTCTAGAACTATCACCAACCTCTTGTACCTCAAGTCCTCACTCATCACCGCCCTAACTGCTCATGTCCAACCCTCAAGCTGACCTAAGTGTTATTCCACCTATACCACCCATTAAACCTATCACTCATACTCATCTGATGGTCCCTATTTTTCATCCTTAGTTCATCTATTACTGTGGGCCTTAACCATTGAACTCATATCTATTTTGAACCACACTAATATAGGGAAGCAGTTTAGTCTACTAATAACATCATGCAATAGATAAAGCATATACTACAAACTTTGTATTAAACATGGAAAATAGTTCCTTCCTATCCATACTATGACATCCTTGGCTCTAAATGAGTTCTTCAAAGTCAAATATAGTGTTGATGAGCTTTCTACAAGATGAAAAGCAAGGTTGGTATCAAATGGTCTCCATCAAGAGATTGTTTGGCTGTATAGAAATGATTACCCCTGTTATGAAGCCCATAACAATTGGGTTGCTTCTAACACTTGTTGTCCAACACCAATAGCTAATTTATTAGTTGGACTTCAACAATGTCTATCTCAACAGCTTTCTTTAGGAGGATGTGCATATGACCCAATATTTACATGTAAAATTTTCAATCTTACATGTAGATCGAAATAAATCAGATTTATTACATCTACTCACATCCGTTTTCCTTTTGCAGGATTCCAAGAGATAGGGCTTGGTCCGTCGGTATAAAGTCTGATCATTCCTAACACATTTATCAAGGGTAGTCAAACTAATCACTAGATCTTATATTCTAAATTCTATGAATTGGTTGTTGTCCAAATCCTAAGAAAACAAATATGTGTTGTATTTAAAATTATGTAAATTTTAAGATCTAATTGAATCTTTCAAAAGGGGATACGCAAACAAGGGAAATTAAATTGAAACATTAATTGTGTCCATTTTATCATAGGCCCATGCAAAGCAAAAACTACGTCTTTAAAAACACAAGCAAAACTAGATCGTATAATCTCAAGATCCAGTCTCTACTTTGTTTAAGGAGAGCGACATGGACTTAGAAATGGGAAGTTAAGTGCCAATCCAAACAATTGATTCTCATCCAAGAAGTTTTGGTTCAAATCTTCATGATTCACATAAGAATTTAATCTATGTCTGAAAGAAGGGCGATGGTAAATTTCTGAAATACCTTGATCTGATATCAATGTTTGAATTCATGTTCTGAAGTTTAAAAACCTAATATCTAATAAATTTGACCCAATGCAAATGCAAATCATTGGATCCAAATTGGATATTTGTTCTATTTGATCATATTTGATCCAACAACCCTTGATTCAAAGGTAGGCCGGCCAAAGGATTGGGTTTGGAGACTCAAACCTAACTACTTGGGTCCTTGTTTGGATCGAGCCTAACTACATGTGATCACATGGTAGCTAAGCCTGACTAAGGTTTAGTTTAGATCTAATAGGTTTTTGTTGAAGGCTTCTGTACTTATTCTTGACTTAGCACAAAAGTGGGTTGGTAAAGGACAATCAAAGCCTCATTTGAAGGTTCATGAGATATGATTGATGACTCTAAGGTTGGTCTAGGTTAGGTCTTAAAGAATTGATATTGGGCTGACACAGGGTTGCACTCCAAGTCTACATGACCTAGGGCTTTAGAAAATCATTTAAAAAAATTCTTGTTTTGAAATTATTTTAGAAATACATTATTTTGAGAATGTGTCTACATTGACTCTAAGCTAGGTTTAGATGTCCATAGGCTAGGGATGCTGCCTTAAGGCATGGTACTGGACTTTAGGTACATTGTGCACGTGTGAGAGATGTGGTTTACTATGCACATTGAAATGATTTATATAATGCATCCCTAATTATAAACAATCATATTGAAAGCAACTATATATGCTCAATGCATAATCGAAATGATAAGCTAAGAATTGAAGGAAAGAACTTAGAAATTAAGAGAGAGACATGGACAAAGAGGCACACCTAGCCTCACGCCAACAATAAAGGTAGGAATCTAAATACTAATATATGAAAGGAACAAAAAATACTAAACTAAACATGTTTGAAGCAAATAAACTAAACCAAAGCAAACTAAAGAAAATAAAGCAAACCTATGAGGTAAAACAAAATATAAACTAGTCTATGTAGGAATAAAGCAAAAAAAGAAAAACCTAAGCAAGCTCCTAAGAAAAGAAAAGAGAAGAAAATAAATAAGCTGTAAATAAGAAAAGAAAGAAAAGAGAAAAGGAAAATTTGTTGAACTGTTGGAGACTTGACCGAGCCTGCTCCCATGACCCTTACTTCGGCCTAGTTTGGTTCTTGGTTGGGTATTATTGTAGCTCGTATCCAAGACTTCACTTAGACTCTAAAAGAAATTAATTTACTTTTGAGTCCAGCCAACCAACTACTAGTTTAGAATTTCACCAAACTTTTTTGTACCTTTTGGTAGCTTTGAGAATCATGTCAAGGAGGGAGTGCATACCCCTTTTTATAGTGCGGGAGAGAAATTTTCTCCCTCAAAATAGACACAGTACTAAATTTTTGAGGTCCTTTCAAGAAACACATAACCATATATTAAAATGATGATTTTGACACAAATTTGTTCACGTCATGCACAATTTAAATTAGAATTCAGTTTTGCAAAATTTGTGTATTTGCAGAGAATTGTTGTTCAGTTCTTAAAAAATGGTTTTGGTTGACATGTGTATAGTGCACGAATGATGCATGAACATGAAAGAGATAAAACACACATCAAACCATATGTTATAACTCAGTTCAACCAAAAAATATTCATTTTAACTCCATATGGACATCGATTTGGATTTTGTCTGCACCAGCCTGCTCAGCTTAGAATTTTGCATAGAATTTTGCATAGTTCATGTGCACTATACAAACTGACATCTAGCACCTAATGAGAAATTGAAGGTACATTAAATGAATATAGTGCACATGAGTTCTCACATGTGGATCATGGATATAGAGTTGAGTTTGGACTAGGTTCAAGTTGGTTGGATAGAGGCCAAACTAGGTTCAAACTAGATTCATTTTTAGAAAACTAGGTTTAGTTGAATTCTGAAGTGGGCTCAAACTGCATGTGAAACTACTAGGTTCAGGTTGACCTATATAAAATGCTAACTTAGGTTCATGTGGCTCCAAAACTAGGTTTATAAAAAAAAAATATGTGTGTATTAATAAGACCAAAATGCCCTTAGGCAAAAACTAAGCTTAGTGGGTTTTGTGGAAAGACTTACAGACAAGAGGGTGTGCATGGTAGCAGGGAGATGGCCTGCAAACTTTGATCGAAAAATGATCTCATTTGTCCCTCCAAAATTTAATATTTTTTCAAAAATCAAGGTACTAAATTGAGTCATTTTAGAGTGATGTCCAAGGAAAACACATGAACTTTTAATTCAACCCATCTCATCCGAGGCTAGAAATACTTTGCCAAGGAATATCTTATTGCAATGATGCGAAGAAATTGGAAAACTTATTCATGGGTCTATCAGAATTCAGCTCAGAAGATTGAATTACACTGAAGTGAGATATTCAGAATTGGATTTCCCATAGTACATTTGGAAATGAGCTCAATTGGGGATGATTTAATTGAAACTAAACTCAGGATTACTTAGATTGAGTAATGAAGAGTGTGGTCTTAGCTTGGAGCAAGCCGACATGTTTAGGAATGAAAGAATTTTAGCTCATGCTTGTCAAAATAGGTGAGATAGTGTCACTATGATTTAGTGCAACTACTCCAAAACTCAAATTTAAATCAAGGAACTAAAAGTAACTTAACAAATACTCTATGGACACTAAGGAGACCCTATGTTGAGTTCGGTCAAGTCTAACCGAGGGTTGGTGATCTTGAAATGGCAAGTAACTGACCTGAGTGAGTTGGCTTTGAACTAGGGTAAACTTGGTAAGCTGACTCTAATGACTCATGAGGGTTTGTAAAGGTGAGAATTGTCCTACTTACTCAAGTTTTAGGTAATTCTCTGAGTTCTAGATGGAATTCTCAATTTCAATTCTAGAATTGTAAGCAGTAGGGACAAAATAGTTATTTTGAGACAGCGACAACTTAGGTGATCCTAGTATAGGTTTTGGTCCCAAAATGGATGTTCTGACTTGATTCATTGAACAGCCCCTACTTTTGAAAATGTTCGGACTTGATTAAGTGAACAGCCCCTACTTTTGAAAACTTTCTTTTGAAAACCAACTTGAAGCCTCTTTGTAAAGCGTAAAATGGTCATTTGAACCTATAAAAAATTGGTGTGTAAAGATTGGTGTGTTTATACCAAGCAAGAAGGTTACATTAATTCACTTTGTCTACAAGCTAGCTCTTTATGGTCTTAAGCATGCTTCTTGCACTTTGCACCAATGGCTAGTGAGCATTTCATGCTTCACAGTTTGATGCTTCCCTCTTTATACTTCACACTAATCATCACTAGCTCTTTGTTCTCATCTTGTTGATGATGTACTAGTTACAGGTACCTCCTTGCTTATTAAAGAATTGGCCCAAGGAATAAAGGTCACATTCTCCATCAAGTATTTTGGCCGTCTTAGCTATTTTCTTGGACTCCACTTCTACTTTAATGGAAAGGTTATTTTCCTTCAAGAATAGCATACTGCTAATGTTCTCAAATAAGCCAAAATGGAGAACCCAAACCATGAGTCTTTCCCATAACTTCAACCACAAAGCTTCATGAAGATGGTGGCCATTCAATATATATTCTTGACATTGACTTGATGTTGTTTTTGCCATCAATTCAATATGTGAATATATGTGTACCCCTACTGTCATGCATGGGTCCACACATGAACACATTTAGATTATCTAAAGGAACAATTGTCAAAGATATCCACTCTAATTTAATCTGTTGCTTAAGTGTCGTGTATCAAATCAACTTCCCCTATTTCATTTTAACTGCCATATAAAGTAATCAGTTTGCTCAATTTATATAAACTTATATCTATTCTATGGGAATCAATCAATAACAATGATACTGTTCATGTTCTATTGAGAATCCTTATGTGTGTCCCCTTTACAAGATCCACACGTAAATGAATCATTTGTCACTTTCAAACAAGTTGGTCTGTGGTCAAAAGGAGATAGGCCAGGAGGGTCATTCCCTGGATTTTCAATTATTAAGAAGACCGTATTGGAAAAAGAAAACTCCTTAAATTTGTATAAAATATGAAAAGTGCCACACTAATTTGAAAAGGATATGAGTTGTGCTCTGCAACTCTTTTTCTCGCTCCTCCATTATTTCATAGATAACTTGCTAATGTTTTACCACATGTATGCAACTCTTACTTATCTATATGAAGATCGATAGTGTCCAGAAATTTTTTACACAAGATTAGTTCGTGAAACTACTCAAATCAATACAAAAAACAAAACTGAGTTTGACTTGACTAGTAATAATCCAAATTATACGACCTTCCAGCTATCCTCCGGGCAGGAGCTATTAGTTAGCAAGTTCATTCAACCTATTACTTGATCATGTTCTTCTCCTGGAGTTGTCTGTTGTTGCATAAGTAGGAATATCTGGTTTTATGTGAGTAATAACATCACAGAAATTTGGAGTACACCCAGGCTAGCTAGCTAGCTATTCCTTAAAGAATATATATAAGCCTGGATCAGTTGGTCCGTATATATGGTTTTAACTGTTCAAGTGAACAGGAGTAGTTATAGGGCATGCATATTCCAAAAAAACATGCCTTGTTGCTGCTATCGATGAACAGCAGGTTTAAGACGTGAAACACTTGGGAAAACAAGGGTCATTTAGGAATAAGCTGCATATTTCATGAATCTACCTCAATTGCGTCTCACACTCACATACTGTTCCTAATGCCAAACGACTCCTAAATGTCATGAGTATGGTTTTGCTAGAGACTCGTTAATCAGATATGCTTAAACTCTATATATATATATAGAGCGAGAGAGAGTTTATTATGGGGCTGTGTACCAACTTACTAAAATGTTCATTAAAATCGGTTTATTTGTTTTATGGCATGTACCTTAGACATGTACTAAAATGTTCATTAAAATCGGTTTATTTGTTTTGTGGCATGTATGTTAGACATGAATTACCATCCGGTCAACAAAAGGCTTGTAAGTGTTTTGTCCACGATTCAAAGAAAAGTGATCTCATCATAAATGAATTGCTTCAGTGTTGAATATGAAAATTATTAATTTCAAATGTCTCTTGGCTTATTCACAGAGTTGCTCCGTCGACAGAAATCAATAGACTCTTCAGAAGTGTCTCTATGCTAGAGTTGGTCACTGGCAGACACCATCTGAATATCAACAAGTATTCAAATTAATTTTATCCCTGTATACCGTAGTCAGAGCCAACCAGGCCAGGGTCTGAACATGGGGTACACTAAGATAATGAAAGCTCCAGAACCAGAACTCAGACCTGACACCAATTGTCCAGTCAGGGCCTCATTATATGGTTAGGTCCGTAACTAATGCAATCAAATACATATTCGGGTCCGTTCAGATATGTATGTATATTATATATATCTTGGCCCAAACAAGGGCCCCAGCCTGAGTCAGGTAGGGACCCACTTGCACCTCGCTTGCTGGGCTCTTTGGACCCTAGCCATTTAGTTGCGTCCCTTTAGGTACAGATGATGCCCTGAGATTATAAAAACCCCAATCATGGAGGATGGTAGGGCCCGCAGATTTGTACGGAGAATCTTAGTGGGGCCCAAAGGACGTGATTGCATTGGTGCGGCGCCAACGCTGGAGGCTGTATGTGGGTGGATGTGTTTACCACTTGGAACTGTTTCAAATTCAAAAGCTAGCTAGCCGGCCCTTATTTATCTCTCTCCTTCTCTTTCTCGCTCTCTCTCTCTCTTTCTCTCTCTCTCTATCTATATCTATATCTATATGTATATATATATATATATATATATATATATAATTTCTAATTTCTCAAGAGAATTTTATTTTCCTTGATACCGTTCGTGCTTTTTACACGTAGAGATAAACAAACGAACGAAAATTGCAATACAACAACTGGGTATATGCTTGAGTAAGCAATTAATGATTATCCACGCTTGTGGAATTGCACATGTGCATATGCATGTGCAACCAGCATGCACTGCAAATTAAGCATGTAGCCACACAATTAAGTACATTAATAGCATTTCAAAAACTAACTTATTTGTGTTATTACTATTTTAATAAGTCACTTTTTATAAGAAAAATTTTGTGTTATTGAAAACATTACGCAAGAATATCCTGTTTTCTATTTAGAAAACGTAGTGTAATTGTAAATGTTGTTTCTAATTCCAACAACTAATGCCGAGCAGAACCACACTGCTTGTCTTCTGGAATAAAAACATCACATTCTGAAACAAGCATTAAAGACCATGTGTTCTTATAACAGAATTTTCTTCTTATTAATATCTTTTTAAAAGACAATAAGTTCATAATACTATGCAAGCATTCTGTTGGATCAGTATTTTTTTTTATGCTGGTATATATGAAGTTTTATTACGTATACAATGAAGAAATTATTGGTTGTAAAATATTTAATCATTTGAAAAATCCAATTTACAGCTCTACAAAAAAAAAAAAAAAAATCGATTGGTGAATGAATTAACTCAAAGGTTATGAACTAAGAACATCCTAGCAGTAAAGTTTGAACAAAAAAAGATTAAAAAAAAAAACAAGAATCGATCTTAGAAGTAGCTGCGATTTTTTAGGCCATCCCTCGCAAGCATGTCTGCACGTTGGTGCACGCTTCTGCGCCGACGATGGTCCTCAACAATGAATTAAATATGTGGTAGAAAGGAGGCATAACCGGTGAAGGTATTAAAAGAAAAAGCCAAAAATTTAAGATTATTATATATGTGTGTGTGTTAAGTTGGAAGAATAGACCCATCACATTCAATAAAATAATAAACAACTGGCACTTGCATTAGAATCAAGTAAAGTAATCATCCTACCATTTGCGAATCGCCAAGTCTGCCCCGACCTGCCAATCTGACAAAAGTATATGCACGTATATAATGCACTATTCTAGTTGTCTTTCTATGTAAATTACTTATACCCTCCTTTTTCTTTTACCGAAAAGAAAGTCTATTACAATTGTTTCCCGCCCCCCATGGCTGCAGTTAGTACTGATTTTTGTACGCAATTGCCTGATGACTTGTGGAGAAATGATTCTCTACTGCTTTGCAGAAATACAAGTAGGATTGAGTTGCATGTTTGGCAAAATCAAGGGTTCTCCTTCATCTTTTCCAGTTTGCATTGGCTTCGAGACAAAAACACTCGTGATTTAAGAAACCGGACTTGCAAGGCTTTCAATTTCAATAGATTGTGCACGTTGGGCAATCTTGTCATTGTCATATGAAGAACTAACTTGATTTGGATGAAAGACTGTGCGGCACGTGGAGCTCAGCCAGTGTGGGCAGCGGAATCCCTGTGCAGATAGATGCGTATCATGTCGTAGGCCTAAACTGGAAAGGTTTTGTCAGTCAGAACCTTGTTTTCTTTCTTTTTCATCTCCATCTCACTGGAGTGAAGTCTCTAGACTGGCCAAACTTGTAGGAAAGAACAGTTTACCAAATTGATAATCCCTCTCAATCGGCGAGCTGATCACCAAATCTCTTAATTCACCACGCACTCACATGAAATCTTTTCCCCGGAACTTGGTGAGGAAAAATTGAAGGCCTATATGACTGTTTTTTGAAGAATATCTTTTATTTCTCTGGGAAAATAAAGTTTATGAAATTGCATGATTCATGTTAGTTTATATATCTTTATTTGTAGAAAATTTTGGCATGTTGGTGTGATATCCGAGAAGCCGAAGGCTTTCCTCCTATCCCCTGCCATCCAGATTCAAAACTTGCTTTGGAACCTGGGTAGCTGCGGCTTGCAATTTGCAATCGAGAAGAGTAGAACACAATGATTTATGTTAGTTTATATATCTTTATTTTTTTAAAAATATGGTATGTTGGGGGTGATACCCAAGAAGCCAAAGCCTCCCCTTTTATCCCATGCTCTTAGAGTTCAGTTCAAGCCTTGTTTCCGGACTTGGGGGTCAGCGGAGCCATTATTTACAATCCCTCTCCCTCCCTCCTACAACTCTGGGTATGCTACAGAACTTGGTTTTTTTTTAGAAGAATGACACCCTTGAGAATCAAACAAGTCATTACATGCCAGTCGGCTTGCTATGCTAGTTTAGCATGTTAGGAAAAGCAAAGCTTCCAAAATAAGCAAACATTACAAGCCCGTACCTGTGGTAGGCAGCCAAAGAGATTGGATTGGATTCAGTTGGATCAGACCCATTACCACATGCATCTCGAAATATCGACAACGAGATCGTACTTGAATCATATTTGAAGTGGGTTGCAAGTAGCATGATCCGATTCATTTTCACATTAAACCTTTTATTTACATATATATGTGAATGATTCTAATTGGTAAGATTAAAAATAAATAAATAAATCCTACATACAATTACTTTTTTGGATCTATTAATTAGTCAGATCTCCGCTTTTTCTACTGAACCATAAATTTGATTAATAATGGGACCCGGTTCCAGCTCGATGTACGACCTCCAACCTCTGGATCGAACTTTTCTTCACATATCGATCCAGATACATCCATATCCATATCTGGCCAGTAAAACCTAAAACCATGCATGCATCCCTGTCCAGTTCCAACTGGATCCAAGTAAGATCCGTCAAACTGTTCAAGGTCAGAATGCCAAACAATTTTAAAACAAGAAATTCATTTTGATAATAATTTTGTTCTCGGCAATCGCACTTTCGGGGACAACTGGTCAACCGAAAATTTCCCTGGAAATTGTTATTTTTTCACATCCCATCAACTGTCAAATCGAATTGAAAAGAAGAACTATAGAAAATGTAAAAGCGTCGATAGGAAAAAATATTTCTGAGATTTTCTTGCCACCCTCGATTTGACATTGATTTGACGAGACAACCACCAATTGATTGCGTCCACGTGTCCGGCGACAAGCTGTCGGATGGCGCGAGACCGATCAGTTTCTGGTAGATGACGTGACGTTACGAAGGTTCTGTCGTGACTTGTTCTCTGCCGCGTTGTTTGCTTAAAAATGGTTTTTATGTCCTCCGTCCGTCCTTAACGTTCATATCTTTTCTTGGATTCAAACATCACGTAAATCCGTCTTTCCCATCATTAACAGACTGAGATATAAGGAACTGAAATATAAAAAAAAGTGCATTTATAATGGTCAATTGTTTGGCTTGTGATGGTTTTTAGCCATGTAAAATAAAAATTAATCATTTTGACGGTGGTTGATTGGAATATCTATAAAAGCTCACATGTGATTATTTTGGCAACTAATTAATCTAGTGACGGCATCTTTTTCTGCATAGCTCTCATATTTTATATTACATTATTAAATAGAATTTTTATTTTGGTTTTCATGCCCATTTCTACTGGTGTTTATTTATTCGTCTCTCGTGTCTTCTTCCTTTATAGAAGAGTGCTTCCCAAGTTAAAGAGTAGAACGTTGCGCAATTGAATGTTCGTCCATCTTTGTGAATAAAGGTATTAATTGGTATTTGACATAACTGAAATTTTGCTAAAATGGAGACAAAATTAGCTGCATCTTGCACCTAACTTTTTAGAGTAGGACCGTCTTCACCCTCAAAAAAGGACAAAAAAAAAAAAAACGTACCATTCCATCCCTTCGTTTTTTGTTTTTTTCCATCTTATCAACTTTGTGTATACTTCTTCTCTTTGGAAGAAAGAAAAAGGCACGTCTCAGGAATATTAGAGAATCTGGAGGAATTGAATTGAAAAGAAATTCAATATTCTTTTTCCACATTTGACAACACACTGACATGTTTGCGAAAGTTATGCTGAAAAAAAAAATTTGAAACGTCAAGACGAACCACCCTCGGAATTTATACTGAACTAATTAGGAAAAAAATATGTTTATTTGCTCGCTCGTGTGATATTTTACATCAAGCATAAGAGCATTATATTTCTCATCTGTATTTGCCCCATTAGATCAAGTGTGAGGATTGGCACATGTTTGCCTTGGTTACTGATAATGAAGGGGAATAATAAATTATCAATTATCTGAATTCTCATTTGCGTTTATGGCCAAAATAAAACAACCTTCCTCTAGCCTTACTCCACTACAAAGTGGAAACAAAGAGTATCAAAAACAAAAACAGAAGAATGTCCATTAAAAATTCAATTTGCTGAGATATCTTATTATTAGATCTTATATTTTTTAAAAGTTTCCAAGACTATAATTTTTGCCTCTCACATCCGGAACATATTATATACATACATATTAATTAATTAATTAATTATATATATATATATATATATATATATATATATATATATATATATATATATATATATATCGAAAGAGAGAGAGAGAGAGGGAATGTTTCTAGAAATTTAATAATAGAGGCCCAAAATTTTGTACACAATAGCTTCATAAACACGACTTGGTAACTGTATCATCATCAGATCAGTTGGGGAACATGTTTAGCTCCACAACGAAATCAAATTGTCATTGTTGTTTAGTTCAGTTGGAATCAAACTTGACCGTAGTAAAAAGTAATAAAAGGGCATGTCTCTTTATTAGACAATTTCAAGAAATTAATTGACCGAAAGTTTCAGTCAGAAAATTCACAAAGCTCCTGCTTTATTTATGTGAGAGAGAGAGAGAGTACGGTGCCATTATTGTGACGCACATGAATCCCAACAATATTCTCGAGATGATTTATTCTGTCTTAACGTATGTCATAGATCGCTCTAACATGAACTTTTTGGGTGACTTTTAAATCACATTATCACTGTCACGGGCTGACAACTTCGGCCCGTGCGGCCCGGCAAGAACCTGATTGCCGCAAACCTTCAAACCGCTGAACGGGGCGCAAAAGTAGTTTGAGAAAACAAGTGTATAAAGAATGCTTGTGAATAAAAAAATCTCGCAATGTATTCGCTTGAAAAATTAGTACATCACGAGAAAGATAAGCAAGGAGAATGATCTCGACTTTATTTATATAGGATGGCCGAAGCCGCTTACAGGATTCCTATGCCGACCACCCAAAACAAGAAATCCCAATACTTGACACTTAGACCGGTGGGAGGGTACAAGTAAACACGTATAAGCAAATGACTCAACATAAGCAAAGGAAGTACAATGCAAAACAAAGCAAAGGACTGTACAGACTCCCAGACACAGGGGAACAGGCTCCCCCCTTCAAGTTATGCGCCATCCTCGGCGCCAGCAGTTTCATGATAGGCCTTGACTTCCAGCGGGTAGCGCTGCTTCATGCGGAATGCATACTCCCAGGTGGGGTTGTGTTCGCCTATCCACTTCACTTGGTACTTCTTTGGCTCCCCCAAATAGTTTGTCTTGTGTCGAAGAATCTCTTCCATCTGACGGTCCGCCGCTCGCTTGGTCGACGGGGCTCGCTGCAGGATCGGGTCTCGTTCTAGAACGCTTCTCTCGGGGTCTTCCTCATCGACATAGAAGGGCTTCAGGTTACAAACATGGAACACTGAATGCACCTTAAACTCTGGCGGCAAGTCTAGCTTGTAGGCTAGCTCTCCGATTCTCTTCAGCACTGTGAAGGGTCCCTCATACTTGCGGATCAATGACCTGTGTCGACCACGGAAAATGCCCGTGCGATCAGGATAGAGCTTCACGAGGACTTGATCATCCACTCGGAATTCCATTGGCCTTCGATTCCGATCTGCAAACTTTTTCATCTTTTTGGCGGCCTTGTGTAAGAATGCCTTAGCCATTTCCATCTGGTCCTGCCAATCGCGAACGAACTGGTAGGCAAAAGTGGGTCTTCCCTTTTCTTGGGCTGCAAGGGTATGCGGCATCAACGATTGTTGTCCAGTGGCTATTTCGAATGGACTATGTCCAGAAGACTCGCTCTTCTGCAAATTGTAGCAAAATTGAGCTACATCCAACAATTTCACCAACTCCTTTTGATTCGCGCTGACATAGTGTCGAAGGTATTGTTCCAACAATCTATTGATTCGTTCAGTTTGGCTATCCGTTTGAGGGTGGAAACTTGTTGAGAATAATAAATCCGAACCCAACAAACGAAATACTTCGCGCCAAAATTTCTCTGTGAAACGAGCGTCCCGATCACTGACAATGCTTTTCGGCACGCCCCAATGCTTGACTATATGATTCACGAACAACTCTGTCGTCTTTTCCGCGGGACATTCTTTAGAGGTTGGGATGAAGGTGGCATACTTTGAAAATCTATCCACAACCACAAGGATGGAGCTGAAGCCGTCAACTTTGGGCAAGCTGACAATGAAGTGCATGGAGAGGCATTCCACGGACGTTCTGGAATAGAAAGAGGCTCCAGGAGACCGGCAGGCTTCTGGTTTGTTCCCTTGTCCTGCTGACAGATTAAGCATGTTTTCACATAGGCTTCAACATCATCGCGCATCTGTGGCCAATAGTAGCCACGTTCGAGCGGTGCCAGTGTCCGCTCCTGGCCAGGATGGCCAGCCCACAACGAGTCATGACACTCCTTCAGCAACTCTCGTCGGAGATTGCCCTATCTAGGCACGAACACTCGTCCGCCCTTTGTCATAAAAAGTTTATCTTATAGCCAGAATCGTCGCGTCTTTCCCGCCTCCGTTGTTTCGACCAAGTACTTGGCCACTGGGTCCTGCTTCATGCCTTCTCGAATCCGCCCGAGAAGATCACCCTCGAGTTGCGCTTCGGATGATGCTCTCCGGGTAGCTGCCAACTCTGCCTTCCGACTCAGTGCATCGGCTACGACGTTTGTCTTCCCTGCCTTGTACTCCAATGCAAAATCGAATTCTGCAAGGAATTCCTGCCATCGAGCCTGCTTTGGACTCAACTTCTTTTGAGTCTGGAAGTAGCTTGTGGCTACATTATCAGTCTTTACCACGAATTGGGACCCCAATAAGTAATGCATCAATGTGCGAAGACAATGAATAATGACCGTCATTTTCCTTTCGTGCACGAAGTACCGTCGCTCCGCGTCTTTCAGCTTCCGACTCTCATAGGCGACTGGATGACCTTCCTGCATCAAAACTCCGCCAATGGCAAAATCTGATGCATCCGTGTGGACTTCAAATTTCCTTGTGTGGTCGGGCAACCTGAGCACAGGCTCTTGCGTCAGGGCCCTCTTCAACTTCTTGAAAGCATCTTCTTCGAGCTCTTCCCAAGCCCAAGTTCGGTTTTTCTTTAGCAAATCAGTGAGAGGCGCAATTATCAAAGAATACCCATCAATGAATCGTCGATAGTAATTTGCCAAACCGAGAAAAGAACGTAGTTCTGGTACATTGGTTGGCGGTTTCCAGTCTCGAATTGCCCTCACCTTTTCAATGTCCATTCGCAGCTGACCTTTGCCCACAATGTGACCGAGAAAACTGATTTCCGGTTGGCCGAATAGGCACTTATCGCACTTTACATAAAGTTCGTTTTCCTCCAATACCTTGAACACTGTTCGCAAGTGGTCCACATGGTCCCTCATGGAGTTGCTGTACACTAAAATGTCATCAAGATAGACTACCACGAACTTATCTAAGTACGGATAGAATATCTTGTTCATTAGAGTCGAAAAAGTGGCTGGGACATTCGTCAACCCGAACGACATTACCAAGAATTCAAAGGTACCGTAGCGAGTGATGCAAGTGGTCTTTGGCTCGTCGCCATCAACAATCTGAACTTGCCAATATCCTGATCTGAGGTCTAACTTGGAAAACACTTGAGCTTCCCCCAGTTGATCAAACAGATCTGCAATCAAAGGTAAGGGGTACTTGTTCTTCACCGTTACCTTGTTCAACGCTCGATAATCCACACATAGCCTTTTGGAGCCGTCATGCTTCGCTTGGAATAACACTGATGCACTAAAAGGAGCTTTGGAGGGTCTGATTATACCTCTAGCTAGCATCTCATCCAACTGTCGCCGAAGTTCTCTTAATTCGGCAGGGGCCATTCGATATGGTGTCATTGCCGGGGGTTTGGCACCAGGAAGGAGTTCGATGACATGATCCACCTCACGTCGAGGTGGTAGCCGTTTAGGGAGCTCCGCAGGCATTGTTCCTGCGAATTCCACTAAGACAGGTGCAAGCGCCTCTGGGACCAAACCAGGGGAGTCATTAGTCACTTCCCTGATTGCCACCAAGTACGTCTCTTCGCCGTGCTTGAGGCCTTTCTTCAACTGGAGGGTAGATATCATTGCGGCTTTGCCCTTATCCCTCTTTATCGATGTTACTGGAACCATACAAGGGGACTTCTCATCCATGATACTGATACTGCGTAGGTGCGGCATTGGAACCATTTTCGCTGTACTGAGGAGCTCCATGCCTAGGATCATCCGGAAATCATCCATCGGGACCACCGAGAAGTTGGCCCTTCCTGACCAACTCTCAATCTTCACAACCGCATCACGGGCCACTCCGTGGATGGGTTTGGCCTCTGAGTTCACCGCCTTCATGCATAACTCTCCCCTATCAAGGGTTAGGCCTAGTCTCCTCGCCTTCTCAACTGAGACGAAATTATGCGTGGCTCCCGTGTCTACCATAGCCAGGGTAGACCTTCCATTTACCAGGATTTCCAAGTACATGAGCTCGTTAGAAGGTGTCGCTGTCACCTTCACTTTTTCATCACTTTTTATGGTGTTCAGAAGTTGAAGTGCACCCATCTTTGGTCCTTCCCCTTCTTCACCTTGTGCCGCATTAGCAGATTACCTTGAAGAGCTCGTTTGATTGTTCCTGTTACACACTTTGGACATTGCATCCCTAAGTGATTGCCATCGCAAAACCAACATTTCAACACTCTATTATGAGAGTTGTCTTTCTGTGAAAGAAAGTCCTTCTTTCGACTTGGCGCTGAGTTGATGGTTCATCTTTCTGTTCCCTTCGATCCTATTTCTTTCCTCCATGGTCAGGCTTCTTCGACGGCTTCAAGGCGTTAGTGTAGCTCTTGTGCTGAGTATCAGCTAAACGTTCTGCTACCACATAAACATCCTCCAAAGTCTCTGGATTATTCCTTTCCACTTCGGATTGTGCCCACAACTGAAGTCTCAAAATAAACTAGTTCCATTTATCTTGTTCTTGCATATCTGGCACATCTAACATCAGCCTCTGATAGGCCATCACGTAATCTCGCAAGGATCCATTATGTTTCAGTTCACCAACCATCCGATAGGCATGGCGTGTTGCATTCGGGGGCATGAAGTAAGTTCTTAACTCTCGCTGAAAATCATCGAAAGTGTCTATTGTGCAGATCTCCTTATGAATGTCGAGCTTTTTCCTTCTCCACCATGCCACAGCATCGCCCTCTAGCAACATAGCCGCAGTCTTGACTTGAAGGTCGTCCCCCATAACGCCTTGCAAGTCCAGGTAATACTCTACTTGGAATAAAAAGTTGTCGATCACTCGACTATCCCGAGTTCCGTTGTATTTAACTGGTCTCTGAACGTCGACCCTCGCTGGCCGATCGTCACCTCCACCTACAGAGGTCTGTCGCTGTAGTGTGCAGTTCTTTACCTGAAGTTCCTTGACTTCAGCCTGTAACGCGGTCACTGTGTTAGTCAGTGCCCGATTCATGGCCACTAGGTCGGCCACCTGTTCCCGCAGTACCTTCATCTCGTCCTTCATTTTCCCGAAGGACTCAGCTGCATTACCCAACACATCTTCATGAGTAGTTACGTCGGTAGCCAGCTTGTTCACCATCTCGGTCAGGTCTTCCTGACCCTGGGATGTACCCATCTCGTCAGAATGGGCTACCCCCTTGCCCTTGGCACTTCGCAGATTGTATTGAGTCACCAGGGCTTCTTCCTCTTCGATCAACGAACGTCGGAGGTCTCTTTCGATCAACGATCATCGGCGTGTAGTTCTACACCGATTATCCAACTGCTTCCCCAGATTGCCGAACTTGGCTCTGATACCAGTTGTCACGGGCTGACAACTTCGGCCCGTGCGACGCAGCAAGAACCTGATTGCCGCAAGCCTTCAAACCGCTGAACGGGGCACAAAAGTAGTTTGAGAAAACGAGTGTATAAAGAATGCTTGTGAATAAAGATAATGTATTCGCTTGAAAAATTAGTACATCGCGAGAAAGATAAGCAAGGAGAATGATCTCGACTTTACTTATATAAGATGGCCGAGGCCGCTTACAGGATTCCCATGCCGACCACCCAAAACAAGAAATCTCAATATTTGACACTTAGACCGGTGGGAGGGTACTCCCTTACAAGTAAACATGCATAAGCAAATGACCCAACATAAGCAAAGGAAGCACAATGCAAAACAAAGCAAAGAACTGTACAAACTCCCAGACACAGGGGAACAATCACAATGATCAACATTTTATGAACATTTGTCCTTTCATCATAGGCTAATTCTATGATATAAATTGAGAGTAACTAAACCCTCTCAGCATCGACATGCGTTCATAGTACTTGCCACATCCATTGCACCGCCATATCCAACATTATTTCAATGGCTAGATCCGTAAAACAAAAGATTTTCATTTGTCATGTAATTAAAATTGTAGATCAACTCCCAGCTTGATTGTAACAAAAGATGGCCGGGCTGCATGTGTGACACATCCACATGGCTAGAAAATTTTAATCGCACTGTGCTGCATATGTGTAAGAAAAGACAATGCTACTAAATTTTTCCGGTGACGGTAGAGTTAGGATTGTTTGGCTGAGGGCACTTGAGTCACTGACCCAAGTCTGGTGTGGGTGCTGCAAGTAGCTGGACTCCGAGTCCATCTTTAATCTCAATGAAATTTTTTAAAGGCTGGTGAGCACACTGGTGTACACCAGCCTACAAACAACTATGCTACTAGTTGCTAAGATGGCTAAAAGTAAAAAATTTGATGATAAAAGGGTCATAAATCATGGCTAAAGCCACACTATATATATATATATATATATATATATATATATATATATATATATATATATATATATATATACACTAGGTGTTGCTCGATGGCTAAATATTACAAAAGCCATCGACAAATGCATCATAAACCGTCACTTAAAACACGGCAAACTGTCATTATACCATAAGCAGCTGGTAATGCTTTCAATGGATGGTGTTTTTAGCCATGGTTTTCAATATTAGACCGTATGGTAGTGGGTTGCCCGGGACTCAGAACCCGGAACTAGTCAGATGGAGAGAGAGAGAGAGAGAGAGGATGTAAAATCCTCCAGTCATCCAGCCCTTCATTCAATTGATAGCTGCATGGAATGCATCGGACCGTGATTAAACACACTCCGCGATGCAATATACATAGAGAAATTGAAAACAGCCAGCTGACCAGATTGTCTTTTTTTAATTTTATATCGCTAAGTATCTCAAAAGGTACATTCCTATCATAAAACATCATAGCCAAGCAGGTGTTGCCACAAATGCATCTTTTACAACAGTTTTAGTGATACAAAATAAAAAAAGAAAAAGACCATTCGTCCACAAAAGCAGGCAGCTATTTTCATTCTCACTCACTCACTCTCTCTATCTCTCTTTATACCATAAGGAGCTGCTGATGCTTCCAATGCATGGTGTTTTCAGCCATGGTTTCCAATATTTCCAATATTTTTTTTATCGCTAAGAAGCGTCTCAAAAGGTACATTCCTATCATTAAACATCATAGCCAAGCAGGTGTTGCCACAAATGCATCTTTTACGATGGTTTTTAGTGATACAAAATAAAAAAGAAAAAGACCATTCACCCACAAAAGTAGGCAGCTGTTTACATTTTCTCTCTCTTTATATATATATATAAGAGAGGGTGAGAAATTTATAGGTACCAAACCTTAGGTACTAAACCAGTAAGGAATCATCTTAGCCGTTGCCCATTGGTCTTTCTAATGCTTGACTATAAATACTAAAACACCAGCTATAAAAAATTGCCCAGACAATTGCGAACTGTATTTATTTCCTGGTTACTAGTTTGCAGTTAATTCCTCGCTCCTGTTGCTTCTTTCGTCTAGGTGTCCTCTCAAGTGGGCGGGGTTTCAGCAATGTTGCCTTTCCGGTTCCCTGTTTCAAAAAAATAAAGCGTAGAAACTTGCAGCCTGATGTGCTTTATCTACATATTGGATCCTACTTTTTGTTTACAAATATCTATCTTGTAAAGCCTGCACGAGCTAAGGGACCAAAGGAGATAAGATGCCACTACCTGCGCCCAGATCCATGGAAACTCTAGTCTAAGCTTTATACCACATAAATATGTGTGTGCATGATCATGTGACAAAAAACCGAGGAAACCTGTATATAAATACATAAATCATGGGAAATTAATTAGATCTCATTTTCATACATAAGCAAAAGATCTTTATTAGTTTTTACTTTACATAACCAAGTCCTGTGACAACCCCAATATATGTAGCCTTAATCATGTTATCTTAATGTATCTAAATTAACCCTCGGACAGCTTAAAAATAACAGAAAACCCTCTTATCTCAGGGGAGAGATGATATTTATCAAGAGCTATGTTATTTAAAAAAAAAATTGACCAGTTTACCAAGTAAGCATGAGGACAAGTCTAAAATTCTATGAAGAATGTATAAATGACACATCGGTTATTGGTATTATAAGCATGTCATTTTAGAATTTGTTGATAAGGCAACCGTTATCATCAGGTCTGCCCTTTCTTTTGCTAATTTTGAGGATAAGAATGTCGGATATATTCAAGCAAATTAGACATATTAACATGGTTATAGATCATGCTGAGGAAAACCGTATGGTTCCCTCAAGCATTTGCAGGTTAGTCGCATGCACAAACAAGATCTGCAACTTACCACGGGAAAATAACATATATAGTTCTCATATGTTTAATTTTCCCAGATATTTTCCATTTCCATATTGACTTTTTGGTAACTTTTGGGCGTAGATGATCATGTCTCTGTCCCATCAGCCATTTTCAGGCATAAATGATCACGTCCTGATTTCCTGTATTACGCTGGCACGGTTGCCTCCATACTTAAGTATAGCCAGCTCATAATGAACTGCTCCTTGTTTTGCTCATCGGAAAGCCAATTATTTCATGTCTTTGGTGCTCTTTCGCCTGCTGCCATCCAAAGGGGGGACAGCCGAATCCTTCTTTCTTGACCAATGGAGCCCCACAATGAATAAAAGCAACTGCACCCACATTATTAAGATATCAAGGTGGCGAAAAAAAAAAAAAAAAAAAGAAAGCATGCCCAAAATTCTCTCTCCCTGGTCCATTCAAAAAAGAATGATAATAAAAGGTAGATGGAAAAGATTCATTTAGAAAGAATGTAGATAATTACATTGGATGAATGCAGATAATGCATGTCAAGTTGGATTTTCATGTTCATGCCCTTGTATGTGTAGTGTTGGTAAGAGCTGAACTAGACCTGTTTGGGCTTAATTGGCAAATCTACCTCGAAAAATAAAAAATGCTCACTCAGATCTTCTGTTGGACGAGCTGTATGCTCAACCCAGATACATTTACCCCTCTATGAGTGCAACCCGTGTGCATCAGCTCACCTACTCAGCCACTGGGCCAGTGCACATGGGGCCAGACTCAAGCAGCCCCTTGATGACCTTTCTTTTCACAAAATTTCTCTCTCTTAGATCAAAACAGAGAGAAACGAAAGGGCCCATTGCGAAGATGTCTTTTTCTGGAGGAAGGTGATTGGTAGTCCTTGGTGAAGCTAGCAGTAATAAAGGATCACAGGGATGTCATGTCATGCTTAGCTTATGTGTCTAAACTGTCTAAATCCAAAACCATCACCTATCTTGTTCCACCAAGAGAACTTTCAACTACCAAAACTACTCAATGATAATTATGCAGGAATTATGTGCAGCCATACATGCATGGGAGTGTCAGATCAAGTTAAGAATTCCATGTTTAGCTGCTCCAAGGAAAAGCATAACCAGAAAAATCCAATCATATGTACATCATATAAAAGAAAAATATACATTCAGAAAGACGATCTTAGTTTGGATGAAGAATATTGAAATACCCAAAGCAGACAATATGAAGAAAAAGAATTTCAAAAAATCCATCTTAATTGGATATACCATGAGCAAGCTGGCCTTCTTTCTGTATATTATTTTGATAATTTATGCATTTTATAAATGTCAATGTAATGTTCTCCTGATTCCACTAAGTGGGAAAAGAAATTATGGCACACAAGGCTTTTCCCGTTTCAGAAAACAAAGTGACTCTGGTCATATTTGCAAGTACCTTGTTTGGAGATACCACGAGCAAGCTGGCCTTCATTCTCCAGGCTTATATTCATAGTTTGTGCATTTTATAAATGCCAATGTAATGTTCTCCTGATAGCCATGCCCTACACCATAAACATATCTGTAAGTACCTTGTTTGGAGATACCGGCCTTCATTCTCCAGGTTTATATTCATAATTTATGCATTTTATATAAGCAAATGTAATGTTCTCCTAATGGCCATGCCATACACTATGCACATATTTGTAAGTACCTTGTTTGAAGATACTATGAGCAAGCTGGCCTTCATTATCCATGTTTATATTCATAATTTATGCATTTTATAAATGCCAATGCAATGTTCCTGATTCCACTGAAGTGAAAAAAGAAATTACAGCACACCAGGCTTTTTCCCCATTTCAGAGGGCAAAGTGATTCTGATTACATGCTTTGGATGATGGCATGCCTTACACTATGCAGAAACAGCATGATGTGAGAGTCCACAACAAGTTGTGCTCAAACAAAGTCAAATCAGTATTTAAGGCAGGACTAGTTAATAACCGAGCAGAACGGGAATGCTTTTGCCAATTCCAAGCAAAAGTCTGAGCCTCAGTGTAATTTTACTACTACTGCATGTACTATCAATAGCAATGTAGCATTAGAACTTGTATTTGGAAACTCTTTGGTGAGATTCTATTTGGATGTTGCATTTCATACTTCAAGTGGATCTAACAGAATCTGTCCAACTTGACAATGTCAACCAAAGACATGGCTCCACTTATCCACAGTTTTTTTCTTGTATTCAAAGGACAGGATTAAAGAACTTTAAATCTACTAGCACTCACTATTAATTGCAATAGGACAATGTGGCATACAAGATAATGAAATTGTTATCTAAAGATTTTGAATATTTAGAAACTAAAGGATGCAACCACAGTTGTTTGTGTATATATCATTTACACAGTAAATAATGCAGAAGGTCCAAGGTTTAGCACAAAATGATGCAAAAAAGATTAAAGATTTTTGTCAAGGCATTAGCATCTTCCACATCTTCACTTGTTTATTTTTCCATTTGAGTAGTCTCAGAGTCTCTTCAGATCTAATCTCTTTTAGCAATTATGCAAATTTACTGATTGCTAATCATATGTCTAAGGTCAACCTTCCCAGTGAAAACAAAACAGTAATATAGGTAGGCTTCCATGCCCAAATCATTAAGCAACATTACCATTCAAGCATTAGAGTTTTGTTAATAACTTATCCTCAAAGACAACTGCAAGCTAAAACTTGCTGGCTCATTAATTCTGTAGCATAACTTTTGCTTTACAGAAGTCCGTGGGTGACCAAGATAGTTTCTTGTTAACTTCAAAAGAACATCAAGCCAAGTAGCAAAACTTTTTTAGAAAATATAGCAACATGATGAATAAAATCCTCCTCATTTGATAAAAACATAGGTTAGAAGCAAAAGGTTGAGAGTACTAAGCACCCTATCTCCAAGTTTGTCATGGAAGCTAGAATGGGAGATCGATCATATATGCTCTCTCAGTCACATTTCTCATGTTGGGTCATTACCAAAGTTGTTGGGCATTCAATGAATACATTTACACAATTATAGTTCATCCAATAAGTTTAACTTGTTATTATATCTATAAATATTCATTTAAATGTTGTAATGGCAATTACATATTCTTATGAATGTGATTTAAATCATTCATTTGCTCAATTGTAGTTCATCCAATGAGTTTAACTTGCAATCATATTTATATTGATTCAAGTAAATTATTGTGATCACAAGAACATATTCATATGAATGAGATTCACGTCACTCATTTATGCAATTGTAGTTCATCCAATAAGTTTTACTTGTAATTACATACATAGTGATTTGTTTAAATGATTGTAATCACAGGTATGTGTTGATATGGATGAGACTTAAGTCATTCATTTCTTAATTGCAGGGATTTAAGTCATTCATTTATGCAATTGTAGTTCATCCAATAAGTTTTACTTGTAATTACATCTATAGAGATTTACTTAAATGATTATAACCACGAGTGGAATTTAAGTAATTCATTTGCTCAATTGTAGTTTATCGAATGAGTTTAGCATGTAATTACCTATGTCACATGGGTACGGGTACGGGTGCGGGTACGGGTACTGGTGCGGGTACGGGTACGGACTACTTTCAAAAAACTTGGGTACGGGGGTACGGCCGTACACACACACACACACACATATATATATATATCAAAAAATATATATTCAGACCGGTATAACATATTCACACACATATATATATAAGATCCAACTCGTTTGGTGCTCTTATCTAAAAATATATCTGAGATCTGGTTTTTAGACAACGATGCTCGAGTTTTAGGCCAAGATTGGATCTATTGTTAAAATCTGAAGTTGCCTTAATATGACTTCATTTAGATAGCATGCTCTGATCTGTTTTACGTTTGTGAGTCCGACTCTTATTAGATCCAGAACTCGATCCATTAAAATCTGAGTTCTAATTACTTATATTCAAAGGCCCATTTGGGGCCGGCGGGCAAAAGACCCAAACCTTAACTCTTCCCTCCCTTTCCCTCTTTCTTTTTCGAAGAGTAGCAGCAGCAGACCGGCGGCAGCAAGATGCCCTAGCTCTTCCCTTCCTTTCCGCCTTTCTTTCTTGGAGAGTAACAGCGGCAGACTGGCGGCGGCAAGATGCCCTAGCTCTTCCCTCCCTTTCCCTCTTTCTTTCTGGAATAGTAGCAGCGGCAGACCGGCGGTGGCAAGATGGGGCGAGTGATGGAAAACAGCGACGATGGAAGGCTCAGCCAAGAAAAGCACTGTTTGTCGGCCATGCACAACCACTGTGTTTCAGAAACTTGACAGAAATGGAGAAAACGATGAAAAAAAAGCTAATACCGTCGCCGGACTTCACTTGCCTTCGCCGTCACCTGCCGTTCATCGGGTGAAGATGGAAGAGGAACGACAGAAATGAAACGTAAAAGGTAGGGTTCGAACAAATTAACGTTAAATTCATTCTTTAAAAGTTAAAATGGAAAAAACGTTTTAATTAAAATCAGACAACTATAGACTCGGACAACTTTGACCGTATCCAAAAATGGATGGATACGGCCTTCGGTACGTTGACCGTACCCGGTACGGTCAACGCCGCACCATCCCGTACCCAAGCCCGTACCGGTACTGGTACCAGTGTCGTACCAGTACCGGACAGGTACTCCACCCTGAGAGCCGTACCCGGGTATCATAGGTAATTACATTAATATTGATACATTTAAATAATTGTAATCACAAGTACATAGTCATAAGATGAGATTTAAGTTATTCTTTTCCACAATTGTAGTTTATCTAATAATTTTAACTTGTAATTACATCTATATTCATTAATTTAAATTATTGTACTCATAAGTACGTATTGATATAGATAGGATTTAAGTCATTCATTTGCTCACAAATTGTAAAATTCATATACAATAGGCAGCAGCTTTAGATATAATGAAAACATATAAACAGCCTAGTGCAACAAGGTTTACTTTCTCATTTCATTTGCTTACATTCTATTTTAAAACAGAATGAAGATTTGAGGTTCATGGTTGCCTCGAATGAATGGAGACATGTAGAAGAAATGGAAAAAGATGATACAAAAGAGATTATGCCTTATTCAAAATAAATATTTTGGAAAATGGGAAAAGAAATCTTCATGTTTGTTGAACCATTGGTGAAAGTATTGAAAATGGTAGATAGAAAATGAGCCACTATATGATATTTGTATGAAGCACTTGATAGAGCTCAAAAAGCTATAAAGACTATAAGTAAGGACAAGAAAGAAAAATATATGCCACATTGGAAGATAATCGATAGAAGATGGAACAATAACTTGTACAATCCAATATATGTGGCAACTGCTTATCTAAATCTCTAGTTATTTTGAAATAGATTGGTAAAAAGTAGATGAAGAAATTCATGAGGGTTTGGACATAGTGACAAAAAGACTTATTCCTCATAAGGATTATTTTGAAATAACTAATGAGTTGGTCAAATACCATAATAAAGGTTCTACATTTTTTCTCGAGGGGTTAGCTATGATTGTTATTCACACTGCACCATCCATCTAAGTGTCTCATTGTATTAGCTTCCTATTTTAAGTTTTCAACATTGATCATTAGTTATACACTTCTACTATTTTGTTTTATTTTTTAAAATTATATTAGGGATTTGATGGGAGATGTTCGGTTCTTTTGTTCTTGTTCTTCAAGGTATAGCAATTAAAATTTTAAATCAACCATGTAGTACTTCAACTTGTGAAAGAAATTGGAGTGTATTTGATCCTACTAACATGAAAAAAAAAAAAGAAACAATTTTTGCACTATTCAAATTAACAAATTTGGTCTTCATTAAAATTATGCATTTGCAAAGTGTTACGATGAGAGAGAGAGAGCCCAAAAAGAATGATCATTAACATAACCCTAATCTCAAGTTAAAAGAGATTAGGGCTGGGGATACAAAAGTTACAGAAACAGTCCAACAAGTATAAGAAAATATTTAAAGACCTCCTCTCTAACTTTCTAATATTGCAGAACACTCTTTAACACTCTCCCTCAAGCTGGAGCATATATATCAAGCATGCTCAGCTTATTACAACCTCTCAAGAAATCGCCTATGGGAAGAGCCTTGGTGAAGATATCAGTTGTCTGATCTTCTGACGAGACATGAATAGTGCTAATAATTCCTTCTTGAACTAGATCTTGAACATAGTGGCAATCTACTTCAATGTATTTCGTCCTCTCATGGAAGACAGGATTGTTTGCAATATAGGTTGTTGCCTTGTTGTCACAATACATCTTCGTTGGGAGATTCACTAAAACACCCAACTCTAGAAGCACTGATCTCAAGTTAAAAGAGATTAGGGCTGGGGATACAAAAGTTACAAAAACAGTCCAACAAGTATAAGAAAATATTTAAAGACCTCCTCTCTAACTTTCTAATATTGCAGAACACTCTTTAACACTCTTCCTCAAGCTGGAGCATATATATCAAGCATGCTCAACTTATTACAACCTCTCAAGAAATCGCCTATGGGAAGAGCCTTGGTGAAGATATCAGCTGTCTGATCTTCTGACGAGACATGAATAGTGCTAAATGCTAATAATTCATTCTTGAACTAAATCTCGAACATAGTGGCAATCCACTTCAATGTATTTCGTCCTCCCATGGAAGACAGGATTGTTTGCAATATAGGTTGTTGCCTTGTTGTTACAATACATCTTCGTTGAGAGATTCACTGAAACACCCAACTCTAGAAGCACTGATCTGACCTATGACATGTCAGCCGCAATTTGAGCCATGGCCCTATATTCCGACTCAGCACTAGATCGAACTACCACATTCTGCTTCTTGCTCCTCCAAGAAATAACATTAGCTCTCACAAAGACACAAAATCATGTAGTAGACTTCTTGTCATATACAGACCCCTGCATAATCAACATCACTATACGCTTCGATGTCAACACCTTCTCCCTTTTTGAACCATAGCCTCTTTCCCGGGGCAGATTTCAAGTATTTGACAATCATTAGAGCAGCGTCCCAATGAACCTTCCGGAGTTTTTCCATGAATTGACTTAACTTATTCACCGCAAAGCTAATATCGGGGTGAGTGACCGTCAAATATAGCAGTTTTCCTATCAGAGATTTGTAAGATCTAGAGTCAAAAGGCTCTGATTCATCATCATGTATATGGATGTGGGGATTCATGGGACGTGTGGCAGGTTTAGCCACCAATAAATTTGTTTCCTGCAGAAGATCAAGAGCATATTTTATTTGAGACACTACAATTCCTTTACTACTACGGACCACTTAAATACCAAGAAAATAACAAAGTTGACCAAGGCCTTTTGTGACAAAGTGTTTCTGCAGAAACTCTTTTGTCTGAGCTATCTCTTGATTACTTTCCCTATACAAGAAAGCATTTTTCACATCCAGCTGAAATAGAGGCCACTCTCACTGGACAGCAAGAGATATAATCAGTCGAATAGTGCCCAAAAGTCTCAAAGAAGTCAACGCCATAAGCCTATGTATATCCTTTAGCGACAAGACGTGACTTGAACCGTTCAATTGAACCATCAAAATGATACTTGATGGTGAACACCTATCTTGAGCCAACCACATCACAATGCACCAGTGGATCCACCAAGTCCCAAGTGTTCCGAGAGACAAAAGCATCCATTTCCTCCTGCATGGCTTGCCTCCATCGTAAATCTAACAGGGCTTGATGGTAAGAAGATGAGATAATGTGACTAGACAGAGCTCGATCAAACTGCACCAAGCTTGCACTCATATAGCCAGTAGAGACAGAATTAGAAATCATGTAGTGTGCATTGTCGCTTGCCCTTGCGAATGGCAATAGGGAGATCATCTGCACTATGCAAAGTGGTCATCATTTAAACCTGAGTCAGTCATCTCAATGGAGCTTACCTCTTGAGAAGACGGTGGTGGGTGGTTGATAGAGGGACCGAAACGACGAGTGTAAACTAATGGAGGATCAAAGAAATGTTCACGTAACATAGGTTGAGATGGAGGGATTGACTCGAGTGACACTAGTGGAATAGGAAGAGGAATAAGTACAGGCATCTCAGATGGAGAAAGATTCAAAGGGGGAAAATAAGGACAAGACTCAAAGAATGTAACATCCGCATTGATAATGTCTTTCTTGATTTGGGGATCAAAGCACTTATATCTTTTTTGATTGGTTGAGTAGTCAATAAATACATATTTGATAGCTTGGGCAGCAAGTTTATTTTTGTTTGGGCCTAGGACGAGAGCAAAGCAAGTGCATCCAATAGTTTGGGAGGTAAATGAAATAATGCTCGATCTGGATATAAAATTTGAATGGGAATACATTCTTGGATGAATGAAGAGGGTAATCTGTTAATGAGATAGCATGCAGTAAGAATAGCATCACCCCAAAAATAAGCAGGCATGTTACAATGCAACATGAGGGTGCGAGCCACATTTAGGAGTTGCCGACATTTGCATTCAGCTACACCATTTTGTTGGGACGTGTGTGGACAAGTATATTGAGGTCGAATTCCATGGTTGGCATAAAACTGAAGTAGAATGGAAGATTTGAATTCAAGAGCATTATCAGTGCGAATATTTTTGACAATGAAACCAAACTGAGTTTTTATTTTCGTGACAAATTTCTAAAGAATAAATATGACTTTAGATCTTTCCCTGACAATGAAACCAAACTGAGTTTTGATTTCCTTGACAAATTTCTGAAGAATAAATGTGACTTCAGATCTTTCCCTTGACAAGAATACCCAACTAACTCTAGTAAAATCATCAACTAAAACAAGATAATATCGGAAACATGATCGAAAAGGAACCCGACTAGGACCCCACACATCCACATGAAGGAGATCAAACGGACTTTGATTAGATGGACTCTGACTCAAAGAAAAGCTGCTTTGTGTATGCTTGCCTAACTAGCAAACATCACATAAGAAGGACTCTGATGTAGAAATGTCTGGAAACATGCGACGAAGTTTGGGTACTGATGGATGACCCAGTTTGAGATGCCACTGGAAATGAGAAGTCTTCGAGGGAAATGAAGATGCAACAACATCTAATGGGACGGACAGGAAATAGAGACCCTCACGCTCATGGCCGCCACCAATCATCTTCCCAGTTAGTAAGTCCTGAAAAGAACAAGAACAAGGGTAAAAAATGACTCTACACTGTAAGTCAATAGTCAGCTGCTTAACAAATAACTAGTTAACAGGAAACTGAGGAGCATACAGCATATGTGTAATAGTGCCTAAGTGTGGGAAGTAGATACCAACGCTGCCCAAAATAGAGGACAGTTTACCACAAGCCAGTTTGACATGTTGTGGTGTAGAGAATCTGATTAATGATAAAAAATGTTGTGGCTGATTACAGCAGTGCCTAGAAGCGCCAGAGTCTATCATCCACATCATACATGGATCATCGTAGGAGCACCAACAGAGAAGGTAGAGTCTATTACAGTAGCATTGGCAGATGTAGAAGTCGACCTCTGAGCAAGAACCAGATCATATTCATCCTTACTTAAGTTAAAGGAATATGACAAGGATATAAGAGGATCGGTAGAAGACTCAACCATAGATATTGTCGCCTTGGAATGGGCTGCTTGGGATGAAGAAGGACCTTTGCCTGCAGCGATTTTACCTCCACCACATCCAGAGGGACCAATAGAATGGAGATGAAGATGTTTGTCCCAACAGCGATCCTCTAGATGACCCAGTTTGCCACAAAAAGTGCATTGAAACCTGTCGCGTCCTACACCGCGGCCTGCACCACATCCTCTAGCTCCAACATAGGGACTATGACCATGTCTACCAGATATCACAAGTGCAAAGACCGGTGGATCATGCATAGGCTGAGAAAGAGTGATTGCGAGATGACTCAACCTATTATATGTGTCTGCTAAGTCGGGAAGATCTCTGCCTGTGAGGATTTGAGACTTTGCCACAGAGTACTTTGAAGATAACCCATATGAGAACTTAGCTACCATACCAGTTTCAAAGTGTGATGCATAGCAGTGCTGGTAAGTTGGACGAAGAGCTTTTAACCGTTCATATGCAACAGTCAATATAGCAAAATATCTATGGTTGCATAACTCTCTTCCAATTGTAGAATCTTAATGACATTAGTAGCATGAGAGTATGTCTTCCTCAAGAAAGACCATATATCTTTGGCTTTGGTATAATATGCAATGGTTGGAGCTATATGACACTCCACACTGTTATAATTGTCTTCATCCCACGCAGCATATTTTCCTTTTTTCTCAGTAGGGTCATCCTACTCAAGAACATACTTCTTCTTATGACCAGCCACAGACATTATGAACACTGATAAATCTTAGAAAGGATTATGTTTTGATTAACATCGAAATCTGCCCTAACTCCTCTTTATATAGACTAGAGGAGAGTGAGAAGATACAAGAGAACCATCTAAAGGAAATGTTATTACAAAAGTACCCTCTTAAACCTAAAACAGAATATAAACACATCTTAACACTCCCCCTCAAGTTGGAGCGTATATGTCAAATAGGCTCAACTTGGAACAGCAACTTTGGAATGGTCCCCTTGCAAGAGCCTTAGTAAAGATATCAGCCGTTTGCCCTGTAGTTGAAATGTGTGAGGTACTTACAAACCCCTTTTGAATCATGTCTCTGGTATAGTGACAATCTACTTCAACATGCTTGGTTCTTTCATGAAAAGCTGGATTATTAGCAATAAACAGTGCAGCTTTGTTATCACATAACAATTGCATAGGAAGAGGCACTTCGACAGTAAGATCCAACATCAGGGATCTAACCCACATAACTTCAGCAGTAGCCTGAGCCATAGCTCTATACTCAGATTCTGCACTTGATCTGGCAACCACTGTTTGCTTCTTACTCTTCCATGTAACCAAGTTGGATCCAATAAACACACAAAATCCAGTGGTGGATTTTCTGTCCGAGGGGCATCCCGCATAGTCGGCATCAACATACACAGATATAGTGAGTGAGGTACCATTCTGAAAGAAGAGTCCCGTTCCTGGTGAATTCTTTAGATACCTAAGAATCATCATAGTAGCATCCCAATGAACTTTCTTGGGCTTATCCATAAATTGACTCACTCTGCTAACAGCATAGGCAATGTCAGGTCGAGTAACAGTGATGTATAGGAGCTTCCCAACAATCCCTCTATACTGTCTCGCATCAACATCTTCAGTATCATCATCATACAAGCGGGTATTGATATCCATAGGCATGGATGCAGGTCGACACCCCAGCATCCCTGTCTCTTGCAAAACATCAGTAACGTATTTCCTCTGGCACATGATAAGGCCCTTTCGATTTCTGGCAAACTCAATACCGAGGAAATAACGTAGTTCACCAAGGTCCTTGGTGACAAAGTGTTGTCCAAGGACATCCTTGATGTTGGAAATCCCCTGATCATCATCCCCTGTAACAATGATATCATCAACATAGACAAGAACTATCACTGTACCTGTAGAAGTCTTCTTGACAAAGAGGGAATGATCTGCCGAAGAACGTCTGAAGCCCTCATTCTCAATATTCTCTGACAATTTCTGAAACCAAGCTCGAGGACTCTGTTTCAGACCATAAATCGCCTTTCGCAATCTGCACACTTTCTGACATTCCCCCTCAGCAACAAACCCTGGTGGTTGCTGCATATACACTTCTTCATGTAAGTCACCATAGAGAAAGGCATTTTTGACATCAAGCTGTGATAGAGACCAATTCTTGTTGACAGCCACAGCAAGGAGAATCCGTAAAGAAGCATGTCGTGCCACAGGAGAGAAGGTATCATAATAATCAACCCCATAAGTTTGGGTATAGCCTTTAGCAACCAGACGAGCCTTATATCTGTCAATGCTGCCATCCGCTCTGTATTTGATAGTAAAGACCCATCTGCAACCAACAATGGCTGCATCAGCTGAAGGAGTAACAAGTGTCCAGGTGCCTCTAGACTGAAGAGCATCCATCTCTTCTTGCATAGCTGCGGCCCATTTTGGATCAGAGAGAGCATCCATGGGAGTCTGTGGAAGAGCAATAGCCGACAGCCCCTTGACAAACTGTCGGTACATAGGAGTGAGTATCCATGGATAAATGACCTGAGATAGGATGCAAAGTGCAACTACGTTTGCCTTTCCTTTGAGCAATGGGCATATCAAGTTCATTAGGAGCATGAACATGCTCGTGATATTCTCCTATGTCATCATTACATAAAGAATTGTCAGCAGAGTTTGTGTCAGGAATTACCTTGGGCGTGCTGGGTGAAGGCACAGGTGCACAGTGAGCAGGCGCAACAGGTTTAGTACGACATTGGTAGACAGCCCCAAAACGTGAATCAACTGGTTTTGGACAACTCATGAGAGGTAGAGGAAGATGGACTTCATCATTCAATTCAGGCGCCCTTAATTGAGTTCCATTTGGGGAGAAGAAAGAGGTTGACTCAAAGAATGTAACATCAGCACTCACATAATACCGACGAGTAGAAGGATCATAACATCGATATCCCTTTTGAGTGCGGGAATAACCAACAAAGATCGTTTTGATGGCCCGAGGAGACAACTTATCTCGCCCAGGACCAAACAACTGAACAAAGGCAACACATCCAAAAACACGAGGTGGAACAAAAAACAAGTCTCTGTCAGGAAAGAGGACAGAGATAGGAATAAGGTCTCCCAACACAGATGACGGCATACGATTAATAAGATAGCATGCTGTGAGAACAGCATCTCCCCAGTAAGAATGGGGAACATGGCTATGTATGATAATGGTTCTGGCAACATCAAGAATATGACGGTGTTTCCTTTCAGCAACCCCATTTTGTTGGGAGGTATAGGCACAAGAGGTTTGGTGGATGATACCCTTATCCCTGAAAAATTGTTCTAAAGAGGAAGCACAGAACTCAAGAGCATTGTCAGAGCGCACAATTTTGACACAAGTATCAAACTGAGTCAGAATTTCATTGATAAAATTTTTGATTACATGACCCACTTCAGATTTATTCTTCATAAGAAAAACCCAACTAACACGACTGTGGTCATCGACAGCAACAAGATAATACCGATGACCTTGAAGATCAGGTGTACGACTCGGGCCCCAAACATCAAAATGAAGTAACTCAAATACAGAATGGCTACTTCTACTGGGCCACGGAGGAAATGATGACCGATGGTGTTTGCCCAACTGACAAGACTCACATTGAAAAGAAGACTTAGGAGACAGCTGAGGAAGAACATGCAGCAGTTTCTGAAACGGTAGATGTCCAAAACGTAAATGCCAAGTATAAGCCGAGGATGAGAATGACCCTGAAGAGGTAGACCCAGCAAAGGGAAAGGGATGCATTAGCCTGTAAAGACCTCCCTGTTCACGGCCACTGCCAATCACCCTGCCCGTCAGTATATCCTGAAACACAAGAGAAGAGGAGTCAAATATCGCACGACAGTTTAAAGCTCTGGTAATCTGACTAATAGACAATAGGCTATGTGGGAATTCTGGTGCATGAAGAACATGTTGCAACGGCAATGATGAAGTAAGTTGGACCTCTCCATGTCCAACAACTGGAGAATATTTTCCATCTGCTAGAATAACCGAGCGACCAGGTGGAGTAGGGACATAAGAAGTAAACTGTGCCTTGTCTCCACAGAGATGTGTCGATGCACCCGAATCAATGAGCCAATCTGTAGTGTCAGTAGCAGGAGTATAGTCAGAATACATACCAGATGAAGACGCACTGGCAGCAGTAGTGATAGTAGAGGTGGTCGGATCAGGAGCTTGTTGAGTTCTATCTCCAATCAAGTTTCTCAACTGAGAGATAATATCATCTACACGTAACTCACTGGAGGAGACAGTATGCTGAGTCTTAGGCTGCTCTAGAGAATCAGTAAATACAGTCTGATTTGCAACAGCTGGACGACCATGTTTCTGCCAACACTTGTCCACAGTGTGACCAATGCGATGACAAAACTGACATACTGGGCGTGAAGTCGTATTGCCACGACCACGGCATCCTCGTCCTCTGGCAAAGAGGGACCCACCTCTGCCACGAGTAGCAAGCATAGCAGAAGTGGTATCAAGAACAGTCGACGCAGGGATTGGAATTCTGCTTAGCCTACTATAAGCCTCATCAATAGGAGGAATCGAGGGACTAGTAAGCATCTGATTCTTTGTTGATTCATAAACAGAGTCTAATCCAGAGAGAAATACCCCTACCATAAGCATATCTCTATATGCCTTTTGTTGTTCACACTTACATGCAGGAAAGTAGCTATTTAGTCTCTCAAACATGGACTTGAGACTAGAATAATAAGTATGAAGAGGTCGACCATCTTGTCGCATCTGATGAATATCATGATGAAGCTGCATAATTCTTGTTTCATTCCTTGCTTGTGAATAGGTGGCTGCAAGGGAATCCCACATATCCTTTGCACTTTCCTTATGCAAGACTTCATTTGCAATGTCTTGAGAAAGAGTACCAACAATCCATACCATAACCAACGAATTATCTTTAAACCAAGTAGTATATTTTCCTACCTTCTGTACGGGCTCGGGCTCCAATATGAGATGTTCCTTCTCATGAGCGATCAAGGTTCTTTTTACTTGCATGGCCCACATCTCGTAATTACCCCCATCCATTTTGGTGATAATGCTGGAAAATGGGGAACTCTTCATCTCTCCCGACGATACAAAGGAAGAGGTATTAGCTCCACTGCTAATTTCAGACATCTTTCAACACAAAGGAGGAAATCGAGCCACGGAATAGGAAGTGCAGGCAAAAAAAAAAATACAATCACATGCTGATCATCAAGCAATATGCAGTCAAACGCACGAAGTAATCCATAAGTCTGATCGGCTGGAAGAGGCAACAACAGAGCTGACAACACTGATCAGACACAAGCCGACGAAGAAGAACGAAGAGAGAGATACCAGAGACGACAGCGAAGATGCTGAGAAGAAGATCAGCGTGCAGAGCAGCGGTGGAGCAGCAGTGAAGAAAAAAAAAAAGGACACGGCGGCGGCGGGCGACTCTGCGAGACGAGCGCAGACGACGCTGCGGGAGGTGAGTGCAGGCAGAGACGGCGACTCTGCGAGACGAGCACAGGCGAGCGGCGGGAGACGAGCGCAGGCGAGCGGCGGAGACGAGCTCAGACAGCGGCGGGAGACGAGTGCAGACAGCGGCGGGCGGAATGGCAGCGACGGGCGGAGATGGCAGCGGCGGGCGGAGATGGCAGCTGACACCGGTCAGGCGGCGGGTGGCGCCGCTCAATCGGCGACGACGCGCTGAGGAGGAGGAGGCGGCTGGAGCTCTGATACCATGATAAATCTTAGAAAGGATTATGTTTTGATTAACATCGAAATCTGCCCTAACTCCTCTTTATATAGACTAGAGGAGAGTGAGAAGATACAAGAGAACCATTTAAAGGAAATGTTATTACAAAAGTACCCTCTTAAACCTAAAACAGAATATAAACACATCTTAACAAACACCCTAGACCATATTTCATAATTTGAACCATTAAGCTTGATCGTGGTTCTATAAGAAAAGGAATTTCCAGCCATCTTGTATTCAGTAGAACCTTTAGATTTACTGTTTTCGGCCATAGTAAATAAAGAAGACCCAACTGGCGCACAAGTTAAGAGTCTAGGGTGTAGTTGTTACCCACAGATTTGAAATGTAATACACTGACCACGAATATTAGAGGAATATCAAAGGCACGGCAGCACAGAAGAATATGGAAAACACTTATGACCCCAACATCAAATCAGAGACACAATAAATCAGGCAGCAGTTCTTAATAGACAGTAAATTCTGAACAAATAGTTTCAGACGATGACTAGAACTACTTCCACCATCGACTAAGGGTTGTTGCTACTCCTACATATAGCTATTCCACATAAAAGTAGTTGTCTACACCGCACGACAAAGAGGCCAACACTATCAACTGATAGATCTCATACTTACGATCAGCAGCAGTCCACAACTCATGAAGCCTCAACTTACATATTTCACATCCACGATTTGTAGGTCATTCTGCTCCTCACATCAAATTACATCCACAAACAACAGCTCCTCACGTCAAACAACATCCACAATAAGTAGGTTGACTCTGCCCCACACGGTCAACATAAAACTCTGATCACAGCAGCAGTAACATCCACGAGATCCACTTAAGGATCTGATCACGCCTTCCACATAGGCGTGATCAAGTCCTTCTCCACGCAGCACACCCAACCTCTATTCTCTTACTGTCTCCTTATTGGGTGATAAGAGAGAATAGAGATGGGTGATGAGAAGAGGGAGGAAGGAAGAGGTCGTCGGAGGAAGAGGTCACCAGAGAAGATGGTTGCCAGAGAACTCACTTGGCTGTCGGCACAGGAGAAGGCTCTGATACCATGTTACGATGAGAGAGAGAGAGCCCAAGAAGAATGATCATTAACGTAACCCTAATCTCAAGTTAAAAGAGATTAGGGCTGGCGATACAGAAATTACAAAAACAGTCCAACAAGTATAAGAAAATATCTAAAGACCTCCTCTCTAACTTTCTAATATTGCAGAAACACTCTTTAACACAAAGCATGGCTCCAGAATTAAAGAAAACCAATGCAAATCCTATCTACATAGAACATGTGAACCCATTTTCTGAAGAAGAAAATTTAGATACAGACACGAAAAACTTGTCTTTAGATTCAAAAGAAGAAAATAGTGATGAAAGTGGAAGACAAAGAACTTCAAGGCATATAACAAATGAAGAAGATGACTCCACTTCATGGGATGAAGACTAGGACATGTTTTTTTTCCTTTTTAAAGTGAAGAATGACTTCATTTAAGTTGTAAATCCATGAAGGCTATAAATTGTTATTAGTTATGCATTTGCCAAATTGATATTTTCCATTTTCTAATTTTCATTTGTTGCTTATCTAGTTATTTTCAATGTTTTTATTAATTTCTCATTTGTTTTAGTTTTAGCTAATTTTTAGGATTTTTAATTTTTTTTTAATTTGCTGAGATTTACCTGAGAAATACAACTTTGTCGTATTATACCCAATAAATTCCTCGCCAGATAAACGATACATGTGGCAATGCTTTAAAAGCACTTTGTCACCAAAAACTTGGACTAATAAGATACTTCTTGAGTATTGAGGTGGCCAAGAGTAAAGGAGTAACCTTATTCCAACATAATTAGGTAATGGACTTGATGAAGGAGATGAACACATTGGGTGCTAAGCCTGCCAATATTCCAGATCCAAGGCACACATGTTCCATGGATTGCATGGGCCAATTGGTAAGTTGCTTTACTTGACTGTTACTAGACCTAATATATCTTTAACTATTAGTGAACTTAGTCAATTTATGGACAAACTTACAAAAAGTATGTTAGGATGTAGGTATGATTATTCTTAGATATTTGAACATCTCCTAAAAAGTATCGTTATTTAAAAAGGGGCACCCTCTTGATGTGATATCATATTCAGATGTTGGTTATGTAGGATAATAGGATTCATTAAAGACCCACTGGTGGATTTTGTATATTTGTAAGAAGAAATCTAGTCATATGGAGAATCAAGAAACAAATGTTGGGTTTAGTGCAAAATCAAAATATATAGCTATGGCTCAAACAATAGCTAAGGTCATGCAGGTCAAATCCATATTCACATAACTAAATGTTAAAATTTTTGTACTAATGGTGATGAAGTATGACAATAATGCTGCTTGATAATCATCCATTTTGCCATGAGAAGAGAAAACACATTGAGGTGGATTGTCATGATATTCATAATACGGTGCAATCATAACACATATCACTTGTTCATGTACCCTCAAAAGATCAAGCAGTTGATGTATTCACTAAATTAGTTCCAAATTCCATCTTCTTGAAGTGTTGTGACAAGCTGAGCATGATAGATATTTGAGCTCTTACTAGAGGGGGAGTGTTGAGAGAAATATTTATTATTCTGGGGTACTTAGTTGAAATCAATGTTTAAAAACTCACCGAGAACCCAGTAGGGTCACTCGTTTTACGTCATATTTCAATATTTTATTGCTGTTTATAGTTGATACATGTTAAGATATAAGTTATGTTTTTTACTTTATTAAAGATACAAGTTCAGTTTGTTAAAGTCAAGCAATATTAATGAAATTGATTGAGTTTTCTTAATGTCTTTCCATTCAACATGCTAAATTGCAACAATTCATGGAGGATGAACTTAGTTGTCACTTCACTTTACGTTAGTTTGACTTTTTTTCATTGCCACAGAAAACGCGAATTAATCGAAAAAAACACGTTAAATATGCGAAAAATAAGTCAGCCATATAAAATGGCAACTAGGCGCATCTTTAAAAAAAAAAAAAACAAAAAAATGTGAAAAAAAACACATATTATATGCATTTTTTCACAAATTTTATTAATTTATAATTTTCAGGATTTATTAAATGTTTTAAATTTTTTAAAAATTTGCTGAGATTTTCCCGAGATATTCCTGAGATATACAACTTTACCGTATTATACCCGAGAAATTCCTGGCCGTATAATACTCATACATGATATATGTGACAAAGCTTTTTTTGAATCATATAAGTGAACTTAAGTCATTTTACAAACTTTTTAAGTTTTTATGTTTAAAAGACAAGTTATGTATTTTTTTATTAAAAAAGAGTTAACATAACCCGGTCCTAGTCAATGAGTTGACCCACCGAAAAAGAAACACGAGCCGAGAACAGCCGAGTCAAGTCCCGAGTATACAACTTTGCCGTATTATACCCGAGAAATTCCTGGCCGTATAATACTCATACATGATATATGTGACAAAGCTTTTTTTGAATCATATAAGTGAACTTAAGTCATTTTACAAACTTTTTAAGTTTTTATGTTTAAAAGACAAGTTATGTATTTTTTTATTAAAAAAGAGTTAACATAACCCGGTCCTAGTCAATGAGTTGACCCACCGAAAAAGAAACACGAGCCGAGAACAGCCGAGTCAAGTCCCGAGTCACTAGGTTTTAAAACATTGGTTGAAATTTATAGAAAATTTTATCATTTATGTAATAAGTTGTAATAAAGAGGGCCTCCATGTAATTTTTCATTAAGCTCTATTGAAATAAACATCTGAGTCAATGAATAACGATTTTTCATTGACAATTTGGGACCTTGACATCTTGTAACTACTACATTTAACAAACAGCCAGAGGACACATATAATAAGGATCTTAAAATAATCTTCTTTTAATGGAATTAGAAAATATTGTACTACTTTACATGTCACTAGGCCGATGATACATCTCATTTGTACAAAAGTATGCAAGGCCATTCTCCTCTTATGGAGCACAAGAGAGAAGAAGAAAAAAGAGAGAAAAGGATAACTTTTTCCTTTTTACTCCTTATACCTTTAACTCTTCCATTACCTGCAAGGAGTAGTCACTCAAACTTCTAGAACTAAGCATATTACATACCTTAGATACTTTTAAAGCATAAAGGCCAAACAGTACCTTTGATTGTGCTGTGATTTGTAGATTACTTTATGAACCTCCACAAGCCAACTCCATGTCATGCTATATGTCAATGAATGTTGTCCTTCAGGTGCATCCAACCAACCATTTGGCTCTTTCAGACACATAAATATTAATTGGCAGTTCCCATATTTTAAGAACCTAGAATTCATTTAAACAGCCAAAGTAATAAGTAAATGCAAGTGAAATGTTATCAAAGAAGGACCAGCTAACAGAAAAACATCCAAAAATAGTGCATTTGAGCTGTAAATATAATTAATGAATCAAGACAACTTACAATTGTATCAATCCTGTATGGAGCTGGATTCAACTGATAAATGTGGTAATGCCTCCTTTAAGCTGCACTGCTTTTTACAGAAACCAGACAAACCAGTGTATTCTCAAGTTCTATAGCCTTCAGCACCATGAACATGCAAGTATACAAGCCTTCAGCTAATCGACAACACTGGTGTGATCAAAGTGTTGCCACTGCATTACCTTACACCATATATTCTTTTAGTTACAAAACTAAAAATGCAAAATAACAACCTGTAAATTCATAAAAAAGGACAAATCTGATGAGCAATAAAGGGAAAAAGGAAAACGAGTAAATGAGGTACCAAAGTACATTCACCTATGTCGTTTTCAGGAAGGATTTTCTTGGTAGTTATTTTTCAAGACCTAATGTTTTGGGGAAAGAATAAGGAAAAACTTTTGGAAATTTTAAAACCTGGAAATAAATAGTTTAAAAATAAAACCAAAAAAATGAGGCAATAGGTTTTTTAGAATTTTTTGTATGAAACATATGAAGAAACAAGCAGGAAAAACTTTTCAGACACATAAAAGGAACACAGAAATTACATGCTTATAAATATGAAAAAAGAAACATTCTTTGAAATAGTTGGAAAATAAGTTTATTGGGAATATTTCAGGTCAATAAAGCAATATTTCCATTTCTTCGATATCTTTCAAGGTATTGCAATATTTTGTTGCTGATATTATCGGTTTGCTTCAAAATCGCAAGAATATCGAGATATTTCAAAGTATTGGAGATATCAATCTGTCATTCAAAGGAGAGTTGGTGTGCATGTAAGTTGTAACAGAGAGATTGTGCAAATAACTTGGAATATGATAAATGAGGAAAAACCTGAACGAGCAATCACGGCATCAAATCTGGTTTGGGGCACATATCCTGCTTCCCTGAGCTCAAGAAGTAAACATCTCAGTAGCAAATAGATCTGAGCTGATTCTGGATGGGAAGTATCAGCTGCAATGAACATACGTGAAGACCTGCCAATCTCGATCCAGCTGCAACCAGGTAACTTCTGAACTCCTCTTTCTTTCATCAAACTTCGCACTTTAAGAACATCCTCCCAACCACCAGCCTCAGCATGGGTATTAGCCAACAAGACATAATATCCAGAATTGGATGGATCCATATGGAAAAGCTTCTTAGAAGCTACATCTGCTATTTCAACATTACCATGAACACGGGAGGCCCCAAGCAATGCTCCCCATATACCAGAATCTGGTTCAAATGGCATGCTCCTAATTATGCTCAAGGCTTTCTCTAAATCTCCAGCACGACCAAAGAGGTCAACCATGCAAGCATAATGCTCCATACGAGCCATAATCCCATAATCCTTGCTCATGCAGTTGAAGAAGTGAAACCCTTCATCAACCAAACCAGCATGGCTGCATGCTGAAATTATAGAAAGGAAGGTAATATGATCTGGGTGAATGCCTGTTTCTAGCATTTTGTGAAATAAGGAAATTGCACTATCCACATGTCCATGAGTCCCATAAGCAGAAATCATACTGTTCCACGATACCTCATTTTTCTCATGCATCAACTCAAACACACCCCGTGCAAAAACCAGATTGCCACATTTTGCATACATGTCAATCAGAGCGCTTTCAGCAAAGACATCTGTTCTTAAGGCACCTCTGATTATGAATGCATGGATTTGTTTTCCATAATGTAGGGCTGGTATGGCAGCACATGCAGACAGAGCAGCTGATATCGCGACACAATCATATAATGCTCCTTCCATACCCATATGCCGAAAATATTTAATGGCTTCCTCTGGTTGTCCATTCTGAGAACAGCTTGTGATGACTGTGTTCCATGCCACAGTATCCCTTCCAGATAATTTCTTGAAAACATTCAAACCAAGATCAAGTCTCCCACACTTAGCGTACATGTCCACTAGTGCACTGCCTACAAAACAAATGTTACTGTGAGCACTCTTTAGAATGTAGCCATGGAGCTCCTTCCCCACTTTCAAAGCTGCCAAACTAGCACATGCAGGCAAGGTACTTGCCAATGTCACAGAATTGGGTCTCATATTTGACTGCAGCAATATCCTAAACATCACTAAAGCATCATGATTCAAACCATTCAGCACACACCCTGAAATCATCGTGCTAAATATGACTACATCAATGGCACCAGTTACACAAAAAACCTTACGTGCCAGTTCCACATTACTACATTTGAAATATATGTCCATGAGAGCACTCTTCACGAATGCATCAAACGACAAACTGTTTCTCAGAATATAAGCATGAACTTCTTTACCTTGTCTCAGACCTGCTGCTTCTGCAAAAGATGGAAGCAAGCTAGCAAAAGTAACAGAATCTGGCTTGGCACCAGCCAATTGCATCTCACTGAAGACACCCAATGCTCCACTGATACATCCATTATGGAGATACCCAGCAATAATTCCGTTCCAAGAAACCACATCTTTTTGACGAATGAGGTCAAATACTAGACGTGCATCCGGCAGAAAGTGGCATTTTGAGTACATTGTTAGTAATGCATTTGCGACAGAAACCTCAAGATCAAACCCACAACGAATTGCCAGCCCATGAATCTGCATACCACCTTGCAGCTCCATCATGGAAGTCAACATCGACAGAACACAAAGAAAGGTTACTGAATTGTGTCTTACCTCAGAACTCCTCATCACATTAAACAGTTCCAAAGCTCCAAGAACATCACCATTCCTTGCATATCCGTCGATCATCACATTCCAAAGAACACAATCACGCTCAGATATTTTATCAAACACTTGGCGTGCATCTTGCAGACAATTGTTTTCCGCATATATCTTAATCAAGGAGCTTCCCACGAACAAATCTCCATCAAAGCCCATCGAAACCAAAAGCCTATGCACGAACCTACCGAAGTTCACAGCTGAAAGGCTGCAACATGCCTTGATCACATAAACAAACGTGAATTTATCCGGTAAAACACCAGAATCCAGCATCTTAATATAGAATAGCAGAGCAAAGTCAAACCGGCCCATCATCGAAAACCCTCTGATCATCCAATTCCAATGCAAAGACTGGGTTTCCTTAATACTCAAGAATACATTCTTAGCGTTCCATAGACTCCCACAGAGTACATACATACCCAACACTTTGTTTTTCAGCTGACGAACATCATAAATTCCATTTGCAATGATCTGGGCATGGACTTGACGTCCATGCTGCAGGCACTTGGATTCAGAGCAATCTAGCAGCAGTGAAGAAGCTCGATTTTCCAAAGACTCATGAAAACCATGAAAATCTAGAGAAAGTATGAGGGAATTTTTGTGGCATTTGAACTGGGCCGGGAATGCTTTGAAGCACCTAAACGAAGAAATAAGGTGGAGCGGGTTGACTAGTTGAAATGGAGCTCTTCCATGCATGGCACTCTGCCGAGCGCGCAACCGCAGTCGACGTAGGCCAACAGAGGAGCAACGAGCCAACGAAGAACCACGCCCATGGGCTTCGTAAAACGGCATGGTTTCACCGTAAGCGGGGGAGTCAATGGATCGTGTTCGTTAGAGACCAGAACCAAACTTGAATCCAGGTATTGTGCTCCTCTTAGGAACATGGGATGAAATAAACAAGAGGAAGACTCAATTAGAAAGTTAGAACAACTTGAGATTAAGGACGGAAGTATATAAAACCTTTCATACAAGTCTTCCATTGTTACAGTTCTTTAGCTGGATGCATCTTCAACAAAGAAATAGGAGACTGGCTTTTCCTAAAATTGCCTAGTCCCTTGAGAGTAGAAATCCATAAACAAATATAAGAAGAAGGAAGTAGTACAATTAGATAATATTAGTATAAAATCCAATTCGTCACAAAAGAATTAGTTAAAAAATTATACTGAATTAACAGTAGCCGAACAACTAAAAGATAAGTCCCAAGTACCGACTGGCCTCCAGGCAAGCCGAGGAGACACGTTGTTGTGAATCAGTCCTAACACGAAGGTATATTCATCAACCTTCTCTCTTGTGCTTATCACTCTTTGGCTCCCTTGATCTAATCCATTGAGGCTTGATTTAGGAAATGCATTCACACCATTGTCACAAAAAACGGCGTTATATTAAAAAAAACGCGTATTTAACATCAAAAAAGTTTCAGACGAAAAAAACGGCAAAAAACGGCAAAAAGACGCGTTTTTTTGAAAAAAACGGCAAAATTTTAAAAACGCGTATAAAACACGTATAAAACGTGCATAAAACGATTTTTTGCATTTTCTTTTAACGTGCGAGTGCAAAATGGCATAGCTTGTAATATTTTTTAAGACGTTGCCTTTTCTTTAAACTTGTTCAACCTTTTAGTGGCAAAAAAGTATTTTAACATAAGAAAAGAGGGCTTAGGGTTAACTTGAAATCGAAAAGTTGTTGAGGGCCTTCAGCTTCGAACGTTCGAGTCTATCTTGTCTTTGAGACAGAGGCGTAACAGGGCAGGCTTCTTCGAGTGAGGTGAGAACTTCTTCCTTCGTTCGTTCCTCGACCTCACCTCTCAATCGGCTGAAGAGAAGGGCATTCAAGATTAGGCTGGTTTCGTCTGATCGTCTTCTTCTCGTTTTCATCATCTTCTCGTTTTCATCCGGCTGAAGAGGAGGGCATTCGAGATTCAACTTCCTTCGTCTCCAATCTCCATCTCTTTTTCATTCGAGCGGTGACAGGTTCTCTTTAGTCTTTCCAAGTTTCCATTTCGTTTTTTTACAACGTCACTATAGTATACATGTGCTGTTCGATTTTTCTTTTTTCTTGTTGTCGTATGCATCAATGATTCAATTCAATGCATGCCTTCGTCTCCATCTCGTCTTCTGTTTGTTTCTAAAACTTGTTAGATGAAGCGTTTTTCACTGTCTTTTAATTTGTTGAATGGTTTAGGTGGTGGTGATAAATTTTTAATTTTAATCATGCATAAAGGCAAGGACATATTCTGGCGACATGCACAATTAAAAGAAGATGGAAAATTGGCTTGCAATTTTTGTGGAGAACAATATACAGGAGGAATCACTCGGTTTAAGTATCATTTAGCTGGTCTTTTATGTCATGATGTTGCTATATGTCATCAAGTGCCAGACAATGTCAAACAAATGGCACTAAAAGCTTTTGAAGGTATGAACGAGAAGCCTACAAAAAAGGGAAAAATGTCAAGCTACCGAATAAGTTCAAGTGCAAGTGGACCACATTTAGGTTCTTCCGGTTCAACTTCAAACTCATTGACTAAAGAAGGAGGACAACTTCAGACAATTTCAAACATGTTCAGGAAACAAGAAAAGGATAATATTGATAGGCTCCTCTTTAAAGCTATGGTTATGAACAATTTGCCATTCAACTTACTTCGATCGAATGATTTCAAGAATTTTGTTGTTGTTGTTTCACAGCATGGCCCAGGATACTTTCCACCAAGTAGTGAAACAGCGAGAAAAAGACTACTAGATGATGCAAGGAAAGAGGTTGATGTATATATTGAAGAAATGAAATCTACATGGGAACATTATGGGTGTACTATTATGTCAGATATTTGGAAGGATACAATTAGAAGCAGATCATACATAAATTTGTTGGTAAGTTGTCCAACAGGTACAATATTTTGGAAAGCAAAACATGTAGAAAAGGTTCCTAAGAATGCAGAACTTATAACTGAATTTTTATCTTCAGCTATTGAAGAAATAGGGCCAAAAAATGTTATACAGATTGTGACAGACAATGGAAGCAATTACAGAAAGGCAAAACTTATCCTTGAAGAAAGGTATTCAAATATTTTTACTACATCATGTGCTGCTCATTGCATTGATTTAATGCTTGAAGATATTGATACTTTGGAAAATGTAGCATCTATCATGACAAAAGCTAGACAAATTGTTAAATTCATATACAATAAGCAGCAAGCTTTAGATGTAATGAGAACTTACACAAAGGGAGCTGAGTTGAAAAGGCCGGGTGCAACAAGGTTTGCTTCTCATTTCATTTGTTTACATTCTATTTTAAAACAAGAAGAAAATTTGAGGTTCATGGTTGCCTCAAATGATTGGAGACTTGTCGAAGAAGTGGAAAAAGATCATGCAAGAGATATTACACATCTTATTCAAAATGAAGATTTTTGGAATATGGGAAAAGAAATAATCATGTTTGTGGAACCATTAGTGAAAGTATTGAAAATGGTAGATGGAGAAGGATCCACTATGGGATATTTATATGAGGCACTTGACAGAGCTAAAGAAGCTATAAAGGCTGCAAGTAAGGATAAGAAGGAAAAATATATGTCATATTGAAAAATCATTGATAGGAGATGGGCTCGTAACTTGCACAATCCAGTACATGCTGCAGCTGCTTTTTTAAATCCTCTTTTATTTTGGAAAAAAATGGTCACAATGGATGAAGAAGTTCGTGAGGGTTTGGATATAGTGACAAAAAAACTTGTTCCTCTTGAAAACTTTTCTGAAATAGCTAATGAGTTGGTCACATACCATAACAAGGATCCTACATTGTTTCGCGAGGGATTAGCCATGACAATTATTCATACTGCACATCCACGTAAGTGTCTCATTTTACTAGTTTTTCTATTATGCAATCAACATTCATTATTGGTTGTGCCCTTCTTCTTTTAAATTTTGTTTTGTTTTCTAATTATAATAGGGGTTTGGTGGGAGATGTTCGGTTCTTCTGTTCCTGTGCTTCAAAGTGTAGCAATCAAAATTTTAAGTCAACCATGCAGCGCATCAGCCTGTGAAAGAAATTGGAGTGCATTTGATGCTACTAACACGAAGAAAAGAAACAATCTTGCACCATCAAGATTAACAAATTTGGTCTTCATTAGAATGAATATGCGTTTGCAAAGCATGGCTCCAGAATTGAAGAAGACCAATGAAAAAGCTATCTACATTGAACATGTGAACCCATTTGCTGAAGAAGAAAATTTAAATACTGAGACAGCGAACTTGTCTTCAGATTCAGAAGAGGAAAATATTGATGAAAGTGAAAGACAAAGAGCTTCAAGTTCAAGGCGTACAATAAATGAAGAAGATGACTCCACTTCTTGGGAAGACGATTAGGACATGTTTTTTTCACTTTCCAACTGAAATGACTTCATTTGTGTTGTAAAGCCATGAAGGCAAAAAACTTTTGTTAGTTATGTATTTGTCATTTCATTATCTAATTTTAATGTGTTGCTTATCTAGTCATTTTCCAATGTTTCTTTTAATTTCTCACTTACTTTATTTTTATATAATTATCAGGATTATTTATTTATTTTTTAAAAATTTGCCGTCTTTTTCCCGTTTTATTCCCGAGATTTTCGGCTTCGTCGTATTATACCCATTTTTTTCATCGCCGTATTATACCCGTCCACGTCTTTTGTGACAATGATTCACACCCAGCCCTAGATCCACTGGTCAGCTAGCATCAGTTGTTCGTTCCAAACCATGGACCCCGGCCAGTGTCAGCGCACGACCACCCTATACCGAGTGCATGCTGCCTAGCCTACTCGACAGGCCTACTCTCGACCAGCCTTAGCCACACGCACACCGAGTACAGGTTGTTGGATAGTGGCCTTGAGCCCTTAAACTGTAAAGAAACTGATTTTCAAATGAAAAAATTTCATTAAAAGTTTAATAAGTTATCATGTACGAGCTTGCCAAAAATTCTTCCTGCCATAACCATTTGCTGGGATTCGGGAAATCATGGGGAGTGGACTATAAAGGCCCAGCATATGTTCTTCTACAGGTTAATCATTGATTGACCTAGCTGAACTTCCCAGAAGCAAACCCGTGAATCTAACCTATCTCCAGTTTTCTTCTTCTTTCTATGTTTTTGTTGTTGTTGAAGTTTGTTGCTTGGTAGCCACTGATGAGGATCGTGCTACGTTGAAGACGAACTAATCAAAGGTGTCGTTCCACTGCTTGAATATCCAACATTGGTATCATAGCGCCACGGTTCTACGAATCCAAATAAGTCCATTCAGACTTCGGTGGTGCCTGTAATCCTTCAGATAAATGCTACCTGCGCACATACAAATACCATTACCTTATCATGTTGTTCGACATGGTATCACTGAATATGAAGCATGCTAGAGAATAATAAACAAGCTAGACAGTGTACATGAAGCATGCTAGACAATATTAAACATGCTAGACAGTTTACATGAAGCATGCTAGATGGAACAGAAGTATTTGTTTTCTTTTTCAGATTTGATATATCTCGTTGCGCTCTATTTTCTGTATCCCTAAGTAACTGATAATAGAGCTCAACCCTAGGTGCCTATCGAGGCTTCTAACATTAGATCCCAAAAAGAAAACCTGAGAGCAGTGAGAAATCAGAAAGAGTACACACGTAGGACAGAGAGAGATTGGATTACCTGTCACCGTTTTTTTTTTTCTGTCCATCGCTAAAACCACAGATGCTTCTTTTCCGGTGAAGACCCGAGAGGCAGAACAGAAAGTCTGACTCGGTCGGGTGCCTCTAGCGGCCAACCTTCTTGACGAGTCTAGCAGAGATCTATAAGCAGGCATTGGCGCTCTCCTGCTAAGTCATCTGTCGTCTTCCCCGCATAGACCCAAACCCAAATCTAGTGGGAAAAGGGATAAATATTGAGGGTGTGATCATCAAACGATGTTTCGGTTGACCTTTGTGCAGTAGAAGCAGCAGATGACTTCATCCACTCAGTGGTGGTGAAGAAAGATTGACAGACACAACAGCGATGAAACCCTAGCAGAGGGTTTTCGCGAGAGGAGAGAGAACCTCTCGAGAGGGTTTCAAAATTGCAAAAATAGGGTTTCAAAAAAAATTGTTTTGCAATTTCAGCGGAAAACCAAGATTTTATATATAATTGTGTATAGGTACCCTCAAACTTATAAAAATTGCCAAAAAAGGGTTCTAAAAATAAATTTGAAAATAAATTTGAAAATAAAGGAGGAAATTCACGTTCTAAAATTTAAAATAGAGATCTCCTTGCTTCTAAGTGATGTTTTAGAATATTGTTGGAGATTTCCTGACGTGATATTCTTTATGTTGCTTCCTATTTATTGTACTTTACTTGCAATTAAAAATTAATTTAGAAATGACTTCAAGAGTGGGAGCCTCAAAATTGGCCAAGATCGAAAAACTCAATGAAACTAACTTCATGCATGGAAGCGTAGGATCATGTTGGCCTTGCCTCTAAAAAGACTGATTTATGTAATCAACAAGCCCTTTTCCACTTTAGGAGACAAACCTATAGATGAGAAAGAGCATATAAGACTTTTGAAAATGATGACTTGATGGCCAAAACCATCACATTAACGTTCATGGAAGATGACTCGATCAGGGTATTTGAAGATTATTCAATGGCCAAAGATATGTTTGATACAATTTCATCAAAATATAACACCACTACTATGATACATGTTCAATTATTGTTAGAACATTACAACTCATATAGAATGAAGGAGTCAAATAGAGTGGTTAACCATGCTAACAAGATGTTGGTTATGGCTAAAGACCTAGCCGTAGTGAAAAATGTAGTATCAAATAACATGCAAATATGCACTATCCTGAATAGTCTACCACCTTCTTGAGATATGACTGTCATAGTAATGAGTCTCTAGTTTAACACTTTGACTCTAAAGAAACTCCTCATACAATTAGCTATTCAACAAGAACGTCTGGCCAAGAGAAAGGATACAAAACTAATGATTGTCTAGGAAAAACCAGCTATTAATCATGTGCTTGTAAAACCCAAAGAATTTAAAAAGAGAAGTGATGGCAAGTTCAAAGGCAATTTTGCATGAACTCCAAGAACTCAAGGAACTGTAGTGAAATGCTACAGATATGAAAAGTCTAGACACATCAAGAAGAACTGCAGGACCAAATTCCCAAACAAGAAGGACAACAAGAGTCGGGACAACAATAACAGGAGGAGAAATCAAGAGGACTCCGATGAAGAAGTCATTTGCATTGTGTCAGTGTTTGTTCGCAGGTGGAGATTAACTGGTTGGTGGGTTGATTCGGGGGCTACACGTCACATTACAAAAACAAAAGAATGCATGATTCGTATTGAAGACCTGAGTTTGAGAATGCAAAAAGTCTATATGGGTAACAAATCATACTGTGATGTCATGGGAATTGGGTCATATCGACTGAATCTTGGGGGCACAAGTGTCATTCTTACTGAAGTTTTATATGTCCCCTCCATGCGGAGGAACTTAGTGTGAGTCTCTGCTCTGACTGGGAAATGTTTTGAAGTCTATTTTGTTTCAGGGAATGTCACAATGAGAAAACATGGGATGACCATGTTTGATGGAAAATATGTAAAAGAACATGGTATGTTCAAACTCAGTGAAATGAATAAAGCTTCCAGTTCTGCTTATATTGACTATGCAATGAGTGTAGTATAAACTTATGGCATGAAAGATTAAGCCATGTAAGCATCAATAAGATGAAGATTCTAGCACTGCAAGGTATAATATCTGATATTAATATAAATGATTTCGCGAAATGCGAGTCATGTTTATACGAAAAGATGACAAGAAAACCATTTTCGTTTAAAGTAATTTGGGCCACTGATCTATTGGAAATAATCTATACCGATATTTGTAGACATTTCAAAGTCCAAACACATAGTGGCAAGTTATACTTCATAACATTTATTGACGACTTCTCAAGATTGGTTATATTTATCTTATTAAGTATAAGTCAGAAGCACTTAAAAAATTCAAGGAATATAAATCTAAAGTTGAAAGATAACTTGGAAAATATATTATGGTTGTAAGGTTTAATCGAGGAGGTGAATATATATCAAATGAATTTCTCGAACACTGTAAAGACCTTGGAATTAATAGACAAAGAACAATGCCTAGAACACCGCAACAGAATGATGTTGCTAAGAGATATAACAGAACCCTCTTAAACAGCTTTCACATCAATCACATGCACATCAGTCACATACAATCATATACATTACATTTTCATTGACTTTAGTGAATTAACAGTTCCTGTGGGTGCAACACAGGCACGTGTAAACCATGGGCGGCCTACAGTCGAGAGACAACCCCCGTAGTGGCCCATAACAGTATGTATCCATTTCATCCGCTGCAGCGGTAGAGCACTCATCCATGGATGTGTGAAGTCCAAGGAGAGATACTCAGCCTTCCCTAGGACACCTAGGTTGGGAAGGCGGGAGCCCAACGCTCCAAGCACAACACACAACAGTACCCTGGGGCTTTGCACCGCCTGCGCTCCGACAGGTGAGACCAGTGGCGAGAACGGGACGTCTCCCAAACACACAACGACATCCCACTGGCCTCTCATCTCTTAATCATTCATTATTATCATTAGAATAATGCATTCACAAACTGACTGGCTAGCTCATGAGGTTGGTACACTCCACGAGTTCATTCACACCTCCAGTTGCCTCCACACGAGGTCTACACATAATACTAACAATCATAGCTAGCCGTCAAACAATATGGGTACAATTACCCTTCAATCCATTCATTTGCATTATTGCCCACAGCAATGAATATGCAACAAAACACAACATTCGTATCAATTATCACATCAATCATATCTTTGAAAAACTTAGCTAAACCACAAAGAGTAGTCTCGATCTGTGATTGACCCGTAGCTGTCTTATACAGTTATCATTCTATGATGCTTTCTAATGCATAATTGGGGTCGAGGAGACACTCGACTCGATACCCCACCTCATCTGTCCTAAACAGATATCAATTCTAGCATGCACATGCAAATGCGTAACCTTTTCAAAACAACTACTAATAATCTTTCAAAACAATTCATATCGTATATCAAAGCATGAACAAACATACATATATTCATTCATAAGACAACCAATCAAGTCACATTACAATCCTAGGATCAAGGGAAAAGAAGGTGGGTAGGCGTGGGCTGCACTCCAAGAACTTGCTCCGCAAGGGTAGACTCGTTGGCGTAACTCACTGCTGCTTGGAAAGACAGAAGGCAGTGAGCGAGCCGTAGGCGAGCGGATGAGGACAGATCAGTAGTTTCTCCCATGCTTTCCATTGGTCAACGAAGGAAGAAAAGAACCAACCACAGTGAACTAGAACTACTCTGACAAGAAGGAGTCTTTTTCTTTCTGGAGGGAATCCTGTTTTCTCAATCCAACATGCCTCAACTGGATAAATTCACTTATTTCACACAATTCTTCTGGTCATGCCTTCTCCTCATTACTTTTTATAGATATAGAGGTTTGAGTAGGATCCCTCGCATATAGAGTTCTGTTTTCTATATGCGAAGTCGACGCTTTCGGCAGATAATTTGTTGCCTGAAGTGGATGTTGCTGTTCTCCTTCTTCGCGCAGGCTGTCTCATTTTCCGCAACATAGAAGGGTTGCAGTATCCAAAGACCTTCTTTGGCATTCTCCCATCGAAGATTGCCCTTCTGGAACACTCTCAGAGACAACAGAATCAAGATCCAGAATGGGTAGAGTTTGTAAACCAACGACTAGAAGATCCAAGACTTGAACCCAGGGAGTATGAGATATTGATTCAGGACTTCCTTCATGCCGAGTTGTGTTTTGCGACTCAGGACCAGATCTGCTTTTGATACGAACTAATCTTTGACGGGCGTGAGGCTCCTTTCCTTCATTCTTCATTGATGCGATGGACCTCAATTCTATACTAGACTTCGTATCTATCTGGAACTGATTGACTCTAACTTGGAGTTGGAGGCTCTCACACAAGTTTTGATGAGCCTCCTTGTAGAAGGACATCACTCCCCTGTCTATTCCGATGTCAAAATCTCCCATTTGAGTAAAAAACTGGCCCGGTTGGCAACACCACGAGGAGCTACACGCACAACGTAGCTACCTCGAAAGCAAGCACAAATGCCCTTCTCCTTCCTCTCTCAGACGATAGATACTGACTTTATCTTCTAGACAGCGAGCAGGTGGACAAGGTTCATGAAATTTTGTCAAATAGTCTGATAGGTCGTATGTGGCTTCTGAGACTTCCGGTATTTTCACCATTAGTATAGCGGATTTCTCTGAGCCCTTGACTCTATCCCAAACAATATGGAATTCTCTCCTAGAGCTGAGGAACTCACTACTCTATTAGAAAGAAGAATGACCGACTTTTACACGAATTTTCAAGTGGATGAGATCAGTCGTGTGGTCTCCGTTGGAGATGGGATTTGCCATCTGTTTGCATCCCAAAATTTTCATTGGTTTTGGAGTGCTCCAGAAAAATAAGGTTTTTGTTTTGAAAGAGGAAAGAAAGGGACTCGCCCGTCGGTACGAGGATCGACCGTTCCCGGCGCCTTTACCGGGGGTAATCAACCCAAGGACTATGTTTATCATTGATGCATTTCATTTTAACTTAAACATCTTTTTGATTCTATATGCGGTGTAGAAAATATTGAAAGTTTGGAGTTTCAAACTTTTGAAAAGGTTCTTGAAGAATTTCTTGAAAATGTGAAATGTTTTGAGGAAAAAGTGAAACTAGTAAATATCATTTGAAAAACTTGTGAAAACATTTTGAAATCACTTTAGTGTTCTCTTAAGACTTTAAGTAGGTTTGAGATTTTGCTCTAATTCGGTTACCACCTAGCTAGAGCTTCATCCCTTCTTGCTTAAGTTCTTTTGGAGATGTGCATGTGATCATAAATGAAATAAAGTGGGTGAGAATGCATGGATGCATTTACCCTATATGATTGAAAAAAATGTAAAACATTCCTACCACAACATTCATCTAATGTCATTCCTACCACAACATACATCTAAGATTTCGTTATTATAATTATTGTATATAAGAAGGAAAAGTTTTTGAAAAGGGATAGAGATTGTAGACCATCAAACATGATTCCAATATTGGGTCATTACTTGGTTTGTGGTCTTATTGAAGTTGGTAAATAGAAAGTTAATGAGGTGAGAATGTTAAAAAGAATACAAGAGATAAAACAATCTTATGAAAGGAAAGAGAGATATAAAGAAAGACATGCATACATGTGTACATACCATCACATATACACATATATGAAAGTTTAAGAGAAAAAGATGTATTGATTCGAAGAGAAATAGAGATTTTAGAGGAAAAGAAAAATATCATACGCATATATGGGTATGAGAAATGTTATAAGAGAAGATATTTGTCTTGAAAAGAGGAATAAATATTTGAAAGAGAGGAGATGGAGCACATGTACATACGTATTCATGCACATATGAAAATTTATAAAATAGAAAGTGAAAGCATAGAGAGAGAAATATGGGGGTCATCATGTTGGCATAAATGTATATAACATGTGTATACATCCATACCTTCACAAAATTAGAAAAATCAAGGAACAACTTAAAATTACCAACTTCAAATTTAATGTGGGCCGGAGGGGAGTTTGGACTCATGCAAGAGTCTAAGCTAAGTCCTTAAGGCCATGTTAGAAGGTTCTTTTTGAAAATGTTTTAGAAAATATGATTTATATAAGCATAGAATGTTATTATTTGGTTTGTTGTAAGAGATATATTTCTTCCACCGTTGGGTATGGAAGAAAACAAGCAACATAACGATGCACTCGTTAGGGTTCCTAATGTGATGATTAAGAAGGAAACTAGCGCAAAATGATATGGAAATGCATATTAACATGTACATTTTCGTGAGGGTTTATCCCGGGTTGGACAAGTCCCAACCTCAAAGATTAATATGAAAATAAAGAGTCCCCAAACCACACTCTCATTCCCGACATGCATTCACATGTAAGTAAAGAACCAAGCAACTATGCATGCATAATATATAGATAACTTTCAAAGAAGGAAAGAAAGAAAGAGGATGATGAAAAAAAGCAAAGTTCAATTAGGAGGGAAGACATGATGTAACTATGAATTGATATACCACCTCATCTTCTCATGTTCCCGGTGCACTTGAGTATAGCCTCTTGACTCTAAAATAGAGATTGAGAGCTATCTCTTTTGGCCATGGAGAAATGAGGAAGAGAGGAAAATAAGAGGAAACAAAAGAACAATAAGAATGTATTCATGAAAAGAAAGAACATGATTAAAATGAAAGATCATCTCATCTTTCCATGCTCCCGGTGCACTTTGATTATAGCCTCTTGTCTTTAAAAAGAGATTGAGAGCTACCTTCTTTAGCCGTGGGGAGATGAAGATGAGGAGAAAATGTAGAAAGAGAAACAATAACGAAGAAATGAAATAACAAGAATAAGACTATATTGAAGAAATGAAATAACAATAACAACAAAAATATATTCATTAAGGAAAAGAATAACAACAACAAGAATATATATTGAAGAGAAGAAAGAGCAAGAAGATATTGATAAAGAGAAAGAACAAGAACAACAAGAATACTTGAAAAAGCATGATTTAATCATAAAATAAAATATCATCTCATCTTCTCATGCTCCCGGTGCATTTGAGCATAGCCTCTTGTCTCTAAAAAGAGGTTGAGTGCTATCTCCTTTGGCCATGAGGAGATGAAGATGTGAAGAGAAAATGAAAACAACAACAAGACTATATTTAAGAAAAAAAATAACATAATAATAAGAATATTAATGAAAAGAAAGAAGAGAGAAATGAGAGGGATGAAGATTACATACCTCTAATGGGAAATGACCTAAGAAAGATGAACACCTTCACTTGAAGATCCCATTTTGAATGAAGCTCTAAGAATGCTTGCTCTAAGTTGGAGAAGGAAATGGAAAGAGGGAGAGGGAGAGAGAGAGAGCTCAAGAGAAACTCTAAGTCTTCAAGTGAGAATACACTAGAGTTTCTCCCAAGGACCAATCTTGCCCAAGAGGGAGGATATGGGGGGTATTTATAGAGGATTTTGGAGTCAAAACCCAAAATTTGAATTTTTTTGACCTACAAAGACTAAAATCACCCTCCAAAAGGAGATTTTTTTGGCCAAAAGAAAGGGCAAATCGGTCTTATCCACCCAAAAAGACTAAAATTACCCTCTAAAAGGATGTTTTTTTGTCAAAAGGATGGGTAAATTAGTCTTGTTTACCAAAAAGACTAAAATCACCCTCTAAAAGGAGGTTTTTTGGTCAAAAGGAGGGGCAAATCGGTCTTATTTGAAAAAGTCTAAAATCACCCTCTAAGAGAAGGTTTTTTGATCAAAAGGAGGGGCAAATCGGTCTTGTTTTAAAAAAAGACTAAAATCACCATCTAAAAGGAGGTTTTTTTATCAAAAGGAGGGGCAAATCGGTCTTATTTGAAAAAGACTAAAATCACCCTCTAAAAGGAGGTTTTTTTATCAAAAGGAGGGGCAAATCGGTCTTGTTTAAAAAAAGACTAAAATCACCCTCTAAAAGGAGGTTTTTTGATCAAAAGGAGGGGCAAATCGGTCTTGTTTAAAAAAGACTAAAATCACCCTCTAAAAGGAGGTTTTTGGTCAAAAGAAAGGGCAAATTAGTCTTAAATGATTGATTTGGATCTGAACTTGGGTTTTGGATCTAAAATTAGTATTTTGGATTTAATTTGGATATGAAAGTTCTATTTTGGATTTAATTTGGATCTGAGAGTAGTATTTTGGATTTAATTTGGATCTGAAAGTTGTATTTTGAAAATCTTGTGCCTAAATTTGAATTTCGCACTTGGATAAAACATCATAGTCCTTCAGAAAAAATTGGGGTGATTACAGATGCCCCTCTTTGTTAATAAGCCGGTGTTAGCCGTGCTTAGTGACAAAGATAAACGCTACAAATTTTTCAAATAAGACATTTTCGTAGAGATGTTTCAGGCTTTACCCCTTACCTGAATGGGTTGTTTGAGCTTAAATTGCAGGTTTAACCCCTTGCCTGCATGGGTTTGCCGATTTCAAATTCAGGTTTAACCCCCTGAATGGGTTGCCTTGACTTGCATCACAAGTTGAACCCTTTAACTGTGTGGGTTGCTTTGGCTTGTAGCACAGGTTTAACCCCTTTGCCTGCATGGGTTGCTTTGGGTAGCATTGCAGGTTTAACCCCTTGCCTGCATGGGTTGCCCTCATATTGCAGGTTTAACCCTTTACCTGCACGGGTTGCTCTCAAGCCCTGAGCGATAAAATAAAAATAAAAATAAAAATGCCCCAGTATAATTGTCATGTTTTACAACTGGGAAAAATCTAGATTGAATAGTCGATGTGGAAACACAAATGTTTGACATTGATTGGAAAATGAATACAAGAGAACTAGGCATAAAATTTCTTGAGGTGAAGGGCATTAACAGGATCGGCAAGTTCCACCCCATCAGCATCAATTAGTCGGTATGAATTGTGGGGCAAAGCTTCCTTAATGACATATGGGCCTTCCCAATTTGGTGCCCACTTGCCCCATGGTCGTCCTCTTAGGTACACTGCAGATCGTAGGACCGAATCATTCACTTTGAACTGTCTCTCGATAACTAACTTGGCAAATTGTCTGGCTACCCTTTGGCGATAAGCTTCAGCATGTTCAGCCGCTTTTAGCCTCTTTTCATCTAGCAAATCGAGTTGCATTAGCCTTTTTTGTTGATATTGAGTAAGAGGGAGCTCTATGAGAGAAGCGAACTTCAAAGCAGGTTTCAACACATGTAATGGTAGAACCACTTCTGTTCCATAGACTAGCTCTGCTGGAGTGGCATTTGTTGGAGTTCTCATAGTGGTGCGATATGCTCATAGAGCGTTGTGCATCTTTTCATGCCAGTCTCTTCCAGTTTCTACTGTCCGTTCCAAGATGCGGATCAAGATCTTGTTGGTAGCCTCTGCTTGTCCATTGCCTTGGGGATAGTAAGGAACTGAAAAATGATGCGTGATGTGGTACTTGCTGCACAATTGCCTCATCTTTTCATTCTTGAAATGAGTTCCGTTGTCTGATACTATATCATGAGGGACTCCAAATCTGCAAAGAAGATTTTTGTGAATGAAGGACACTACATGACGTCCTTCCACTGTTCTGAGTGTGACAACTTCTACCCACTTGGTAAAATAATCCGTTGCAGCAAGAAAATACTTATGGCCATTAGAAGCTGCAGGGGATATCGGTCCGACTACGTCAAAGGCCCACATTGAAAACGGCCAAGGAGATGTCACAGAATGCAAGTGAGAGGCTGGGGCATGAATTACTGGAGCATGCAGTTGACATTCTTTGCATCTTTTGACAAATTGGTGACAATCTTTTTGCATGGTAGGCCAATAATACTCTGCTCGAATTATTTGTTTGGTGAGGGTTTGGTAACCAACATGGCCTCCACAATCTCCTCGATGTGATTCTTCGATTACTTTCTTTGCCTCATCTTCATCAAGGCACCGAGAGTATTCAGTGCTAAATCCACGTCTGTATAATACCCCTGCTAGGATAAAGTACCTTGCTGACATACGTTGTATTGCTTTTTGTTCATTTTTAGACATTTCAGTCGGGAATTCTCCGCTTTCAATGTACCTTTTGATGTCATGGTACTAAGGCGTATTCCCCCCTTGGATATGATGAACATGCGCCATCGTTTCAAAAGCAGGGTGTTCTAATCTTTCAATCTCAAAAGAACGGATTGCTTCATTGGTTCGAAAAGTGATGGTCGATCCTAAGCTCGCGAGGCCATCTGCAATAGGGTTACCTTCTCTCTTTACGTGAGCCAATTGTACTTCTTCGAATTGACAGATTAAGGAGGTAGCAATTTCAATTCCTTCTTCTATCGAGTTTGCTTGTTCAATCAACTCAGCAAAGGTTTTGATCGGGGCATTGCGGATGAGACTTTTCAAGGGTTGGGCAAGATTTTTCCTAATGAGTGACAAGGCTTGTGTCTCAGAAATGGGCTCCTTCATCTTATTGCATTGCATTCTCCATTTTTGGATGAATTCTCGAGCCTTTTCTCCTTGTTTCTGATGAAGACTGCAAATGGTACTGAGGGTTGGAGCCATGAGAGCATTTTGTTCGAATCTTTCAACAAACATGTTAATCAACTTGTCAAACTCCTTCAGCTCGATTGGATTGATATTTTCTTTATACCATTGTGCGGCAATGCCTTCAAGACTTCTTGGAAAATATCGGAACAAAGCTCTGTTATTTGTCCGAATTTTGTAGCAATCATTGAAAAAAGTTGAAAGATGAACGTGTGGACAAGTGGTTCCATCATATCTGATGAATTCTCTGGGCAAGCCTTTCACGTCTTCGTCTCCTTCAATGCCAAGGTAGTAGTCCTCACATGAGTATGAACGTTTCCCCTTCCCCCTAAGCTCAAGATTGTTCATTCTTTTCTCCATTTCGTAGAATCTGCGCTTAGTCGGACTTTCATCATCACTTGATTCGACCAATTCTGGCTTGATCTTTTTCTTTTTTCCCTCAGAACTCTCACTGTCTGAGCTGCTGCTAGTGATGTATTTCTTTGTCTTTTTTACTTTCTTGGTAGGTTTTCTCTTCCTTTTGGGCTTCTCTTCCGAACTTTCAGTGGTGATAGGACTGGGTGAGCTGTTTTCTATCATAACATCTTTTTCCTTTTTATTTTTCTTTGTTGTTTTTTTCTTTTTGAGAGAAAACAGTTCGGGTCTTTCTTCCTTACTAGTTGTCGAATCTGAACCCAAATGGTCTTCATCCTGATTTTCAACAAAAGACTTGTTTTTCTTCTTTCTTTTTTGCTTGGCAGTCTTTTCATTGTCCGGCTCTGGAGTAACCATCAAGGCCTTTGGATCTTCTTGCTCTTTCATGAATCGCTCCATGAACAAACAGAACATATAGTAAGCTTCTGGCTCGATTGCTGGGAGGCCAAGTGTTTCTGAACGGAGTTCAGAGGATGAAACCTCGTTTTGAGGAGTCTGCTTAGCTTGCGATCTAGTTTCAACCATCTTGTTGGCTTTCAAGTATTCACCTTATGACATAAGAAAATAGAGTTATTGGATGGAAATGATGACAAAATGAATGTTCATATTGCGTTACAAGTTTTTAAAAGTTACATCCAAAGATACTAATAAAGATGACAATGACAGAAGGAATACAAAGTTGACAACATAAAGGAATACAAAGTTGACAACATAAAACTTTTTAGGGAAGGATGGATGGTGGTCGGTTGGCATCCCACCACTTAGCATATTCCTTCTTCACCACTGGGCCTATGAACCAAGTGTATGATATTTGTGTCTTCCATTCTTGTCGAGCTACTGCAAACAATGCTATCCATTGAGGAGAACTAAGGTCAAATTCGGGAATAGCTCCAATTGGTGCATGCACAGAGACCATCTTCTGCCTTTGAGAGAACTGTCTCATGCATCTATCAGCACAATAATCAACTATGAAGTAAGGTCCCAAGAGTGTGGTACGCCCATGATGATGGTGAGTATATCGGGGTAGGCTCTGCCGACGATCACAATAATCCCAAATGATCTCTCCTTCATTCAATTGCTCGATCAAACGACGGTATTGCTCCAAGGTTGTCAATGATCCATCAGTGTTTCTGAATAGACTGGCTTGGGGTCCCGCATGCTTGAGGAACCACAATTGTAAAGCATATGTGCATCCTTCTATGAAGTCGATATCTCCAATGGTAAAGCAGGTGAGTCCTCGGTAAAGGAAGGCTAAGGCTGTCATTGCTACTGACAAGTGTCGGGTCCCTCTATGCCCCCATACTCGAAAAAGTTGGGCAATACGGACATCTAAAAGGTCACTTCCATTGGTAAAAAGGGTCACTCCTACTGTGCAGAGCATCATACAATGTTTAATTCTCCCTATGGCTTTTCGAGGTAGGGTAGAAGGTTCAACATAGGTTCCAAATTCTTCATACAAATTTTTCATGTTGATGCTTTGATTTTCATGGTTTTCTACTAAAGGCCAAGTTTTCCGTCCAGTAAAGTGAGCAATGAGGTCATTTGCATTGACCTTGGTTGGGTTCATAAGGAATTGTTTTTCCAATAGATCATTTGGGTCACAAGTTGGGGTAGGGAGGTCTAGTATTTCGGCAAATTCATCTAGTAATATTGTCATTTCTCCCCATGGAAACCAAAAAGAGGAGGTCCTTGGGTTCCAACGCTCGGCGATTGCATGTACCAAATTTCCATTAACTGACTGCATTCCTCCAGCTGCCACTGTCTCTAGCCCACATTCTTCAAAGTAAGAAGGAAACATCCGAGAGAAGGTGGGATGCCAAGTCCGATACCATTCGGGAGCCAAAGGTTGAGACACAAGAGAAATGTAGGTGGACCGTTCGGGACCTTCCCCAAAGAGGATGTGATCACAAGGGAATGTGACACCACGTTGGAAAGAATACATCTTGAATGATGACTCTAAAAGATAAAAATTGAATTAGTGGAAAACATTGACTAGGTTGACAAAGACAATATGAGGTAGATGTGTGGAATGAGGTTGCAAATCATCACATAAGGTTTCACGCACATCAACATCTATCATGAAATAATTTTTTTTTTTTTTAGAAAATTGGGTATAGGAACCTAATTGAGATAATTTTGTGTCACGATAATCCGATATCAAGTTATGCTTATATACCTTAGCCAAATGGCTTAGTACGAGCATAGATTCTTCCTTAGGCAACTAAGGGTAGAGTTCATCAACTTCTTCTTGATCACTCATCGATATACCATAAATTACCACTCATGGTACTAACGAGGGGGCGTTCCCACCCAAGGTGTGGTCTAGTTGTAAGGCTTAGTCTTGTGCTACCGCCAAAGACCAAGCCCGGCAACATGATGACCGGGACAAATAGGTATGAGGAATTTTGAAATATGATAAATCATATAAATTGAGTTGTCTCTAATGCAATGTTGCCTAAGTTTGAAGATTAAAATAGAAGAGCAAACATGGCTTTCAAACAACTCCTAAATCGAGAAGGGTGGTATGTGATCATAAATATGTGTGAACATGATTGATCCTTTTCAATTAGTCCTATGTGCAAGAAAACATTCACAATCATCAAACAATGCAATGAAATGTCAATTGGGTCGAGGCCAAAATAAGGGACATGCTTTATCATTGGCAATACATGAGATGTTCAAATTAGTGAAAATGCATCAATAATCATAGTCAAACGATGACGGGTCCCATCACGGTCGCCATCTGTTTGCATCCCAAAATTTTCATTGGTTTTGAAGTGCTCCAGAAAAATAAGGTTTTTGTTTTGAAAGAGGAAAGAAAGGGACTCGCCCGTCGGTACGAGGATCGACCGTTCCCGGCACCTTTACCGGGGATAATCAACCCAAGGACTATGTTTATCATTGATGCATTTCGTTTTAACTTAAACATCTTTTTGATTCTATATGCGGTGTAGAAAATATTGAAAGTTTGGAGTTTCAAACTTTTGAAAAGGTTCTTGAAGAATTGCTTGAAAATGTGAAATGTTTTGAGGAAAAAGTGAAACTAGTAAATATCATTTGAAAAACTTGTGAAAACATTTTGAAATCACTTTAGTGTTCTCTTAAGACTTTAAGTAGGTTTGAGATTTTGCTCTAATTTGGTTACCACCTAGCTAGAGCTTCATCCCTTCTTGCTTAAGTTCCTTTGGAGAGGTGCTTGTGATCATAAATGAAATAAAGTGGGTGAGAATGCATGGATGCATTTACCCTATATGATTGAAAAAAATGTAAAACATTCATACCACAACATTCATCTAATGTCATTCCTACCACAACATACATCTAAGATTTTGTTATTATAATTATTGTATATAAGAAGGAAAAGTTTTTGAAAAGGGATAGAGATTGTAGACCATCAAGCATGATTCCAATATTGGGTCATTACTTGGTTTGTGGTCTTATTGAAGTTGGTAAATAAAAAGTTCATGATGTGAGAATGTTAAAAAGAATACAAGAGATAAAACACTCTTATGAAAGGAAAGAGAGATATAAAGAAAGACATGCATACATGTGTACATACCATCACATATACACATATATGAAAATTTAAGAGAAAAAGATGTATTGATTCGAAGAGAAATAGAGATTTTAGAGGAAAAAAAAAATATCATACGCATATATGGGTATGAGAAATGTTATAAGAGAAGATATTTGTCTTGAAAAGAGGAATAAATATTTGAAAGAGAGGAGATGGAGCACATGTACATACGTATTCATGCACATATGAAAATTTATAAAATAGAAAGTGAAAGCATAGAGAGAGAAATATGGGGGTCATCATGTTGGCATAAATGTATATAACATGTGTATACATCCATACCTTCACAAGATTAGAAAAATCAAGGAACAACTTAAAATTACCAACTTCAAATTTAATGTGGGCCGGAGGGGAGTTTGAACTCATGCAAGAGTCTAAGCTAAGTTCTTAAGGCCATGTTAGAAGGTTCTTTTTGAAAATGTTTTAGAAAATATGATTTATATAAGCATAGAATGTTATTATTTGGTTTGTTGTAAGGGATATATTTCTTCTACCGTTGGGTATGGAAGAAAACAAGCAACATAACGAGGCACTCGTTAGGGTTTCTAATGTGATGATTAAGAAGAAAACTAGCGCAAAATGATATGGAAATGCATATTAACATGTACATTTTCGTGAGGGTTTATCCCGGGTTGGACAAGTCCCAACCTCAAAGATTAATATGAAAATAAAGAGTCCCCAAACCACACTCTCATTCCCGACATGCATTCACATGTAAGTAAAGAACCAAACAACTATGCATGCATAATATATAGATAACTTTCAAGGAAGGAAAGAAAGAAAGAGGATGATGAAAAAAAGCAAAGTTCAATTAGGAGGGAAGACATGATGTAACTATGAATTGATATACCACCTCATCTTCTCATGTTCTCGGTGCACTTGAGTATAGCCTCTTGACTCTAAAATAGAGATTGAGAGCTATCTCTTTTGGCCATGGAGAAATGAGGAAGAGAGGAAAATAAGAGGAAACAAAAGAACAATAAGAATGTATTCATGAAAAGAAAGAACATGATTAAAATGAAAGATCATCTCATCTTTCCATGCTCCCGGTGCACTTTGATTATAGCCTCTTGTCTCTAAAAAGAGATTGAGAGCTACCTTCTTTAGCCGTAGGGAGATGAAGATGAGGAGAAAATGTAGAAAGAGAAACAATAACGAAGAAATGAAATAACAAGAATAAGACTATATTGAAGAAATGAAATAACAATAACAACAAAAATATATTCATTAAGGAAAAGAATAACAACAACAAGAATATATATTGAAGAGAAGAAAGAGCAAGAAGATATTGATAAAGAGAAAGAACAAGAACAACAAGAATACTTGAAAAAGCATGATTTAATCATAAAATAAAATATCATCTCATCTTCTCATGCTCCCGGTGCATTTGAGCATAGCCTCTTGTCTCTAAAAAGAGGTTGAGTGCTATCTCCTTTGGCCATGGGGAGATGAAGATGTGAAGAGAAAATGAAAACAACAACAAGACTATATTTAAGAAAAAGAAATAACATAATAATAAGAATATTAATGAAAAGAAAGAAGAGAGAAATGAGAGGGATGAAGATTACATACCTCTAATGGGAAATGACCTAAGAAAGATGAACACCTTCACTTGAAGATCCCCTTTTGAATGAAGCTCCAAGAGTGCTTGCTCTAAGTTGGAGAAGGAAATGGAAAGAGGGAGAGGGAGAGAGAGAGAGCTCAAGAGAAACTCTAAGTCTTCAAGTGAGAATACACTAGAGTTTCTCCCAAGGACCAATCTTGCCCAAGAGGGAGGATATGGGGGGGTATTTATAGAGGATTTTGGAGCCAAAACCCAAAATTTGAATTTTTTTGACCTAAAAAGACTAAAATCACCCTCCAAAAGGAGATTTTTTTGGCCAAAAGGAAGGGCAAATCGGTCTTGTCCACCCAAAAAGACTAAAATTACCCTCTAAAAGGATGTTTTTTTGTCAAAAGGAGGGGTAAATTGGTCTTGTTTACCAAAAAGACTAAAATCACTCTCTAAAAGGAGGTTTTTTGGTCAAAAGGAGGGGCAAATCGGTCTTGTTTGAAAAAGTCTAAAATCACCCTCTAAAAGAAGGTTTTTTGATCAAAAGGAGGGGCAAATCGGTCTTGTTTTAAAAAAAGACTAAAATCACCATCTAAAAGGAGGTTTTTTTATCAAAAGGAGGGGCAAATCGGTCTTGTTTGAAAAAGACTAAAATCACCCTCTAAAAGGAGGTTTTTTTATCAAAAGGAGGGGCAAATCGGTCTTGTTTAAAAAAAGACTAAAATCACCCTCTAAAAGGAGGTTTTTTGATCAAAAGGAGGGGCAAATCGATCTTGTTTAAAAAAGACTAAAATCACCCTCTAAAAGGAGGTTTTTGGTCAAAAGAAAGGGCAAATTAGTCTTAAATGATTGATTTGGATCTGAACTTGGGTTTTGGATCTAAAATTAGTATTTTGGATTTAATTTGGATCTGAAAGTTCTATTTTGGATTTAATTTGGATCTAAGAGTAGTATTTTGGATTTAATTTGGATCTGAAAGTTGTATTTTGAAAATCTTGTGCCTAAATTTGAATTTCGCACTTGGATAAAACATCATAGTCCTTCAGAAAAATTTGAGGTGATTACAACGTGTTTATGGATTGAACGAGATTCAAGCCGGAGAAATGGTGGAATTTGCCAGCGGTGTGAAAGGAATAGCGTTGAATCTTGAGAATGAGAATGTAGTTATTGTTGTCTTTGGTAGTGATACCGCTATTAAAGAAGGAGATCTGGTCAAGATTCATTTGTATGTCATCAGTACTCACCAAGGTCAGGACTGATTGCAATTGTATGTCATTAGTACTCACTTGACCAATATGCCATTAGTACTCACTGTGCAAACAAATTCTATTAGTATGACCAAAAGTTGTATGTCATTAGTACTTTTGAAGGTTGGCAATTCTTTAGGAAAAGTTAGGACTTTCCGGTCAAGAATGGTCAAGACTCATTTGTATGTCATCAGTACTCACCATACCAAAAAAAGTCAGGACTTTATGGAAAGGTCAAGAATGGTCAAGACTCATTTGTATGTCATCAGTACTCACCATACCAAACAGGTCAGTCGATCAAGACTCATTTGTATGTCATCAGTACTCACCAAGGTCAGGACTCATTGTAATTCAATGCCATTAGTACTCACTTGACACACAAATGCCATTTTCCATCAACAATTAGTGCTGACTATGACATTAATACCAAAAAAGGTCAGGATTCATGACAATGGGATGCCATTCACCATACCAAGAAAGATGCCATTAGTGTCCAAAATCCATGTTGGTTGATGGTCAGCACTCATTTTGATGGTCATTGTCCTTTTCTTTCAAGAAATTGTCTTCCTTGATCTTTCAGAAAGCACTCGCAAAGCGTAGGGCTTTGCTCGTGGCGTGACATGACAACGACCCTCACGCTTCGCTTTGCGAGTGCGTGCTTTCTGAAAGAAGGAAACTCGTCAATTTGCAATTGTCATGGATTTTGGACACTAATGGCATCTTTCTTGGTATGGTGAATGGCATCTCATTGTCATGAATCCTGACCTTTTTTGGTATTAATGTCATAGTCAGCACTAATTGTTGATGGAAAATGGCATTTGTTTGTCAAGTGAGTACTAATGGCATTGAATTGCAATGAGTCCTGACCTTGGTGAGTACTGATGACATACAAATGAGTCTTGACCGACTAACCTGTTTGGTATGGTGAGTACTGATGACATACAAATGAGTCTTGACCATTCTTGACCTTTCCATAAAGTCCTGACTTTTTTTGGTATGGTGAGTACTGATGACATACAAATGAGTCTTGACCATTCTTGACCGGAATGTCCTAACTTTTCCTAAAGAATTGCCAACCTTCAAAAATACTAATGACATACAATTTTTGGTCATACTAATAGCATTTGTTTGCACAGTGAGTACTAATGGCATATTGGTCAAGTGAGTACTAATGGCATACAATTGCAATGAGTCCTGACCTTGGTGAGTACTGATGACATACAAATGAGTCTTGACCATACTTGACCATTCAAAAGAGTCCTGACTTTTCAAGAAAGTCCTGACCTTTCAAGAGAGTCCTGACATTTCCATCTTTTTGATATGGAAAATGACATTTGTTTGTACAGTGAGTACTAATGGCATTGAATTTTTGGTCATACTAATGGCATTTGTTTGCAAAGTGAGTACTAATGACATATTGGTCAAGTGAGTACTAATGGCATACAATTGCAATGAGTCCTGACCTTGGTGAGTACTGATGACATACAAATGAGTCTTGACCATACTTGACCTTTCAAAAGAGTCCTAACCTTTCCTTCCATAATGAGTCCTGACCTTGGTGAGTACTGATGACATACAAATGAGTCTTGACCTTTCCTTCCATAATGAGTTCTGACCTTGGTGAGTACTGATGACATACAAATGAGTCTTGACCGACTGACCTTTCTATAACATTCAGGAAATCGTCAAAAGTGCTTCCAACTTCATGGAAAGGTTATGGAAAGGAAAGGCAATTATGGAAATGTCAGGATTCATGGCAATGAGATGCCATTCATGCTGACCATACCACAAATTGTATACCAACCATAATTGCAATGAGATGCCATTCATGCTGACCATACAACAAATTGTATGCCAACCATAGTTGCAATTGTATGCGATCCTAGAAGCACACAATCACACATTTGCCCAGGCATGGATTTGCCTGGAATGTCACAATACCTGTGGCGTGCTCACAAAACTCCTCAAAATTCCTCGAGCTTCGAACTCAAGGTCGACGGGACGTGCCCGGTGTACCTGCAGACATAAACAAAAGGTAAGACTTCTACTAGTTACCTTAACATTCCAAATAAATATAAAACAAAATCATTGAGGCATATGTCATTGCCTCAAGAGGGTGTCGACAGGTAGTGTCGACCTACAAGCCCTCTACGCAACTACTTGCCATTCCCACCCAACGTCAAAACCCCAATGCTTCGATCAATCCATTCTTCACGCATTTCTCAAAACCTTTCCTTTAGTTGAGGTGTCTTCCCAACATGTGCACCCTCTTCCTACTACACATACCACCCACGACATCAAGGGTGCTCCAAGCATTCCCCAAAGGCGGTCCTACGCTTCTCCACAACGTCTAACTCTACCATGCTTCCCTATAGCATCGAAAACAACCTATCATGCATAAAAGATCATAATAAACACGAATCATCTCTTCTCTCCCATCATCCTACACTTTTCCCAAAAGGCAAGGTCACTAGCATGCGTCCCTAACTATCAATTCTACCTTCTAGCATGCTCAAACAATAATTATACATGCTCTAATAGATAAAATTCAAGAATCTAAGCTCAAATAGGCCTTGCTCACCCCAATCCAAGTGTCCAAACTGCTGTAATGCCTCCGACAGCCCCCTTCAAACGTTCAATCAAACTTCAACGACACCAATCGTGCAGTGTCGCCACCACCAACACCGCCTAATCGCTGCTAAGAGGAGAAAAACACGTTCCCCAAGTTGGAAACCTAACAAACCATGCTGAAAACAGTGAGGAAGAGTGCTCGATTGGGGAAAAATGGAAAAACAAATAGGAAATGGGGAAAAAAAACTCAAGTAGGAAACGTGAGGGCAGGGGGAGGGCGCTGTCAAAAAGGGTGGACAGAAGAGAGAGTGAGGAAAGGAGGGTTCGGACTGAAAGGGAAAGACGGTAGAGGGGAGGGAAAATCAAGCGGCCAAGGGAAGAGACGGTGAAGAGAAGACGGGCGGAACGAGTAGGGAGCTCTAGCAGAGAGGGAGAGGAAAAAAAATCATGCGGTAGGGGAAAGCTGACAAAGGGGGAAGTGGCTGCGTGGGAGGGAGGAGAAGAAACGAACAGAGAGGGCGAGAGAGAGAGAGAGAGAGCTCACCCACGCTGCCGCCGCCGCCACCTCTGCCACTGCCATCGCCGCCGCCGGTCCAGCCACTGCCCCTTCTTCTTCTCTGCGCTGGCATGGGAGACCACCAGGAGAATGACGAAGGAGAATAGGGAAAGGCGAGGGAGGAGCCCTCGCGTCGGGCACGACAAAGGGGTTCGGGTCTGGATCTGGACCCTGACCCGATCCAACCTGCAAGAACGTTGCACATTACATACATGCTATCACATATACACATATATGAAAGTTTATAAAAAAAAAGATGTTGATTTGAAAAGAAAAAGAGATTTTAGAGGAAAAGAAGTAGACAAATATATATATATATATATATATATATATATATATATATATATATATATATATATATATAAGAAATTTGTAGGAGAAGACATTTGACTTGAAAAGTGACATAAAAGATTCTAGAAAGAGAAAATAGAAAACATATATATATTCATTTATGTGTATATGAAAATTTGTAAAATAAAATATAAAAACATAGAGAGAGAATGATGAAGGAAACTATTATGTGCACATATACGAATATAACATGTATATATGTAAATATTTGTCTTCATGAGATTAAAAATCAATAAATAACTTAAAATATCCGACTTCAAGTTTTATAAAGGCCGGAGATGAACTCGGGTTCATGCAAGAGCCTAAGCTAAATCTCTGAAGCCATATTAAAGATGGTTTTTGCTTTCAAAAATCTTTTAAAAAGCATTATTTCAAATATTTTATATATTAACATAAAATATCATTATTTTATTTGTTACAAGAAAATATATTTCTTTTACCATTAGGTATGGAGGAAAATCAAACTACATAATAAGGCACTCATTAGGGTTACCTAATTGGGTGATTAAAAGGGAAACTAAACACAAGAATGACATGAGAATGCATACTAACACATACATATTCATGAGGGTTTTCTCGGGTTAGACAAATCCAAACATCAAAAACTGACATAAGAATAAAGAGAAGAATCAGAAACCGCACCCTCATTCTCGTCATGCATTCATATATAAAATAGAAAAAATTAATCAACTATACATGAACAATATCTCAAGACAAAGCAACATTCAATAAAAGGAGGGAACATGTTTCAATCATAAAAATAAAATATCATCTCATCTTCTCATGCTTCCGATACACTCAAGAATAGCTTCTCGACTCTAAAAAGGATATTTGAGAGTTATCTCATATAGCCATGGAAAGATGAAAAAGAGAGAAAATAAGGAAAAAAAATATAATGAGATATTGGTCACATACCTCTAATGATAATGATTTAGAAGCGGAACTCTTACTTTGGAAGATCTTAGACTCGCCTTGAGTGAAACTCCAAGGCAATAAAGATATTGCTCCAAAAGATCTCCTTGTGCCCCCTTGAAGGACAGAAGGGTCGTGAGGGAGTGGAGTTGTTGCGGTCGCCAGTGACTAGGGAAATTTTCAAAAAAGCAGTGTCTCTCATCTGTTGTTCTATCTAAGATGCCGAGGAGAGACAGCTATAGGGTCAGCTGAAGCAAGAGGCGCTGCAGTCGTCGAAACAATAGGTTCTGCATTCTGAACCTATCGAATGCAGAGGCAGGTTCACATCCCTATAGAATTCTGCTCCCAGCTCAGATTTGCTTGTTTTATGGCTCTTTGGAAAGCTGTGGAAGCTAGGAAGACAGAGAGTCCTTCCTTGTAAATACCCAACAATGGGATCTGATGATATGGCCCGTTGAACAGAAGTATGTTATGCTATAGCAGGGACAGTAGCATAGGGACAGGCGGCTGAAAAATTTGCGACTTCGGCCGATTCAAGTCACCTCTACAGTCGAGCTTGGGCTCATTCTAACCGTCTAAACACTTTGGCAGTTCTACCTGAGCACTTTCATGGCCAACAACCACTAGTAGAAATAGTGGCACTAGTTTGAACAAATCTGTCGGGGTAGTTACCTCAGAACAGGGACGACCAGAAACTTGTAGGGTGCATTGGAACCGCGCTACGCCGACGATGCTGTCTAAAAAATATCTCAAACAACGGTGGTTGGTGGTAGTAGTGCCATGCAAAAGAAGGGTTTGCATCGACGTTGCTCTGTTTCACGCGTGTAGAGGAAACACCTCTGTTTCTGGAAAGAGAGAGCCGTTAGAAGCTCTCACGCAACTTGGTATGGCTTTGAGGGAACCACGGGGCGACGACGACGCTATTTGTTCTGTCATTTGCCGAATACCCTAGTGCGAACGCCGATAATCAGTGAATCAATGACACCAATCGATGAAGAGGCCAAAAGGGGCATGAAGTGATCGGAATTGCTATGGTCGCCAGTGACTGAGAAAATTTGTATGGTTCTACCAGACAATCGAAAGTTGTAGAATTCAATCAAGAAAGGGGTTTAAGTACAAGAGGTGAGACTCGCTCGCGTTCTACTGCCCGCTGGAGAGGAAATGATGACACCTAGCAGAATGATGGTTGTTGACCACTGGTTGTCCATGTAAGATCATTTGGTGGGCCGACATATGTCTATGAGGAATTTCAGACATTATGGCTGTCTTAACGTAAATATCCGCCTAAGTGATTGCATTTTGGGATATTACGTCATTTTAGATGTTATGGGGTAATTTTGAAATGTATAGATACCAGTACGGAATTACAGACTCTTTGATGGGTGGAATCCGTAATTGTCCTTATTATAAAATGGTAGTGGTCAGTGGGTCGTGCAATGGTTGCCTGAAACATTGGTTTCTAGGGTTTTCCTCTTCCCCATCTGAGAGAGACATCAAGCGCGCCGCACGTACCCTGGAAGACCCTGCTACGATCTTCCCGTGCACTAGATCAGATGGATTTAGGTACGCTTCCGCTTCAGTTTAGGGTTTCGTTTATTTCAATGATTTAGCATGAGCATGATCCTGTTTAGGGTATATACGTTTGGTTTTGTATATGCGTTATGACGAGAAATCCCAACATTTGGTATCAGAGCCCATGTTCTTCGTTAAATCGTTGAATTTTTGGATGATTTTGTGTGTCTTCCCGTTGGGTTCATCCCTGTTCTTCGGCTGCAAGTATTGCTTTCAAAAAAAAAAAAAAAAAATTTGGCGTGGGAAGCAACGGAAGCCGTCGGGCTTCCGCTGCAGCCGCCTGAGGATGCAGAGGGTATGGCGTAAGGGACGGCTGGTTTTAGGCGGGCGACTGTCGCCGGAAGGCGATGGACGGCTTCCAGCCGTCCTGCGCGACCCACCAGCGGCCACCCACGCTGTTGGGTGGCCTGCAGGTGAACCCCTTTTCGTCTATCGCCGCCATTGAAGAAAAGAGGTAGGGAAAGGGCGACGGCAGGGAGGGCGACATCAGTCAAAGGCCTGCCGGCGGCTTACCTGTCGCCGGACGGGGCTGTGCAACCCTCAGGCGCCCACCCACGGTCTCCGGCGGCCCGCCGGTGGCTTCGTCGCCGCTGCAACACACAAAATCGGTAAGAAAAGGGGCAAATGTTCAAAATAGAGAAAGACTCGTGGAATCTGCCGGCTTGCGGCGGGCATCGGCCCGCCATTGCCGCCGCCGACGTCCGGCGGCCCTGGCGGCACTCGCCGGTGCTCACCCAAGGCTCCCGGAGGTCTACCGGAGGTGAATCTGCCGTTCGCTGCCATTCGGTGTCAGGCAGGCGAACGGCGGTTTCGGTCGAGTGGAGACGACGCTCGGGCGGTCGAGCTGGGTTGGACCGGGTCGGGTCTTGCAGACCCGATCCGGATCCATCAGATTTAAATAAAAAAAAAATCATTTTGCCGCCCGCCCGCACCTTTGTGTTAAGATTTCGGACCGGGTCGGGGCCGGCAGGGCCCGACCCGTATACAAACGGCCTGGTTTTAAAACTCGAACCGGTTCATTCGGTTCCAGACCGGTTCAATCTGATTCAGAACCGATTCGGTTCGATTCAGACCGTTTCAGACCTTTTGGGGACCGATTCAGATCTTTTCTGCACCGGTTCAGTTGTTTTTGAGACTGGTTCGGACCTTTAAAACCCGATTCAAACTATTTTGGGACCGGTTCATTCAGTTTTAGAACCGATTCGGACCCTTTGCAGAACGGTTCAGTTGTTTTCAGAACGGTTCAGTTGTTTTCAGACCGGTTCAGTTGATTTTCAGACCGATTCAGGGCATTTCAGACCGGTTTATTCAGTTTTAGAATCGATTTAAGTCATTTTCAAACCGGTTCAGTGGGTTTTCAGAACCGATATGGTCTATTTTGACCGTTTCGTCCAATTTTTAGACTGTTTCAGCCCTATTTAGGGGCATGTGGGTGCTCTAGTTGCGGTTTAAGAACGATAAGGGCCACTTTAAGGCTGATTCAGTGGTTCTTGATCCTCTTAAGCACGATTATGGTACCGATTCATAATATTTTCGACTCTTTTGGGCCTATTTCATTGAACCATTTGGTTTTGGGTTTAATGTAGGGAAAGTTTTGTATGTAATTTTAATTCATGTATCATGTTTTGCATGTTTTAAATTTGTGGGTGTACTTTAGATGAATATTTGGATTATGAATTTGATCTTTGGCCATGTCTGTTGTTTGAAATGAGTAAGTTTGTATTTTATGTCGCCAAAGTTACCTCTGTTGTACGAATTTGCCTGTTTTGAACATTAGATGATAGTATACTTGATCCATGCGAACAATGATCAACCCAAAGGAGGATTGTTGTTTGGTCAGGTTTAAGTATACAGGGCAATGAATATGTGATAATTTTTCAGGTTTCCATATAAATAGCGAGTCAATCCAAAGATAGGCTCGTTGTTTGACAAGGTTAATTATCTATATTCAATGTTGACCAAGAATACCACTTGCAGTTAGTATTTCAATCCAAAGATTGGATATTAACGTTGCACCGGTACCTTGTGATGGGATTTAGGCCATTGTATTTAAATTCATTTATATTTGTTATTTCATTTTTGTACATGTTTTGATTGTGAGCATGTTTGGTATTTTTGTTCTTTGTATAGTGAGTTTTGCTTCCATGATATCTGCAAATTTGAGTACTGTTCCTGAGTTAAATGGTTCGAATTTTAAGGACTGGAAATAAACTGTTATGATTGTTCCGGGTTGTATGGATCTAAACCTTGCATTTAGGGAGTTGTGCCCACCTCATCCAACAGATCAAAGTTCCCATAAGGATAAGCGGTACTTTGAATGGTGGGAACGCTCAAACCGCATGTGTCTAATGATCATGAAGAGATCAATCCCAGAAAATTTTAGGGGCTCTATTACTGAAAAGGCTAGTGCCAAGGCGTTCCTTGAAGAGATTGAAAAACGTTTTGCTAAAAATGAAAAGGCTGAAACAAGCACTCTTTTGAGTAAACTTGTGACGGTGAAGTATAAAAGTAAGGGGAACATATGAGAGCACATTATGGAAATGTCTCATCTTGCTTCAAAATTACAGGCGCTAGGTCTGAGGTTACCCGAAGACTTTATAGTGCATGTGGTTCTTCTTTCTCTTCCACCACAGTTTGGACAGTTTAAAGTTAGTTATAACTGTCAGAAGGAGAAATGGACTCTTAATGAGCTCATTTCGCACTGTGTGGAAGAAGAGGAGAGATTGAAGCATGATAGGATAGAAAGTGCTCACTTGGTTACTACGCCTAAAAGTAAGAAAATGAAGGCTATTAAGGAAGTTGCAGTTGATCATGCATCCATCAAGAAACAAAAGAAGCATAAGGAAGGCAAATCAAGCTGCTTCTTTTGCAAGGATGAAGGTCATATGAAGAAGGATTGTACTAAGTATCACGCATGGCGTGAAAAGAAAGGTACGATTCTTACTTTGGTTTGTTCTGAGGTTAATTTAATTTCAGTACCAAGGTACTTGTGGGTAGATTCGGTTGCTACTACTCACATAAGTGTTTCCGTGCAGGGCTGCCTAAATTGTCGGACGCCAATTGATGCTGAAAGATTCATCTATGAGGGCGATGACATGAAGGCGAAGATTGAAGCCATAACAGATTTTTTGAGTTATTGTTAAAGACTGGTTGTTATTTGAATTTGATAGAAACTTATGTAATACCGCCTTTTAGACGGAATTGGTTGTTATTTCCTTACTGAACACATTTGGTTAGTATTGTTCATTTGGAGGAAATAAATTTAAGTAGTTTCTGCATTCAAATTTGAATTCCACTGGTTCTTTGTCTAGTAGCGATAACCTTTATTTGCTTGATACGGTTGCTTCATATAATGAAACCTTGCATGTTGCGTTTAGTGGTACTAAAAGAAAATTATCCAAAGAGAATTCTGCTATGTTATGGCATTGGCGCTTAGGACATATCTCTCAAAAGAGAATATAAAGGCTTATGTCAAAAGGAATTCTTGAGTCCCTTGATTTTGCAGACTTTAATGTTTGCATTGAATGCATAAAGGGAAAATGAAAAAACATTAAAGGGTTATAAGTTTTTTAATCCATTCAGTAAGTCTTTCTTTAAAAGGAAAATGCCCATTTCTTTGAGGATATTGAGTTTGGGAGATGATCAGGTTATGAACATTGCCTTTGAAGAGGAACCTGAGTCCACTCTATTCAGAAGAAGGCAATGATGTCGATCTCCATACTGAAGAACAAACTCAACAACCTCAAGAAAATTAAGTAGAGGTGTCACTAAGGAAATCCATATATGGACTAAAGCAAGTTTTCCAGTCATTACAAACTTCATCAAGTTATAGTTTCATTTGGTTTCGAAATTAATATGGTTGATGAATGTGTATACGAAAAGTTCAGTGGGGGCAAATTTATCGTTTTATATGTCGATGATATATTGTTGGCAAGTAATGATGTGGGCATATTGCATGAAACTAAGAAATTTTTGTCATCAAAGTTTGACATGAAGGATCTTGGTTGTGCATCTTTTGTATTAGGAATCCAAATATTTCGAGATCGCTCTCGGGGTATTTTTGGATTATCACGAAAGACCTACATTGATAAAGTGCTTCAGCGATATGGCATGAAGGATTGTAAACCAGGAGATACTCCAGTTGCTAAAGGAGACAAGTTTAGTCTCAAACAGTGCCCTAAAAGTGAAATCGAATCTAAGGAAATGGAAAGGATTCCCTATTCGTCTGTTGTGGGAAGCCTTATGTATGCTCAGGTTTGTACTCGTCTGGATATTGCATTTATCGTGAGAATGTTAGGCAGATACTTAAGTAATCCAGGTATGGATCATTGAAAAGCAGCCAAAAGAGTATTGAGATACTTACAAAGAACAAAAGGTTTTATGCTCACATATAGGAAGTCAGACCAGTGGGAGATCATTGGGTATTCAGATTCTGACTTTGCTGGGTGCCAAGATGATGACATTCAATCAGGTTTTGTAATTGCAGAATTTTGTTACGAGGCTGCGCATTATGTATGGTATAGAAAGACCACTAAGGTTGTTGTGTGACAATAATTCAGCAGTCATGTACTCTTATAACAGCCACAGTTTGTCAAAGTCGAAGCACATCGACATTAAGTTTTTGGGCTGTTAAAGAGGGGATATAGAATGGTCAGGTGTCTTTAGAGCATATTGGGACAAACTCTATGATTGCGGATCCGCTTACCAAGGGTTTAACACATAAGGTCTTTCACGAACATGTTGTTCATATGGGGGTGTTATCCTTGGATGATGTGCTGGTTTAGTGGGAGTTTGTATTTTGTTTGCTCTCATGTATGGACACATATTCAATTTTTTGCAGAATAAAGTTTGAAGTTCTTTGGTTCCATTCTGTGTTTATGTGTTAGGTTTTGATCTCCATAAGGTTTTAAAGTTGGATCAGTTGAGAATAGACATGTTGTAATCACATTGCATGTAATTCTCATGCTATACATCCATATCAGATCTATGTCATTGGTTATGTTAACATTTGTGATCATTGAAGGTTTAGCTAATTTTGATATAGCGAAAGCCACTTTGGTTCTGTGTTGATATGATCATGGATGAGATTGGTGAAATGACGTTTAATAAGATAGCAGTTATGAGCTCTTAAGGTTTTGTGTAATGTCTGAATGTATTAAGACATATTTGGCCCAAGTGGGAGATTGTAAGATCATTTGGTGGGCCGACATATGTCTATGAGGAATTTCAGACATTATGGCTGTCTTAACGTAAATATCCGCTTAAGTGATTGCATTTTGGGATATTACATCATTTTAGATGGTATGGGGTAATTTTGAAATGTATAGATACCAGTACGGAATTACAGACTCTTTGATGGGTGGAATCCGTAATTGTCCTTATTATAAAATGGTAGTGGTCCCTGGGGTCGTGCAATGGTTGTCTGAAACATTGGTTTCTAGGGTTTCCTCTTCCCCATCTGAGAGAGACCTCAAGCGCGCCGCACGTACCCTGGAAGACCCTGCTGCGATCTTCCCGTGCACCAGATCAGATGGATTCAGGTACGCTTCCGCTTCAGTTTAAGGTTTCGTTTATTTCAATGATTTAGCATGAACATGATCCTGTTTAGGGTATATACGTTTGGTTTTGTATATGCGTTATGGGGAGAAATCCCAACAGTCCATGCTGTGCATCGGAAACCCACACCACTGCCTGCTGATTGCCTGCCAAGCCTGCTCACCTGTTGCAGGTAGCTTGCTGGAATGGTGTGAAGACGTCTGAGGAAGAGCCTCGCCTACCATGTTTGTCCCCACGACTCTACTGTGTTGGAAATTCACCCGTCGGGGGAAGTGAAGATGTCGTCTGAAACTACAGCTCACCGATTGTCCACACCACTCGTCGGGAAACCACCGCCGCTGTTGTTCACCTATTAAGCCATTGGGAATCTACGCAGCTACATGCTGGCTGCCTACCGTGTCTGCCGCCCGGTCACTTGCCGTTCATGCGACGCTGCCCACCATCACGCTTCCTCTATGCACCGTTGGAACTCTGCTTGTTCAGGAAGCATGCCCAACAACTCTTTGTGATCTAGCCAGCAGGTTGTCTGGCACCTTCTGCTTGAATCCCATGCAGACACTGGAATTAGCAGCGATGGTGGTCGGAGGTTGCTGTGTACCCTTCCTCCTCGTGCGTGGGGATCGAACAGTTGGACCGGTTTGGTCGACCGTTTCCTACAGATGAGTCGGTCATCTAACCCGAATCACACAAAAATCGGGTGGTACAAAAGTTAGCAAGTTGGGTCTAGGTTTAGACCAGACCCGTTAACATATATCCAAAGAAAAGCAGGTTTGAGTTTTGGGTTTAAATGTCACGTCTAAGGTTGAGTTTTGAATTTGTGTTTGGATAAGAAGACATGGGTTTAAATATTAACTTTGGATCGAATAGTCGCTCTTTTTCTGGGTCTAGGATTTAAATCCGAATAATAAAATATAGTCTTTTTTTTTTTTGAAAAATTTGGGGTGATAACAAGCATACATACTTAACCTGCATTCCTTCACACAACATGCTTTCTTTCACACAAAGGAAGGAAGACGGTCAGAAAAAAAGAAAAATAGGAGAGGTTCCTGCTGAAAGAATAAAGGAGAGTAGAGGTTGTCGGTGAAGAAAGCTTGGCTTTAAAGCAAAAATGGCAACAGAAGGAAAGAATAGTGAGTTCACAATAATGTCACTGTGGTTTCTTTTGTTGACATTAAATGACAAAGGTAATGGCTTCTACAGGTCATTTTTCAATGATTAGACATTCAAAGAAATCGAAGGAGCACTCTTGAGAAACTGAAGGCGAAGGTGATGGTAGAGCTAAAAAAAGAAGAAAATATCAATGCAACAGGCAACAAGTGCATCCCAGTTCATATGGTAGATAATGTGATAGGCAAAACAATGAGTGCATCCAAGTTTATGCATTAGATAATATTACGATGTAACATGTTTGAGATAGTTTACATGAGATAAGAAATCGTGACATAATGAATGTGTGAGATAACGACTTCAGGGATAAGTTTATGCATCCCAGTTTATCTCATTATTTCATAATCATTCCTCTCATTATTGATCGACGGAATAAGAGAAGACACGTGTATAAAGTACGTGATAAGTAAACGGAGATGAGATAATGCAATCACGTAATGAAAACAATGATTATGAAATAATGAGATAACAATGAGTCCACCAAGAAGGCCAAGAATGGTAACGAGAGAAAGAGATAACAACGCTTTTACATGGGATAACATTAACTAAATGGCGTGAGATAAGGTTTGTTATTGATCGATGGACTTTATGATGAGGTAATGTTGAATGTTATTTGATAGAAGGTATTTATGCATGAAATAAATAATTTGTGAGATAATGTTAAAATGTTATTTGATTGATGGATTTTATGCATTGTAGATGCGCACATATGAAATATCTATATCATTGGATGACGATGAATAAGAGATCGAGTGTCTCTGCGAAGAAATGAAGTATCCCAAAGACTATGCTCCTTCTATAGGAATGGAGTTCGAGACAGAGGATCTTAAAGAATGTGGTCCTACTGTAGGGATGGAGTTTGAGACGGAGGATCCCGAAGAACGTGCTCCTTCTATGAGAATGGATTCAAGATAGAGAATGCAACATGCAGTTTCTACAATTTTTATGCTTTTTGTCAGGGGTTCAGCGTAAGGAAAGGTAGGATGGAGAGAAACTCATAGGGCATGGTCATGAGAAGGTCATATGTTTGTTCGAAAGAAGGATGGAAGAGATTAGTTCCATGTGTAACTAAACACAAGATTGATACAATGTGCAGTTATGCTGCCAATCTGGAGCTAAGAAGGCATCCAAATGAAAAATATTGTATTCGCGCAGTGACGATTCAACACGACCATCCATTGGTACCTTCTCTCAATCGCATGTTAAGGTCACATTACAAATTGTCATCATCACATGCTGAAATAAGTGAGTCAGCTGATGGTGCAAGTATAGCTCTAAAGAAGGCATATGACGTGTTTGTTAAAGTAGAAAGTGGTTGTGAGAATGTTCCATTCACATGCATGGATCTTAGAAACCACTTGAGGTGAAAAAGGATAGAATCAATGAAAGGAGGAGAAATTATGACATTGGTCGAATCCATTCAGAAAAGATTAAACAAAGGCACAAGTTTCTACAATGCCATTCAGATGGACAAGCATACTTATGCTACAAATGTCTTTTGGACAGATTTGAAGTCTAGGCTGGATTATGGATCCTTCAGTGATGTGCTTATTTTTTGACACAACTGTAAAGGTCAATACCCACTGGTGGCCCTTTGCTCAGTTTGTGGAGGTGAAGCATCACTCGAAAAGTTGCTTTTTTTATGGTGCATTATACTTTGATCAGACGTTTGAGTGGTTGTTCAAGGTATTCACTATGGTTATGAAGGGGAAGACCTCAAAGTTGTACTAATAGATGGTGACAGTGCAATAGAAGCTGCAGTATCTCCTATATGGCTAGAGGAACATCATTGTTTGTGGCATATATTCCAAAATGTAGTAAAGTTCATAGGACATGTAATGAATCAGAAGATTGTCTTTAAGGAGAGTTTTACAAATTATATTCTTAAGTGCAAAGGTTGTGACATGTTCGAATGTATGTGAACACAAATGATTGAAGCATATAACCTACTGGCTTAAAAAATTGTATAAGGACAAAAAAAAGTGAGCGTTGGAATGAAGAAGATAAGACTTCTATGCAAGCATGATAAGCACACAGAGAGTAAAGAGCAAGCACGCTACACTGAAAAGGGGATTATATTCTTGCTTACAAATATCTCGATTCATGGAACACTATGACAGATTTTTGGATGGTCTTAGGTACTGTGAGCTTGAAGAAGACGTGAATGCATTTGTATGTCGGCCTTAAACTCTTGTGTTTGAATACCTTGATTGAGCTGCAACTATGTACACACTAATTGCATTTGAATGGTTAAAGGAATAGGTCATTCAAGTGACTAATTGTGACATAGAATTACACATATAACAATCAAGTTGCCGCATATATCTTGTGATAAAAAGGGAGAGAGATTCGACTAAGATCAATGATGTTTTCATGACCTACGACATTGAAACATATGATGTCGAGTGTTCTTGTAAGAAATTTGAACTTAAAAGGTATTTTGTATTGCCATGCTCTAAAGACTCTCGATCGAGAGAACATCCGAGAACTGCTAGAGAGATACATCCTTGGTAGATGGACCTAAAATTTAAAGATGGAGTTAATGAAGATTTGTCTTCAAATTCCTTTCTGTGATGGTCATAAGTCCTACAGCCTGTCCTGGCATTTATGCAGGACACTGACATGTGTTGTAGACATAGCAACAAGAAATGACCGGGCTTATGAATACATGACATAGTTGGTGAACGTAGTCGTAGAGAACATTTCACTCTATGTCATGATAGCAACGTGACAATGAAAAGCCAGCTTGAAGCAGTAGGTCTCGTCACCCCAAATCCCTCAAAGAGGAAGATGAGTCATGGTTTTGCTAATATGGTGTTTGATAATGCCATGGTGAAGGTTGTAAAATATAGGAGGCACTAGTCTACTAGTCACTACTTTCAAGAGGAAGCTCGATAGGAGTTTGCGTAGGACAAAAAGCTGTTGGAGAAAGGAGGCAGAACTAGAAAAATCAAGTAAGAAAATCATCCTCAACAAGTTGATTATGTTTCATATACAAACAGTGCAGTTGAGACTTTCATGCAATCCACATATATGCAAGATGCATATGATCGCGGAGGTTTCACGAAACTCCTAGTAAGTCTTTTTCTATTATATGTATTTTTGTATGATTGAACTATAAGCACATTTTGATAATCGATTTTGTTTAATTGTTATAGTACTACATGGATTCAATTGGTCCTTCCCAATAGTAGCTTGCTCTTGCAAAGTACCATACAATAAATGATTTTGTAACAGCCATTGAAACGGAGACAAATTAATGTGATAACTACACACAAACCTAGTTATATGCTAAAGGTCGGAATGAATACAACAAGGCACATGGTGATGAGTGAATGAAATAATAATGACTTTACAATGGTGGCAATACGTAAGTGGACACCCAATAATGGTGATAACGAAAGAATGAGATAACAATGAGTCTTCCATAGCGAGAGAATGAGATAACAACAGGAAGGGCTTGAACGAATACAACAATGCACATGGTGACAAGAGAATGAGATAACAACACGTCTACAATGCGTAAATGCATACAAAATTGAGAGAAAGAGATAACAACGTGTCTGCCAAGAATATTATAAGTAAACGAAGACAAATTCATGCTTTAATAATATGAAGGGCCGGAATGGATACAACAACACACACGATGACGAATGAATGAGATAACGAGTCTACAAAGAAAGCGATAAGTGGACACCCAATAATGCGAAAAATTAACATAACAAAATAATGAGATAACAACAAGTCAACCATAACGAGAGAATGACATAACGATAGGAAAGACATGAATGGATACGACAAGGCACACAGTGACGAGAAAATGAAATAACAACGCATCTATAGAATGTGTAAATGGGCATGGAGGCAAGAGAATAAGCTAACAATGCGTCTGCCAAGAAGATGTTAAGTAAATGGAGACTAATTCATGAAATAATGATAAGAAGGGCTAGAATGGATACAAGAACACACACGGTGACGAGCGAATGAGAAAACAACAACTCTACAAAGCAAGCGATAAATAAATGGACACCAAATAATGCAAAAAATTAACATAAAGAAAGAATGAGATAACAACAAGTTTACCATAATTAGAGAATGAGATAATGATTGGAAGGACATGAATGGATACAACAAGAAACATGGTGACGAGAGAATAAGATAACACATCTACAGAATACATACATGGATATGGAGACGAGAGAATGGGATAACAATGTATCTATCAAAAAGATGATAAGTAAACAGCGACGAGTTTATGCAATAACGAACAAAAGGACCGAAATGAGATAACATTGTGTTTGCAAATGCGTTAATTAAAAGAAATGGTTACAAGGGCGCAATAATTATCATAAATCGTTACAAAGACGATATTATTCAAATTTTAGCACACTTACTTATTTGAAGTAAGTTTCCAAAAGATCTTCTAATGCTATTGGTAACATCAGCTTGGATGAACCAGGTTTCCTTCCAAACGCTATCTCCTGCATGTATTTTATTACGAACACACTGTAGTCATAGTTGTTTCTTTGATGTAGACATTTTACTGATAAAATTTTATAGTCGTCAAATGTTTTGATGTCAAAGACATGTTTGAAGAATTTTTTTTGCAAAAAAGCCAAAACTTCTTAAACATGAAACAGAAGTTATCTTACCAACAGTTCAGATTAAACTGCATACCAGTATGTAGAGGTCTTCCACAATTTGGTAGTCGCCGTAGCCTATGCATGGATCATATATCCACACATGTTTTTTCACGTTGTGGATGACATATAACACTCAATGTACTTTTTCTATCACACAGAAGGAAATAAAACTTGAAACATACATGTGTTAGAGAGCAACCAAATTAAGGTAAAATAAGAGCAACAAATTTAGGCAACTACAGAAAGAAGAACAAAAATTTCAACTTTAGCGATGAGTTATTTCTTAATTTTTGAAACATTTTCTATGACATCTGTCATCAAGGCCACAGTATTGTCCATCAATGGAAAGGACATAACATGTTATTATACATCCATCAGTATGATCGTACTTTTCCCAACATGCAGGTTACGTAATGAAATATAACAAAATGAAAGATACGTACCACAGAATCTGCTCTTGTATGATACCTTCCAAGGCCTAGCTAATGCTTACACTCTAAAAGGTCAACAAAATAATTCAGACTAATATTGGTTACTTGCTTGCGAGAGAGGAAGTCTTCAATGTAAAAAAAAAGTAGATTGTCCCTAAGTTTCCTGGAACGTGTCCCAGACTCACCTATTGGTTCCCTAAACTCACCGGCTGGTTTTCTGGCCGAATGTATTCACATTGAAACAATAGCTTGTTTTCTAGAGTTGTCAGCTAGTTTTCTGGCAAAATGCATCCTCGTCATTGCAAAGCTAGAGAAATTTCAAGCATCCATTGTCTTCTTCTCTCTTGCCATAGAGTCTTTCTTTCCATTATGGAGAAGCCTCTGCTCCACAACCGACGAACTTTCTTTTCCCTTTTTCACGTATGGGCTTCTCGCATCATTCCCGCCGTCCACCTTAGGGCACACTCTTTTCACCACCAAAGGGTATTTTTTATCAACAACAACTTTACATATGGGCTACTCACATCATTCCCGCCATCAACCAAGGGGCATAGTATCTATCGAGTGCACCAGCTGATTCGCCTTTGACCCACCTTGGCGCTGATTTGGCTTCCGAGTTAATGTATGAGACAAGTGGCTGATGAAATAGTAATTTTTTTATGAGATAATGTTTATGAGATAATAAAAAATATTTAAGAGATAATGAGACAACACTATGAGCGAGACAAAAAATGAAAACGCTTTTTTACTACTTAAAGAGGTATATTGGTCATCACAATATGTGTATACGGACTGAAAAATTTTACCTTTATTGAATCCTCAAATCTTCTGGTTGCAGTTTTAGTTTTCAAAAAGTTTCTTTTTTGTATTAATTATGGGTTTTTTCTATCATACTTAAAATGGCACATGAAATTAGGCAATGTATATAACCTGCTTTGGCTTGTGAGTATGTCACCAAAGTGAGAATTAAATATCTAACTAAAGTTTGGAAGGGATTGGAATTTTTTTTCCTTTGACAGCACAAACGAGAGAGAGAGAGAGAGAGAGAGAGAGAGAGAGAGAGAGAGAGAGAGAGAGAGAGAGGCGCAAAGCAAATAAAAAGTGAGAGGGCGGGGGAAGAGAGGAAGACAAAATTTGTGCCAGCTGAGCTGTACAAATTCATCTACCACTCAGGTTTTCTTACATGTATAACCAGCAACAACTTAGTTTGTCTCGCAAATCAGACTAAGTTGTCATGCTGTTCAAATTTTTGCAACGGGACCTATAGTAACATTGTACAAAAGGGAGGACAACTGCCATTGTGAGTTTCAAGAGCTACATTTTGTTATAGTGGACATTGCAGCATCGTTGCCCAAGTTTCAATGGTAAAAAAAAATTAACTGTGCATCCTTGTTCCATCCTGGGTGGGACGAGGATTTGGGATGCATATCCCGGTTTCCACCACCAACAGTTGAAAAAACCATCCAATGTTTGCTTGAACAGGGGATCCACTCAAAATTTGAATCACAATTCTTGCTGTACAGTGCATTTCCAGTGGAGCAAACACACCCTTATGTATTGGGAAATGGGTATGTTGTTAATCTCTCTCTCTCACATATGTTTTTCAGACAGTAATCTAGCAATTAATGAATGGATGCCATGAGAGGAATATTATTGTAATATCTACCAAAGTGAGGGTCTAAATATCTAGCATAGGAAAATGATATGTATGCGAACAAGAAACAAAATGAAGGGATTACATGAATTTCAGTGTAAAAGGACTTGACAATGTCAGATATGAGTTGGTCAAACTAGCTTGTGACAGTTTCTGGTGTGGGTCAACCAAACCCGCTTAAGATTAACATCAATTTGGCCACCTTTCAGAGATCCAATTGAACATTTACAACTAGACAAGCATCCAATGGCATTTGGCTAGTACTCTCAAGAGTACACACCAAGGCTCACATGTCTGACTGGCAATACGGTAGCAAGACCATAACTAAGGAGACAAGTTATCCAAAGAAGAGGGCTGAAATAGTCTTCTTTTCCTCCCTTTGTCAAGCTTTCCATTGAATCCAATGGAAAAATATCATTACACATTTTACTCTCTTGGGGATCATTTTAAAGTAACAAAACCAGTATCATGTGGGTCCTAAACTAAACTAGATGACTTGCAACAACACATTGATTAGTACATAGGCATGCTTGATCTATATTGGTGACGTAGAAGTTGTTGAGTGGAATCTACTTTTGGGAATTTTTCATGTTTAAATGTATTTAATGATAAAAAAAATCAACTGTTGATATTAAACTAAGGTAGGGATGAAATGTTTTGAGTTTCAATGTTTAATGCGTGTCGTTGTTGTGTGATAAATAATCGTGGTGATGTCCAGTCTGGCCTTTTTCCTGTCCCAGCTTTCACATGGTATTGTCTTTAAGGGGTCGAAAAAGTGTTTCCTATCATTTCGTTTGTTCCAATTTTGTCGAAAGTATCCAAAGAGAGATCTTTTGTTTGTTAAAGCATTTGTTCTAAGAGGTCAGACTTTCGGGAGCTACCCAATGGCCTAGATTTCATATCTTGTTGGGAGATAGGGCTGTCAAATTGAGATTCACAGATTTTAAATTCATGAAGGCAGTGAAATCGATGGATTTCAGGTTGAAAGAGAGAGAGTTTCGAACTTCCTTGCATAGACCTTATGGTCTCGCCTGCCCGCCCTACCAGATGATGATCACTGCTGTTGTCCAACAACTGCCTCTCCCTTCCTTCCTATCTCCCTTAAGCACTACACTAGGGTTGATGATCTCTTCTCTAACTCTCTTTTTTTGACAGCTCTCTCTCTCTCTCTCTCTCTCTCTCTCTCTATATATATATATATATATATATATATATCAAAAGTTATATTTTCTTTAAATTCTATGATATAATACATTTCTATGTAGACAAGCTAAAATATGTTTCTCATGCTGTTTTGGAAATTTTTTTTCAATAACACCAAGGGACATGATGCAATTAGCAGGGACTAAATGGCTGGTTCAAATTTTAAGGACATGTACAAAGGACTAGAGAGAGGGGCAGGCAAATGAGGAAAGCGTTTTTATATCCCATAGTTTTCAGCATAGAGTGGTTTTTCCAAGTAAAATGAAATAAAAAACATAAAACATTAGTCCACATGATGAATAATGAATGGTGTTACAATCTAAAAACAGTTTAAATATATTTTATTTGTATATGTAAAATAAAAAAACTAATAATCTACACATGCTTACCTATAAATAATTAAAAAAAGATTTTAAATTCGACTGAGAAAACGACAAACAAATCATATGCCGTCCATTCTCTCTCTAATCGGTGGTCATGTCCTGCATGATAATTAGAAGTGCAATAAATTTGACACTTAGCGGCCCCTTTCGCCCACTTTCCTCTCGCTTTCCGACCGACCTCGATCCCTCCACCTTTCTCCTCTTCCCCCCCACTATCTTTATCCCCACCTCCTCTCTCTCTCTCTCTCTACTACTACTACTACTAACGTTTCTCCGAAGGGTTTCTTGGGCACCGAAAATACGAAACCGAAATTAAAAACTAAAAAGGGGCGAGTTTCGCCCAACCTTCCTCTCTCTTTGCCCAGCCCTCCTCTCTCTCTCTTTCTCCTTGTTATCTCGAGATCTCAGAATATAGAGAGACCCACCCAATTTATTTCCAGTGGTCTACTTCTACACTCCCTTTGCTTCTTCTCTCTTTTGGCTCCGTCCAATCGCGTCCTTCGCTCTCTCCGTACCGTGTGGTGTTTGGTCTTGTCTCGAGAATCTTCTTGCTATCAAGTTTGTTCTTCTTGCTTGGTGTGTATTTCCGATGCATGGTGCAGGAAACCCGGTGTCTGTTTTCCCCCTTCTGGCGATGTTTCTGGGTTGCCGCCTGATGTCTCCTTAGGTGGAAAATCAATTTATGGAGCTAGGGTTCCTTGTGTGATAACTTTGGCGTTAGGGTTTTTCAGGTTTTAGGTAATACGTATGGAGGGATTTGGTGGTGCTGGTCTCTTTGAGAAAAACCAGAAAGATTTCAAGGAATTCCTTGGGGATCCCTCAGGTGCTCTCTCTCTCTCTCTCTCTCTCTCTCTTTTTCTCTTTCTCTTTCTCTTTCTCTCCGTGTTAAACACTTTGGTGGTCTTCTTAGCTTGTAGCCATCCCTGTTACTGTGCCTCCATGAGCATCAGAGAATTGTTTCATTGAATGTTTTTCCATTTTGTGCTCGGAGTTGGCTCCTGTATGTTAATCTTGTTTTATCTTTGCATGCACGTCATATGACTGTAAGCGCTGTGGTTTGTGGGAAATTTAGTTGTTCCGCATGATTGGTATCACCAGCTTGGATGTGCTATGTCCGTCCACCGGAATCCACAAATTGAAAATATTGTTCGGGGCAGCACTTACCTTTACAGAGTTTTTCTCTTTTCTGAGCAACTATTTTGTCGGTATTATATCACTGGATCCCGTTTCATGTAATTTTTTGAGATCTCATCACAAAATAAATTCTATATTGTTTTCCACATCAAACGTTCATTTTTTTCCCTTCATTTTTGTTCTTGTGATGCTTTCATTATTTTCTCTAACTAACTTGCAATGGTGCTAGTATGATGGCAATCCGATATAACTTGTATGTATTTGTTGGATATGGATGTAAGTTAATGAAGTCTAACATCTTATCTTTGTTCCGTAATCTTGCAGAACATGCCCACTTTGATGCTTCCCAATATGCATTTTTCGGTAAAGATGTGACAGAAGATATTGAACTAGGCGGGCTAAATGAGGATGACAGTACACCATTTACTGGCTTTGATGAGGAAGAATTTAGGTTTTCTTCGATTGGAGAAAGAGAGGAGGTGAGATTTTGCATATGAAAATGAAATTTATGTACAGTTGGTCTGTTATACCATATAAATGTAAATTCAGTCTTCAGGCTTGTTAAATTTCTTGTATATATTTTCTTAATGTTTTCCTAGTATTGCAGTCTTCTATTTTTTCATACCAAGAAGTTCTTAGGTGACAGTTATTTTCTTGTTCTTTTGACTTGCGTTGCTTCTTTTGTTATTATTGTCGTTGCCTTTCAATTTGACCAAACTACTCCACCGCTTTATGCTTTCCTATATTGCCTGCTTGAGTATTTCCAACATCGGTCATTCCCACTTCATGCTTTTCCATTGATGTTTTGACTGATGTTTCACTGGGAAATGGTTCAATCTTCAATGGTCTCTGTTGGTCTTAAGTTAATTTACAATTTTTATTGATAGTAGCAGTTATCTGTTTGGAGATCTCGGCGATTAGCATGAGATGGTAGGAATGAAGAAAGAAGTAATCACTTACATTTACAACATTGATCGGGAGCGGGCGAAACTGAACTCAACATGCAAGATCTATGGCATGCATGAGAAACAACTCATAAAACTGGCATCTGACAAATAGAAAAATTGATATTGTACTGGTCCTACTGGATCTAGATATACCATTAAAATGGTTCTGTATCAATCAAAGTGGGATATTTATTATTTTTATCTGTCACCTATTTTTGTGTATCCAGCTGGTCCTGCTGTTTTGTCCTATTCTCATCTACCTGCAAAACAAGGAATTCATTTCCCTTCCCTAGTTTACTGTCCTTCTATCCCTGTAAGTGTTTAGGAGTTAGGACGAGGATACAGTGACACATGTTGAATCTCTCTATTTCTCTTTCTCCCTCCTCCCTTTCCCTCTCTCTAAGCAAGTTGAGTCGTTGACATTTTTGTCTTTTTGCCATATCTGGTATTTTTGATACTTATTTTTGGTGATGGAAATGTATTTCTGACACTGGCTTCAATTTCTAATTAAGTAGTGAAATTTGTGGTTCAGTTAAACATTTTGTGGACTTTTGGCGAAGCAATTCTCATTCAATGGTAGCTATGTGAAATTTCCTGCTTTGTACGATTTTGTAAAGTGGTTCTTCCTTACTGCTTAGCCTTTGCAAAGTCATCCTTGGTGTGAAAGTGTTTTCCCTTTCAGACAGCAGATGTTAAGTGTTCACGAGACGACCACTTTCTCCTAAAAAAAGCCTTCATATAGATTGTAGAATATAGTAAGTGTTTAAAACTAAGTGCAATGAGGTTTAATGGTAATTCCAGAAGAATTTGACCATGCTTATTAATTAAACAGGGTAAGTTTAACGATGAGGCCAATGACATTTTATTGCAAAGCCTGAAAAGCCAGGGATAAAATGTACTTCACAGTTTGCACAAAACACTAAGTCAATTTTGCCATAACATGCTGCTCTTATGCGTACACGTATGTGAACAAACACATAGGAAACAAGTCATAAATATACATACAATATGAATGTGGAGGCACATGCATTTAAGAACTGAAAATGGAACTCCATGTTGAACTTAGTTATTTGCGAATCCATATTACATTGTCCCAAAAAATGTGTATGCGTGTTATATGGTGAGAAATTTCTTAGGTATAATACGGCAAAGTTGTATATCTTGAGAAAATCTCGGCAAATTTTTAAAAAATTTAAAACGTTTAATAAATTCTGAAAATTATTAAAAATAAAAAAATAATAAAAAATACGAAAAAAACACTTATAATGCGTTTTTTTTCACGTTTTTTATTTTCTGTTTCTTTTCTTAAAAGACATTTTTTTCACGTTTTATATGGCTGACTGTTTTTTGGCAAATTGCCAAATTATATGCGTTTTCTGTGACAATGCCATATTGCATGTGCAGCTATGCTAAAAGTGTCTCTGGAAGGTCTCATTGTAGTCTTCTAGATTGTTGGGGCCACTTTATAATTTCTTCAATGGATATTCTGAGTTAAATTTTTCTTGTGGTTTATTTTCTCACAGTTTATTCTGGTTCTGTGTTTGCAGATTGAAGGTTTGGAAACTCTTGCGGAGATTGATGATCTCACTGCTACCTTTATGAAGGTTTGCTTTCTTAATTTTCAGGAACTGATTCTTGAGTATTTGTAAACTGAACATGCATCTAGGTGGATTTATTTGGAAATAATAGTTTGCTTCATGTTATTTTTAGTATATTCCATAATATACATATATCCTTCGCCTGTGTTTATTCTATGCTTGTTACGACTTATGAGGGTCATCTCAAGATTCTGTTGAAGTTCAGGAGTCACAAGCTCATATCCTGAATCTCATTATTGGGATATCGTGACCAAGGGTTGTCTCTGGGTGCTTCTTAACATTTTTTTGAAAATAGTTCCTGTTGAAAAGAGAATTGGAAAGGTATGATTTGTTTATAAATGCACATCAAGAATAGCTTCTTCACATCATATAAGATGTTTAAGCATTTGTATCTTTGGGGTTTATACTTTATACCTCATTTCCTTAAATTTTCTGTTATTAATATTGGTGATCATAGCCACAAATAGCGAAAAATATCATTCTCAGGTTTTTAACAGCGAGATTTTTTTTAGGTACTTTTTGGCAAAGTTGTTTTTCTTGCAAAAATTTTGGCAAAATTTTGAAAAATGAAAAAATACTAAAAACTAAGTTAAAGAAAAAACAAATGAAAAACTGATAAAACACATTAAAAAAACTATATAAAATGATAACATAATGCATTAATGATGATAGGAATGATAATAGATGATTTAATTTAAGGTTAAAGCTGAACCCATGTTGTCACTAACCTTGAAAAAGAGAAAAGCGATCAAAGCAGGAAAAATGACGCTTTTTCCTAACCCATGATCAAAGCAGGAAAAAAGGTTATTATCACTAACCCATGATAATAAATATATTTTTCACATTTTTTTTAAATAGACGCTTTTTTCAGATTTTTTTTCCTTTTTTATTTCTTTTCCTGTTAATGTCATGACATTTTTGAAAATATTGCAAAGTTTATGGTGATGTTCATGACTCAATTTGAACAACGTGATTACCTTTTAGTGGTTGTTTAAGGGCATTTTTTATATCAGATTGTCCTTTGTCCATCAAGCCTATTATATAACTTATTGGGCTTGTTATTTTTCACCCTGACCAAATGAAGCTAGTTAGCAAGGCCAGGGTGCAAGAGCTTCAGTTTGGTCTAAATTGATGCTCAACTCAACTAACTGCAATTGTCACTACTCTGTACATCGTATTGAATATGTGATTATTAATTTATGATGAGTTTGGATATGTTATTTTAGTTTGTAATGGCTAGAGTAAGCACTGGCAGTATTTCAGAGTCAATCCTTGTTTGTTATTGTGCAGTGGTTCCATGCGTTTGGGGCCCTGTTCGCAGTTTGTTCTTTTAGCTTATGATCTTTTATGTATTTTCTCCACATGATCATTTACATGACATGTGACCTGGAATTGCTTGTATTGCAGTAACTGTTTGGTAAAATGCAGAAACAACCAACTGTACCACCAGAAATCAATTCAGGCTTAAAGTATGCAAATTATAATTGGGATAATTTTGGCCATTTAGTTGCTTAGCTAGTGTTTTGACATGGTTTCTATTTGTAAGGTGAACTATTTATTTTTATGAACTTGCTAATGGAGAAATAACATTCATGTAACTTGTGAGAATTTAAGCAGTGGGAGACAAAACCAAAATATGTACTCTGTTGCATAGACTGGCCAATATGTAAGACTTTTTTGTCCTCTAGCTGTTCTTGGAAACTGAGACATATTTTTTATTTTATGAATTTGAAGTTCAATACTCGCATTTTTGTTTCTGTAAATATATATCCTTTGCTTTTGCTTTGATCATGTCTTCTGGTTCATCTGCTAATCTGTTTAACTACCCTCACAGCTAAGCAGAAGAGGTAGTGAACGGAGGAGCTTAGAAAGCATTGGAGATCGTGGATTCTTGTCTAGAGAAAGTAAGTGAGAGTGTTCACTTTACCCCTTTTGTTTTTTATTTAAGGTGCCATCATGTATGATCATCTGTCATATAATCTCTATTCTCCCAACCCTTATTTCATCCTTATCCCTGGGGGAGAAAATCTGTGCACAAGTTCTGATTCTGAATAGGATATTTGCAATGTCAACTCTTGATGTTTTACCAATCTAAATTAGGTTTTGGTCTTTTGATCATTTCCTTACAATTGTTCTGTTTCTAATTGTACTGACCACTGTCACAAATATCGCGTCTTAATCGAAAGATGTATTAAATATGCCAAAAATAAGTCAGCAGTGTAAAACAGCAATAAAATGCTTTTTTTAAAATGTCAGAATATAATTTTTGTGTTTTCCGTATTTTTTATTAAATTCTGATTTATTTTATTTTTATATAATTTTCAGGTTATTTTTTAATATTTTTATTTTTTTTTTAAATTTTCTGAGATTTTTCAGAGATTTTTCTGATATATACAACTTTGCTGTATTATACCCGAGAAATTCCTTGCCGTGTGATACCCGTACATAATATGTGACGATGGTACTGACCTTGAAGGTTTTCTTTCAGGTTCATCCACAACTGATTGGACACAGGAGCCAGACATTTCGTCTTGGTTAGATCAACATACTTTGGAAGCTGATAGTACACGTACAAAGCGATGGTGGTCCCAACCCCATCCGCCCTCTGCTCAACTGACTGAACCCAAACAACAATTGTACAGAACTTCATCTTACCCCCAACAGCCAGAACATTATCCGCTTTCAGAACCCATCCTTGTGCCCAAGTCGTCATTCAGTTCGTATCCTCCACCTGGAGCTCGTGGCCATGCTTCACCTAGTCAATCCCTGCTTTCCAGTATGACATCTCTTTCTCCAGGGCCTCCTGGACCGTTGTCTGGGTCAAGTTTCTCCTCATTCCCTAGTCTTCATTTGTCTGGGAGCCTTCCGCAGGGATTACCTTACAGCGGTGGCACACCTCAGTTTAATATCTCTAGTCATCCCTTCAACCATAGAACTCAGCAAAATCATTGGATGAACCAAGGTAGCATGCTCTCAGAAAATCATCTGGCACTTTTACCTGGTGTAGTTCCTCAGCAGTTGCCAAGCAACGGATTGATGTCATCACAGTTGCAGCAAAGACTGCATCCAATTCAACAATCAATGGCACATTATCCTCCCTTTCATCAGCACATGTTTAATGCACATTTGTCTCCTCCCCGTCATGTGATAAATAAATATGAAAACATACTCGGGATGTCAGATCTGAGAGAACAGAGGTATAAATCATCTCAACGAGGGCGACAACAAGCAAGTAGCATGCGATTTTCACAACCAAGCTCTGATTCAGGAAGCCAAAGAAGTGATAGTGGATATTTGCACTTTCGCTCAAAGTACATGTCTGCTGAGGAAATTGAGAGCATTCTCAGGATGCAGCATGCTGCTACTCACAGTAATGATCCTTATGTGGATGATTACTACCATCAAGCATGCATAGCAAAGAAGTCTGCTGGATCACGACTCAAACACCATTTTTGTCCTTCCAATTTGAGGGATGTGCCTTCACGTGGTCGGTCAACCTCCGAACTGCGTAATTACCTTCCAGTTGATGCTCTTGGACGCATCCCATTTTCCTCCATCCGAAGACCCAGGCCGTTGCTTGATGTAGACCCACCTTCAGCTTCAAGTGATGGTATCTTTGATCAGAAGCCTACAGAAAAACCTCTCGAGCAAGAACCGATGCTTGCAGCAAGGATCATGATTGAAGATGGCATGTATCTCCTCCTCGATATTGATGATATTGACAGGCTTCTACAGTCCAGTCAGCCACAAGATGGTGGTGTCCAACTTCGGCGTAGGCGGCAAGTTCTGTTAGAGGGCCTTGCTGCCTCTCTCCAACTGGTTGACCCACTTGGTTCTGGTAAAGGCAGCCATCCAGTTAGTTTGGCGCGAAAAGATGATCTTGTGTTCTTGCGCTTAATATCTCTCCCCAAGGGCCGGAAGCTTCTTGCTAGGTATCTCCAGCTTCTTGTCCCTGGTGGGGAGCTCACGCGAATTGTTTCAATGGCTATTTTCCAGCATCTGAGGTTTCTGTTTGGTGGCCTAGCCTTAGATCCAAGTGCTGCAGAAACCACCATTGCACTTGCTAAGACTGTTTCTACATGTGTACACAGCATGGATCTCAATGCCTTGAGTGCGTGCCTTGCTGCTGTTGCATGTTCCTCGGAGCAACCGCCTCTACGACCACTTCGTAGTTCTGCTGGTGATGGTGCTACTGTCATCTTGAAATCTGTTCTGGAGAGAGCTACAGATCTCCTTACAAGCCCTCTTATTGCTGCCACATATACTGTATCCAACCGCACACTTTGGCAGGCTTCCTTTAATGCTTTCTTTGAGTTGCTCACTAAGTACTGCCTAAGCAAGTACGACAGCATCATGCATTCATTGATGATACAGGCTGCGAGCACACCCATTATTGGGACTGAGGCAGCAAGAGCAATAAGCAGAGAGATGCCAATTGAATTGCTGAGGGCAAGCCTTCCTCACACGAATGACCATCAGCGCAAGTTGTTGTTGGACTTTGCACAGAGGTCAATGCCAGTTTCTGGTTTCAATTCACATGGTAGTGGTGGGCACATGAGCTCAGAATCTGTACCAGGGTAAAATTTTGATGCTTCAATGTCATGGAAACGGTGTGATGTGATCTGGTCTTTTGACCATCAATCTGCTGTCAAGACAGCTTGGGCAACTTCTGATTCATGGGGGCAAGGAACTGAAGGTATAAGTTATATCAAGGACCTTCCTTTCTTATCTATTTTCAGTTAATTAAAACCTATAATACTGCAATGTGTAATATCTTTATGTTATAAGCGAACAAAAGGAATGATTTGAGGCTGGTTGTCTTGGAAAATCTTCATGAAGAGCTGTATTTTGATGCTCTGAATTTGAAACTGCAGACAAGTGAAACTAGGAACAGGAGATGTACAGGGATGCAGGGACCGGGCCCGAATAGGATGCCCTTCACTATTATTTTTTCTTTCTCAATTATTTTTTGGGAGAAAATGGGAACTTACGAAATAGATTGAGGGTTATTGAAGCATCATTCCTATGTTTTTGACTGTGATGTAAATTGGAGTGCAACCAGTCCTCCTTGTAATTGTTGGAGGGAGTTCAGCGCTCTGTACCACTTGACAGTAGAAATTTTAAGATGTTCTTTTTCCCTCTTTTTTCCTGGTAACCCAGTGTAGAGATGGTCAGATATTCTCTGTTATGAACTTGTGATTGGTGATGATAGAACAAAATCCTATTTAGTGTTAAAATTGGTGCAAGTGATAGTAATGAGGCCTATTTTGCAGAATAATTTGTACCATACCCTTCCCAGCACTGTCTATATTTGCAAGTTTCAATGCTTGCTGGATTGGTAACTTCAGTTTTCCCTTTTCTGTTAAGTTGCTTGAATCTGGTAATTTTCCAGGTTCTATTCGCTTGATTGCCATATGCTGATATGTCGTGCATGGCTGCCAAGGTGTTGTGTTTCCCAAAGTTATTGACCATACGCGTTGTCCATCTCGTGAGATGCTGCTGCAGTTTCGTTGGTTTCCTTGGTACTGGCTGGGTTTGGTATTCCGTTTGTTTCTGTTTCTGTTTCTGCTTCTATATTTGGTGCGGGCTGTGTGCCTCTTGGTCGCCAGTCTATGGTGCTTGGCTTTGTCCGTACTGAACAGACTGAGCTTTGTTAGCACTTATGTAGCACTAACAATTTGACCGTGCAGTTTTACAGTCTCTTGTTCATTCCTTGCTTTACGGAAGCTTTCTTTGCTTACCACTGAATCGTATATCTGCTATATCGAGTTCTTCAGCCGTACAAAAGGAAAGCATGATCGTGGTGATTAGTTTAGAGAATGGAACTGAGTCAGAAGTCTTGTGATATCATATGCATTTAAAACTGTTGATGGTGTTATCCCAAAATTGTTGATGGTGTCATTGAGAGGTCGTTTGGCAGCATTGGGATAGGTTCATTGAACATTAGAACTATTGTTTCATGAACCTGCTTTATTTTTTGAGGTACTAATATTTGAAGCAGATTCATTAAGCATCATCACAAAGTGTCTTCTGCCAAGCTACCCTCGAGAGCTTTGACTGTTTGTGGATTGGGACACAATGCGTGACGGGTGCGGCCTGAGTTTGGATTCCGCAACAAGTCTGCTGGTGGGTGCCCCATCATTCCATCAAAGCTTTGCCCCACAAAGGCTTTATCCCAAAAATAACTATGTGAAGAATCGGCTGAAACAATGGCCATTGGGGTAAACACATGAGGGAAAAGAAAAAGAGTAAACAGAACAAAAAATTTAAATTCCCAAAATAGGTTATCTGCACGGTTCTTAGCCAGCCCTCTGCCCGGCTTTAATCTGATGACGATGTCTTTTAATGGAGTGGAAAATTTTCTCCACGGGCTCCATGTTCTCTAAACGCCGGCATAGCCAGCCTAGTCGATCCCCCTTATTCGACACATCCTTGTTCGACACAAGGAGACTGGCACTATCCGGACTGAGACGAGTGGTTTCAAGAATAGAGCTGATCTTTGGGAAAAATCATATCTGCATTTAAATGTCCGAGAGCTAGTCTGTTATGCCAATTCCTGCAAAAGAATACGGAAATGTACCTGCTCCTTCTGCTCCGCAAGGCAATTTGAATGCAGATTTCAGTTCCTAACTGAGGCCAACCTTCAGTTGTTAAGATACCAGCAGAGAACCAAATGTGAATTTCTTGTTGGTGACCTAAATTTCTTCTCAATGACTTCATAAAAGAGTCCTCACAAATCTTCCACACTAGATTGTGCTTCTTCAACTGAACTATGAAGACCTCCATGAACTTCACTATTCCTAAGGATCCACATCATCTACACGACTACATAGAAATAGGTCCACCAACATTTAGCAAGCCACCCTCTTCTAAAGCTGCAGCGAAACCATCGCTTCAACTCACTGATCATTGTGGAATGAGCGATTCTCTTTTTCTGAAATCGTTGAACAACATGAGACCATATTTTTACGGTGTACTTGCAAGAGAAAAGAAGGTGATCGATCGTGTCTTCCTCCTTGAGACAAAAGAGGATCGCTGTTGTTCATCGGCAGTCCCCTTCATTGCAGTCTATCTAGGGTGGGGAGTTTGTAAGAGTAGCGAAACAAAGAAACCACATGGCCCGAGGGTGAGCATCTCCATGCCACATCAAATTTCTCCGTTGTTCCACCGGATGATGAACATAGATCAAGTTCCACAAATAATTGGCCTTCATCTTATCAGCTGGAACTCCAGGCAAAACTTGTCTTATGAATATAATGGGAGGTCATTCAATGTGGACCCTTTGCAAGGCATCCCTAAATCCAAGTACCACAAAACATATTCTAACAAAGCTCTTTCCATCAGAGTTAGATGCAAAATGATATTTTCTCCCGACCAATTATCTACCCAATTTTTCTTGTTTCCTTCTTCAACGTCCCATTTGACGTGATCAACATACCTCTTCTAACTCTTCCAAAGCTCATAAAAGAACAAGAACAATGCACTTTCACCTTTGAAATGTAGATACTTACTATGCAAAATCTTGGTCCACAATGCTTTCTTCCTAAATAGTTTGACGCCTTGATCCTTCATATGTTCATTTTCATCAATGCTCATCGTGCTCACTCCACCTTCGAATTTTTTATTGGGAAAAAAATTATTTTTATTAGTTATATATTTTTCATTTGTTTTGTCATGTATTTTAGGCAGAGATATATATACATATAAAGATAGAAAAATGCAAAACATGTGTTAAATTTGTTCCTCTAGTTATTTAAACAAACAACAGATAAAACAAGTTGAAAATTTTGTCCTTATAGACAAATGCTGGACATAATTATAGCTTGTCCATGTAGACAAGAACTCTTTGATCTTAGGTCCCTTGTTCTAAAGACAAGTGTCATGAGAACATTTATCCTTACAATCAAATGGTATCTAAGTGAACTCAAGGGTTCCCATCTACAGCATTAATTCTTATTCAGAAGTACCTTGCCAAGCCTGTAGTGCTATGCACTCGTCTTTTCTATTGTTGCACCATGTGAATCACCTCTCCACATCATAATTTGTTGGACCTGACAGTAAGCCATAAAGCTGCAGAAAACTCTATAAGAGGTAGCATAGGGAGGTCTACTCGTCTTATCCTCCTCGTATCGCATGCAGTTAAAGCCCCTTAAGTAGCATACCAGCACATTGCAAAGGTAAGATGAGAAGCTGAAGATCTTGCAAAGCTTCCATACAAGTAGCTAGCATGAGCAAGAGGAAAATCCCCTCATATAAAATCTCTCCCACGGTTGTCTGGTGATGCATTGCATCAACATCCAGTACTTGTTAGCACCAATAACTGTGCAAGAGAGGCTGCTAGGATCCCTCAAACACACAATGCGAGAAATTCCATCTATATGCCATAAATTAGAGCAAAATGCCATCGGTTGGAAATGCCCACAAAGTTTGCATTGCTCAGACCAAATGCATGGACTTCATCTATTCATGTACGTCCCCATTTCTAACATAGGTGAAAAGAAAACTTTACCTATTCAGTGCCTAACAAGCAAAAGTTCAAGGAGAAAAGTTGAAGTTCCTGGCCCCGGCCTTTTCTCCTGAAAAATTCTACATGCTGCTGGCTATCAAACACTCCCTTCGTGGATCTCAGAAACCGTATTTGAGCCATTAAAAAACCTAAAGTTATTCTTTGGGAGAATGTGGTCTTATAGAGTAGGCCAATCTTGAGAATCATTTTTCAAAGCTTATCTACTTTTTTTTTTCTTTTCAAAATCATCTTTGCTTAATTACGATTAGCATTAGCTATTTGAATCTTGAAACTTGTACTTTAGAGGAAAATGCATTTTTATGTTAGTTTGTGCTTATTGACTTGAATGTAATTTAAGAATTAACCTTTATGTTTGTCATCTTATTTGAATCAGTCAATTACATCTTTGCTCATATTGGCAAAAGTGGGGTGGTATCATTCCAATTTTTTTGGAAGTCTCCAAAAAGACGCAAAAGCACGATTGTACGTCAAAACATAGTGTATTGGAAACTGTTACTTTGCCGTGTATTGTTTTCTCTACTTGAAATCAAATCAAAAAAATTGTAGTTGTTATTTCAAACAACGTGACTCATATTCTTATGATTGTACTCAATGGTAGGAGACAAATCAATGGCGATTGTCAACAAACATTGGATAGAAGAGAGAGGCTTTTGGCAACTTATCTCTTTGCAATGATGGGCATTATTTCATCAAAGCAAGATCAGTTTCATATTGACCAACTTGACCACCATATTGGCGAGAGGCTCAAAACAAGACAAACAGCTTTTTGAGCAAATTTGCAACTTATGGAAGAACATGCCTTTCGACAGGGACATTGTAATGGGGTTTGTTCTTTTTGTATAACTGATTGCAGTATTGTACTGCAATTTTTTTTCTCCTGGGTGACTAGATAAAGATAGGAGTCACCAAATAATGGAATGGTTAAGATAGGGATAGGTTTGTCAAAAGCATTTGCATGTTAAGGATAAAATGGTTAATGACTCCACAAGATAAAAATGAGTGTGGAGAAACACACAAAAAGTATGAATACATAAAAAGTATTGACTGTATGGTACATTATTCAGGAGCCCATTATAGAAAAGAATTTTGTTTTAGGAATATATAGATGAAATATGTGACAACCGCTCAGGAGTATTTTAGCTACTTTTTGACAGTTTTGGGAGCTAAAACACTAGTCTTGTCACCATCATTAGATTCTAATCTCCCAACAAGTTGGAGACAAAGAGGAGAGTAAAGATGGGTGTGGCCCGTAGTTAGGAACTAAACAGGTAGAATTTCGTTTGCATGCAGGTGATACCACATCTGACTAATTTCCATTAATGTTAACCCATTTTGGGTTCGGATTCAAATTCAAACTTCAACAAGTTCATTAACTGCATGCAAGATATGTGTTCAGCTTTTCAATCAAGAGTGAAATTCCAACCATGATCAGTGTGATGGGTGTAGAGTAATTGAAGTTCTGTTCTTATGCAGTGACAGATCTAGTAATTTCTGCTTAGGGGGTGGTAATAATTTAAATCTTAAACTTTTAAGAGGTACTTGTATAGAATAAAGTAAAAATTAAAAGGGTATATAAATAAGGCAATTTATGTAGGGGTAATTGCCCTCATCAACACACACCTACTTTGCTAGTGTTCTCATCATCTTCTCTACCATGTTTGAATGGGTGGGTAGTACCTGTTGAAGCTGTAATATGGGGTGCTATCATTTCAAACCATCTATTTGCTATTGTACCTAACACCAACATCATTGATGCCAATACCATTGTTTAATTGTCTGTAAGTTCTTTCATCACATCCAAGCAAGCAGATTCAAATTGGCTGAATATCTGATTCAAAATGGAATTATTGCATCCTAATCCTTAGTTTGATTTTTTTCATGCTTAGTGACTTGTATGAGACATGGGTAGGGTCCCATAGCTAGATCTAGACATGCCAATATATCTTATTTGGATCAGATATCTGACTAAACTATTTTGAAAAATCAAATATTAACAAATCGATTGGATTCAGATTAAAAAATGACATCTAATCAGATTCGAACTTGGTTTTAAATAAATATCATATATCCAATATTCTTATATTTTGAAAATCATGTAGATCTGACTCAAAATTGGGATATGAATGTAAAAATCAGTTTCAAATTGTGAAATCAAATTTTGGATTGAGATGTGGATATGAGTTTTTTTTTATTCATATTCAAATTCAAATCCAAATATGTGAATATATAAAAAAAAAACAGATACAGTTAACATTATAACCAATTCAAATCTGATCTATTGACATCCCCAGTTAGATTGTTTTTTCTTTTCTGGATTTACTTTTATCAGTGCATGAATTCAAAAAAAAAATTCTGGCGTTTTCACTTTTCACTCTGAATTTTAAGATGAAAAATTGTAATGGCAAGTGAATTTTTGTGAGTAATTTCTCCTTACATTACAAAGATAACTTTTAGTCCAAATAAAAGTTATCTTGTCGATCAAACATGTCCTTAAGATTACGGATGGTTGCTGCCCTCTATAATGGAGATGCAAACGGGCAGTTTATTTGGATAATACAAATACATGAGAAATTGTTGTTGGTCGAATTTGATATGGACAAAACAATGAAAAGTCCCAAAGCACTATCTGAATCATTCACATTCCTATCAATATAATCATATTTTCAACTAGGCATTATGATGCAATTTTTACATTAAAGCACTTTAAAATATATTATCAATTAAAACAAATGCAAATCATACACCAATTATAATAACCAACCAGCTCTGTAACAATGATGAGAATGAGTCAATCTACAGGGCATGGTGATTTTAAAGAAGGATACAAATAAAAAGTGACTTATTATTTCAATGAAACCAACAACCTACATGCAACAATCCTAAGTCTTGCTCCAAGGAGATCAGGAAATGGACTTCAACATTTTTCTTGGCCCCAGTTTGTGCATCCACTTCCTAGAATCCACCTTGAGATCTTCTTGTGTTCAACCTGCAAAAGCACAAAAGAAAACAAACTCGAGACTTAAAACTAAACTAGGCTAGCATAAAACACAATTTAGACTCATTATACGACTGTAGATAAGACAACATCGATACCCTACAAAAACAAAGAAAACGCTTTACACAACTTAATCCAGACACAAGCTAGCAAGAATTTGGCCTTAAATACTCACACATAGTCTATTCCTATCCTTTCACAATTTAAATAGTGCAAAAATAACACCAAGTTAGAAACATGAACAGATCCAAAAAGAATAAATTTTAAGAGATGGTAAATATCAACAATAAAAAAAGTGAAGGTGAGTTAAAGCGACTATGTCCAAAAGAAGAAAAAAACAAAAAAAGCAGCTGAATCTGTATTAGATTGGACCGACAAACAAAAAGAAACTAAACTCACGAACTTATTTTTGAAAAAGATATACTAGACTAAAAAAAATAAAAAAAACCGACACAGCTTGATCTGATACACACATTTCGATTCACTGACCTACAGTGAAACCCTTCGATGTGAAAACAAGAAAGTGCCTCTGAGAAATATAGGTATTCTGTCCACCAATACAACAAAAATCAATTTTGCTTGACATCTACTAATCTCTAGTGGTGCTCGTTTAGTGCCACTGCAGGCATTTCGTAAAGCAAGTAGTATGCCACAGAAAATGCCATTGCAAGCAGAATCTGTATTTCCTTTTAATAGCATTATTTACATACAAGACAAACGCAGACCTTCTATTGCAACAACAATCTGCCACTGAAAGACATCTAATGACATTCAAAAAGTGTTATTTTAGATTTTCTATGTTTTAGAACATGTTAATGCAATCACTTTCAGTGGCATTTCTAAAATGTCAAATTTGGTTTACCATAGTTCACAAAAACGTCACTGAATGGTTTTCTATGACAAGGAATGTCAATGACACGTACGTACTGTGTCAATATTGATGATCTGTGTTATGGTTCACATGTCACTAAAGACCATTCAGTAACATACAACACATGCCATTGTTGGCAGTCAATAACAGAAGAAATTGCCACTAAAGATCTTTTAGTGACACATATTCGCCATCTATAATTGACATTTTATGATAGGTTAAGAGCACCACTAATGGTGATTAGTGACACTTATCACATGCCATTTTAAATGTTTCAAAATTTCCACTAAAGTTCTTTAATTTAGTCACATAAATTTACATGAAATTATTGACATTCTATATCAAGTAGGGAGCACCATAACAGATGTAGATATATACTGGATATCTAGAGTCATGTAGCCATCTAATTATGGTCATCCATCTGACGCAGATGGATGGTTGAGAGAAAAACAAAGTGAAAAAGTGTGAACTAATGATAGATGACAAAAATGTTCATCACTTTTTTTCCATGTTTTTGTCTTAACCGTCTATCATGTTAGATCGGACGGCCTTAATTAGACGGATGGGTAACTCTAAAAAGCCATGGTTACGATTCAATTTCTCTCTCTCTCTCTGAGAGTATGGTTAAGTCCAATTTACTGGGATGTAGTTACCCTAAGCGTGACTTGAATTGACAATGCTAGGGTGAGCTAAGAGTGGTAGAAACTAGGCTCAAGTGAATTTACTTGGATCGAATTGACTTAAGTGAGCTGGGATTTGCCAGTATGAGAGCTTGGTAAGCTGACTCTAACATCTTCTGGGGGTTGAGCTAATAAAAGCACAGCTGGGTTGTTTACACCCACAATACTGACCTATATTGTGTTGTTTTTGAGATCCCTTAGCATGACCATCAACTCTAGTTGGTGCTGAATTGGACCGGTCTTGACCTTAAAATCTCTCACATCCTCTTCCTCTATAAGCAACAAAGAACTACTTGGTTATTGTGATTAGTTTATGCCAATTTTAACTTCATCATTTGAACCCTCTTTTCTTGATTTGATAGCAAATCACAGAGATGGTGAAAGGTAAAGGATTCAATAGACGCACTTGTGGTAATAGAAGTTACAAAACTTTCATACTCATTTTTCCCTCATACTCTAATATTTTATAATTATGAATTCAAATGCACACAACACTAATCACTTTTGCCTTTGATTTTGCAAATCAACCAAACCACACTGCTCAGTCCTGAGCTTCTTTTTGGGGAAAGAGAAGTCCCTATCCTAATTGTTTGCAAAAACCATATTCATTAAAAACCTAACTAGGGACTCATGGCCCCTACGCCACCTTGCCTCATGAGAGGACTCTGCCAACTCACCCTATAGGGCACCCTATTTTGCAAAACCCTCTCGTTGGAGAAAAAAGAGGTCTGGACCATGTAATATGCCTTGTAATGTCAAGGTCCTGCAAAAGAAATGTTTCCAAATCAGTATATTGTTTTATGAAGATTTACTATACTAAGATATACCTTCATTCTACGTTTTGTATTTCTATAAATAATGGGGGAAATTTCAAAACCATGATGATGCTTGAAAGAAGTGGAAGACTAAGGGCATGGGAAAGAATCTTTTGATATTGAGAAAAATAAGCTTAGGAAAATCTATTGGCTTTAGCAATCACACATCAACAAAGATCCAACAAGAAATGTCTTGAGAGAACAGACATAGTGCACTAAAAAATCTTGGTGGATAGCAAAATGATAGTTAAGAGGCAAGTATAATTATTCAGCTGGGTCAATAGTCAAGAGTACTAGGGAGATATAAAGTTGATTTGCATCCATTCTATGAAAATAACAACTTATGAACATTTGTTCATAGAAGCTGACAAAATGAAGTGGGTGGAGTGCATGACAAATCTAGATAAAATCACCAAAGCAGTAAAGCTTCATAGTAGTATTTGGAGTCGTAAGGTATTTCCCTCAAAGGTAAAGGAATACCTAAAAAGAACAAAATGAAAAACAAGAAGAAAAATTAAGAGTAAAAGAAATAAAAGACAAGAATCCTTAGAAAAATAAAAGGCTAAAGGCAAAGGATAGAAAAGAAAGAAAAAGGAAAGAAAAACAAATATGTGTCAACATATGGAAAGCTAAATTTGCAGGCATTGAATGCATAACTTTTTGCTCCTCTTTTATAATTTCTTATAAAGCTGAAGATAATTCTGATTTGTTCACATCTTAGAGATAAAAAGAATTTTTTTTCAAGAGATATGACTACTTTCAAGCAAATAGAATTCTGATGCTCACTGGATAGCCCTCCCTCCATTTCAAAATTCTCTCCTCATATTTCTCTTTTCATGTAAATCCCTTTCTTTTTTCTTTAAAAGTTTCATCTCTTCTTTCATTCCCAAAATCTCTCTTTCTATCCCTTTTTCAAAAATTTGTCTTCCTCTTTCTCTCTCTCTCCCTTTCTCTCTCCATCTCTGTCTCTCTCTCTTTTTTCCCAATGAAAATTCTCCTTATCTCTTAAAGCCTTCTTTTAATCTCTCTCCATCTTGTTTTTATATAAAACTCTTTCTTGCAAAACATCTCTTTGCCAACTCTCTCTCTCTTTTCAAATATCCCTCTTCTCTTCTCTCGCCCCCCCTCTCTCTCTTATTGCCTCTCTATCTTTCTGTCCCTCTTTGTCCTATCATCTCTCTCTCTCTCTCTTCTCTATCTTCTCTTGTCTCTTTCTCTCTCTCCCCTCCCTCTCTATCATGTTATCTCCTTTCCGTTCTGAGGCTCAAGTTGCTCTGCTTGGTAGTACAAGCTGGTGTCAACGAAGAATAATGATGTGTTCCCTTGCATCTTTTATTTTTTGATGAAATGGATGAACCCTTAATACGGTTGCCCCGTAAATGTGAGAAATTGATGGGAAGGGTTTTTCTTTCTTTAATTATTTTTGTTGAGATTGGGACATGTCTAACATGGAAAGACACCCAACACTAAATATGAACATTTTACCTTTGTATGAGCATGTCATCTTTGGCTTTCAGAATAAAACCATCCTCCAACCCCTTTTTACTCATTGATTCCTTTCTAACCTCCCAATGACCCACCTATACTTTTAAACATACCCTTGAAGTGTCACTATATGAGTGTTTATCCCTGGATATGACCAAGCCCTTTGTCGGACATGATAAACCAACATATCTTCAAATGCATGTGTGATAAGAATGTTTTTTCATTTCCTTAATCATTGGCATATGGATATCAAGTATGCATGCACATGCCATTAAATCATCAAGGTGAATGTGAATGAATTCACATTCTTTTAAATTCTAAAGAAGCTAATACTAAAGCATATCTAAAGTGGAGTCAAAATTAAACACTTAACCCTTCCTTAGAATTAAACACTTAACACTTTCAAACATCATGGTATTCTCTCATTCACTTTTCAAAACCTTGCTTCCTTCCAGAACACAACCCTTTGATCTTCAAAACCAACCTCTTTTTCAAACTTTTTCAATGTTTCAAGTGCTTCCTCTATTGCTCTATGATAAATTTGAACTATGGATATAATCCTTTTATGTGAGGCCCCTTGCTTCATTTTTCAATCATATGCAAGGCCTTGCTTTTCGAAAGTATTTTGAAAATCATGCTTTTCCCAAACATGACAAGTTGATGTCATATTTTGCGATGGAAACAAACTGAAAACATGCTTTCATGTCATGTTTTTCCTAAACAAAAAAATTGAAAACTATACCTTTCCAAAGTTATTTTCGAGATACAAATTTTTGTCCTCCTTTTTGTTTTCAGTTCTAATGACAAGCATTGGAAGAAATTGCATCATTTCAAACTACCTCAATTTAAACTTGTCCATTTCAAAACTTTTTAAATAACTATATTTTACACCTTTTCTCAATATTGCTACCAATCAAGGTTCAATGGAATATGCCCAAGTCTATAATTCTATGAGGAAGGCTCCAACGTTAAACCAAACCCAATTTAATCTCTTTCAAACATCTTTTCCAACATTTTGAAAACTATACTTAAAATCTTAACCTGAGCACACATGCATGTAAGACTTAGGATAACACTTAGAGATGATACAATGTGCAAAACAAATAGGTTAGTTCTTGGTTAGGTTGCCCCCAATAAAAGAGTAGGGAATAACCAAACTTCTTATTGATGGGTGGGTTCCTGTCTTATTTGTTTTAAAAAATTTCTTTTTCTAATACAACCCAAAATACAAAATCAATTTTGGGATATAAGCACAAGCAAGAGAAGGAAGATAAATGTACACACAAGTTGGGTTTGCTCGACGACACATAAACTTTGTAGATGTCACCCTACTTTGTGCATTGCTTCTGAATGCAATTGAAAATATTACATGAATATGCTAATAAAAGGTACTAAATGGTAAAATCCCATAAAAGTAAATGGTGACATGTTAAACTTGAATGAAAGGCACTACAAAATAATGATATATGACATTTTTATACTTTGAAACTCAACATGAATGTATGTAACTATACTTTTTTATGAAATTTCCTAAGGTGTGACACAACATGGTAGATTCCAGAAGAACGACTAAACGACCCTTATATGGCCCTAACTCGACGAGAACCTACTTGCCTATGGAGAAGCTCTCTTTCTCCTTCACACACTTGAGTGATTCCTAAAGAAGCATATATAGTTGGTAATATTACAACCAGATACTCAAAAAAAGGTTTAGCTCAAAACAAGTTAAAATTGTAAGTCTTGGTTTAAGTCTTGGTTCCCTAGACCCAGCCAAACTCGGTGTAGGGGTCATGGGGGTGGGCTCAGCCAGGGCACCAGCATCAGGTAATTTCTTTGTCCCTCTTATTTTTTGTCTTATTTGTTAGTTAGTTCTTTTTCTTTATGCATGTTTAGTCTAGTATTTTTCTTTTAGCATGTTTATTTTAGTTTTCTTTTTGTTTCTAGCATGTTTAGTTTAGTTTATTTCTTGCTTAGTTTAGCATGTTTACTTTTTATATTTTCTTCATTTGAATGTTTTTAGGGTAACCATAGGCGTGGGGTATGTCCCTTTCTCCCTTAACTCTTTTTTACTTAAAGCAGATCTTTCATATTTTCTTTAATCAAGCATTGCACCTCTATTTAACATGCACTGAACTACCTTGCACCCACAAACACCCCTTGTTTGAAACTAGACTAGGTCAGCCAAGTAGCATACCATGTGTGCATCACCCCATGTATGTGAAAACCTGAATCCAGCGTGGTCCTCATACAAGAATCATTTCAAATCGTAGTTTTGTCTAATTTTTTTTTCAATATCTTTAATATGATTTCAAAAACCATAGGCCATGTAGGCATGAAGTTCTCTTCTAGTTCAATTCTGTAAGGCCCAGCTCAGACTCGTCTTAGGACCTACTACATATGAACCCTGTCCATGGCCGAGGCCAAGACAAACTTCTTTAAATTCCCATTTACATAGAATGAATGAACTATATATATCACATGGTTTGACTAAGACAAAACACATTTATTACAGTCAAACCTAGCCCTAGGTATGTTTAAAACAAGTGTAGGCAAGACTAGACTCAGTTCTCTTGACCGACCTACTTCTAGCCTATTTGGATCTTGGATCACAATTCAAAGCATTGGATTCAAATCATGAACCTTATATTGATCTAAAGATTGACATTAAACATAATTCTATTACTTGGAATCTTAGATCTCAAGCATTGGATTTTAGATCTCAAATGTTGAATTATGGACCATGGATATTAGATTTTGGATCTCAAGTCTTAGATTTTGGGTCTTGGATTTTCAACTTTAGATTTTAAATCGGATTTCACATTCTGAGTCTCGAGTCATAAATCTCAAATTTTGGATTTTGGATTTTAGACCCTAGATTTTGGATCTTGAAAATTATAACTTAAATTGAATTTCAAAACAAATGAGTATTTGATCATAATCCTAGTATCAATCCCTACAAAATCAGACCTAAATACAATATTTTAAACCTGTAACAATCAGATTTGGATCTTAAGAGATCCAATCATGAATAGAATTTGGATCTTAAGGATAGAATTTGGATCTATCCTTTCAGAATTTCGATCTTAAGAGATCAAATCCTACTGGATTTTTGACCTTGACTTTGGATCAAGTGTTCCATTGATATGATACGATATTTTGGATTTCTATGACATCTCCCATTTCAAATTTAGAACAAGAATTTTATGTCTCAATTTTTGGATTTTGATCCAAATTTTCCTGTTAACTCCATGTCCCACACCCAAGTCCCAATAGAGACCGGACTCTAGGTCTATATGACTTAATTTTGTATGCATCATATTATATTTAGGACATTGATTTGCATTGATCTATGATGATCTGGACATGAACAGAGTTCAGATTAATTTTTTCATGTTCATTAGTCTATTTTTGAGATTATTTAGATTTTAAAGCATGCAAGATTTCAAAATTAGGACACATTTGCTTTATTAAAATTTGGACGACATTTAGACTTAGAAATTAGAACATTTAGTTTAGTCATTGGTATGAACCCTTAGTAAAAGTGCTAGGAACGGTGAGACCATGTACCGACAGCTCGAGTCTCGTCTCTAGAAATTCAACGTAAGGAACGGAGGCTGCATGTAATGTATCCCATTTGTTATGGTCTGCATGTAAGATTAAAATATTTTATATGTAAACAATAGTCATATGACACCAACTATCCAACAAAAACCAAAACATGTTGAAAAAGAGACACATTTTAGTAAGTTCAACATTGGACTCAATGAAAGGGGGCACCATACTCCTTGGATTGGGCTAAAATTTGTACACATAGAAGGAACTAATGACTTTAATGGCATACGAAAACAATTTGTGAAATTCGAGTTGTTGAGTTCCCATGTTGACAAAATTTTAGGACTGACTTTCTACAACTTATAAAACCCGCCCCTCTATGAGTTTTACCAAATCGACTAACAAGGAAAGAAACTTTTTCAAAATCACTCACTTTACTTTAGAAGTTTTCTAAGTAGCTTATTTTGAAAACTTAGGGGCCTAGCATAAGATTACTCCATCCAGTCTTTGATTTGGCTTGCGAGAGGATGTTTGGGAAATCTGACCAAGAACATGAACTCTTAAGATTGAATATCTAGTAGTGCTGGGCAGCAGGAGGCACCTGCCATTAACGTTCAGAGGCCCCTTATTCTCTGTCCATTGCTCGCCTTAAGATAGATATCATGGAATGGTTGGCCATCATGTGGACCATGCTTTAATTCTTTCTTAGTTTTTCATTTATTTTATTTGTTATCTTTGATCATTATTCCCATCATTCTCCTGTTTGTAATTAATAAGTCCGTATGGCTTCAGCATAAACTAGAAAGAAGATGAATTTTGTTTTATAAGCAAGCCATGGCTGCTTCATCAAATGAAACTGTATATGTAAGTACAAAAGAACAGAGGAAAAGGTTTAAAAACTGCTGTGACCTGTCAGACTGGTCCATTGCCCCTCTGTAGTTGGAGCCATATCATATTCCCTAGCTTTTCTTTTTGAGGTAAGCCAGAAAAGTCACCTTATGTGATTCCTTTAGATGCCTGAATTTGTTTTGTTCATCTTTTCCAACATTGTTTCCGTGTCGTTGATCATCTCTCCTTGAACCTGCTTGTTTGTTCTTAGTTCTCAAGCTTAAATGAGAGGCTAACTTGAATAACTTTTCTTAGAGTCAGCCTACATAAAATGAACTGTAATAGGTGAAAAGTGGAGCGATTTGTATGTACATTTACTTTATGTACATAATTTTGTCTACTAGGCCTAACATAACTGTTGTAACACTTGGTTGAGATCATTTTATTAATTTTTAATTTTCATCGTTTCTCCAATAATTTTTACAGGGCAATTCTTTCTTCCAAAAAAGTGCTAGGATTTTTCATGAAGTTATTCCTGAAAAGGACTATTAAATGGTGAATCGGTGATAGCAATAAGTATCACTTTTATCACTCTTACCACTTCTACCTGACTTTTGAATATATGTGTGAAATCAGAGATTATAGGCTGATTTTCTAATATCAGATGAAAAGTTCAACCAAATTGTCTTTGGGTACTAACTGAGGGGACACTCCATAAAAACCATATGCAACCTATTTAGACTGTCTAAAAAGCCTTGCCACATAGCTTTTTGCTCGTGCTTGCCTCGAGAAATTTTAGATATTTGTCTTAGGAGCATGCCTACAACTCTTAATTACCAATTATGACAGCTACAAGAGAATGCATTAGCGAGTGTTGTTCATTGGACTTATGTTTCTGTTTCGACGTCATATATCCATAAATGCTGTTTGTTAAGTAATTTGAATTAGGCAAATCTCAGTATCTATTGCTGGGTCAGATTGGTGCAGGCCCTGAACCAGGTAAAGGTTGAAACTTCTAATTTTGCTTATGTGCGGTCATGTTTAGTTGCTTACTGTGGTAAGGTGAATAATAACATAGCCACCATACTAATATATGGAGTTTGCAGTCTTTGCAAACATGTTTTTGTTGGGATTTCTCCCCTCATGCATATACAAAACTAAACGTATATATACCATAAAACAGGATCATGCTCATGCTAAATCATTGAAATAAACAAAACCTTAAACTGAAACGGAAGTGTACCTGAATTCATCTGAAATGCAGGGACAGTAGATCGCGGTAGGATCTTCCAGGGTACGTGCGGTGCGCGTGAGGTCTCTCTCAGATGTGGAAGAGAAAACCCTAGAAACCAAAAGCAACTGTTCGCCCAACCCCATGGACCACTACCATTATATAATGAGGACAATTACAGATTCAACCCATCAAAGAGTCCGTAATTACGTACTGGTATCTATACATTTCAAAATTACCCCATACCATCTAAAATGACGTAATATCCCAAAATGCAATCACTTAAGCGGATATTTACGTTAAGACAGCCATAATGTCTAAAATTCCTCATAGACATATGCCGGCCCACCAAATGATCTTGCAATCTCCCACTTGGGCCAAATATATCTTTATACATTCAAACATTACATAAAACCTTAGGAGATCATAACTGCTATCTTATTAAACGTCATTTTCATCAATCTCATCCATGATCATATCAACACAGAACCAAAGCGGCTTTCGCTATATCAAAATTAGCTAAACCTTCAATGATCACAAATGTTAACATAATCAATGACAGATCTAATATGGATGAGCATGAAAATTACATGTAATGTGATTACAACATGTCTATTCTCAACTGGTCCAACTTTAAAACCTTGTGGAGATCAAAACATAAACACATAAACACAAAATGGAACCAAAGAACTTTAAACTTTATTCTGCAGAAAACTGAATATGTGTCCATACATAAGATCAAACAAAATACAAACTTCCACTAAACCAGCACATCATCCAAGGATAACACCCTCATATGAACAACATGTTCGGGAAAGACCTTAAGTGTTAAACCAAGTAGATGCGCAATCATGGAGTTTGTCCCAATATGCTCTAGACACCTGACCATTATGTATCCTCTTTTTAATAGCCCAAAAAACTTAATGTCGATGTGCTTCGACTTTGACAAACTGTGGCTGTTATTAGAGTACATGACTGCTGAATTATTGTCACACAATAATCTTAGTGGTCTTTCTACACCATACATAATGCGCAGCCCCGTGACAAAATTCCGCAATCATAAAACATGATTGGATGCCTCGTAACATGCTATGTTACTGTCTTGGCACCCAGCAAAGTTAGAATTTGAATACCCAATGATCTCCTACTGGTCTGACTTCCTGTATGTGAGCATAAAACCTTTTGTTTTTTTTAAGTCCCCTTTTGGCTGCTTTCTAACGATCCATACCAGGATCACTTAAGTATCTGCATAACATTCTAATGATAAATGCAATATCCGGACGAGTACAAACCTGAGCATACATAAGGCTTTCCACAACAGACGAATAGGGAATCTTTTCCATTTTCTTAGATTCGATTTCACTTTTAGGGCACTGTTTGAGACTAAACTTGACTCCTTTAGCAACTGGAGTATCTCCTGGTTTATAATCCTTCATGCCTTATCGCTGAAGCACCTTATCAATGTAGACCTTTTGTGATAATCTAAGAATACCCCGAGAACGATCTCGAAATGTTTAGATCCCCAATACAAAAGATGCACAACTAAGATCCTTCATGTCAAACTATTGTTGACAAAAAAAACTTAGTTTCATGCAATATGCCCACATCATTACTTGCTAGCAATATATCATCGACATATAGAACTAGAAAAATAAATTTACCCCCACTGAACTTATGGTATGCACATTCATCAACCATATTAGTCTCAAAGCCAAATGAAACTATAGTTTGATGAAATTTGTAATACCATTGACGGGAAGTTTGCTTTAGCCCATAGATGGATTTCTTGAGTTTGCAGACAATTTTCTTTGCATCATCTGAAACAAAGTTTTCTTGTTGCACCCATATATATCGTTTCATCAATTTCTCCATTTAAAAACGTTATCTTTACATCCATCTAATGCAGCTCTAAGTCAAAATGAGTTATAAGTGCCATTATAGTCTTGAAAGAGTCTTTCGACAAAACTGGAGAGAAAATCTTTGTATAATCAATGCCTTCATTTTGAGTAAAACCCTTTGCAACAAGACGTGTCTTATACCTTTCGATGTTTCCTATTGAATCCCTCTTGGTTTTAAATATCCATTTACAACCAATGGGTTTCACACCTTCTGGCAAGGGAACAACTTCTCATACGTCATTGTCCATCATGGACTTTATTTCTTCATTCATGGCATCTATCCACTTATGAGATTTAGAACTCTTTATTGCTTGTTGGAAGTTAATAGGATCATATTCCATTAAGCCCATGTCAACATCATGTTCTAGAGATAGACAAAATCATTTGAAATTGACTTCTCCTCTCTATAGTGGATCGCCTCAGTGGCATTTCTACTTGATTTTCTTGAGGTTGTTGAGTTTGTTCTTCAGTAGGGAGACCAACATCATTGTCTTCTTCTGAATATCTTGATGGAACAATGACAGGAACAAAGACCTGACTATTGCTTACAACATCTGTATGAGTAGACTCACGTCTCTCTTCAAAGACAATATGTTTAACCTAATCACCTCCTTAAACTCAATATCCTCAAAGAAATGGGCATTTCTCATTTCAAAGAAAGACTTACTGATTGGATTATAAAACTTATAACCCCTCAATGTTTGTTCATTTTTCCTTTATACTTTCAATGCAAACATTAAAGTCTACAAAATCAAGAGACTCAAGAATTCCATTCGACATAAGCTTTTTTATTTTCTTTTTAGAGATATGTCCTAAGCGCCTATGCCATAACATAGCAGAATTCTCATTGGCTAATTTTCTTGTAGTACCACTAGACGTAACATGCAAGGTTTCATTATATGAAGCAATTGTATCAAGCAAATAGAGGTTATCGCTACCAGACAAAGAACCAGTGTCAATCAAATTTGAGTGCAGAAACAACTTAAATTTACTTCCTCCAAATGAACAATAATAATCAAATTTGTCCAATGAAGAAATAGAAACTAAATTCCGTCTACAAGACGGCACCACATAAGTTTCTGTCAAATTCAACTAACAACCAGTCTTTAACAGTAACCGAAAATCTGCTATGGCTTCAACTTTTGCCTTCTTGCCATGCCCACATAGATGAATCTTTCAGCATCATTTGGCGTTCGACAATTTAGGCAGCCTTGCATAGAGACACTTATGTGAGTGGTAGCATCTGAATCTACCCACCAAGTGTTTCCGGGTACTGAAGTTAAATTAACCTCAGAACAAACCAAAGTGAGAAGTGTACCCTTCTTTTCACGCCATGCGTGATACTCAGTACAATCCTCCTTCATATGACATTCACCCTTACAAAAGAAGCAGCCTAATAGGCCTTTCTTATGCTTCTTCTGTTTCTTAACGGATGATTGGTCAACGGTAACTTCCTTAACAGTCTTTCTTTTCTTACTTATAAGAATCGAATCATTCATCTCAGTAATAGTACTCAAATTTGCAAATATCATGGAAGCAGAACTCACTGTACAAAGAACAAAAATACCAAACATGCTCACAATCAAAACATGTATAAAGATGAAATAATAAATATAAATAAATTTAAATACAATGGCCTAAATCCCATCACAAGGTACCGGTGCAACACTAATATCAAATATTTGGATTGAAATACTAACTGCAAGTGGTATTCTTGGTCAACAATTAATATAGGTAATTAACTCTGTCAAACAACAAGTCTATTTTTGGATTGACTCGCTATTCACATGGAAACCTGAAAAATTATCACATATTCATTGCCCTGTATACTTAAACCTGACCAAGCAACAATCCTCCTTTGGGTTGATCATTGCCCGCATGGATCAAGTATACTATCATCTAATGTTCAAAACAGGCAAATTCGTATAACAAATGTCACTTTGGTGACAAAGTACAAACGTACTCATCTCGAACAACAGACATAGCCAAAATTCAAATTCACATTCCAAACATTCATCTAAAGTACACCCACAAATTAACAACATGCAAACCATGATTCATAAACCAAATTACATACAAAATTTTGCCCTACATTAAATCCAAAACCAAATGATTCAATGATGTGACACATACAAAATTGCCTTACATTGAATCCAAAACCAAATGATTCAATGATATGGGTCCAAAATAGTCCAAATTTCATGAACCGGTACCATAATTATGTTTAAATGGGTCAAGAACCACTGAATCAGCCTTAAAATGGCCCGTATTGGTCTTAAACCACAACAAAAAACACCCACATAGCCCTAAACAGGACTGAACCGGTCCAAAAACTGGACGAACCGTTCAAAATTAGACCATCTCGGTTTCAAAACCCAATGAACCAATTAAAAATGGCAAAAATAGGTTCTAAAACTGAATGAACTGGTCTGAAAAGCCCTGAATCAGTTTGAAAATGGTCTGAATCGTTTCAAAATTGAATGAACCGGTTTGGAAAAGGCCCGAATCGGTTCCAAAACTAAATGAACCGGTCCCAAATTGATTCGAATCGTGTTTAAAAGGTCTGAATCGGTTCTGAAACTGAATGAACCGGTCCACCAAATGTCTGAATCGGTCCCCAAAAGTGTGAACCAGTTCTAAAAGGATTCGAACCGGTCTGAAAACCAATTGAACCGGTTCAAAAAAGATCTGAATCGGTCCCCCAAAAGGTCCGAACCGGTTCTGAATCGAGTTGAATCGGTCTGTAACGAATGAACCGGTTCGACTCTTTTCAGAACCGGTTTGACAAAAATGAACCGTTTTTCAAAAGTTAAACCGCATTGATACGGGTCGGGTCCGACAGGACCCGACCCGGTCCGAAAAATTAAACGCAGGGGCTCGGGCACGAGGCGGCAATTTTGTTTTTTTTAAAGCTTATGGATCCGGATCGAGTCTGTTAAGACCCGAACCGGTCCGTCCCAGCTCGACCGCCCGAGCGTTGCGAGCGTCGCCTCCACCGCTCGCCTGCCGAACGGCAGGCGGGCGGTGAAGCTACACCGACAGGCCACCCAACGCCGTGGGTGGCCGCCGGTGGGTGCCACCAGGGCCGCCGGACGTCGGCCGCCGTGATGGCGGGCCGACGACCGCCGGAAACCAGCAGATTCTGGCCGGTTTCCCCTACTTCTTCATTCTGCCCCTTTTCTGATTTTGGGCGGCTGAAACGGCAACAGGAGAAAAAAAAAAACCGGTAGGGCTCCGTATGACTTGGGTGGGCACCGGTGGGTCGCACGGTGCCGTCCGGCGACGGCGATCCCGCCGGTGGCCTCCCTTCCTGCAGTCGCCCTTCAACGGCCGGTCCTGTTCCTTCCCCTGTTTCCCCTTTCCTTCTTCCTCTTTCGTTGACTGCGATGGAGACGCAAAGGGCACCGACAGGCCACCCAACGGCATGGGTGGCCGCAGGCAGGGACGCGCCCCAACGGCCGGAGGCCCGCCATCGCCCAACGGCGACCGACGCCCCCGATCCTTTCGTCCCTTTCTCTGATCCTCCTGATGCTGCAACGGAAGCCCGACGGCTTCCGTCGCACACCCTCAACCCAACTTTTTTTTTTTTTTTTGAAAAACTTGCAGCGGAAGAACCAAATGGGGAACATCCGAACGGGAAGAACGCACAAAAATCACCAAAAAATCAACGATTCAACAATGAACATGGGCTCTGATACCAAATGTTGGGATTTCTCCCCTCATGCATATACAAAACCAAACGTATATATACCATAAAACAGGATCATGCTCATGCTAAATCATTGAAATAAACAAAACATTAAACTGAAACGGAAGTGTACCTGAATCCATGTGAAATGCACGGACAATAAATCGCGGTAGGATCTTCCAGAGTACGTGCGGTGCGCGTGAGGTCTCTCTCAGATGGGAAAGAGAAAACCCTAGAAACCAAAAGCAACTGTTCGCCCGACCCCAGGGACCACTACCATTATATAATGGGGACAATTACAGATTCAACTCATCAAAGAGTCCGTAATTACGTACTGGTATCTATACATTTCAAAATTACCCCATACCATCTAAAATGACGTAATATCTCAAAATGCAATCACTTAAGCGGATATTTACGTTAAGACAGCCATAATGTCTGAAATTCCTCATAGACATATGCCGACCCACCAAATGATCTTACTGTTTTGGTTTAAATCCTTAAAAATGTAGAGACATCAGACCTATCGCGAGGTCAGAGCATGATGTTCGATTGACTAAAAGTTGCTCCTAGGTTTCAGAAGCATGTAGTTACATGGGGATGGCTGAGCTACTCCATTAGCAGTTGATGTACAATCTTTTATCCTTTTGTCATATTTCATTACATTTGGCATGTCATTTCAGTTGCATCCATTATCAACGTGCTCTGCATAGATAGCCTACAGAGAGGCATATTGGCACCCCCGAGCGTCTTTTGGAAATTAGTCGTTTACACATATTGTGCATTGATGTGGGTGTGGAAGTGCTATGCCTTTTCAGCATGCATATACTATTATTGCCAGTGAGCACTCGCACACATAAATGCCAATTCTTCTTATGGTTTAAAAGAATAAGAAAGCCTCCAACTGCTCTGAAATAACTTGACGTTTAATGCATTTACATCTTTTGCAGAGGGCAAATGCTGAAGAGCTGGCCGATTGGAGGAGGCATGTGAGCTTTGTTGTTCTGCTGGATAGGTACTTTTCACAATTTCAGTTTTTGTGTTTTTCTTCTATTTTCTATGGTCAACTTCAGAATGAGATTCATACCTTCATTTTGCAAGCCATGGAGAGCAGGAACTCTATGTCCATCCGTAGCAGGAACTCTATGTCCATCGATGATGTACCTCACTTTTTTTAACATCTTATTTTTTAAAATAAGTATTTCTGTTCAACTAATACAACATTGTGATATTTGCACCAATAGATTGTGATTAGTGTTCATATAATAGGATGGTTTTTTGGATCAAACAAAATGCTAAGATAAGTTTCAAGCTGTGGTAAAAATCATGAATAAAAATTAGCTTGCAACTTTCATGACTTCTTTTGCAAAAAGTCAACCAAATATATATGGGCAATATCTGAACTAGTGTAAACCGTATAACATTGATTTGTATATTTGTATTGCTCTTTATGGAAAATATATAGACACCAGCCAATTTTTCTAAAATTTAGAAGTGTTTTCTTGTATACGTATTTATGCTTGAATTTGGGTTATATCTATCAATCTCTTTATTGAATGGATATTCATTAAAGCATGCAAAAGAAAAAAATAGTAGCCAAGGCTATCTGCAAGGCTGACCTGGGTGATTCTTATTGACTTCAGAGCCTTGATGATAAAATCCTCCCAAGTGAAAGAACAGGCACTGTGCTGCAGTGTCCTAAGAAGGTGTTATATGTAAGTTTCTATAGGTTCTATGATATATACATAGATTTCACAGACCAAATTTTAGATCAAGATGGGTTTCTAACCCTACTTTACATCTCCTTAAAATTCAGGTAGAAACTATTACAATAACTTGGTCTTTTCTACAAAGTTTCTTCTTTTCAAGTTTCTGTATCAACTTGTTAAATGCATAATTCTCTCGTCTGTGAGTCTTTTTCTTGTGATTTTGAGTTCTATAAATTCTCTAATCTATGTAGAGTGTGCCATCCTCCCCCTTTCTTTTTCTTTCTCCCTCTCAATCTCATCTCCCCACCTAAACTCTCTCTGCTCAGTTGACCCTCTTACTATTTCACCTTTGTTCTCTCTCTCATTCTCCCACTTTCTCATTTGTCTTCTTCAGTTGAGCCCTCTCTCGCTGGGTGCCCTGGTTCCCCGCATACTCTCCCTCTTTTACCCCCTACAATCGCACTAACCCTCACTGTCCCTCCCGATTTCTATCAAGTTCTCCCTTTGACTCTCTCTCGCATGCTCTCTCTTTTGGTCCCTCTCTCTCAGACACTCTCCTTCTCTACTCACACACTCTCTCTCTTTCCCCCACAGTCTCCTACACTCCCCATTGACTCACTATTTTTCTTCCTCTCTCACACATTCTCCCATGAGCCCTCATTCTCTGCTCTCTCTTGTTGACCTTTCATTCATGCTCCATCTTTATGACATGTTTTTCAGTTATTAGGCATTGTTCTTAGGATAGACAGTTTGGGAGAACACAATTTGTCCCTCTTACCAGCAAATAGGGAGGTTGGTGGTGGCAGCAGCGGAGAGTCTTTGGCGTTTGGTGGCTGGTCGAGCACTTGGGGTTGTTGCCGGGGATGCCTACAACAGAAGACTTTATAAGAGGGGTGAGCAAGGCCTAATTGAGCTTATTTTGTATAATGTTTTCCTTAAGTGCATGAATAATTATTATTTGAACATGCTAGACTCAAGATTGACTATATAAGGCATCTGATGGAGATCTTATTACATTAGGGAAGGTTTATGACTGCTTTAGAGGGATGTTAAACCATCCTACCTTTTGTGGACATTGCGATGCATGTGAGAAGGGAGTACTTAAGTTAGTTTACATGTTAAAATTGCTATTTGAGGGGAAGACGTGACATTTAAGTTATTAGGGTTTCGATGTGCACTATGGTGTAAAAGAAACACCATTTTCAGGTTAAATTTGATTCATGTATGCTATTACTAGTGAAATAGTAATGTGTCATCTGCGGATTGCTAATGGGGAATTCAAATTGCCAATAGTAATGCCTCAATAGGGCGTTGGCCGCCTAGATTAGGTGTCTAATTAAACAATGGTCCACCTAGTGTTGTATTTGGGAAGATTCATGCTTTGTCACCCAAATCGTATGACCCCGCATCCCTTGGGGCTAGCAAGTGAGAGATGTGAATTGAGGTTTATAATAATTTTAATGTGTATTTGCAATTAAAGGATTTGGGGAATATTTATGTTGAATTAAGGTTGGGAGAAACTTTTTTCAAACATATGGAAGGTGGGTGAAGGCACTCTATGACCTCATAAATATGAGAAAAACTTGAAGAAAGGTTTCATGGACCGATTCAACTTATCGGCACCAACTTGAGTTGATAAAACATGATTTGACGGTCCTATTTCTTACCTAAATAGATTTTAGAGTGAAGTGGATAGAAAACTTAATGCTTTGAATTTTTTGAGATGGGCTGACAGGTCGAGCAGACCTAAGTGATAAGATCCAGAGCAGGAGGTGATTTTGGTGTTTGTGGAGATGCACGACATGGATGACGGTATTCCAAGCAAATCCCTGCCTAGGGCCAAACTATGATTGTTTATTGCATTTCTCAAGTGTGGGCTTTTAGGATCATTGGATTCTATGAACGTGTTCTTGTTTGAATGTTGAGTGCAACGGCATGCTTCTTGACATATGAATATATGTGTAAAAAATGATTGATTGTGTTGATTAATTATTTTTAAATGATTATGCGATGACATATGCATGCTAGAATTATAATTACTTAGGACAGCTTAGGCAGGGTACCGAGTCAAGTACATCCTCGAGCCCGATTGTGCATTAATGCGCATCCTAGCATGATATATCCTTATGACAGCTATGAACCATCAATCGATCGAGAATACTCTCTATGATTCGGCTAAATTTTGGTATTTAGTGATTATTATAGTTTGATTGTTATTGTTTTGAGATTTTGGTCTACAATTCCATTGGTAAGTGATTTGATTGAATGGACTTAATGGGTAGTAGTACCCATAGAGTGTGATTAGTCTAGCCAATAGTATTGATTGATGTGTGACCTTCTTGTGAAGGTGGTTTGAGGTCTGGTTGCACTAGTGAAGTGGTTAACCTTGTGTGCTAGCCAATCCTAATGTGAATGTGTCTTCATAATGATAAATTTAAAAAAATAATAATTGATTTGAGGCAAATGGGTTTATGGCAATACATTTGAAATGCATACCACCCTCACCACTGGTCTCGCTTGCATAGAAAAAAGGCCCCAAGATATCATTATGTGTTGTGCTTGGAGAGTTGGACTTCTACTTTCTCAACCTAAGTGTCTTAAGAAAGACTAAACAACTCTCCTTGAAATACACACATCCTTGGTGGATTGCTCTATTGCTATAGCGTGAACAAAACCATATTGTTTTGAGTCATCATGAGGGTTGTCTCCCGACTGTAGGTCCCATGTAGTGTGCACACGTTTGTGTTTTTCACCCACAGTTGCTATCAATTGACTGAAATGAATGTGAATGAAATAAATGTGAAAGAAATGAATGTGAATGAAAGTAATGTGACTAATAAGTGAATTGATTGTGTCTATTGAGTAATCTCTACATATTGTAGAATATGTAAGGGACTACAATAACAAGTTATATGAATGCATGTATGCATCATGATATCATAGTGATTATGTTTATTTATATGTTGGACTTCAAATTTGAACCCTTACCTTAGAGAGTTATGGATTTATCTTGTTTGTCGTCATATTGCAAGGACTCAACCTTCTATTGTTTATCTTTTTCAAGTTTTGACAAACCCAAAATAGTAGGTTGATTGGTTCATATCACATCCTACTGAAGAGATTTTGGGTGCATAGTTGTGTTAGTGCGTCATGTCTTTTGTTTTATTGATGTCTTGTTTTTGTTTCGACATCAATATTTTATTTTGGGGGCCTTTTTTATCATGAGTCTTTGATAATCATGTAAAGTCATTTTGTATGAATTGCTTCGGTGCATAACTGTATTATCCCCCCCATTGTCATTTTGGTTTGTATAGCTCTACTTTGATTGTTGTGCCATCGCACCTTAGTGTGTTATGTTGAAAAAAAAATTGGGGTAAAAAGTCAGGGTGTGAACTGAATGTTGATTATACATGAGTTAATTGTGTACATAATGTTAGGCTTGGATATTGTTTGCATGGATCAATGATAATCAAATAGTGGTCAGTGCCTCTTTTAGCTCTTCTAGTTCATGAACCCTATTTCTAATTATCGCATAGATTTTTAAACTAAACCTTTCCTAAAACTAGGTCACATTTGATTTCTTGAACTTAGGATCAGGACAACAGTCAGCCCTTAGATATTAGATTATAAAGTTTTGTCATTGGTTTGATTTTCCCCAGTTAAGGCACCAGAATGGTCAAACCTCACACCGATGAAATGGGCTCCATCTCTCATGGATTCACCTTGTGAGCTAAAGGAGACGATTTTCCCCAGTTATAGTTTGCGTGAGAGATGAAAATTTTGCATGGAAACACTATAACATTATTACTGACTGGATCTGAAAATTTCCAAAGCAAATAGTTGTTCTTATAAAATTTGACAGACATCAATCTGGCCACTTCGTTCCATTGCACCACATGAGAGGAAGATGTTGAAGATGCCATGACAAACAAGGAAGATAAATAGAGACTCATGTTTGATGTATTACCTTCAGCTGAACATTTAGATATTATCTCCTGAACAAAGAATGCATATATCTTTCTCAATATCAGATTTCATGTTGAAAATAGTTTTATAGAAAACCAATTTCTATGATTCGATTAGTAGGTGAGTCAAAATGACAATGAAAACCCATAAATTTGGACAGGCGATGAGGAACAGTTTTGCCTTTTGGAGGATCACAAGATTCTATGTTGTTCATAGGCTATAATGACATGCACAGAGACACATTTCTACTATTTTGTATGGAGGAACAACTTTCCATGTTTTGCATAGTAGAAGGAGCAAACAATATCCAAAACACATGAAAATGGTGCCCAAAGAAACTTAACACTAGAGAATAGCTCTTAGGCACATGGCTATGTGTCCAACAATTCTGATGAAGTTCTGCTCTACTCCATGACCTGAGCATAATTTTTGCAACCCTAACACAATGCATGCATGCTTACGTGCATGGGACATTGTGCACACACCCTATATGATTTTCAAGGTGGGAATATGTGCATGAGAAAGAAAAATATGATGAGTTTACTGTATATGCTTGATGATAACCAAAAAGCATCATGAAGTGCATGAAATCTTAACACACTATAAGTTTTCATAAATTGATTTCAAATACCTCAATGATTAACCTGATTAATTCTAACAATAAATTGTCCTAAACCAGTTTGATACCCTTCTTCTATTATAAATCAATTTGGCTGGCTGGAACCTAGCTTGGTTCACTTGAGGTGACTAACCTGAGTGAGGTGCATGTCTAGTGGAGCCCTGAGCCAAGTCAAAGCTATGGCCAAGTCTAGTTTGGCAAAGTTTAACTTTACTTGCCAGGGGTCTTTAACTTGGGTGAGATCGAGTATAACCAAAGGCCAAAGCTAGATGATTTATAGAACCAACTGATTTGGTTAAGACTAGCTCGATTCATTTGAGGTGTACAACCTAAATGAGGCTCAAGATTTGGTAAAAACCTAACTCAGCTCGTTCCTGGACTCTATGCAGGGTGAAGTTTGAGTTTCGCCTTATACCAAACCGGTCATCTACAAGCAGACCTAGTTGGATCGAGATTAGCAGAACCCACTCAAAGTTTCTAACCGTGGTGAGGTTCATGCTTGGTTAAAAATCCAATCAGATTAAACATCCAACCAAAACCAATTTCCATCACATCAAAACTTTAGTTTTTTAAGTGTAGTTTTTAAACTTTCATTTTACTATTATTTTTTTAATTTATTTCATATTGTTCTCCGAATTTGTGTGCATTTTTTAACTATCTTTTGAAATAGCATGTCCATAGTTCCTTTCAAAAAGGAAAAGGATGATTATGCCATTCTTTTAAGGCTTTTTTTTTTGGAGGTCCTAAGGTTAAAGAAATTCCTACATGTGTTTGGATGTTAAGAGTAGAAAGGATGGATATGATGAAAACCAAATTTTATATCCAGGTTTTGGCACTCAGAATTTGATTTTGAGTGTTTGAATGATAAAAAAATGGTTTTAACTTCGCGTAATCAAGTTAATGAAATGCAGACATACTTTGTATCTAAATTGGTTATGAATCAAATTGGATTCTTCATAACATAATTTAGAACTTCACTCAACATTTTTGAAGCTGCATTAATACAATTTCAAAACTTTTAAAAGCCTTTGGAGGCGAATGCTTTTCTACAAATTCCCAAATGTTTTTCTACAAATTCCCAAGAGGGTTGGTGCAATGTTCAAGGTGGGGGCCAGTAGGCGGCTGATTATCATTTAGATTATCTATGGCATCAACCTTTATGCTGTTAAAAGGAAGCAAAGCTGAAGCACGGACCAACAGCAAATCTTGTAATGGGAAACCCCTCTCACTTGAAATGCTGGAGTTCACAATCTAATATTTTTTTTTATTGATGCAAACATTATTTGTTTATGGATGTAGGCAATGCTTGTGACAATTGAAATCTCTCTGATGTATTTGATTACTTTCAGACAGGATTGATGTTATGAGACCGTTTCTTTCTTTTGTAACAGTTTTTTTCATATTGATATTCTCATTTATCAACATCTTTGTTTTGTTAGTGAATTGTATTTTATAAATTATGAATACTGAAAAAATTTTATTAGCATTGATTATATATTGATTTTGGAATGTCCACGTTAATCAATTGGACCAAATCGAAAGGTTTCCCTATGGATGGCGTGAGATATGCAGGACCGCAGATTGTTGAGGGCTTCTGATGCGGTGTTCTGAGTGATTTCTTCCTTTGTAATCTCACTTTTTATTAATTCATATAACCATTTTTTCCCTCCTTCATATTTTCAATTGTTTGAGCTTCATATTGTTTATTTACTCTTTGTTAGGAGTTGTCTTAAAATGAGGAACTGATTCCATGTGAAAAGTCTGGTAGACCCACACATACACACGAAAACACATAGACCCACACTGGGAACACAAATTCCAAACGATAATGACAGGTGAGGAAGATGAAAATCTTATAAGATAATCATATTACAGAAACAGGTTACATTTTGGCATTATTATTCACATTAATTACAATAACACCATCTTCACAAGGGTGAAAAGCTGACAATTATAAAATATTATTGAAAAATACAAAAAAATAAAAATAAAGAATCAGTTGAAGAAATGCCCGATGTATATTAATCACCAACGGAGAACTATATCAAAAAATAAAAAATGGCAGCATAAGAATTTTCCGCTGTGTACATCACATAAGCTCTATGTTGGAGCATGAGATGCGGTAATCTGGCGCTGGCCTCATGAGAAGAATTAAAGCATATACCTAGGGATCGATTATACAAATCCAGCTCTTCTTGGATTGCCATGACGCTGACTTTTGAAGTGGTTAAGAAGCATCTGTGCCTGGAAAACGGGAAAACTAAAAGCTTAGGACGAAGCTCATTCGATTAAAAGGAAATTGTTCATGAGTGTTTAATCTAAAAGAAGCAAAATCATGCTGCCCAAAAATTCAGCAACAAAATGTGACCTTCACTTTTTTCCTCAGAAAATGCATGATGCGGCGACGCCACGTCATGTACCTCCCTTTCACTACCAATGGCCTTTCTGGATTCCCAAAGCACAAGCAGGAATCGTGTTTTTTATTTTGTAATTAATCTTAAATCTAGTTAGTGGGCAATCTAATTCATCAAGTGAAAAGAACATTTGTAAATAAGATAACTTCCATTTGCAGTTGCCAATAGCTGTACAACACCACCCCTCCCCATCTCCCCAATAAAAAGGTGGAGGACCCACCAAGAGGGGAGATACGACAGATAAGAAGTGTCCCCAAACATGCTCCAGGGCAAACCCTCATATAATTCCTTTGAACAGTTAAGATTTAAACAGTGCGAAGCAAGGTACTTTTGGGTAAAAGGTACAACCTTGCAGGTGCTGCCAATCAAATGTTGTAAAGAAGAGGCAATATGTCAATCCATCAAGTGGAAGGAAAAAAAATTATGTAAAGGGTTATATCTACGAAATAGGTGATACAATCGGAATCAATACATCACACTCACACTGTCTGTCCTTCACAATTTCTTTCATTAGTTACATGCTTGAGTGAAGAACCTTTTTATACCCTTTAATAGAAGGCCTCAAGTTGGAGTAAGTTTATACATTATTTCAAGCACATATGAAAAATCCCTTAAGATGTACATATCTCATATAGCAACATCAACAATTATCATCGTTATGCTTTCCAGAAAAATCAATATAATAAAGCACACATTCATATTTTAACCATCAAATTAGGTACCCATAAAGCATTGTCCACCATAGTATTTGTCTCACAAACTTAGTTGCTAGGAATGACAAAAGAAACGAGGAAAAAGGAAACCAGCCATTGTGCAAGATTGGCCCATTTTCTCAAGTGGGAAAGCCCATCACCACAGCTAGGACATCTATGTCCATGTAAAACAAGTAAACTACAGTTGATAACCTTGCATATGCACGTGTCAAAACCATTTTTCTATGGACCAAAGGAGCAAGAGCAGACAATTACAATGCATGATCCTATATAGCAGCCTATAAAGATGAACACACGAAGAGTAAATCAACAGGCGGAACACCAACTCTATTGTATAATATATCCAAGTGCACATTTCCAAACAGATCAAAATCCATTAGTTCCTTAGCATGATCATGGTATATCTCATACTTGACATCTAAAGTTTTTGATATAGAGTGTTTTCGCACTTGAATCATTTATTTCTTCCTTACAATATATTTTTTGTTTTGCTCATCAAATAAACATGCGTTGCATCAGCAGAATGATTCATTAAGTCAGCATGCAGAGAAAAACAGACTAAAAGAGAAACTACCAAGGCAGAGAGAGGGAAGGGGAGAGAGAGAGACACAGAGAGAGGAAGGGGGTGGGGGAGGGTGAGAGAAAGAGAGAGAGAACACCTTCTCCTTAGCTCTTGCTGTCCCAAACTGGGTTAGTGCTACAAGTGGAGGCACAGCTCCTTCCTGTAGTACCATGTTAGAGAATTTACGGCTATTGCTAGAAAGTTGCAGCAATGCTGAAGCTGCACGCTCTTTTGCTCTTGAAGATCCAAGCTCAACAACCTCCACAAGGACTGGAATTCCCCCTTGCTGACCAATCACATTGCATCCTTCTGGAATTGTCGAGAGATTAGACAAGACAGCAACAGCCTTATCAATCATGCCAAATGCAGGATCCATCAGTTCAATGAGGTGTTTCACAGCCCCAGCTTGCACAATCCGCAGCTTATTTTCAGGACAGCTAGAAAGATTATACAAAGCAGTAGCAGCATCTCTCTTCCCCCGGGGAGTCCCATTGCCCAACAAATCTACTAGTGGCTGAATTGCACCAGATCTTCCAATCCTAATCTTGCTTTCTGCCGTCACAGAAAGGCTGAAAAGTGCTGCAGCAGAATTCTCTTTTGCTTCCACATTCCCTACTTTAAGCACGTGTATAAGAGGTTCTATTGCTCCAGCATCAACAATGATAGTCTTGTTGTTATCATTAATTGAGAGATTCAGCAATGCAGTTACAGCATTCTCTTGGGTTTCCATGTCAGTTGAGTACAGTAAATTGACCAACAACATGACGGCTCCAGAATGTGCAATTATAATCCGATTCTCCATGCTGTGTCTTGCAAGAAACCGCAACCCAACAGCAGCTGATCGTTGTATTTCCTGTGATGAGCTCTGCAAATCCTGAACCAGCTTCTGAACCTCAGCCTCAATATCTGACTGATTGGACGTTGAGGCAACAGCAGGAGAGGAGGTGATATTTGAGACAAGGTTCCATTGAAATGGCTGCCTCCATAAGGACTGGCTTCCAGTTTTAATATCTAATACTTGACCAGAAGCAGGACTTTCTGATGTGACCCCACTGGAGATGTTCCTGTTATCATTTGCAGTACCATTAGACATCTCAATGGGATTTCCAGATTCTGACTGCACACGGTTGATAAAAATTGCACTTGACACTGTTGTGCTACAGTTACAGCCTTCACCAATTGAGCCACTTTGCAAATGATCTTCCTCATTTGTGATTACATTTGGACGGCCAAAAGTTTCAGTCAGGCCATCTGAGTCAGGTCTCACATCTTCATTCCTCATTGGAAAGGATTTGGCTTCATCTTCAGATTCATCTTGAACATCAAGAAGGGCAACTGAAGGCCCACTTGCAGAACTGCTATCTGAAACTCTCTGAGGACCTGATCGAGAAGAAAAAGTTTCACTTGGACAAGATGCAAGTGTGCTTTCATTTGGAAAATTGTGGTCAGCTGGACTCGCAAGTGTGACCGACTCTGAAGATTTTGGGCTAGGAATTGCAGGAAGGCATGCATTAGTAGGAACATGTTCTACATCCTCAAGAAGTGTTGACAGTTGATTTAAGTTGACATCATTGGAAGGATCAGGAAATTTAACCTTATTCAACTCGCACCAATTTCCAATGAGTTGCTTGACAGCAATATTGGGAGTGAGGTTGGTGTGAACTAGAGATTGTCGTGTTTTTGGACAAACAGTCAAACCCAGATCTAACCATTTCCTAATAACAACTCGCTCATAAGTTTGTCCAGATGCCACAATCACTGGATCTCTCATTGGTTCAAGGGAAAGTGGACAACGAAAATCATCTGGAATCAGCATCCCATTGAGAGTTTGGGATTGTTTTATTTTCAGTAGACAGCCATGCATGTGGTTGACAAGCCCAATGACTTGATCTATAAGCCCCACTTCTGCAGTCTTGTTCTCATGCTCTGCCTGCAGTTTTGCCTTTTCTAAAATCACAGCCTCCACTAGAAGGTCATGGTTTGATGACAAGCTCAGAAACTCTGCAATTCTCGCTAGGGTTTCAGAGCTAGGCTGCCTTTGATCTTCTATAGCTTCTTTAAGCATTGATAACACCTGATTCTGACTCGTGAATTCATGTTGCTGTGCATGGTTAAGTTGACATAAACTAGCATTTAGTTACTCATGATTAAAGATGAAATGAACATAAAATATTTATGTGAGAGATAAAAAAAAAGTACCTGAACATGGACCACCTTGGAAGATAAAGAAGTTGACAAGACCATGGAACTGAGAATTGTGCAAATCTCTTGTGCAGATATGCAAATCTTCTCAGTTATCATTTCAGTTTGCAAAAGCTGACAACATGCAGAAAGATAAATAATAGTGTGAGAAATAAGAAGCAGCTCGCACCTAGAATGAGATCGGGGTTATAACCTCAAGCTTCAATAGAACAGAATCTACAGATGACAACTTCCTCATGAGAAACGTTAAAACAGAATTCAGTACACAAAAAGTTTCCGCTTCTAAGAAGAGGCTGTTTTAATCAACCAGCATATCCAAATTTAGGTCTTGTTCATATGATCTGCTAGAAGGATTAGTAAACTGATGCCTTCCATAAGATACACTAGTTCTACACACAACTGTTAATATTCAGCCACGACAACAATCCCCAGACATTTTCACCATAGAATTGGTAACTGGCTAAACAATAGGGAACTAAATTGAAATGATAATAGACCAGAGCCTACAAACAGCTTATCCATAGAAGTCATATAATATGGATGTGCCAAAAGCCTGAAAGGGTCATGGCAGCTATGACATGGCTAGAGCACTCGAACATGGCTTGAGCTTCAGGTGTAGTGAAGCCACCACATTTGTTCAGTCAAAATCAGCCATATTGAAATTTTTCCAAACTCTTTGTTGCTTCATTTATTTGACTTGTCTTGTGGTTACTGTTTGCAAATTTCTCATTATATTCATGAATCATGATAATTTTATCCTCTGCTTAATCTGTTTAACAGCAGATAGCGTAAAAATTATAATTTTTTGTCAGGCTCATGAATGTTTGTTACAGTTATTCCATCATAAAAGATATTGTTGCCTGCAACTCGTTTGGGAATTTCTGCATGGGAAGAACAGACATAAGTAGACCTGCCTAAGGTTGATGAATAAACCAAGTTACACTGTTCATTTCAAAGAAATGCTACACACATATGATAGGTAAAGGTCTCTGGTAATGTCCTCCACTGAGTTTCTGGACCCTTAAATCAGTACTTCAATGAAGCAAGAACAGTCGACACCAGCAGGACAATGTAGAGGTTGTTTAGATCAGAACGAGCTGACAGCATTGAAAGTCACAAGTAAATCCGTGACATTAACATAAGTTTGTTTTTCTTCATGCGAGGTCCCAACAATCCTTAGTTCTTACAAGAGCTGGCAACCTTGTTTTTTCTCCTCACTTTTTTTTTTTTTCCCTAGCTATTGGATCGTCATGTGCTGCTCCCTTAAGGAACTTAAGTACACTGACTTTTTAATTCGAGGTTAAAATTTACATGTTAATCTCATAGGACAAAAGTATAATATTTTATCTCTGGAGATCAAATATTCACATGTTGATCTCAGGAGACAGCCTTGATGCCGTCATGTAATCAGAAAACACCAGTTCATGACATTTGCAAGTTCTAACCAAAAAATAAACAAGTTTAAGGAATATTTCAAAGGAAAGCTGATGACTACACATCTGAAAGCATATTGATGTCAATTTAATCTTAGATACTGCTCTTCTCCTCAGAGTAATCCCATCCCGTTTCTTTGCTTACTTTGTCATTCACCGTTATTTTTCTTCCTACCACTCTGTCAAGTAGCCGCAAACAGTACCAAAATTATCAGAATCCCTACTTTCTTTTGGCTAAATTTCATATCTGGGGATACTCCTACCCAAAAGCCTCTTCAGGTTCACAAATAGCATAAGTTTAGGAAACAGAAACTAAGATAAGGGGATTACTCAATAAAAACTGTAAAAAATCCTTCAGAAGAAAAAGGACCATCACTGGAGATGTGGATCAAGGGACGTACATTGTAAAACTTGCTCGTCATTGGCTGCCAGTTTTCCATGAGCTTCATAGAATCATCAACGCAAATACACAATTCTTCCAATCTTCTCTGAAGTTTCTCATTTAAAGCCAACTCAGAATGAATAATCTCCTCAACCACCGGCTTGATAAGTGTCAGTATGACACCTATACGTTCATAGCATATTTGAGCTTGTCCGGCTTTCACTTTTCTACTAGGTAATAAATTATTGAACTGAGATATGCAGTTGACTGGATCCCTCCGTACTGAATGTTCCATTTAACCTGTTTGAGGAAACGAATGACTTGCATGTTTTCCAAAATCAATTCTTAAGAATAACAAGGCCAGTGCACAATAAAATGTTAAAAGAGAAGAAAACTTCACATATGATCAATATGCATCTATCAACTTGTATTAGGTATCCGTAGTAACAGCCACATGCGCGATTTCTCGGCCTTCAAAAGAAATAGGACAAGAAACCAGTTTGCCTGCCCAAGCTCCCAATTAGTACCCTAAACTTTTGTTATGGATCAAAGTGAAAAATTGGAAAACAAGAGATTCTCAAGATGTGCTTGAAGCCGATCAGATGAAGGGAGAGAGAGGGACAGAGAGACGGGAGCATCTTTCAACGATTCACAAAGCACCATTCAACCCCAACTAACTGATAAGATGGCTAATAGCTCAACCAGCGGACCAAAAATTTGGAAATGAATTAGGAGAGACGTGAGAGTTTCTATTGAAGACCACGGAAATTGAAAAGCAACTCAAGAAGTTCTGACTGAAAGATCAACTGAATAACATTGCAAAAAACAGATAGGACAAATATGAAAGCTTATGCAAAATTAGTTAGCAGAGCAACAGCAGATCAGCAATTCTGAATAGAAGACCGAAAAATACAATCACGGTCTACATACAACCACTACCGCAATCATGGTGATTTGCATAAATGCACGTAACTAACAAAATTTACCAATCTCAAAGGACCCGAAAGCAAGAACTTGGGAAAGAAAAGAGGAAAGCGATACGATCTATTTCAATTTGAAGAACACACCAACCGATCAACTCAAGAAAGAAATAAGTCCGGGCACCTTCTGTCGATCACCTGCAGCTCGCGTGATCCTCCTTTCACGCGGCAAAAATGTCATTGAGAGAGAGAGAGAGAGGAGGAAATTTAATGAAGTTTTCTCCGAGGCTTCGCTATTTTATTTGAATGAACTAAGAGCGAGGGCAGAGAAAGAAGGAACTTCCTCTACTCGGAGAATTCAAAGACTGACGGCGCTCGAAAGTCAAGGGGGAGAGAGAGAGAGAGAGTAGAATTGTTAACCAATAGGAGGAGGGAAGACAGCGAAACAAAATTAACCAATAGGAGGAGGTTAGACGAGCGAATAGAAAAAATTGCAAACAGATCATCAACGTTCTAGCAAATACCAGATTAACTCAACTTTTGACGAATTTCATAGTAAAGGAAAATATATTTATTTTTTGATATAAAACAAGTACTCATCACATAGAGAAGCAGACTTTTCTTAGTTGAACGAATATATATATATATGTTTACGTTTTAAGAGGGATATTTGATATTAAAATTATATTTTTCTTTTATTGAGCAACTCTTTCAGAATTTTTTTGTAAAAATGATCAATCTTTGACCAAAGCAGTATGTCATGGCTCCTAACATCGGGCCTTGTGTTAGGTTTTGGAAATGACTAACACGCCCTTGCAGCTAAAATAGAACGCCCACCATGCCCCTAACATAGTTTCCCGTGTTAGGACAGCGGCAAAATATTATTTGGTCAAACGTTACTACTTTTCTTAACAAGTATAGCAGAAGAAGAAAAATTGCAGAAAATAGTTGAATGCTTTGTGAGACTGATGAGAGGGAGAGACAGCAACTAACCCCTTTTTGTATTACTAAATGAGGGAGAGACAGCAACTAACCCCTTTTTGTATTACTAAATTTTTCTAAGTGTTCACTTCATATGGATTTACAAGAAAAAGTTTTGTGAGATTACAACTTAAAATTTCATTTTCCCGCTATTTCTTTGTGAAGAATACAAAACTCCTCTTTATAAGCTGATTTCTTGCCTTTTATGATGGCCAAAACCGCCGTATCTTTTACTAATACCAAAATATTGTTCACTTGTTAGAGCCTTATGGATCAGATTGCAACATCATTTTTCCTATAAAAGTAGTTTTATATATCACTCTCCAGGTTTTTTTTACTACTATGCATGTTAATTCCCATGCTAGAATATGTCAAATAGTTAGTACCGTTTGTGTTTTATTTATATGGAACTGTTTGCATTCTCGCTTCTACCGTTATAATTGCAAGCTCGTTAATTACTTAATATCTTGAACCCCGCCGTCATGGCTACGCTCTCCCTTCCCTGCTCTTCAATAAACAGAAGTGGCTTTAGGAGGCCACTACCGTCTTGTGCCCAGGGCTGCACACAAGTAGAGTTGAGTTGGAGTTGGGCTAGTTGGAGCTCAACTCAACTCAGAAAACTCAAGCTCAAAACTTGAGTCGAGCTTGATAAAACAAGCTTGAGCTCAGCTCGGCTTGTTTAACTTGTTTGTGTATACAAGCATGTCAACTCGTTTAGTTGTTACCCGTTTAACTAGTTTTTCATTATAATTAAACATTTATTATGTAGATACAACCAGAACTCGACTCGTTTAACATTTCAAACATGCACTTTAACTCGAGATTGACTTGGTTATAAAAGAATCGAGTTTGAGTTGAGTTTAGACGGGTGAGTTTTAGTCAATCTCGAGGTGGCTCAACTCGTTGTGCAGCCCTATTTGTGCCTATAAAAGGAAAGAGCATAAAGCTCATCCCCCTGTTGACACAAACACAAGAATCTAGGCTGTTGCATGTTGTGAGATGTTTAAATATTTGTAATCCATCATTATAAGCACGTTAAAAGCACCATAAACTGTCGCTATACAATGACAAACCATTGTTAATGCCTCTGTGACTAAAGATTTTTAATGGTGAGTTTTAAATATTTAGTGAATCCGGTAGTCAGTTGATTTGAATTTCTCCCGTTGCTTAGATAGTTTGATGGCCGTTCAGGCCAGGCTCCTTTTTGCAAGAGCTTGCCAAAACTGTGGGCTAAATCAGAAAAGTATTAAGGCGCAAGCTATCCTGTAACGCGGTGCACAAGAGGAACCAATGCGGAAAGAAGAAAACCTAAAATTACATGACAAGTGGTTCATAATGGATCCATATAAAGGAAGGTCAACGCTGAAAACGATCGTCGACTTAGGTGGGGTTCGTCTGACTTCGAGATTAATGGGACGAGACTGAGTCAAGAGGCACTGTTCAATATTTACGTGACGGATGCTTGTGAAAATAATTCTAAAACGAGACTCCACCTTTCAAAAATTTACCGATACGCATCGTGACAACAACACCTCCAATTATGTCATTTCACCATTTATATATATGTATATACTTTTAAGGGAAAGCGGTTCATAAGAGAGGCCACTGTCTCTTCCTGTCCGTTACCCTGGTTTACGGAGCATGTTTTGAAACCTTTTACGATATAAATAAAAAACGAACTAGGACGTAACAATGACCACTTTAGAGTTCAAACACAAGTCCCTATACGAGAAGAACCACCTTGTCGTTCAATACAATACACGACCACATCGTCATTTCACCATTTACGCACACCATTTTATGACTCTCATTTTTTTATGTACTTGGTTTAAGCTCAGCTTTTGGCAACTATTGATCTACCAGCATTATTGAAATCAGTTCAGGTCGTCCTTAATTGGTCAGATCGATTCTAATAGTTGGTAGAATGATTTGATGCAACATCGATCAAACACTACCTGAAATATTGTTCTTTTGTTGATCAGAAACAAAATGCTTTAAAAAGATCCTGAAAATTTAAATTTTAGTTGGGCCATTTGTATCTATGCATTAGGATCCGGATGAATACATCCATCCCTCAGTACAAGACAAGAAACAAGGGGGTGTTTGGTTTGCAGGAATTGCTAGAATTTTAGAATCAAAATTCTTATTTTTGAGAAAATGAGAATTATTTAATCAAACACAGAATATTGATTCCAGAATTATTAAACGATTTCAGAATTAAAATTCTGGAATCAAAATCCGACCCTGAGGGGTCCGAAATCAAAATTCTGGACATCACTGTGTCTTATAACAGACGAGTGGGAGAGGAACTGGTCCTCCCCCAAAGGATTGCTCCCTCTCAGCGGTTACGTTATAAGACGTAACAGCTAACAAGCTCATCTTGTACCCGTCGCTGCCTGTTATTTTAAAAATTGTGCATTTTTTTTTTCAATTGAATTTTCTATGTTTTATTTATTTATTGGACTAATATGATTGGAAGGGGTTCTCAACTTGATTTTATTTAATTGATTTGATGAATCTCGTTGAAAAGAGTTTAACATTTGAAACTTAACCGACTTTTCTTATTCAGTCGAAGTTTGAACGTGTCTTTCCAAATTGCCTATTTAAATATATGAGCACGGGGAAAGGGCTGACTGCGTACGCATTCTGACATCGAGCCATATGTGCAAAGATGTCTATAATTGCCCTTGCTAGCCCCTTGAAATTTCTTTATGTTTATATTGGTACTCTCAATTATTTGGTCATGTCTAATTTATGTATATTGCTACCCTGAAATTTTATGAATCATCAGTGTCTCTCAACCAAAATTTTTAATTAAAAAACTGCTACCATGACCACATCAAATTGTCATGCTTGACCCCAAAGCCTGACCATGGATCCTGCCGTGGTGAACAAGAAAGTTGCAAGCCAAGATTTTCCACCAGAATTTCCTTCTTCCCCACGAAACTCACGCCCTCTCGTCTTAGGTCCCGCATCGGTTCAACCATACAATAAATCTTGATCGGAAAACCGAACCATAATCCAATTAGATCCTTGCTTGGTCATGATAAAAGAAAAAAGTGGTCTGATTACCACATAACATAAATGGTTTGCAAATAGTTTTAGAGTCATGATTTTTTTTAATGTAGCAAATCTTATCATAATCTGATTTCCTGTGCTTAACTTTTTCACATCTGGATTGTCCTTTGGTCAATCAATGCCCGAACCTGACCCATAAGCTCCAACCAGTAGGGGGTCACCTGAGGATTACTACCCCTCCCCTCTAGAGGGACTTATCTCAAATCTTCTAGGTAACCATGAGTCACTAAAGGTCTCTTCATTCCCCCTACCTCTCGGGGGTCATGGACCGTGACATGATTTGTGTAGGGTATTGTATTTAAAAAAGTAACATCCATGAGAATCGAATAGGCAACATATGTCTTTTAGGCAACCGATCCCAAACCTTCATTACGAAGAAACATGGTAAAAAATTCTGAATTCAACCGGCTGAACCTTGTCAGCACGTGTATATAGTTCCTCCTTCAAGTCATCAGACTTAAATGAGGAGACAGAAATTTCTGGTCAAAGGGCATTACTAAAAAAAATTTAAATTTTTTAAGGAACATCAACATGTGAAGGAAAAAGATTCCCTGAGATGTCAATATAAAATAAACATCTTTTGTACCTCGTGACCACAAGTTGCCCACACCTGCCTTTGCCCCTCCCCTTGATGGGAGATGATATTATTTCTATACCACAAATTTAAATCCACAGAGTCCCATTCGGGTTAGCATTTGACGACCCTGAGGCAAGCATTGAAAGTTAAAAGCCGAAAAGTGGTAATTTATGTCTGACACACAAAATTGGGTCCTTAGATAATGCTATTAAGTGCTCTGTTTATCACGACATAAGAATGTCTCAAATTTTTTGAATTACTTAGTCTAAGCCCAGCTTTTGGTAACTATTAATCTGCCAGTATTATTTGAAATCAGTTCAGGTCGTCCTTCATTGGTCCTCCTGCCTTTGCCTTTATTTCAAACAAGGTATGTAGTATGGATCATCCTCAGCTCAGATCTAGCGTTTCAAGAAAGGGTCCCAGTCACCCCGAGGTGCCCGCAGTGGTGTAACCACATGGTGACTGGTCACCAGTCTATTAAAAGTTCTTTGTTTTTAAATGGGAATATTAAACAAGTACTCCTTCAGCGAATATTTTTGGCTCTGCCACTGGGTGCCGGTCAACATGACATGTTGCATCTGATTTGGTGCAACATCTATCAAACACCACCTGAAATATGGTTATCATAACTGTAATCACTCTAAAAGATCCTGAGAATTTTAGCTTCCTTTGATCCATTTGAATCTATCAAGTATTCTAAAAGATCCTGAGAATTTTAGCTTCCTTTGATCCATTTGAATCTATCAAGTATTCTAAAAGATCCTGAGAATTTTAGCTTCCTTTGATCCATTTGAATCTATCAAGTATTCTGGTCCCGATGGGTGGGTCTCTTGGTGTGACAAATAAGAAATTTGAACAATTTGTTCCGGTGACAAAGCCAAAAAAAAAAAGTATTTCTACTAAAGGACCAACTTGATTTTATTTAGTTGATTTGGTGAATCTTGTTGAATATAATTTTACATTTGAAACTTAACTGGTTTTTCTTATTCACCCGTACTTTGAACGTGTATTCCCAAATTGCCTATTTAAATATTTAATATTTTTTTCGTATAGGTTTTTGTCCAACAGCGACATGAAATACAGTTGGGTAGTATGGAAAACGTCATTGTTGTTATGCCATGGATGAAACTAGCCAATGACTCATCATGGTGCCATATAAAACTCAAACGCGGTACATGAAGATGGGGCAAGTAGCCTTACTTGTGCTCATGAGTAGGAAAGCATTCGCTTGCAAAACATTGCCGTTGCGTGTTTTGGGAAAAGGTTACGGGCGATTAAGAAGTGCGATTGTGCTTTCATTTGCGCACTCCTCAAGCCAGAAAAAAAAAGGAAGGACTCCAATTGTGCGATCGCCCCTAGCTTCGCATAGCAAAACCTTACATTAGGAAAACGTTAGGAGCCGCCACTGCATGTCAGGCTGAGGCCGATGAAGGTGCGATTTTAAGATCAATCGTGCTTCATGTGCATGTTTCTCAAGCCAACAGATGGAGGGACTTCAATTACGGGTTCGAATGGTGGAAGGTCCTTTACCTTAACATGTTGGTTGAAACACGTCGTTTGGCAAATGTGCAACACAATTGAAGCTGATGAAGAGTGATCTCGAGAGGACCCTTTCCTCTGTAACACACCAGACTATCGTGTTCGGGTACAAAATGGTGACTTTTTTTCAAGTTTAATATGACAAAGCTGTTTTTCCTGGTTTGGATTTAAGATTTCATATCTCAGATCATAGATCTATTTATCTATCTCAGATTATGGATCTTGTATTTTGGATATCAGGTTTCTAACCTCAAGCATTAGATTACAGATTTCATATCTCAGATTTTGGATATCAAATCTTAGATCTTGATATTGAATTTTGATCTCAAAGCTTGGCTTTTGGATCGTGAAAATGGAACAACATGATATGATATTTTGTATCTTTATGTGATCCCCTATTTTAAATTTTGAATAAGAATTATATAATCTCTCAGATCATGATCACAAATTTTGGGATTTAGATCCAATTTTTCTCCTGACATGTTCGCATCTTATACCCCAATCCCAATAGAGGCCGGACTCAAGTTCTATTTTGCATGCATCATGCTAGACTGAGAATATTGATTTGCATTGATATACGATGATCTTAATATGAATAAATATCATATTAGATGTTCATTATTCTACTTCTAAGATCTATTTAGATTTCAAAACATGCATGATTTTAAAACTTGGGTATGTTTGCTTTTCATAGGTTTTGAACGACATTTAGACTTAGGAATTGGAACATTTAGTCTAGTCCTTGGTTTGAATGTTAGAACAACTGATCATCTCTTTAGGGTCCATTTCTTTACGTTAAAAAAAAAACAGAGAACAAAAATAAACATTTCAATGAATTCTACACCATACTGTTGAAAATATCAAACTGTCTAGAACAGAACTATCACAAACTGCACATTAAAACTATTCTAGGACGTAGCTTTTTCCTAAATTCATTCAAATGAAATTTAGTGTGAAGCATAGCAGACACACAAGCGACGGAAATGAAAAGAAAAGAAAAACATTAAGCTAAAAAACCTGTAAGTGTTTGTTATCACCCCAAAAATTTTTCAAAAAGACTATATTTTATTTTCACCCAAACAAAATGTTCAGTTATTTGGATTTAAATTTTAGGCCCTAAGCCCAATCCTAGGCCCAAACCAAATTTGCGACTATTCGATCCAAAATGAATCTCTAGACTCATGTTCACAAAATTCAAATTCAAAACCCAACTTTAGACATGAGATTCAAATCAAAAATTCATCTCCTAGGTCTAAATTAGATCCAAAACCCAAGTCTAGATCCAAATCAAGCATTTCAAAATCATAATCCAAATCTGCCCCTTAATACACATTTAAAAATATGATTTGCAGGCTTTTCTTGTTTTATTTCATGAACGGACCCCTTGGAGGATAGGGCGATGATATCTGCCCCTTATTGATCCATACGAGACAATAAGGAGAGGATTTTGCCACCCTTCATATAAACTCAGCACGGAGCACGGCAAGGCTCAGCATGTTGGTGCACACGAAGCACGTCGTGCACCGAGACAGGGCCTGCACCAGTTTTTGGTTAAAAACCACGCCATGTTGGGTGGGCATTAGCTTTGTCGACACCTCAAAGGGGTATTTGCAGGGCTAATGGCTAATCTCATTTAGACAAAACCTATTTTAAAAAAAAATGAAAAATTATTAAAAAATACTTGAAATTCGCAAAAAATCTTGTTAAATTAAAAAAGAGTATAAACAAGGTGAAATAAATTTTGTTTCTTAATTTATTTTCAAAAATATGCTTGTTATATTGCCTTAATCATCGTTTACTTGAGATTATGCTTATGCATGATGTATTAAGTTTCTTTAATTAATGAGCAAATGCACAACCAGAATGAGTGTTTGGGTTGGGATCTTTTCATTGTCATGTTGATTTTTGAGGTTGAGATTTGTCCAACGTGGGAAAGCTCTTCACGAATATATACATGTTAAAATGCATCTTCATGTCATTATCACGCTTAGTTTCTCTTTTAATCACCCAATTAGGAACCCCAATGAATGTTTTATTACATTGCTTGATTTTCTTTCATACCCAATGGTGAGAGAAATATGTTCTCTTGTAATAAAATGAAATAAATATGCCTTTATGTTCATGTATAAAATATTTGGAATTATATTTTCAAAAAAAATTCCAAAGCAAATATATTCTCTAATGATGCCTTTGAGACTTAGCCTAAGCTCTTCCATGAGCCCAAGTTCCTCTACAGCCTACGTAAAAATCAAAGTCCGATATTTTCAAGTTTTAAACTCTCATGAAAGCATATGCGTATATATATGTTATATACATATACGTGTATATGATTATCTTTCTTTGTCTTTGTCTTTTTAAGATTTAACATATTCTTTTACAAATCCTCATATACATATATATGAAGATATATACATGTATTCCACTATTTCTTTCTTTCTCTCTCTAAAATCTCTCTCACTCTAGAATCTATATATAAAATCTCTCTCTCTTTCTCGGGCTCTCTCTCTCTTTCTAAAATCTTCTTCTCTCTCTCCATTCGATTTAATATTTCCTTTTCACAAGCTTTCATATACATATGCATATGTATATATAGAAGTATGCATGTATTTTTGTATCTCTTTCTCTTTCAAATCTTTTATTTGATGATTTTCAAAATCTCTTTCTCTTTCTCTATCTCTCTCTTTCTCCATATTCCTCTCATACTAAAGTATTTTTTCTTCTTTTGGATATTTTTCTCCCAAGGTCTAAGGTTTTAATTTCTCATGTGCCGACTTCACTAAGACTAAAACTCAAAGACCAAATTTTGGAATCATGCTTGATGGCCTACAACCTCATTCCATTTTCAAAAACTTTTTCCTTTTCATAAAAATAGTTATCACAATTTTATAAATAAAATTGAGAAACTTAGATACATTGTAGGAATGCCTTTAGATGAATATTATGATAGTAATGAATGATTTATTCCTAATCATATAAGGTCAATGCATTTATACATTCACATTCACTTGTGTTCGCATCTTCAAAAATATTTTGGTTTTTGGAGTGCTCCAGAAAAATGAGATTTTATTTTGAAATGAGAAAGAAAAAGACTCACCTATTGGTACGAGGATTGACTGTTCTTGGCACCTTTATTGAAAGTAACTAATCCAAGGGCTATGTTTATCCTTGATGCATTTCATTTTGGCTTAAACATCTTTTCTTTCTAAATGTGGTGTGGTGTTTGAGAAAATGTTGAAGACTTGATGTTTCAAGATTTTGAAAAAGTTCTAGAATCATTTGAGAGTGTAAAACATTTTGATTTGGGAGGTTTTGAATTGAGAAATCTTTACAAATATCGCTTGGAAACCTTTGAAGATCATTTTTTGAAGTTACTTTAGTGTTCTTATTTTTAGATTTTACTATAATTCAATTACTACTTAGTTAGAGCTCCATCTCATCTTGCTTAAATTCTTTTAGAAAAGTGTTTGTGATCTTTCGTGATGTTAAGTGAATGTGGATATAAGAATGCATTGATTCTATATGATTAAAAGGAAATCATTTATTCATTTCATAACATTCATCTAAAAGTATTCCTACAATCACACACATCTAAGTTTCTCATTTATAAAATTGTCATAAGTATTTTTATGAAAAGAGAAAAGTTTTTGAAAAGAAAATAAAATTTTAAACCATTAAGTATGATTCCAATATTGAGCTATTACTTGATTTTTGGTCTTGGTGAAATCGACAAATGGAATGTTAAAAACTTAGATCTTTGGAGAAAAATATCCAAAAAAATGAAAAATATGAAACACTGTCATAGAGAGAAAGAGAGAGAGAAAGAGATTTTAAAGATCACCAAATAGAAGATTTAAAAAGAGAGAACATACATATCTTTATATGTATTATATATATATATATAATATATATATATATATATATATGTATATGTCTTCATAAGAGTTGAAATTAAGAAATGACTTGAAAATATCCGACTTCAATTTTTATATAGGCCGGAGAGAAACTTGGGTTCATGCAAAAACGTATGCTAAGTCCTCAAGACCTCATTCGAAAGGGTATTTGCTTTTGAAAATCTTTTGAAAAACATGATTCTAAATATTTTATACATGAACATAAAATCACATTTATTTCGTTTTATTACAAAAGAACATATTTCTCCCACTATTGGGAATGAAAGAAAATCAAGCAACGTAACAAAACACTCATTGAGGTTCCTAATTGGGTGGTTAAAAGAGAAACTAAGCGTGATATTGACATGAAGATGCATTTTAACATGTACATATTCATAATGGGCTCTCCCCGGTTGGACAAATCTCAAACTCAAAATCACCATGATAATGAAGAAAATCTCAAACCAAACCCTCATTCTCGCCGCACATTACACATGTGTGCATCTCAAGCATAAATGGTGAATAAAGCAAGATAACAAGTTTGAGAATAAATGACGAAATAATTTTTTTTTTTCTGTTGTTCATACTGTCGGTGCACTCAAGAATAGCTCTTGATTTCAGATTGGAAATCTTTTAGAGCCTTCTTACATGGCCATGGGGAGGTGACAAGAGGAAATGAGAAAAAAAAGTGAAAACAAGAGGAGAATTACATACCTCGAATATGAATGATATTAGGAATGAAGCTCCGAGATAATGATCCTAAGGCCACCTTAGGTGAAGCTCCAAAATGATGAAGGTGTTTCTCCAAGAGATCTTTTTGTGTTTTCTTGAAGAATTTGGACTTGAAGAAGCTTGCTCTCAAGGTTGGAGAAGAAGAAAAAGGAGAATAAAAAAAGAAGAGAGAAATGGAGAAAGAGAGCTAAGGAAAAACTCCAAGTCTTTAAGTAAGAAAGCACTAGATGTTCTCCAAGGGTCAACTCATGCCCAAGAGGGAAGATTGTGAGTGTATTTATTAGGAGTTTTGGAGATAAAACTCAAAATTTGAATTTTTTTGAATTTAACAAATTTACATGCAAATTCTAAGTCTTTTTGAATAATTTTAATTTTTTTTAAATAGGCTTTGACGAAGTGGGAATGACCATTAGTCTTGCAAATACCTCTTTGGGTGTGGGCAATGCTATTACCCTCCCAAAGGGGCTAAAACCGCCCCCCAATGGGTGGTTTTTGACTCAAAACAATGCCTGTCGCGCGCGTTGGCGAGCGGTGGCAGCATGCAACGTACTGCCGCTCGCGCACGTGATGATATGCGATCGCATGACTATGCGATTGCATGTTGTGCATGACATTTGTTTAAGAAAATAAAAAATAAAACAAAATCAAATCAAATAAAATGAATAAATAAATAAATAAAGGTTGTTTATATAAGAAGCATAAAACAATTTTTTCGTTTAAAATGTGTAAAAAAATGTTTTTTTTTACAAATGGTTTGCTAACTATGTTTTGAGTGACTCTGGACTTGTTTTAAATCAAGATTGGGTTCAATTGGTCGCCGACACGTTCTAGTGAGTGACTTAGGTTTAAAAACATGTCTTGGCATGAGAATGAAACATAAAACAAAGAGAACATCCGGGCATGCACATGCGGCTCTCATAACATCAAATTTTGTTGTTTTGATCTCATTTTTTGGATGCTTGATTTGGATCTAAACTTTGGTTTTGGATCTAATTTGGACCCAAGAGATGGATTTTGGATTTGAATATCGCATCTGAAGTTGAGTTTTGAATTTGAATTTTGTGTTTGAGTTCAGACAAGGGTTTAGAGATTCATTTTGGATCGAATATTTACAAATTTATTTTGGGTCTAGGATGTGGCTTAAGGTCTAAAAATTTAAGTCCAAATGATTGAGAATTTCGATTGGGTGAAAATAAAATACAGTCTTTTAGAAAAAATTGGGGTGACAACAGATGCCCGTCTTTGTTATTAAGCCGGCATTAGCCACGCTTAGTGACAAAGATAGACACCCCAGATTTTACAAATAAAACATGTTTGGAGTGATGTTTCGGGTTTAACCCCTTTCTTGAATGGGTTGTTTGAGTTAGATGGAGTTCATGTTTGACCCTTTACCTGAGCTGATTTGGGCAAGATTAAATTTAGGTTTCACCCCTTACCTTGAGCGGGTTGCTTTGCATCGTAGGTTTAACCCCTTACCTGCATGGGTTGCTCTTGAGTCTTGACTGATAATAATAATAAAATAAAAAATACACCAGTGTAATCATTACATTTTACGACTGGGAAGAATCCAAAATAAATAGTAGATTAAATGTGGAGAACACAAATATTTGTCATTGATTGGAAAGTGAATACAAGATGACCAAGTGTAGAATTTCTTGAGGTGAAGAGCGTTAACAGGATTCGCAAGTTCCACCCCATCAATATCAATCAATCAGTATGAATTATAGGGCAAATCATCTTTAATAACATATGGGCCTTCTGGGAAACATAGATCTCTGGTGGGAGCTTCTCTCTCCTAGGGCATAGGAACTCTAGCGATTGTGGAAGAGGCAGTAGCTAACCTCGGTGGGCCTCTGGCCCATCAGAGGCATCCGATCATGGTGGAGAACATGGCCCATCAGGGGCATCATCACATGGTGGAGAACATGGGCATTGGAGTTTCTGCGATTGAGGAAGAGGCAGCAACTGGCATCGTTGGGGCAGCAACTGGCATCGATGGGCCTCTGGCCCATGGGGGGCACCAGATGATGGTGGAGAACATGGCCCATCAGGGGCATCATCACATGATGGGGAACATGGGCATTGGAGCTTCTGCGATTGAGGAAGAGGCAGCAACTGGCATCGATGGGCCTCTGGCCCATCAGGGGCATCAGATGATTGTGGAGAACATGGTCCATCAGGGGCACCAGCACATGGTGGAGAACACGGTGGGATCAGTCGGGAGTGGAGAACCGATGGTATTAGAAGGAGGTGTAGAGTCTGCCAACAGAGGAGACACGGTGGCTTTCACCGGCAGTGGAGAACCCATGGTTTTGGGTCGAGGCGCAGAGCGAGATAGCAAGGGAGTGTCGTTGCCGTCAGCAACTAACCCCCACAGTAAGTCTTGGGCATCCATAGTCGATGGAGGGAGGGTTGAAACAGAGATGAGCCTACCTCTGCTAGAGAAGACAGAGATATCAGGGAAGAAGCGACTGACTATAACACAACAATCTTATGAACACTTGTGTAAGCCCTTCCAGTTTAGTGCCATTGCTACTCTTGCGGGTGGTGCTGGGAAAGGTCGTCTCGACTACAACTACATTTTCGCAAGCCTCAAAAACTTATGGCAGGCCGTTGCTGATCTGACGTTTACATCCGTAGGCAAAGGTATGTTTCTCCTTCATACCTCCTCTGAAGCTGATCTTAAATTCATCTTGTCTCCTGGTAGATGGTATGTAGGTGGGAGACTTCTTATTGCTAATCAATGGCACCCTGGTATGCCCATGAGGATAGAGAGTTCTAATCGAGTACGTATATGGATTAGACTGCCAGACCTACCCGTAGAATGGTGGAATCCTCACATTTTCACTGACATTGCAGAGTTAATAGGAGGCTCATTCGTGGAAGCAGATGAATACACCAGGCATCTTCATCGTTTTGGCTTTGCTCGCATAAAGATTGAAATACCATTAGGGTTCAGCCCCATCCCAGAGATCGAGATGGAGATTTCAGGGGGAAAGATCTTCGTTCAAACCATAGAATATGAAACAAATGTTAAGTACTGCACAAAATGTGGGTCCACAGCTCATTTTGAAGGTTCCTGCGTTGTGAGGGTGGCAACCACGGAAGGGGAGAAGGTCGCCCCCAATGGGTGGCAATTGGTTAAAACACCCAGAAGACGTGCCCCTTTCAATAAGGATAAAGAGGATCCTTTAAAACAAAATAGATTCCAAGCTCTTACGTCTTTGCCAGAGACGAAAATAGATAGAGAAAGCTCTGCCAAACGTCTTGGTGGGAGGGTTATGAACAACACAGAAGCGAAGGGGAAGGCCTCTACAAATTTGGAGGCTTCTAACAGGGCAGAGGAGGGACCTAATCCGGCTGCTCTTCCCAAGCAGCAAGGCGCTGAAGGTGTGCAAGCCCCACAAGCTGCCTTGGACTCATCAGGGACAACCCCAAGCACCCCAAAACACATTGTGTTTTTTGTAACAACAGGTCCAAACCTTCCGCTAGAGTCTAACAATACCCGCATGTCAGAGAAAGTGAAGAAACGAACTCTTAAGCATAGGGAGGTGAATGGCACTAAAAAGCGAACCAGCTCACCCAAAGAGATCGATAGAAAGGCGAAGATGGGAGGGTGCATAAAGGAAAACACTGACCATACTATGGTGGAGGCCACACCAGTGCTCGAGGATGGCCTCTCTTCAGACGATATGGAAGTTGGAAACGCCGTGGCTAAGGCATCGACAGAGGCCATGGAAGATGATAATGAGGATGGTACCTCCAAAGACCTAATGGGTAGCAGAGAAGGGAGGGGGCTCGAAAACCTCTGCTCATGAATATTCTTGCCTGGAATGTCCGTGGGCTGGCGGCTCCTCTAGCTCAACACGAGTTCTTACAGACTCTAAGGAATATGAACACCACTATTGCTTTTGCTATTGACTCCAAACTTAACATGGATCAACTTCAGAAGTTCCGTTACAAGGTTCCAGAGATGCAACTTGTCTCCAACATTCATATGACAGGCTCGTGGACTTGCATAATCGCTTTATGGGACCCTCAGGAGGTATCCCTCCAAAACTGGTATGCTCATCCTCATTGGATCGTTTTGCATTTATCCAACATTCAATGTGGGTTGCACTTTGTGGTCATCGGGGTTTATATGCATACTGATTTTAGAATCAGAAAGGAATTATTTTTGAACCTTTGCACTGTAGTGAATCACTGGAGTATGTCGGTCATTTGTTTGGGCGATTTCAATGCTGTCTCTAACAGTGATGAAAAAACGGAGAGGGCAGAGGCTTTACATGCCTGTATCGCACTATCCAATTTTGTTTCTCATTTGGCATTATCTGAAATATCCTGCTCTGACATGAAATTCACTTGGACTAACAACCGTCTGGGACAAGAGAATGTCATGTCAAAGATTGATAGGTGTTATGTCTCTCAGGAATGGTTGGATGATCCTGTCCTAACTCTGCAACTGGAAGTGCTGTCGAGGACCATCTCTGATCACAATTCCATTTTGCTCCATATATCCAAACGCAGGTATAGTACTTGGGGCCGCACACCTTTTCGTCACTTTCAGTATTGGCAGGACATGGCAGGGTATAGTGATCTGGTCTGTTCTGCCTGGGCAGTAGACACTAGGGGCTGCCTCATGATCAAGCTCATACATAAACTGGAGGCCACCAGGGACAAGCTTAAGGTTTGGTGCAGGGGTGAAGTCAATAATCTCCCTAACCAAATTATGGCGACAAAATCCAAAATCAAGTGCATTCAAACCCATAGTGAGTGTGGCATGCGTGAGGCGATTGAAGAAGAAAACAGACTTAAGCATGATCTATCCAGACTTCTTTGGTTAGAAGAACGTTTTTGGCGTCAAAAGTCTAGAATTAAATGGTTGAGGGACGGAGACATGAACACCAAATTCTTTCAGGGGATTGCCAATGGTAGGAGGCGTCATAACAAGATTGAGACTATTTCTTATGAGGGTTGACTTGCGACAGACAGTCATGATATCTTCATCGCCTGTACCGAGTTTTTTGCCACATTATTAGGAACCACGCATGGCTCAGGTCGCTTACCTCAAACTCTCGTGCCTGGTCCTACTGTGACGCCTGAGGAAAATGATGAACTTCTTACACCTATCACTGACACTGAAATCAAGTGGGCCGTTATGGAGGCTGATAGGGACTCTACGCCTGGTCCAGATGGGTTCGGCAACAGTTTCTTCCAAGCGAATTGGAGCGTAGTGCATGAATCGGTGGGGGGGGGGGGTCTATTCGTGGGTTTTTTAATACCAGCAGACTGTTGAAATCAGTTAATAAGACTCACATTGTTCTTCTGCCTAAGGAGCAAGGTGTGACGTAGGTGGAGAAATTTCGACCTATCTCTCTTTGCACCAGCATTTTGAAATTTATTACCAGGATCATGGTCAAACGTATGAGGCCAATTTTGAACAGGATTATATCCAAGAATCAAAATGCCTTCCTCCGGGGGAGGTGCATCCAAGATAGCATTCTGCTTAGCCAGGAAATTGTTCACATTTTCCAAAACAGCAAGAAGCAAGCAACTTGTGTAAAAATTGATTTAAGTAAGGCCTATGACAGAGTGAATTGGGAGTTCTTGCAGGCCACCTTGCGTTACCTAGGATTTCATGATTTGTGGATAAATAAAATTATGATCATTGTCACCACAGTTAAATCGGCTCTTCTTATCAATGGGAAGGAAGGCACGTGGTTTGAAAACAAGAGAGGGCTCAGGCAAGGGGATCCGTTGTCCCCTTATCTTTTTATCACTATGATGGAAATGCTCACGCACAGCATTCAAGCTCATGTCAATAACAATCAAATTAGGATCCCTGCTATGGGGGCTGATAACTCCCCACCTTTTTCCACCTTATATGCAGACGACATCTTTTTCTTTATTCAAGGGAGACTTAAAAACTTTCGGAACTTGAAAGCGTGTCTTGATGACTTCTCCTCTCATTCAGGCCTTGTCATTAATAATGACAAAAGTTCTGTCCTCTATTTCAATCTGGACAGCGGGGTTCAAACTCAAATAGAGCAGGAATTAGGTTGGCGTAAAGGAAGTCTTCCCTCTAAGTATCTTGGCATACCCCTCCAGGCGATCGACGTGACAGAGGAGCAATGCAGGCATTTAGTTCTTCGCTCATCTCAGAAGCCTACTCTTTGGAAACAAAAATGTCTCTCATTTGCTGGCAGACTCAGCCTTATAAAGCATGTTCTTTCTATGGTGCCTGCCTACTGGAGCCTGGTGGTCAAACTCCCTGCCACGACTTGCAAACTGCTCAACAAAATGGCAGCCGAGTTTCTATGGGGTGATTCAACGGATCACAAAAACCACCATCGCATCAAATGGGCTACCTTATGTCTGCCCAAGTTAGAGGGAGGTGTAGGGCTCAGAGACCTTAGTGAAATCAATCAGGCTAATTTGGCATACCTAGTGTATCGCATGTCTCAGCAATCCTCCCCTTGGGCAGAGCTTGTTAGAGGTCGTTACTATGAGCACAAAGGCCTGAACGACAATAGTATAAGGGGCAAAAGAGTGTCCAAAGCATGGCGTAGAGCCCTGCAGGCATGGAGCAGGATCAAAGGTGATGTCTGCTGGAAGATTGGCAATGGCGAGTTGGCCAAATTCTGGACAGACCAGTGGGGAGCAGACCGAATGATTGATAAAATTCCCACTACCCATTTACATCTGGTTCGTGACACGATTGGGAGCACAATCAAAGACATCATGGAAATGAATGGGGATTACATTAGTCACTTCCTTGCTAGCTTAAACATTCTTTTAACGGTCCAAGTCTTCATGATGAGCAGCAAGATGTCATGGTATAGAGATATGGTGATCAAAAGGATCTCAATCGGCATGAAATTTGGCAAAGGATTAGGAAAAATGGTACAAAAAACAATGATAATATGCTCGTTTGGAAAGGGAGAAAACCTCCAAGAGCCACTTGGACGGTTTATCTAGGTGTATCAGGTCGTCTTCCCACTGATAGTTATGTGCAAAATCAGGGCCAATCTCTTGCTTCGAGATGCTCTATCTGCAAGCAAGAGATCGAATACCTCAAGCATGTGTTTTTCACCTGCAAAGGAGCTCGGTCTATCTGGAATTACATCTTTGATAAATTTGGGAGGGCCAAACAATGGTACAGGAGTCCCAATAATATCATGCAAGGTCTTGTTTGGTGGCATAAGAAAGGCTTCAAAGAAAAAAGCTTTGACAAATGGTAGAAAGATAGTTTCCATATGGCGATTTGGTTCATTTGGAAAACTCGTAATCACACTAAGCATAAAGGAGATCTCTTCATTGGCAGTTTGGCAGCACAATTTTGGATGCACTACAGCGAGTACTGGTGGAATTCTCATTGGAAAGGAACTGAGCATAACAAAGTTTGTAACTAGCTTCGCTTTGGGATTCCTTGGAGCAATGGCGTCATGTATGAAGATAGATGGGTCGATATCAGCATCTCTTCGTGGTGCAAGGACAACAAAAGAGGAGTGGCAGGTCTCATTAGAGACGTTTCTGGTGGGTTCCGGTTTGGCTTGGCTTGCTTGTTCGGGAACAACACAGGGTGGCGCGAGACTGAGGTTCTTCTTGAATGCATTGGACACTTGGCAAACATTGAAGATAACTTCGGGCACATTTACCTGCGGGCCAATGATGGAGATTGGAAGCAGCACTTACGCAACACCATTGAGCAACACACAGATACTACTGGTCATTTTATGAGGAGTAACAACTATCTTTATAGGCTTTCCATTTGCAACGGATGGCCGATTGCTGAAGCTAATCACCTTTTGTCTATTATTCTGGCCAATGGCTTGTATAGAAAATGGATTTCCCATGACAACATGTGGGATCCATTTAACGAAAAACTTACTTGAGGTGAGGTTCTGTGGGAACCCATTTTTGTTGTACATATCACCTTATTTTGTTTGCAATAAAAGGTAGGGGCCCTAACCCCCACGCAGCCATTGTCCGAAACATATGGGCCTTCTCAGTTCGATGCCCACTTACTCTGTGAACGTCCTTTGAGGTATACCACAGATCGTAGGACCAAGTCATTGACTTTAAAATGTCTCTCAATAACTGATTTGGCAAATTGTCTAGCCACCTTTGGTGATAGGCTTCAACATGCTTAGTTGCTTTTAGCCTATTTTCATCAAGCAAATCGAGCTGCATTGGCCTCTTTTGTTGATATTGATTTGAGTAAGCTCTATAAGAAAAGCGAACTTCAAAGCAAATTTTAATACATGTAGTGGTTAAACCACTTCTATTCCATAGACTAGCTCCACTTAAATATCATTTGTTGGAGTTCTCATGGTGGTGCGATATGCCCATAGAGTGTTATGCATCTTTTCATGTCAGTCTCTCTTAGTTTCTACTGTCTGGTCCAAGATGCAGATCAGGATCTTATTGGTAGCCTTTATTTGCCCATTACCTTGGGGGTAATAAGGAGCTGAAAAATGATGCATGATATGATATTTGCTGCATAATTGCCTCATTTTTTATTTTTGAAATGAGTCCCGTTATTAGATACTATATCATGAGGGACTTCAAATCTACAAAAAAGATTTTTGTGAATTAATGACACTATGTGACGCCCTTCTACTCTTCTGAGCGTGCCAACTTTTACCCATTTGGTAAAATAGTCTGTTGCAACAAAAAAGTACTTAAGGCAATTAGACGCTATAGGGAATATTGGTTTGACTAAGTCAAATGCCTCCATTGAAAATGGCCAAGGAGATGTTACTGAATGCAAGTGAGAGGCTTGATCACTGGATCATTGGAGCATGCACTTGATATTCTTTGCATCTTTTGACGAATTGGCAACATACTTTTTGCATAATGGGCCAATAATATCCTGCTCGAATTATTTGCTTAGTGAGAGTTTGGCAACCAACATGGCCCCCACAGTCTCCTTGATGCAACTCTTCGATGACTTCCTTTGCCTCATCTTCATCAAGACAATGAGAGTATTTGGTACTAAACCCATGACTGTATAACACTCGTGCAAGAATAAAGTACCTTGTTGACATACATTGAATTACTTTTTGTTTATTTTTGGACATTCCAGTTGGGAATTCTCCACTCTCAATGTACCTTTTGATGTCATGATACCAGGGCATATTTCCTTCTTGGATATGATGAATATGCTTCACCACTTCAAAAGCTACACGTTCTAATTTCCCAATCTCAATAGAATGGATTACTTTGTTGGTTCAAAAAGAGATAGTGGATCCTAAACTTGCGAGCCATCCACAATAAGGTTGCCTTCTCTTTTTATGTGAACTAGTTGTACTTCTTCAAACTGATGGATCAAGGCGGTGGTGGTCTCTTGATATGACACCAACTTCTCGTCTTTGACTTGTCATTCTCTATTCACTTGATTGACGATAAGTTGAGAATCGCCAAAGGCATGCATCCTTTTTACTTGAAAACTCAGTAAAGAACAAAGTCCTTGTATGAGGGATTCATATTCAGCCATATTATGGGTACATGAGAAGTCGTTTTAAAGAGTACAAGATCATTTCATTTTTCGAAGTGATAAGTAATGTGCCTATACATGCTCCCATCACATCTTTGGATCTATCGAAGTACATCTTTCATATCGGAACAGTTTCCAATCTTAATACATATCTAAAAATTCATCGTTCGTTTTAATTTCCTTGTATTTGAAAAAGTCTGTTAATCGATCCGCAATCACTTGTCCTTTAATTGACTTTTGAGACACATATTCAAGATCCTATTGCATCAGCAAGACTTGCCATTTGGCGATACACCCATTAAGGAAAGACTGTTCTAAGATATATTTAAGAGGATTTAGCCATAAGAATATCTTGACCTCCCAAGCTAATAAATGATATCTCAGCTTTTGACACATCCAAACCAACGTTAGATAAGTTTTTTTCATTGGAGAGTACTTCTTTTCACATTAGACAAAAGTTTTGCTAATGTAATAAATTGCATGTTCATTGCAATTTCCTTCCTCATATTGTGCCAAAAAGCCGACGCATGCTGACTCATTCACTGTGATGTGAAGCAGTAATGGTCTGCCCAACACCAGGGGCTTTAAGATTGGTAGATTTAGAAGATATTTCTTGTTCCTTTCAAATGATTGTTGGTAGTCAAAACCCCATTCAAACTTGATGTCTTTCCTCAGCAACTGGTTGAATGGTTTACATCTTATCGATTGAAAATGAATCACCTGATGGACTAGATTCGCCCTTGCAAACATCGTAGTTTCATGATATTGGTAGGTGGGGCATATCGATGATTGCTTTTCATTTGGTAAGATCCATTTCAATCCTCTCTTATTGGCCATGAAACCCAAAAGTTTACTTGATTAAACCCCAAACACACATTTTTGAGGATTCAAATGAAGCTTGTACTGTAAGAGTCCCTCAATCACCATGACGAGGGTTTCAATATGATTTTCTTTTATCTTAGATTTGACTAATGTCATTGATACGCATCCATGATTTTTTGCATCTGGTCCTGAAAGATAGCGGCCATGGCTCTTTGATAAGTTGCTCCAGTATTCTTTAACCCAAATGGCATCACCGTATAACAGAAAGTGCCCCAAGGTGTAGTAAAAGCGGTATTAGGTTGATACTTGACTACTAATTTGATTTGGCTATATCTTGAATATCTATCCGTAAAAGAGAACATGACATGTCCTGCAGTATTATCCACCAATAAATTAATGTTTGGAAGTGGGTAATCATCTTTTGGTGTGGCTTTATTCAGGTCTCAAAAGTCGATGCACAACCTAACTTTACCGTTTTTCTTGGAGACCACCATGATATTAGCCAACCATTCGGTGTAATCGATAGCGCAAATGAATTTTGCCTTTAGTAGGTCCTCTAATCCTTCTTTTATGGGCCACTATAGTAGAGGATCAAGCTTGCATAATTTTGGTTTAAATGGCTTACAATTAGGACTTAAGGGCAAACAATGTTCAACCTACTAGGGATCTAAGCCTAGCATATCTTCATATGTCTATGCAAAAACTTCTTGGTAGCCTATAAGAAAGTCCATCAATTGCTTCTTCTTGTCTACTGACAAAATGGTGCAATTTAAAGGATCTTAGGAGTCTCACTGGTTCCAATATTAATATCTTCAATTGAATCATTAACTAAGGATGAGAGATGTTCTTGTTTCTAAATATGAGCGAATTCCAATAATTCTGATTCGAGTGTTGTGGTAGGTTCTATTTCATCGACTGCTTGTTTGATAAATGCTTTCTGGGGGACTTCTGAGGAAAAATAAGAACTGAGATGTGTTGAATTCCAACATCCTATAAAGAGGAGGGTAAACGAAAAATTGAACAAAATTAGAATTGATAACAAAAGATTATTTGCACTACATATCGAAAGCTCTTAGTTTATAAAAGCGGGAGTCCTCTCATGAGATGAGACGAATAATTCAAAAACAAAGGTGAATACTATCAGCCAATGAAATCTTCTTCACATTTTCTTATGATGTCCTAATCCTCTGGTGTTCATATGAAAGGGGATACTGATCGGCTGCAAGATACTATCTTCATTCTTCCCTAGGCCAGTGAATGGACAATAGCACATTTCAGAAGCAACTAAAATTCCTTAGGGTTTCTCATGAAATGAGTATACAAGGGATGTTTTTGGTAACTCATACGATTGCTTAAAATAGTATAGGCATTTTCGGAGGATTCACCTATCTCCATGCTCTGGATCTATTCTTCTAAAGGTTCTTCCTTCATTGTTCTTATGTTGGGCACGTCCACCAAATCAATTGGCATAGGGAGCATTGGTTGTGCCAATCTCTTGACCGGATCCTCAGCATGTACGATGATGACCGATTGGCCAAAATTTCATTTGAGTCATTGATGAAAAGTGGATAGCATTCCCTTGTACTTTGTGAATCCAAAGCCGCCCCAAGTGCAAGTTATATAATGGTGGTACATCCACTACATGGAATGTAATGCAATGACTAGTGCGTTCAATGATCACGCCCATGTTGAGGGTACCTTTGCTATTAATGCTTTGGTTGTCGTATCCGATGATCTTGGTATCATCAGGACGATACTTGTCTTCACAAATTCTCAAAACTTTGGCCATGAGATCAGGACAAATATTTAAATCACTTCCCCCATCAATCAATACATGTGGCACATTCATCTCATTAACCTGGATGATGATGTAAAGAGCATTTTCATGATAATGTCCTCATTTTTTGGAGGTCTTTTTTAAAAAAGTAATTGATTGGTCCTTAGATGCTCAAATCCAGTCTTTCTCAATCATGCGTTCTTCCAAGGAGAAGACATCATCTAAGTAACATGGATCCTTGTTCGAGGAGTCATCTGATGACTCATCATTGCTACTTTGTAAGATAAAAGTTTTTGGAATTATGGTAGGGATTTTGGATGAACTTTCTATCTTACTGTTCATCATACCAATAAAATCTAGAGGTTTCTTACATTAATTAGTCACCATGACTTGGTGTGAATTGTTTCCATCACAAAGTTGGATGTTCTCTTATGGATAATATGAGAGTGGAGTGCATGTGCCGATCATGGCTACTGCCGCCTTCTCGTGATCAAAAAATAGATTCCTTAATACCTCAGGGAAGCTATCATCATCAACCTTAAGGTCCTTGTTGATGAAATCTTGGATAATTTTGAGGCCAAAACAATCATCAGTGTCGTGATCTGGTGCATGATGAAACTTACATAGTTTTTTTTATTTCCTCCCATCGTTTTCAGAGACTCTAACATTTTCAGCAAGATGACAATTCCTTTGGCGAGGAGGTACTATAGGACCTTCTCGTGAACTAAATGAGAGGAGTAAACTTTTGGTCATAATTCGGTCTGTGTGTTTGTTTCTCCCTTTTTCATTTTCTTTGGATCGCTATGTGTCCTTCTTGTGGTTGGCTTCTTTGTCATGCTTATTACTACTATGGTTGTCCTTTTGAATGCTGGCATTTGCTATGAAATGTGTGGGCAACTGTGTCCTCCCTCATTTCTTACCCTCTTCTTTGTACTTGAGAACAATGATTCCATCAAAATCGCCTTCCTCAATTCCTTCCTCTATTGAATCCGCTTATTCAATCAACTCGGCAAAGGTCTTGATTGGAGCATTGCGGATGAGACTTTTCAAAGGTTGGACAAGATTTTTCCTAATGAGTGACATAACTTGTGTTTCAGAAATGGGCTCTTTCATCTTGTTGCATTGGATTCTCCATTTTTGGATGAATTTTCGAGCCTTTTGTCTTTGCTTCTGCAAAAGGTGTTAAAGTCCATAGGAACATTTTGCTCAAATCTCTCGATAAACATATTAGCCAACCTATCAAATTCATTCTGTTCAACTGGGTTAACATTCTCTTTGTACCATTGTGCTACAATGCCTTCAAGACTCCTTGGGAAGTAACGAAATAGTGCTCTGTTATTTGCCAATCATTGATGAAGGTTGAAATATGAACATGTGGATAGGTGGTTCCATCATATTTGAAGAACTCTTTGGGCAAGCCCATCATGTCTTTGTCTCCTGCCTAGGTAGTAATCCTCACATGAGTATGAGTGTTTTCTCTTTTCCTTGAGTTCGAGGTTGCTCATTCTTTTCTCCATTTCATAAAACTTGCGCTTGGTTAGACTTTCGTCATCACTTGATTTAACCAATTCTGGCTTTGTCTTTTTCTTCTTGTCCTTGACCTTCTTTACTTTCTCTTTAGAACTCTTGCTGCCCAAGCTGCTGCTTGAGATGTACTTCTTCGCCTTTTTGCCTTTCTTGGTAGGTTTTTTTTTTGGCTTATCTTTCGAATTTTCGCTTGTGAAAGGGCTAGGTGAACTGCTTTCCTTTACGATTTCTTTTCCTTTTTTTTTTATTTTTTTTTCTTCTTGAAAGGAAACAATTCAGGCTTTTTCTTCTTACTAGTTTTTGATTCTGAATCTAGATGACCTTCATCTTGATCTGTAGGAGAAGATTTGTTTTTTTTTGCCGACTTTTTAATTTTTGGTTTTGGAGTAACCATTACAGCCTTTTGTTCTTTATGCTTCCTCATGAATCGCTCCATGAACAACTGAAACATAAGATAACCTTCTGGTTCGATTGCTGGGAAACCAAGTATTTCTGGCATGGGATCAGAAGATGAAACCTCGTTCTAAGGAGCCTGCTTAGCTTGTGCTCTAGTTTCAACCATAATGTTGTGTTTTAAGTATTCACCTTATGAGATATGAAAATGAAGTCATTGGAAAGAAATGATGACAAAATGAAGGTTCATATTGCATTAGGAGTTTTAAAATTTACAAGCAAAGAAAACACTAACAAAGATGACAACAACTAATGATGAAATAAGGAGTACAAAGTTGACAATAGAAACTTTTTAAGAAAGGGTGGATGGTGGTCGGTTGGCATCCCACCACTCGGTGTATTCTTTCTTTACCACTAGGCCTGTGAACCAAATGTATGAAATTTGTGTCTTCCACTTTTGTCAAGCCACTGCAAAAAATGCTACCCATTGAGGAGAGCTGAGGTCAAATTCAAGAATAGCTTCAATTGGTGCATGTACAGAAACCATCTTTTGCCCTTGAGAGAATTGTCTTATGCATCTACAAGTACAATAATCAACTATGAAATAAGGCCCAAAAGTCTGGTACGACCATGGAAATGGTGAGTGTATCTAGGTGGATTCTGGCAACGATCGTAATAGGCTCTAATGATCTCTTCTCCATCTAACTGCTCATTCAAATGAAGATATTGTTCTAAGACTGTCAATGCCCCATCAGTGTCTCTTAATAGATTGGCTTGGGGGCCGACGTGCTTCAGGAATCATAATTGTAAAGCATATATGTATTTCTATGAAGTCAACATCTCTAATGGTGAAGTGGGTCAGTCTCGGTAAAGGAAAGTCAAGGTTGTCATTGCTATTGACAAGTGTTGGGTCCCGCTATGTCCCCATATCCAAAAAATTAGGTCATACGAACGTCTAGGAGGTCAATTCCTTTGGTGAAAATGGTCACTCTCACTGTATAATGCATCATACAATGTTTAACTCTTCATATGACTTTTCGAGATAAGGTGGAAGGTTCAACATAGACTGCAAATTTTTCATACAAAATTTTTAGGTTGATGCTTTGACTTTCATAGTTTTCTACTAGGGGCCAAGTTTTTCGTCCAGTAAAATGAGATATAAGATCATTTATATTAACCTTAGTCGGGCTCATGAGGAATGATTTCTCTAATAGGTCATTTGGGTCACAAGTCTGGGTGGAGAGGTCCAATATTTCTGCAAATTCATCTAATAATACTATCATTTCTTCCCATGAAAACAAAAAAGAGGAGGTGTTTAAGTTCTATCTCTCCGCAATTACATGCACCAAATTTCCATCCACTGATTGCATTCCTTCGACTGCACAGTCTCTAGCCCACATTCTTCAAAGTAGGAAGGAAACATCTGAGAGAAGGTGGGATGCCAAGATCGATACCATTCGAGAGCCAAAGGTTTAGACTCAAGAGAAATATAGGCAGACCATTCGGGTTCTTTCCCAAAGAAATTGTGATTATAAGGGAACGTGACACCACGTTAGAAAGAATACATCATGAATGATGACTCTAAAAGATATAGTTAAATTAGTGGGAAAGATTGACTAGGTTGACAAAGACGATATGAAGTAGAGGTATATAAAGAAGTTGTAAATCATCACATAAGGTTTTTATGCACATCCAACATTCCCTATACTTCCATCATGTGAAATAATTTCGAGAAAAATGGGTATAGGGACCTAATAATTTCGCGTCACGATAATCTAATGTCAAGTTATGCTTACTTACTTTAGCTAAATGGCCTACTAAAGGTAATGTTTTATCCACTTCTTTTTGGACACTCATCGATATACCACAAGTTACCACTCATGGTACTAACGAGGGGGCTTTTCCAGCCAATGTATGGTTCAGTTGTAAGGCTTACTCTCATGCTACTGCCTAAAACCAAGCCCAACAACATGATGACCAGAAAAAATAAGTGTGGGGAGTTTTTAAAAGATGAACAAACATGCAAAATCAATTATCTCTAATGCAATGTTTCATAAGATAATGATTAAAATAAGTAGAACAAGAAACATTGTTTTCAATCAAGTCTTAAATTGAAGAGTTGTATTTGGTCATAGATCTAAGTGAACATGATTGATCATCCTCAATTAATCTAATAAGCAAGAAAGCAAATACAATAACCAAGCAATGTAATTTGAAATGCCGATAGGGTCAAAGCCAAAGAAGGGAACATGCTTTATCATCAGAATATATAAGATATGCAAGTTAGTGAAAATGCATCAATGATGATCATAGCCAAATGATGATGGGTCTCATCATGGTCGCCATCTGTTCGTATCCCAAAAAAATATTTTGGTTTTTTGAGTGCTCCAGAAATGTGAGATTTTACTTTAAAATGATAAAGAAATAGACTCACCTATTGGTGCGAGGATTGACTGTTCCCAACACCTTTTCTGGAGTAACCAAATCAAGGGCTATGTTAATTCTTGATGCATTTCATTTTGGCTTAAACATCTTTTTATTCTAAATGGCATGTGGTGTTTGAGAAAATGTTGAAGAATTGGTGTTTTAAGATTTTGAGAAAGTTTTGAAAAATCATTTGAGAGTGTAAAACATTTTAATTTGAGAGATTTTGAATTGAGAAATCATTACAAATATCACTTGGAAACCTTCGGAGATCACTTTTTGAAGTCACTTTAGTGTTCTCTTAAGACTTTAAGTAGGTTTGAGATTTGCTCTAATTTGGTTACTACTTAGTTAGAGCTTCATCTCATCTTCCTTTAGTTTTTTTAGAGAGGTGTTTGTGATTATTCGTGATGTTAAGTGAATGTGGAAATATGAATGCACTGATTCTATATGATTTAGAAGAAAATTATTCATTTCTACCATAACATTTATCTAAAAGTATTCTTACAATCACATGCATCTAAGTTTCTCATTCTTATTTATAAAATTGTCATAAGTATTTTTATGAAAAGAGAAACTTTTGAAAATGAAATGTGATTGTAGACCATCAAGTATGATTCTAATATTGGGTCATTAATTGATTTTTGGTCTTGGTGTAGGTGTTAAATGGAAAGTTAAAACCTTAAATCTTTAGAGAAAAATATTCAAAAAAATGGAAAAGATGAAATACTTTTATAGAGAGAAAGAGAGAGAGAGAGAAATAAATTTTAAAGATCATGAAATAAAAGATCTAAAAAGAGAGGGAGATGCGTACCTTTATATATATTTTATATATATATATATATATATATATATATATATATATATATACACACACACACACACACACACACACACACACACACACACACACACACACACACACACATATATGTACGCATTTCTATATAAAAGCTTATGAAAGGAAAGTGTTAACTCGAATGGAGAGGGAGAAGAAGATCTTAGAGAGAGAGAGAGAGAGACAGAGAGATTTTAGAGGAAAATATATATATATAAATTTGTAAAAGAGGACATTTAATTTGAATAGAGAAACAGAAGATTCTAAAAAGGGAAAATGGAACACATGCATACGCATTCATGTGTATATGAAGATTCGTAAAGTAATATGTTGATCCATAGAAGGAAAATGACAAAGAAAGATAAACATGGGCACGTATACCTATATAACATGTATATACGTAAATGCCTTCATGAGAGTTAAAATTAAAAACTGACTTGAAAATATCCGACTTCAATTTTTATATAGGCCAAAAAGGAACTTGAGCTCATGCAAGAGCCTAGGCTAAGTCTCCAAGCCTCATTAGAGAGGGTATTTGCTTTTGAAAATCTTTTAGAAAACATGATTCCAAATATTTTATATATGAACATAGAATCATATTTATTTCGTTTTGTTACAAGAGAACATATTTCTCCACCATTGAGTATGGAAGAAAATCAAGCAAAGTAATGGAGCAATCATTGAGGTTTCTAATCAGGTGATTAAAAGAAAAACAAAGCGTGATAATAACATGAAGATGGATTTTAACATGTGCATATTCGTGAAGGGTTTTCCCAGGTTGGATAAATCCTATCCTTAAAATCACCATGATAATGGAGAAAATCCAAAAAAACCCTGATTCTCGCCGCACATTTGCTCATTAATTAAAGAAAATTAATCTGTCACAGATGTACATCATCTCATGCATAAACGATGAATAAAGCAACTTAATAAGCATATTTTTAAGAATAAATGAAAAACAGGTGTGTGTGATTCATATTTTTAAGCATATTGTTCATACTCCCGAAGCACTCAAGAGTAGCTCTTGATTCCAGATAGAAAATCTTTTTGAGCCTTATTGCATGGCCATGGGAGGTGGCAAGAGGAAATGTGAAAAAACAGGTAACGACAAAAGGAGGATTACATACCTTGAATATGAATGATATTAGGAATGGTGCTCCAAGATGATGATCCTAAGGTCGCCTTAGATGAAGCTCAAAGATGATGAAGGTGTTCCTCCAAGATATCTTCTTCTGCTCCTTTAAGGTGTTTGAAATTGGAGAAGTTTGCTCCCAATATTGGAGAAGAAAAAGAAGGAGAATGAAAAAAGAAGAGAAAAATGGAGAAAGAGAGGTAAGGGAAAACTCTAAGTCTTCATGTGAAAAAGTGCTAGAGGTTTCCCAAAGGTTAGTTCATGCCCAAGAAGGAAGATTGTTGGGGTATTTATAAGGAGTTTTAGGGCCAAAACTCAAAATTTGAATTTTTTGAAATTTAAAAAAAAATTCATGCAAATTTCAAGTATTTTTGAATCATTTTAATTTTTTTTTTAAATAGGTTTTGACCAAGTGGGATTGGCCATTAGCCATGCAAATACCCCTTTGGGGTGTGGGCAGGGCTATTGCCCACTTAAAGGGTTCAAAACCACCCTCCAAGGAGCGGTTTTTGACCCAAAACAGGGACTGCGCTGCGCATACGCGACCGCCCGTGATCACGCGTCACACACGACATTTTTTTAAATAACAAAATAAAACAAAACGAAATGAAATGAAATCAAATAAAATGAATAAATAAATAAATAATGATTGTTTATGTAAGAAGCATAAAACAATTTTTTTATTTAAAATGTATAAAAAATGGTTTTGTTACAAATGGGTGGCCGACTCTGTTTTGACTGACTCTGGGCTCGTTTTAAATCTAGATTGGGTTCAATGGGTTCCTGACGCGTTCTAATGAGTGATTTAGGCTTAAAAAACACGTCTTGGTGCGAGAACGAAACATAAAAAAAAGGAAGGTCCGTGCATGCGCATGTGGCGCACATAGCATCAAATTTTGTTGTTTTGATCTTATTTTTGGATGCTTGGTTTAGATCTAGGCTTTGATTTTTGAGCTAATCCAGATCTGAGAGTTGGATTTTAGATTTGAATCTTGTGTCTGAAGTTGAGTTTTAAATTTGAATTTTGTGTTTGGGTTCAGACAAGGGTTTAGGGATTTATTTTGGATCGAATAGTTGCAAATTTATTTTGGGTTTAGGATTTGGCTTAGGGTTTAAAAATTTAATCCATATGACTGAGAATTTTGTTTGGGTGAAAATAAAACGCAGCCTTTTGAAAAAATTTGGGGTGATTACAATTTGTAAAATCACGAATGATCACAAGTACCCTCGAAAAGAACTTAAATATGATGACATGAAGCTCTAGTTAGGTAACAACCAAATTAGAGCAAAGTCTCAAACCTACATAATTTTTTAAGAGAACACTAAGTTTACTTCAAAATGTGATCTTCAAATGTTTCTAAACAATATTTGTAAAAATTTTTCAATTCAAGATTTTCCAAATCAAAGCATTTTATACTCTTAAATGACTCTTCAAAAACTTTTCCAAAAATTTAAAACATCAAATCTTCAATATTTCTTCAAACATCGCATCAGTTTAGAATAAAAAGATATTTAAGCTAAGATGAAATGCATCAAGAATAAACATAGCCATTGGATTGGTTACCCCGGTAAAGGCACCGAGAACGGTCAATCATCGTACCAATGGGTGAGTCCCTTTCTCTCTCATTACAAAATAAAACCTCATTTTTCTGGAGCACTCCAAAAACCAAAATATTTTTGGAGGTGCGAACAATGTTCATTTTTCGCAATGAAGAAAATGAAAGAAAAAATTTGGAGAGAAGTTGAACTATTTGGTAATCTCCAGATCTATGCTTATTTGAAACTCCCCGAAGCATTTCGACAGTTGTGGCAACAAACAGGTCGAGGCACTGGACTTAAAGAGGGTACTTCTTCTGCTGAATGAACATCATGGTCGGCCCTTTTACATAAATACAACCACCAAGGAAATGGAACAAAAAAAAAAAAGGGGGAGGATGATGATGATGATCAGGTGGAGCTCCACCCATCACAATGTCAACCTCAAAGCTGTGAAAGACAAAGTATTTAGATGCCTAACCTACCATTTTTGCTTTGAAACATTAAATTACTCTAGGAGGAACACAATGACAATGGAGGAGCGTTCATGATTCACCTAAAAATTAAATATTTGATGCTCAAAAGAGGGACAATTGGAACCATCAAATGACCCACTATCGGGCATGATCAAATAGCCAAGACAGCTAACAAAGGTTGAAGCTGCCAAGATCTTTGATCTCCAAAACCTACCAATAATCGGCACAGCAACAAGAGCAACATGGATTTAATCGACACAGCCAAACAGAAACCTCAAAATAGAAACCCTCAAATCTAAGATAGAAAACCAGAAACTCTAAACTGGCAATCCCAAAGCCAAAACAAAAACAAGGAAGGAGAGAGAGGAAGAGCAGTAGGCAACAGAAGGAGGGCCAGACACAGCAAGCAAGAGAAAGAGAGAGAGATGCATACTCTCACTTAAAAGCTCTTCTCCAGTAGCTGGTGGAGAGGAGCAAGGGTGCACTACAACAATGTTGGTTTTTAACAACGACTCGAACCATTGGCCGAACCCTTAAAGCCATGGGAAAATGTATTACCTATGGATCCATGGCCATTGGAAAAAATACCGTGGGGAAATCAATTTCCAACAGGAAAAGCCGTTGGCAATAATATAAGGCTTTACCAACGTACATCAGCCGTGGGAAATATTTGAGAATTCCCAACGATGCTGGCCATGAGAAACTCTTAACTCCCAACCACAGTATCCATGAGGAATGGTTACGGTTCCCCGCATTTGTAGCTTTTGGCACTTCTCATAATTCCCCATGCTTTGAGCTGTCAAGAATATTTTATAGTTCCCAATAGCTAAAGCCATTGGGAATTCTTAATTTTCATCCTAACCAAGGCTGGTTAGGAATTCACGAGTTTCCAACATCCATTTAAAGTAAATGAAATTTATATGAATTTGAAATGGACATATCAAAATGGGATTGAGAAAGTTGAGAGGACAACATGGTATTAATATATCCATTTTGAACCTGTCTAAACATACAAAGTTTAATACATAGTATTAATATTCAACATCCAAATCTGTTACATCAGAAGCAATTGCCATCGCTTTGTATATCAAGCCTAGCATTGCCCTATTCAAATATTTCATGCTCTTCCCCAAAGTATCAATCTCAATTCTTGCAAATATAGGTGCAGGCTCTCTCAAGTTCCAATATGATAACCAAATCCTGCAATTTTATTTAAGCTATCAATCTCAATTCTTGCAAATATAGGTGCAGGCTCTCTCAAGTTCCAATATGATAACCAAATCCTGCAATTTTATTTAAGCTCAAGGTTGCTATACAGACAAATGAATTGTAATAACCTTGTGAAAATTTTGCCATTTCAAGAATTAACAAACAAATTGCAGCTTCAGCACTAGCACCCCTAGCTTTGAATTTCAACCACAGTGCGTGCCCATTTATATATAGATTACCAACGTTTCCAATCTCTAGCATAGAAGCACAAGCATGAAAGAGATCACATCAACTACAAAAGTTTTCATCTGGGCAAGCAATTTTGCGATACTGTTACTAGATTTCCCATCCCTCTGGCTCTCAGTGAAATAGCCTTTTGCTTGAAGAAGTAAACAAAAGGTTGTTTAGAAGTCTTGCATAAGCAATAAGGCTAGAAAAGAAAGAAGGGGGGTGATGGGGTTTAGCACAAAAAAGGGCATAACCATGAATACAGTCATTGAATTGGAACCTGACCTTGTAAAGGCAACCTCACTTATTGAATTGAAACCAAGCTGTATAAACACAAAAATACCTGTTCCTTAGAATTCAGCAACCAAAGAAAGCAGTTAACTTCCTATCCGAAACACTACCTTCATTGTTCCTTAGAATTCAGCAACCAAAGAAAGCATTTAACTTCCAGTCCGAAACACTACCTTCAATGCTGAAGGCGCCAACACCATTGGAGATGCTTCTGTTTTCCATATCTAGAGTGGCTTGAGGTGCGTCTTTAGATGGTTTTTTCAGCTCCAATGCATGATGCTCTTCAATATCAAATTCATATTTTGGTTCACCTGCAAGAAAAGGAAATGGCATTACATAGAGAAAAAGGCAAAAATAGATCACAAAAGGGAAGGATAGACATAATATTTTGTCATATTATTTCCATAACAATCCAATTTGGCACATTTCCAAGTTCCAACACAAGCAATAGTAGAAAAATCCAGATAGGATTACCTCCATGATGTCCTCAAGCAACAAGAAAATGGAACAACCAAGCTTTCTTGCTACACTGATTACCTCCATGATGTTTTCAAATCTATAGTTGAGCTTGTGAATGTATCAACTAATAAATCTTTCATATCAACACCATTTTGATGTCACTATAAACTTGTTCCTATAGAAGACTTTGTTGATATATGCTCTCCATCGAAAATTAAATTGGTATAATTTAAGAAAAAAAATAATAACTAATCATGTCATCTATGGCATCCCCAAAACTCTTCATTGAACAATTGTTACACTTTACACAAGTGCATCTGATCTTGTCATTTATCATTGCATTGTTTTTATAGCAAATTGCACAAAATCAAGAACCCCACAAAAATATTATTCATTTATCTTATTTGCAACATAATGAATGAACATAAATATATTTATTATAACAAATAATGACAAGCTTTGAAGAATTGGCCTATCAAAGTACATGTCTTTACCAATCCAGCTTTTATCAGCCATATTGATTACTGGAAAATGGAAACAACTTTTTCAGAAGGTTTCAAATCTAACTTCCAACAACAAAAATGATTTATTTTACATAAGAAATTACGAGTCAGGTGTCGTTAGGACACACAAAGTACAAATATGTCTTCTTTTTAACAACTTTGTTTCTAACTTGAAAATCATAAACCCTTGCTCAACAAGGGTTTTAATCTCTCGTTCGTATTAGGGCTTCATTGAAGCCCTTCAGCTCCCCGACTGCCAACTGCTCCTATGCTTCATGAAAAGCTCGTTTCCAATGGCCAACGAAGATTTCCTGTGAATCATGGTTCTCTTCGGTGAATCATCTTCTTCCCGGCATCCTCAAACTCGCCAACGAATTGTCTTCTTTCTAGTATCCTCAAACTCACCACTGAATTGTCTTTTTTCCATTGTCTTCTTTGGTCAATTTTTTTATGCCTATCTGACTGGTCCAGTCCCTCTATGCCACAAGGCTTCCTCGACGTCTGCTTGGTTTAGTAGGTGCACTCAACTCCCTCATCAACGGATGCATTCACACTCTATTTTCTACCAAATTCCAGGTTGTTTTCCAGCCAACCTACTGATTAGACGATGAGTTTCCTATCCCCATGCCCCAACTAGGCATTCCCAAGATTCAATTGAAAAGCCCCTTGCTGACTTACAGATTTTTCCCAATTACTGTTGATTCCCTCTTTTCAACATTCCGATAACTCCAACTAATTTTCAACGTTTTTTTTTTGTTGTCAGAACCTCATCTTATGATGTTCTATATTTCTGTTTCTATATTTCTATTTGTAGCTTTTTTTTATTTTTGCTATAAGCATGTTAACAACAGATTTTCCTCTTGTTGTGCCTTGCTCAATTTTTATTTTTGTTTCTATCTTTTTGTTCTTTGATTTGTATATTTTTTATGTTTGAATCTTAGATTATGTTCCTGAGCTTGGTTTGGATTCTTACATGTTTCTCTGTCATCATATTGGCTTGTGATAGATTTTCCTTTTTCTGTGATCAGCTTGTGGATTGATCGTTGAATGGTATATAGTAATATAGTATAATGGTAATTTGCTGTATATAATTAATCATGAATGCTCGTGGATTAGACTCTACATACATGTTAGATTTATCAATTATAATTTAACTTTTCAGTTTGAAATTTGAAGGTGAAATTTACTTGATGGCTGACAAAGGGAAAGAAAAGACTACTACGTTAGAATATTCAGCAATAGGATCTCCTTCATGAAGTGTAAATAATGTTACACAATCAAGGTCTGGCCCACAGCTTGGTTCTGTATATGCAAGAGAAGAGTAACCATTGTAGAAAGGAATTCAGGTTGTCACAAAAATAGATTTGACCCACTTTTTTTTAAGAGCTTAAAAGTTTGGTGTTGTAGGCACTTTTAAGGACCTAATAGCATCGGGACAAAACATTACCCTTAGTATAAATAAGACAAGAATTTGACACAAGGAAAGAAACAGTCCTACCAAGCATCCAAAAGCATTTTGGAAATGAGAAGTCTAACAAGTATCCATCAGCATTATGGTTATTATTTGAATTCTAGTTGTCTATGTCATGCAATTACAATATCTTCTTCAAGAAGAGCAGCACCATCTTGTTAGAGGCTCATCCAACAACAAAAGTCTTTGCAAAGTCTTCAACTGAACCTTCATGAGCTTTATTATTTGCAAGCTTTTAACCGATGCACCTAACCAGAATTAAAACTGATTGATAACCAGCTAATGTTAGAAACTTGGTCAAGCAAGTTAATTAGTTGACAACGCATATAAACATCCACTTAGTTATGTTGTCATTTTTGCATAATGAACAATGATGGTGATGTTTTTGGGTACATGTCATTCAGAAATACTTAGACTAAAAGGACAGATTGATTCAACAGAATTCCATTAGATTAAAAGATCAACAACCTCTTACTGCTTACCTACTTTAAATGGACAAATGAAGGCAGTGTTCAAGCCAAACTCCATGAGAACAGACTTGAAGTGTAGATTATCATAACACTTAAAAAAAAAGCATTTAGTGATTATTTATCAACAATTGGTTGAATATTTATAAAAAAAATTGTCAATTTGTCTACAACATATCAATGTTACTTAGGTTCCACGTTTCAACTTTAGACTGTTTCTCTTGTTATGGCCCATTCCTTGACATTCATGTCATGTTCTTTGTTTCACTATATCGATCTCATCAATTGAACATGTCATGCATAGTTGTGTAATTAGCAAACACATCATAATTTTTCTAATACATCTATATAAATTTCCATAAATAGTAGTTTGATTTCATTCGCAGGTTGCATGTGCAAGAATCATGTCCATGTCTCCAACAAGTTCCACACAACCTTTGAATTTTTGGTTGCTTAATGCCATATAGGATTCCTTCGCATTTCCCTTAGCACAAACAAGTTCACGATCTGTTACGTTGGCAACATTAGTTGTTTTACCAATGCTGCTAATGTGTCTATTTTGAGAACCTGCATTAGAACTGTGTACACCAGTTTCCATCTCCTTAGCCTTTGTATCTTGTAGATCTTCCAATAGTTGAGCAAACACACTGAATGCATGCTTGTAACATGTATTGATCGACAATGCTTCATGTACACACATGTTTGCCCTCATTTGAAGAGCACTTTTCTTTACTATGATAGGCAACTCATCTTCTGGCAACATTATTGAAACAAAATCATCTTTTCCTACACATTTCTTTGCATGTTTTGTCCATTTTTTCAGTATATAAGTTGTAGGAAGTTTCTTTACTCCTACTTTTATTATTGTGGGCATATGACAACATGTGACAGCCATAGACTCTCATAATTTGTATTGACAACTTAACAACTGTTGATTGGTGTGTTGAAATGAAATTGTGTACTCTTTATAGCCTCCATCATTTACTTCCTATTTAGTTTTATATTCTCGTTGACCATCTAACTTTTTCTCCAAGAAAAGTATGTGTGCATCTTAAACATGCCAAAAACTCTCATTTGAAGTACTTTCTATAAATTGTTGGAGCAAATTTGATCTCGTAAATTTAGCTTTAGAAGACATATATTAGTAGGTTCAGCTCCATTGTTCACCTTGAAGTCCAAATCTTTCTCAATGTGACATTGCCTTCCAATTGGCTCTTCATATCTTTTTACTACATCACTCAAAGACATACGTGAATGGACCTAATTTTTGAAATATTTATTCATACTTTTGCTCTGTTGGGTCGTAGACATTCCTGCTATAAAAGTATTGTTAGAAAAAAGCTTGGCCCACATCTTTCTCTTTTTTTTTCATAAATTTGTCACCCAGTCAATTATTTGTAGCTAAAGATATCCCTTTGCCACTTCTTTCAATCTACTTTCAAATTCTTCAATTGTCTCTGATTTGAAGAACCACATGTCCCATAGGCGTTTGAATTGATGATATGTTTGTACAGGTTGCCAACATATGTTGACACTTTTGTGAAGATGTAGAGAAACACCAGTGTATTGTATTTGGGAGGACTTCTATCACTACCACCTTCTTTGCAAGATCTTGATCAATCGAAAAGATTTGGATGTCTACCTATACAATGTGGCCACTCTTCAAACAACTACTTAAATATTTCTCTTCTTTCATCAACTAGTAATCTACATAAGAAATGAAACTATTATCATGATAATTCACACCTGTAAATGAAGCAAAATGCATGTAGTATTTATTTTTCTTATATGTTGTGTCAAACTACACCACACCTTCAAAATAATAATAATCTTCATAGGATGTTGCATCTGACCAAAAATAATTTTCTATTTGCCTCATCTCATCAATTTGAATGGTGTACTAAAATTTTGAATTTTCCTGCCTCTTCTTATTGAAGTAGTTTATCATTTTTTGTGCATCTCTTCCATAGCAATTATTTGTTGCCTTTTGTAAATAACTATACAACTGCTGCTGTGTAAATCTCACATGCTCCATTCCACCAGCTTTATCTGTGAAAACACCCATGATTTTTTATGGTCTTACTCCAGTCCCAAACATCATTCATTACATCTTTTTAGGTGTACAAATCTTCTTTGATGTATTATGAAACAGTAATGTTAATGGAGAATGCAAATAGTGATTATGTGCATATTGAATATTATGCATACGCCATTTTTTTATACTACAGTCAAATTCAATTTTCATGCATGCCTTGCAACTACTCCTAATGTTTGCATGTTTCATTGTCTCATCCCCTCTTCGTTTCTTGAATCCTTGCTTCTTGTAGGCAGATTGTTTATACCAGAAAACTACATGTTTTCTTAGAGTCACATATACATGTATCAAAAACACCTAGTTGTGCATGAAAGTTATAAAAATCTAATGCTTCTCTGTCACTATCAAACTCCAACCCAGCATAGGGCACACGTTCATCATAGGTTTTCCCGTATTTCCAACATGGGGTTAGGGTCAGTGAGATATTTCAGGAATAGATAGTGTAAAACCAAAATTTGTTTTGAAGAAGATCTTCAGTTCAAAAACTTTTGTAAAGATTAATTCGATGCAGCCCCCATCTTTGCATTCACACCCTGATGCACGAAGGGGCTGCAGACACTTTAGCCATTTTCTTCATGTATTTGGTGCCGACGCACAGAAGTGCAGCCCCTTTGTATCCACTAACAAAAAACTTCAATTTTACTTTTTAAATTTCTATCTATTTAATCTCTCTCCCTCTCCAAAGGAGGCTGCTCTACAGCCCCTTTTGTATGTATCCATGAAGAAAGGGGCTGTTGAGCAGCCCTTTTGTCTGTTTTTCTTTTCTTTTTTAATTTCTATATGTTTGATCTCTCTCCCCAAAGATGAGGGCTCTGCAACCTCTTCTATGGTCCACATCCATGAAGAAAGAGGCTGCCAAACAGCCCGTTTGTCTGTGTATACAGTTTTTTTTATTGTTCTCTTTCTGTTACGGACCAGCCCAGTGCTCCGTCGAGGATGACTACGACCAATGCTGAACGCTTTACGATGCAAAGTGAGGCTATGATCTCTAGTGCGGGCGCAACCACGAGAGATGTCTCCAAACAAAGTGAGGCTATCCTTCATGCCTCAGAAGCGGCTACGAATGGCGATGACGTGTGGAAACAAAGTGAGGTTATCAGCCTCAATGGAGCGAACCAAGTTGAAGACCTAGGCAACTCTCGCCTAGAAGCATTGGCACCACTAGTGGCCGATGAGGTGGGCTCGGCATGAGGAGGTTTTGATGTTGAAGGCAGCCTGGGGCAACCTAGGGCAGCCTAGGGCAACCTAGGTGAGATGGGGGCTTGAGCCCACTTGATCCACAGCATGAGAAGGCACCTTGCGCCTAAGACTTTGACTTTTAAATTCAGCCCTTGAACTTATTTGCTTAAGTATTTGTTTAAGTATCAATTTGCTTTTGTTAGACTCATACCGGTTCAACCTACACTATAAAGGTTGTAAACCGAGACACTTTTTAATTATGCAATTGAATTTGAGTTGAATTCTCTCTCCACCATTGGTTTTGAGTCGATATCTGAAGATTCCTTGAAATTTTTAGGGAGTTCTATATACCATTGGTTTTGTCATGAAGAGCTCGACAACATATCAAAATTTCATGGTGATCAGAGGTCATTTGATCAGTCAAATTGGTGGGGGAATAGAACGAAAATCTCTCGCTGCAACCTTGCAGTGATAAGCGGTAGGACTGCCTGATCAGAAGCTAATTCCCGGCGATCCGTGAGGGCTCTCATTGAGATCTTGGTACCATTAGAAAGCTCAGGAAGTCAGCTACAAGATACTCAAATTTCACTGGAATTGGACTTCATTTGATTGGTGAAATAGTGCCTGTCAGACTGTGAGTTGCATTGGCATCTCTGCTACAATTCCGATTTACATTTGGGCAACTCCGACGACTTTTTCAGCCAGATTCCGGCATCCTCAATTTGGTGACATCTTTCAACATTACCCTTGTCCATTAATTAATTATCATATTATATTTGGGTTCGTGCAAGGGCAGTTTGGGCCAGGTGAATTGCAGCTAGGCGTCCACATTTAGTAATTAGAAATCCTAGCGTAAAATTTTCAGTCAATCTTTGGCACCGTGCGTGAGATGCAGCCTTCCTAATCCAACTCCTACAAAATTGGAAGGTGGATCACGACCAGCTGGAGGCAAGAGACACGTGGAAGGTGCAAGAGCTTTGTCAAGTTCCAGCTGGACCCACATTTGGAAGGAGGCCAAACCGGCAAGGAGATTAGGCACCACCTTTGGAAGGAGTCCCGGCAAGGAGATTAGGTGCCACATTTGGAAGGAGTCCACATCGGCTAGGAGATTCGGCACAACATTTGAGGAAGGAATCCATGCTAACAAGGAAATCCTTTCCTAGCTCATATCGTCTCCAACATTTTAAGAAAGAGTCCTATCTTGAATTGGACTC